>NC_080191.1:95212506-95812506 GCF_030028045.1 Hippopotamus amphibius kiboko | reverse complement strand
AGGCCCTCTCCCGAAGGTATTGCTTCCAGACGTATTGACACTGGCAATCCTAACGGCTGCCAGGTGAAACCGCGAAGGCGTTTCAATTTCCATTTCTCCCATTCGCATGGGCGTGGAGCATATTTCCTGGGCCTTTCTTAGAAACCAACACAAAGGGAAACAAAACACGCATGGTGAATTCAACTTACCTCTTGAAACCGCCTGTTGCCAATCAATCCTGTTTCGGGCTCTTTTCCAGTGCCTATCCCCAGGACATTTTTGCAGCGGGGGTTTCAATTACAACCCTGCTGGCCTTTTGAACAGGAAGGGTCGCTGAGCTCCCTTTGGAACGTTGTAGTTACAGGAGGCGGCCACAAGGCGGCAGCATTTTCCCACAGCTGGTCGGATTCCCCAGGAACGCAGACCTTGCGCACACGCGTGTTCTTGGAATATGAATTAGAGAGGAATGTGTCCGGACAGACACCTAAGGGCTTGTGTCTCACTCCTTCTCCCACTTACCCTTCCCACTCTCGATTCATCACACCCCCTGCAAACCCCTCCTGAAGAGTGTGTTGTCGGAGGCAAGTGGGGTGACTCTAAGGAAGGAGGTGAATGGCGGGAACCCCACCAGCAGGAGACCTGGACACCAGGTGATGTTTGAACACTGTTGTGCATGTCGGACCACCATCCTCTGGCTGCAGTGGGCTTGGCTTAGCTGCAGGAGGGCACACCTACATCTACAGAGACTGCTGCCAACCAGAAGGGACCAGGCACCACAGGTCCAAAGGGGTTAATTCACTGGTGCGACCCACTCCCGCGCCGACCTGCCTCACTGTGACCACACTCCAACTTTGGTGCCCAAGCCTGCTCACGCTCCAGGGAAGTGACACCCGCACATCTCTCTGAGGCCTGAGAGGAACATACTGGATCTCGATCATTTTGCTTTTTATAGAAATTCTAATTTCTGTCCATGTCTAGTGAATTTACAATGCTGTTGACTTTCGCTGTGCAGCACCTTGATTCAGTTCTCCGTGTATGTATATATATACACATCCATTCTCTTTCGCATTCTCTTCCCACATAGCTTAGTCCAGGGTGGTGCCGACCGCTCCCTGTGCTTTGTAGAAGGTGGTTGTGGATCGTCTGCTTAATACATATTAGAATGCATGTGCTAATCCCACCCTCCTCATTCAACCCACCTCCGCATGCCTTTGCCCTCTCGAAACCCTGTACTTGCGTTCTAAATCTGTGACTCTGTTTGTGCTTTCTACTTTCCTGGTATCGACTTTGAGATGCCACCTATACGTGCTATCGTTGGAATTTTCTCTTTCTCTGTTGGACGTCCCATGCTGAGTACAGGGAACTCTGGATCTATCGAAGAGGCTGGAAATGGCAGGATATTATTCTGTTTCATGGCTGAGCAGTATTCCATGCTCTATGTGTAGCATCTCTTCACTTTCCATTCATCTGGGGATGGACATTGTGTTTTTACTTTCAAGACTTGGCTGTTGTCAATAGGTGGCTAGTGACAGCTGGGGCACCCGTGTCTCTCTAAAGTACACATGGTTCTGCAAACGCTTCCAAAACACTGCAGAGGAAAGAACACTCCCAAACTCATTGTACGAAGCCATCCACCTGATCCCCAAACCAGACAAAGATACTACAAGAAAGGAAAACTGGAGAGCAATATCACCGATGAACTTAGATGCAAAAATCCTCAACAAGATACTAGCCAACAGACTCCAACATGACATTAAAAGGATCACAAACCATGACACTGTGTTTTTACTTTCAAGTCTTGGCTCTTGTCAATAAGTGTGCAGGGGTCGCTGGCCTGCCCGGGTCTCCCCAAATGATACTTTACTGTGCAAAGACAGCCAGGAGGTGGATTGCCACATCATGTGGCCGGCTCTCTGGTTTTGTTTTGTTTTTGGCAGGAATCTCTTGATTGTTTTCAGTGGTGCCTGTTACCAGGGCGCAATACCACCAGTGGCTTAGGAGGCTTCCCTTTTCTCCAGGCCCTCTCCCGAAGGTATTGCTTCCAGACGTATTGACACTGGCAATCCTAACGGCTGCCAGGTGAAACCGCGAAGGCGTTTCAATTTCCATTTCTCCCATTCGCATGGGCGTGGAGCATATTTCCTGGGCCTTTCTTAGAAACCAACACAAAGGGAAACAAAACACGCATGGTGAATTCAACTTACCTCTTGAAACCGCCTGTTGCCAATCAATCCTGTTTCGGGCTCTTTTCCAGTGCCTATCCCCAGGACATTTTTGCAGCGGGGGTGTCAATTACAACCCTGCTGGCCTTTTGAACAGGAAGGGCCGCTGAGCTCCCTTTGGAACGTTGTAGTTACAGGAGGCGGCCACAAGGCGGCAGCATTTTCCCACAGCTGGTCGGATTCCCCAGGAACGCAGACCTTGCGCACACGCGTGTTCTTGGAATATGAATTAGAGAGGAATGTGTCCGGACAGACACCTAAGGGCTTGTGTCTCACTCCTTCTCCCACTTACCCTTCCCACTCTCGATTCATCACACCCCCTGCAAACCCCTCCTGAAGAGTGTGTTGTCGGAGGCAAGTGGGGTGACTCTAAGGAAGGAGGTGAATGGCGGGAACCTCACCAGCAGGAGACCTGGACACCAGGTGATGTTTGAACACTGTTGTGCATGTCGGACCACCATCCTCTGGCTGCAGTGGGCTTGGCTTAGCTGCAGGAGGGCACACCTACATCTACAGAGACTGCTGCCAACCAGAAGGGACCAGGCACCACAGGTCCAAAGGGGTTAATTCACTGGTGCGACCCACTCCCGCGCCGACCTGCCTCACTGTGACCACACTCCAACTTTGGTGCCCAAGCCTGCTCACAGTCCAGGGAAGTGACACCCGCGCATCTCTCTGAGGCCTGAGAGGAACATACTGGATCTTGATCATTTTGCTTTTTATAGAGATTCTAATTTCTGTCCATGTCTAGTGAATTTACAATGCTGTTGACTTTCGCTGTGCAGCACCTTGACTCAGATCTCCGTGTATGTATATATATACACATCCATTCTCTTTCGCATTCTCTTCCCACGTAGCTTAGTCCAGGGTGGTGCCGACCGCTCCCTGTGCTTTGTAGAAGGTGGTTGTGGATCGTCTGCTTAATACATATTAGAATGCATGTGCTAATCCCACCCTCCTCATTCAACCCACCTCCGCATGCCTTTGCCCTCTCGAAACCCTGTACTTGCGTTCTAAATCTGTGACTCTGTTTGTGCTTTCTACTTTCCTGGTATCGACTTTGAGATGCCACCTATACGTGCTATCGTTGGAATTTTCTCTTTCTCTGTTGGACGTCCCATGCTGAGTACAGGGAACTCTGGATCTATCGAAGAGGCTGGAAATGGCAGGATATTATTCTGTTTCATGGCTGAGCAGTATTCCATGCTCTATGTGTACCATCTCTTCACTTTCCATTCATCTGGGGATGGACATTGTGTTTTTACTTTCAAGACTTGGCTGTTGTCAATAGGTGGCTAGTGACAGCTGGGGCACCCGTGTCTCTCTAAAGTACACATGGTTCTGCAAACGCTTCCAAAACACTGCAGAGGAAAGAACACTCCCAAACTCATTGTACGAAGCCATCCACCTGATCCCCAAACCAGACAAAGATACTACAAGAAAGGAAAACTGGAGAGCAATATCACCGATGAACTTAGATGCAAAAATCCTCAACAAGATACTAGCCAACAGACTCCAACATGACATTAAAAGGATCACAAACCATGACACTGTGTTTTTACTTTCAAGTCTTGGCTCTTGTCAATAAGTGTGCAGGGGTCGCTGGCCTGCCCGGGTCTCCCCAAATGATACTTTACTGTGCAAAGACAGCCAGGAGGTGGATTGCCACATCATGTGGCCGGCTCTCTGGTTTTGTTTTGTTTTTGGCAGGAATCTCTTGATTTTTTTCAGTGGTGCCTGTTACCAGGGCGCAATACCACCAGTGGCTTAGGAGGCTTCCCTTTTCTCCAGGCCCTCTCCCGAAGGTATTGCTTCCAGACGTATTGACACTGGCAATCCTAACGGCTGCCAGGTGAAACCGCGAAGGTGTTTCAATTTCCATTTCTCCCATTCGCATGGGCGTGGAGCATATTTCCTGGGCCTTTCTTAGAAACCAACACAAAGGGAAACAAAACACGCATGGTGAATTCAACTTACCTCTTGAAACCGCCTGTTGCCAATCAATCCTGTTTCGGGCTCTTTTCCAGTGCCTATCCCCAGGACATTTTTGCAGCGGGGGTGTCAATTACAACCCTGCTGGCCTTTTGAACAGGAAGGGCCGCTGAGCTCCCTTTGGAACGTTGTAGTTACAGGAGGCGGCCACAAGGCGGCGGCATTTTCCCACAGCTGGTCGGATTCCCCAGGAATGCAGACCTTGCGCACACGCGTGTTCTTGGAATATGAATTAGAGAGGAATGTGTCCGGACAGACACCTAAGGGCTTGTGTCTCACTCCTTCTCCCACTTACCCTTCCCACTCTCGATTCATCACACCCCCTGCAAACCCCTCCTGAAGAGTGTGTTGTCGGAGGCAAGTGGGGTGACTCTAAGGAAGGAGGTGAATGGCGGGAACCCCACCAGCAGGAGACCTGGACACCAGGTGATGTTTGAACACTGTTGTGCATGTCGGACCACCATCCTCTGGCTGCAGTGGGCTTGGCTTAGCTGCAGGAGGGCACACCTACATCTACAGAGACTGCTGCCAACCAGAAGGGACCAGGCACCACAGGTCCAAAGGGGTTAATTCACTGGTGCGACCCACTCCCGCGCCGACCTGCCTCACTGTGACCACACTCCAACTTTGGTGCCCAAGCCTGCTCACACTCCAGGGAAGTGACACCCGCGCATCTCTCTCAGGCCCGAGAGGAACATACTGGATCTTGATCATTTTGCTTTTTATAGAGATTCTAATTTCTGTCCATGTCTAGTGAATTTACAATGCTGTTGACTTTCGCTGTGCAGCACCTTGACTCAGATCTCCGTGTATGTATATATATACACATCCATTCTCTTTCGCATTCTCTTCCCACGTAGCTTAGTCCAGGGTGGTGCCGACCGCTCCCTGTGCTTTGTAGAAGGTGGTTGTGGATCGTCTGCTTAATACATATTAGAATGCATGTGCTAATCCCACCCTCCTCATTCAACCCACCTCCGCATGCCTTTGCCCTCTCGAAACCCTGTACTTGCGTTCTAAATCTGTGACTCTGTTTGTGCTTTCTACTTTCCTGGTATCGACTTTGAGATGCCACCTATACGTGCTATCGTTGGAATTTTCTCTTTCTCTGTTGGACGTCCCATGCTGAGTACAGGGAACTCTGGATCTATCGAAGAGGCTGGAAATGGCAGGATATTATTCTGTTTCATGGCTGAGCAGTATTCCATGCTCTATGTGTAGCATCTCTTCACTTTCCATTCATCTGGGGATGGACATTGTGTTTTTACTTTCAAGACTTGGCTGTTGTCAATAGGTGGCTAGTGACAGCTGGGGCACCCGTGTCTCTCTAAAGTACACATGGTTCTGCAAACGCTTCCAAAACACTGCAGAGGAAAGAACACTCCCAAACTCATTGTACGAAGCCATCCACCTGATCCCCAAACCAGACAAAGATACTACAAGAAAGGAAAACTGGAGAGCAATATCACCGATGAACTTAGATGCAAAAATCCTCAACAAGATACTAGCCAACAGACTCCAACATGACATTAAAAGGATCACAAACCATGACACTGTGTTTTTACTTTCAAGTCTTGGCTCTTGTCAATAAGTGTGCAGGGGTCGCTGGCCTGCCCGGGTCTCCCCAAATGATACTTTACTGTGCAAAGACAGCCAGGAGGTGGATTGCCACATCATGTGGCCGGCTCTCTGGTTTTGTTTTGTTTTTGGCAGGAATCTCTTGATTGTTTTCAGTGGTGCCTGTTACCAGGGCGCAATACCACCAGTGGCTTAGGAGGCTTCCCTTTTCTCCAGGCCCTCTCCCGAAGGTATTGCTTCCAGACGTATTGACACTGGCAATCCTAACGGCTGCCAGGTGAAACCGCGAAGGCGTTTCAATTTCCATTTCTCCCATTCGCATGGGCGTGGAGCATATTTCCTGGGCCTTTCTTAGAAACCAACACAAAGGGAAACAAAACACGCATGGTGAATTCAACTTACCTCTTGAAACCGCCTGTTGCCAATCAATCCTGTTTCGGGCTCTTTTCCAGTGCCTATCCCCAGGACATTTTTGCAGCGGGGGTGTCAATTACAACCCCGCTGGCCTTTTGAACAGGAAGGGCCGCTGAGCTCCCTTTGGAACGTTGTAGTTACAGGAGGCGGCCACAAGGCGGCAGCATTTTCCCACAGCTGGTCGGATTCCCCAGGAACGCAGACCTTGCGCACACACGTGTTCTTGGAATATGAATTAGAGAGGAACGTGTCCGGACAGACACCTAAGGGCTTGTGTCTCACTCCTTCTCCCACTTACCCTTCCCACTCTCGATTCATCACACCCCCTGCAAACCCCTCCTGAAGAGTGTGTTGTCGGAGGCAAGTGGGGTGACTCTAAGGAAGGAGGTGAATGGCGGGAACCCCACCAGCAGGAGACCTGGACACCAGGTGATGTTTGAACACTGTTGTGCATGTCGGACCACCATCCTCTGGCTGCAGTGGGCTTGGCTTAGCTGCAGGAGGGCACACCTACATCTACAGAGACTGCTGCCAACCAGAAGGGACCAGGCACCACAGGTCCAAAGGGGTTAATTCACTGGTGCGACCCACTCCCGCGCCGACCTGCCTCACTGTGACCACACTCCAACTTTGGTGCCCAAGCCTGCTCACACTCCAGGGAAGTGACACCCACGCATCTCTCTGAGGCCTGAGAGGAACATACTGGATCTTGATCATTTTGCTTTTTATAGAGATTCTAATTTCTGTCCATGTCTAGTGAATTTACAATGCTGTTGACTTTCGCTGTGCAGCACCTTGACTCAGATCTCCGTGTATGTATATATATACACATCCATTCTCTTTCGCATTCTCTTCCCACGTAGCTTAGTCCAGGGTGGTGCCGACCGCTCCCTGTGCTTTGTAGAAGGTGGTTGTGGATCGTCTGCTTAATACATATTAGAATGCATGTGCTAATCCCACCCTCCTCATTCAACCCACCTCCGCATGCCTTTGCCCTCTCGAAACCCTGTACTTGCGTTCTAAATCTGTGACTCTGTTTGTGCTTTCTACTTTCCTGGTATCGACTTTGAGATGCCACCTATACGTGCTATCGTTGGAATTTTCTCTTTCTCTGTTGGACGTCCCATGCTGAGTACAGGGAACTCTGGATCTATCGAAGAGGCTGGAAATGGCAGGATATTATTCTGTTTCATGGCTGAGCAGTATTCCATGCTCTATGTGTACCATCTCTTCACTTTCCATTCATCTGGGGATGGACATTGTGTTTTTACTTTCAAGACTTGGCTGTTGTCAATAGGTGGCTAGTGACAGCTGGGACACCCGTGTCTCTCTAAAGTACACATGGTTCTGCAAACGCTTCCAAAACACTGCAGAGGAAAGAACACTCCCAAACTCATTGTACGAAGCCATCCACCTGATCCCCAAACCAGACAAAGATACTACAAGAAAGGAAAACTGGAGAGCAATATCACCGATGAACTTAG
The DNA here is from genome assembly GCF_030028045.1 of Hippopotamus amphibius kiboko. Lineage (NCBI taxonomy): Eukaryota > Metazoa > Chordata > Mammalia > Artiodactyla > Hippopotamidae > Hippopotamus > Hippopotamus amphibius. The sequence continues at coordinate 95,804,837 of NC_080191.1, read as the reverse complement.
ATGCAAAAATCCTCAACAAGATACTAGCCAACAGACTCCAACATGACATTAAAAGGATCACAAACCATGACACTGTGTTTTTACTTTCAAGTCTTGGCTCTTGTCAATAAGTGTGCAGGGGTCGCTGGCCTGCCCGGGTCTCCCCAAATGATACTTTACTGTGCAAAGACAGCCAGGAGGTGGATTGCCACATCATGTGGCCGGCTCTCTGGTTTTGTTTTGTTTTTGGCAGGAATCTCTTGATTGTTTTCAGTGGTGCCTGTTACCAGGGCGCAATACCACCAGTGGCTTAGGAGGCTTCCCTTTTCTCCAGGCCCTCTCCCGAAGGTATTGCTTCCAGACGTATTGACACTGGCAATCCTAACGGCTGCCAGGTGAAACCGCGAAGGCGTTTCAATTTCCATTTCTCCCATTCGCATGGGCGTGGAGCATATTTCCTGGGCCTTTCTTAGAAACCAACACAAAGGGAAACAAAACACGCATGGTGAATTCAACTTACCTCTTGAAACCGCCTGTTGCCAATCAATCCTGTTTCGGGCTCTTTTCCAGTGCCTATCCCCAGGACATTTTTGCAGCGGGGGTGTCAATTACAACCCCGCTGGCCTTTTGAACAGGAAGGGCCGCTGAGCTCCCTTTGGAACGTTGTAGTTACAGGAGGCGGCCACAAGGCGGCAGCATTATCCCACAGCTGGTCGGATTCCCCAGGAACGCAGACCTTGCGCACACGCGTGTTCTTGGAATATGAATTAGAGAGGAACGTGTCCGGACAGACACCTAAGGGCTTGTGTCTCACTCCTTCTCCCACTTACCCTTCCCACTCTCGATTCATCACACCCCCTGCAAACCCCTCCTGAAGAGTGTGTTGTCGGAGGCAAGTGGGGTGACTCTAAGGAAGGAGGTGAATGGCGGGAACCCCACCAGCAGGAGACCTGGACACCAGGTGATGTTTGAACACTGTTGTGCATGTCGGACCACCATCCTCTGGCTGCAGTGGGCTTGGCTTAGCTGCAGGAGGGCACACCTACATCTACAGAGACTGCTGCCAACCAGAAGGGACCAGGCACCACAGGTCCAAAGGGGTTAATTCACTGGTGCGACCCACTCCCGCGCCGACCTGCCTCACTGTGACCACACTCCAACTTTGGTGCCCAAGCCTGCTCACAGTCCAGGGAAGTGACACCCGCGCATCTCTCTGAGGCCTGAGAGGAACATACTGGATCTTGATCATTTTGCTTTTTATAGAGATTCTAATTTCTGTCCATGTCTAGTGAATTTACAATGCTGTTGACTTTCGCTGTGCAGCACCTTGACTCAGATCTCCGTGTATGTATATATATACACATCCATTCTCTTTCGCATTCTCTTCCCACGTAGCTTAGTCCAGGGTGGTGCCGACCGCTCCCTGTGCTTTGTAGAAGGTGGTTGTGGATCGTCTGCTTAATACATATTAGAATGCATGTGCTAATCCCACCCTCCTCATTCAACCCACCTCCGCATGCCTTTGCCCTCTCGAAACCCTGTACTTGCGTTCTAAATCTGTGACTCTGTTTGTGCTTTCTACTTTCCTGGTATCGACTTTGAGATGCCACCTATACGTGCTATCGTTGGAATTTTCTCTTTCTCTGTTGGACGTCCCATGCTGAGTACAGGGAACTCTGGATCTATCGAAGAGGCTGGAAATGGCAGGATATTATTCTGTTTCATGGCTGAGCAGTATTCCATGCTCTATGTGTACCATCTCTTCACTTTCCATTCATCTGGGGATGGACATTGTGTTTTTACTTTCAAGACTTGGCTGTTGTCAATAGGTGGCTAGTGACAGCTGGGGCACCCGTGTCTCTCTAAAGTACACATGGTTCTGCAAACGCTTCCAAAACACTGCAGAGGAAAGAACACTCCCAAACTCATTGTACGAAGCCATCCACCTGATCCCCAAACCAGACAAAGATACTACAAGAAAGGAAAACTGGAGAGCAATATCACCGATGAACTTAGATGCAAAAATCCTCAACAAGATACTAGCCAACAGACTCCAACATGACATTAAAAGGATCACAAACCATGACACTGTGTTTTTACTTTCAAGTCTTGGCTCTTGTCAATAAGTGTGCAGGGGTCGCTGGCCTGCCCGGGTCTCCCCAAATGATACTTTACTGTGCAAAGACAGCCAGGAGGTGGATTGCCACATCATGTGGCCGGCTCTCTGGTTTTGTTTTGTTTTTGGCAGGAATCTCTTGATTTTTTTCAGTGGTGCCTGTTACCAGGGCGCAATACCACCAGTGGCTTAGGAGGCTTCCCTTTTCTCCAGGCCCTCTCCCGAAGGTATTGCTTCCAGACGTATTGACACTGGCAATCCTAACGGCTGCCAGGTGAAACCGCGAAGGTGTTTCAATTTCCATTTCTCCCATTCGCATGGGCGTGGAGCATATTTCCTGGGCCTTTCTTAGAAACCAACACAAAGGGAAACAAAACACGCATGGTGAATTCAACTTACCTCTTGAAACCGCCTGTTGCCAATCAATCCTGTTTCGGGCTCTTTTCCAGTGCCTATCCCCAGGACATTTTTGCAGCGGGGGTGTCAATTACAACCCTGCTGGCCTTTTGAACAGGAAGGGCCGCTGAGCTCCCTTTGGAACGTTGTAGTTACAGGAGGCGGCCACAAGGCGGCGGCATTTTCCCACAGCTGGTCGGATTCCCCAGGAATGCAGACCTTGCGCACACGCGTGTTCTTGGAATATGAATTAGAGAGGAATGTGTCCGGACAGACACCTAAGGGCTTGTGTCTCACTCCTTCTCCCACTTACCCTTCCCACTCTCGATTCATCACACCCCCTGCAAACCCCTCCTGAAGAGTGTGTTGTCGGAGGCAAGTGGGGTGACTCTAAGGAAGGAGGTGAATGGCGGGAACCCCACCAGCAGGAGACCTGGACACCAGGTGATGTTTGAACACTGTTGTGCATGTCGGACCACCATCCTCTGGCTGCAGTGGGCTTGGCTTAGCTGCAGGAGGGCACACCTACATCTACAGAGACTGCTGCCAACCAGAAGGGACCAGGCACCACAGGTCCAAAGGGGTTAATTCACTGGTGCGACCCACTCCCGCGCCGACCTGCCTCACTGTGACCACACTCCAACTTTGGTGCCCAAGCCTGCTCACACTCCAGGGAAGTGACACCCGCGCATCTCTCTCAGGCCCGAGAGGAACATACTGGATCTTGATCATTTTGCTTTTTATAGAGATTCTAATTTCTGTCCATGTCTAGTGAATTTACAATGCTGTTGACTTTCGCTGTGCAGCACCTTGACTCAGATCTCCGTGTATGTATATATATACACATCCATTCTCTTTCGCATTCTCTTCCCACGTAGCTTAGTCCAGGGTGGTGCCGACCGCTCCCTGTGCTTTGTAGAAGGTGGTTGTGGATCGTCTGCTTAATACATATTAGAATGCATGTGCTAATCCCACCCTCCTCATTCAACCCACCTCCGCATGCCTTTGCCCTCTCGAAACCCTGTACTTGCGTTCTAAATCTGTGACTCTGTTTGTGCTTTCTACTTTCCTGGTATCGACTTTGAGATGCCACCTATACGTGCTATCGTTGGAATTTTCTCTTTCTCTGTTGGACGTCCCATGCTGAGTACAGGGAACTCTGGATCTATCGAAGAGGCTGGAAATGGCAGGATATTATTCTGTTTCATGGCTGAGCAGTATTCCATGCTCTATGTGTAGCATCTCTTCACTTTCCATTCATCTGGGGATGGACATTGTGTTTTTACTTTCAAGACTTGGCTGTTGTCAATAGGTGGCTAGTGACAGCTGGGGCACCCGTGTCTCTCTAAAGTACACATGGTTCTGCAAACGCTTCCAAAACACTGCAGAGGAAAGAACACTCCCAAACTCATTGTACGAAGCCATCCACCTGATCCCCAAACCAGACAAAGATACTACAAGAAAGGAAAACTGGAGAGCAATATCACCGATGAACTTAGATGCAAAAATCCTCAACAAGATACTAGCCAACAGACTCCAACATGACATTAAAAGGATCACAAACCATGACACTGTGTTTTTACTTTCAAGTCTTGGCTCTTGTCAATAAGTGTGCAGGGGTCGCTGGCCTGCCCGGGTCTCCCCAAATGATACTTTACTGTGCAAAGACAGCCAGGAGGTGGATTGCCACATCATGTGGCCGGCTCTCTGGTTTTGTTTTGTTTTTGGCAGGAATCTCTTGATTGTTTTCAGTGGTGCCTGTTACCAGGGCGCAATACCACCAGTGGCTTAGGAGGCTTCCCTTTTCTCCAGGCCCTCTCCCGAAGGTATTGCTTCCAGACGTATTGACACTGGCAATCCTAACGGCTGCCAGGTGAAACCGCGAAGGCGTTTCAATTTCCATTTCTCCCATTCGCATGGGCGTGGAGCATATTTCCTGGGCCTTTCTTAGAAACCAACACAAAGGGAAACAAAACACGCATGGTGAATTCAACTTACCTCTTGAAACCGCCTGTTGCCAATCAATCCTGTTTCGGGCTCTTTTCCAGTGCCTATCCCCAGGACATTTTTGCAGCGGGGGTGTCAATTACAACCCCGCTGGCCTTTTGAACAGGAAGGGCCGCTGAGCTCCCTTTGGAACGTTGTAGTTACAGGAGGCGGCCACAAGGCGGCAGCATTTTCCCACAGCTGGTCGGATTCCCCAGGAACGCAGACCTTGCGCACACACGTGTTCTTGGAATATGAATTAGAGAGGAACGTGTCCGGACAGACACCTAAGGGCTTGTGTCTCACTCCTTCTCCCACTTACCCTTCCCACTCTCGATTCATCACACCCCCTGCAAACCCCTCCTGAAGAGTGTGTTGTCGGAGGCAAGTGGGGTGACTCTAAGGAAGGAGGTGAATGGCGGGAACCCCACCAGCAGGAGACCTGGACACCAGGTGATGTTTGAACACTGTTGTGCATGTCGGACCACCATCCTCTGGCTGCAGTGGGCTTGGCTTAGCTGCAGGAGGGCACACCTACATCTACAGAGACTGCTGCCAACCAGAAGGGACCAGGCACCACAGGTCCAAAGGGGTTAATTCACTGGTGCGACCCACTCCCGCGCCGACCTGCCTCACTGTGACCACACTCCAACTTTGGTGCCCAAGCCTGCTCACACTCCAGGGAAGTGACACCCACGCATCTCTCTGAGGCCTGAGAGGAACATACTGGATCTTGATCATTTTGCTTTTTATAGAGATTCTAATTTCTGTCCATGTCTAGTGAATTTACAATGCTGTTGACTTTCGCTGTGCAGCACCTTGACTCAGATCTCCGTGTATGTATATATATACACATCCATTCTCTTTCGCATTCTCTTCCCACGTAGCTTAGTCCAGGGTGGTGCCGACCGCTCCCTGTGCTTTGTAGAAGGTGGTTGTGGATCGTCTGCTTAATACATATTAGAATGCATGTGCTAATCCCACCCTCCTCATTCAACCCACCTCCGCATGCCTTTGCCCTCTCGAAACCCTGTACTTGCGTTCTAAATCTGTGACTCTGTTTGTGCTTTCTACTTTCCTGGTATCGACTTTGAGATGCCACCTATACGTGCTATCGTTGGAATTTTCTCTTTCTCTGTTGGACGTCCCATGCTGAGTACAGGGAACTCTGGATCTATCGAAGAGGCTGGAAATGGCAGGATATTATTCTGTTTCATGGCTGAGCAGTATTCCATGCTCTATGTGTACCATCTCTTCACTTTCCATTCATCTGGGGATGGACATTGTGTTTTTACTTTCAAGACTTGGCTGTTGTCAATAGGTGGCTAGTGACAGCTGGGACACCCGTGTCTCTCTAAAGTACACATGGTTCTGCAAACGCTTCCAAAACACTGCAGAGGAAAGAACACTCCCAAACTCATTGTACGAAGCCATCCACCTGATCCCCAAACCAGACAAAGATACTACAAGAAAGGAAAACTGGAGAGCAATATCACCGATGAACTTAGATGCAAAAATCCTCAACAAGATACTAGCCAACAGACTCCAACATGACATTAAAAGGATCACAAACCATGACACTGTGTTTTTACTTTCAAGTCTTGGCTCTTGTCAATAAGTGTGCAGGGGTCGCTGGCCTGCCCGGGTCTCCCCAAATGATACTTTACTGTGCAAAGACAGCCAGGAGGTGGATTGCCACATCATGTGGCCGGCTCTCTGGTTTTGTTTTGTTTTTGGCAGGAATCTCTTGATTGTTTTCAGTGGTGCCTGTTACCAGGGCGCAATACCACCAGTGGCTTAGGAGGCTTCCCTTTTCTCCAGGCCCTCTCCCGAAGGTATTGCTTCCAGACGTATTGACACTGGCAATCCTAACGGCTGCCAGGTGAAACCGCGAAGGCGTTTCAATTTCCATTTCTCCCATTCGCATGGGCGTGGAGCATATTTCCTGGGCCTTTCTTAGAAACCAACACAAAGGGAAACAAAACACGCATGGTGAATTCAACTTACCTCTTGAAACCGCCTGTTGCCAATCAATCCTGTTTCGGGCTCTTTTCCAGTGCCTATCCCCAGGACATTTTTGCAGCGGGGGTGTCAATTACAACCCCGCTGGCCTTTTGAACAGGAAGGGCCGCTGAGCTCCCTTTGGAACGTTGTAGTTACAGGAGGCGGCCACAAGGCGGCAGCATTATCCCACAGCTGGTCGGATTCCCCAGGAACGCAGACCTTGCGCACACGCGTGTTCTTGGAATATGAATTAGAGAGGAACGTGTCCGGACAGACACCTAAGGGCTTGTGTCTCACTCCTTCTCCCACTTACCCTTCCCACTCTCGATTCATCACACCCCCTGCAAACCCCTCCTGAAGAGTGTGTTGTCGGAGGCAAGTGGGGTGACTCTAAGGAAGGAGGTGAATGGCGGGAACCCCACCAGCAGGAGACCTGGACACCAGGTGATGTTTGAACACTGTTGTGCATGTCGGACCACCATCCTCTGGCTGCAGTGGGCTTGGCTTAGCTGCAGGAGGGCACACCTACATCTACAGAGACTGCTGCCAACCAGAAGGGACCAGGCACCACAGGTCCAAAGGGGTTAATTCACTGGTGCGACCCACTCCCGCGCCGACCTGCCTCACTGTGACCACACTCCAACTTTGGTGCCCAAGCCTGCTCACACTCCAGGGAAGTGACACCCACGCATCTCTCTGAGGCCTGAGAGGAACATACTGGATCTTGATCATTTTGCTTTTTATAGAGATTCTAATTTCTGTCCATGTCTAGTGAATTTACAATGCTGTTGACTTTCGCTGTGCAGCACCTTGACTCAGATCTCCGTGTATGTATATATATACACATCCATTCTCTTTCGCATTCTCTTCCCACGTAGCTTAGTCCAGGGTGGTGCCGACCGCTCCCTGTGCTTTGTAGAAGGTGGTTGTGGATCGTCTGCTTAATACATATTAGAATGCATGTGCTAATCCCACCCTCCTCATTCAACCCACCTCCGCATGCCTTTGCCCTCTCGAAACCCTGTACTTGCATTCTAAATCTGTGACTATGTTTGTGCTTTCTACTTTCCTGGTATCGACTTTGAGATGCCACCTATACGTGCTATCGTTGGAATTTTCTCTTTCTCTGTTGGACGTCCCATGCTGAGTACAGGGAACTCTGGATCTATCGAAGAGGCTGGAAATGGCAGGATATTATTCTGTTTCATGGCTGAGCAGTATTCCATGCTCTATGTGTACCATCTCTTCACTTTCCATTCATCTGGGGATGGACATTGTGTTTTTACTTTCAAGACTTGGCTGTTGTCAATAGGTGGCTAGTGACAGCTGGGACACCCGTGTCTCTCTAAAGTACACATGGTTCTGCAAACGCTTCCAAAACACTGCAGAGGAAAGAACACTCCCAAACTCATTGTACGAAGCCATCCACCTGATCCCCAAACCAGACAAAGATACTACAAGAAAGGAAAACTGGAGAGCAATATCACCGATGAACTTAGATGCAAAAATCCTCAACAAGATACTAGCCAACAGACTCCAACATGGCATTAAAAGGATCACAAACCATGACACTGTGTTTTTACTTTCAAGTCTTGGCTCTTGTCAATAAGTGTGCAGGGGTCGCTGGCCTGCCCGAGTCTCCCCAAATGATACTTTACTGTGCAAAGACAGCCAGGAGGTGGATTGCCACATCATGTGGCCGGCTCTCTGGTTTTGTTTCGTTTTTGGCAGGAATCTCTTGATTGTTTTCAGTGGTGCCTGTTACCAGGGCGCAATACCACCAGTGGCTTAGGAGGCTTCCCTTTTTTTCTCCAGGCCCTCTCTCGAAGGAATTGCTTCCAGACGTATTGACACTGGCAATCCTAACGGCTGCCAGGTGAAACCGTGAAAGCGTTTCAATTTCCATTTCTCCCATTCGCATGGGCGTGGAGCATATTTCCTGGGCCTTTCTTAGAAACCAACACAAAGGGAAACAAAACACGCATGGTGAATTCAACTTACCTCTTGAAACCGCCTGTTGCCAATCAATCCTGTTTCGGGCTCTTTTCCAGTGCCTATCCCCAGGACATTTTTGCAGCGGGGATGTCAATTACAACCCCGCTGGCCTTTTGAACAGGAAGGGCCGCTGAGCTCCCTTTGGAACGTTGTAGTTACAGGAGGCGGCCACAAGGCGGCAGCATTTTCCCACAGCTGGTCGGATTCCCCAGGAACACAGACCTTGCGCACACGCGTGTTCTTGGAATATGAATTAGAGAGGAACGTGTCCGGACAGACACCTAAGGGCTTGTGTCTCACTCCTTCTCCCACTTACCCTTCCCACTCTCGATTCATCACACCCCCTGCAAACCCCTCCTGAAGAGTGTGTTGTCGGAGGCAAGTGGGGTGACTCTAAGGAAGGAGGTGAATGGCGGGAACCCCACCAGCAGGAGACCTGGACACCAGGTGATGTTTGAACACTGTTGTGCATGTCGGACCACCATCCTCTGGCTGCAGTGGGCTTGGCTTAGCTGCAGGAGGGCACACCTACATCTACAGAGACTGCTGCCAACCAGAAGGGACCAGGCACCACAGGTCCAAAGGGGTTAATTCGCTGGTGCGACCCACTCCCGCGCCGACCTGCCTCACTGTGACCACACTCCAACTTTGGTGCCCAAGCCTGCTCACGCTCCAGGGAAGTGACACCTGCGCATCTCTCTGAGGCCTGAGAGGAACATACTGGATCTCGATCATTTTGCTTTTTATAGAGATTCTAATTTCTGTCCATGTCTAGTGAATTTACAATGCTGTTGACTTTCGCTGTGCAGCACCTTGATTCAGTTCTCCGTGTATGTATATATATACACATCCATTCTCTTTCGCATTCTCTTCCCACGTAGCTTAGTCCAGGGTGGTGCCGACTGCTCCCTGTGCTTTGTAGAAGGTGGTTGTGGATCGTCTGCTTAATACATATTAGAATGCATGTGTTAATCCCACCCTCCTCATTCAACCCACTTCCGCATGCCTTTGCCCTCTCGAAACCCTGTACTTGCGTTCTAAATCTGTGACTCTGTTTGTGCTTTCTACTTTCCTGGTATCGACTTTGAGATGCCACCTATACGTGCTATCGTTGGAATTTTCTCTTTCTCTGTTGGACGTCCCATGCTGAGTACAGGGAACTCCGGATCTATCGAAGATGCTGGAAATGGCAGGATTTTATTCTGTTTCATGGCTGAGCAGTATTCCATGCTCTATGTGTACCATCTCTTCACTTTCCATTCATCTGGGGATGGACATTGTGTTTTTACTTTCAAGACTTGGCTGTTGTCAATAGGTGGCTAGTGACAGCTGGGGCACCCGTGTCTCTCTAAAGTACACATGGTTCTGCAAACGCTTCCAAAACACTGCAGAGGAAAGAACACTCCCAAACTCATTGTACAAAGCCATCCACCTGATCCCCAAACCAGACAAAGATACTACAAGAAAAGAAAACTGGAGAGCAATATCACCGATGAACTTAGATGCAAAAATCCTCAACAAGATACTAGCCAACAGACTCCAACATGACATTAAAAGGATCACACACCATGACACTGTGTTTTTACTTTCAAGCCTTGGCTCTTGTCAATAGGTGTGCAGGGGTCGCTGGCCTGCCCTGGTCTCCCCAAATGATACTTTACTGTGCAAAGACAGCCAGGAGGTGGATTGCCACATCATGTGGCCGGCTCTCTGGTTTTGTTTTGTTTTTGGCAGGAATCTCTTGATTGTTTTCAGTGGTGCCTGTTACCAGGGCGCAATACCACCAGTGGCTTAGGAGGCTTCCCTTTTCTCCAGGCCCTCTCCCGAAGGTATTGCTTCCAGACGTATTGACACTGGCAATCCTAACGGCTGCCAGGTGAAACCGCAAAGGCGTTTCAATTTCCATTTCTCCCATTCGCATGGGCGTGGAGCATATTTTCTGGGCCTTTCTTAGAAACCAACACAAAGGGAAACAAAACACGCATGGTGAATTCCACTTACCTCTTGAAACCGCCTGTTGCCAATCAATCCTGTTTCGGGCTCTTTTCCAGTGCCTATCCCCAGGACATTTTTGCAGCGGGGGTGTCAATTACAACCCCGCTGGCCTTTTGAACAGGAAGGGCCGCTGAGCTCCCTTTGGAACGTTGTAGTTACAGGAGGCGGCCACAAGGCGGCAGCATTTTCCCACAGCTGGTCGGATTCCCCAGGAACGCAGACCTTGCGCACACACGTGTTCTTGGAATATGAATTAGAGAGGAACGTGTCCAGACAGACACATAAGGGCTTGTGTCTCACTCCTTCTCCCACTTACCCTTCCCACTCTCGATTCATCACACCCCCTGCAAACCCCTCCTGAAGAGTGTGTTGTCGGAGGCAAGTGGGGTGACTCTAAGGAAGGAGGTGAATGGCGGGAACCCCACCAGCAGGAGACCTGGACACCAGCTGATGTTTGAACACAGTTGTGCATGTCGGACCACCATCCTCTGGCTGCAGTGGGCTTGGCTTAGCTGCAGGAGGGCACACCTACATCTACAGAGACTGCTGCCAACCAGAAGGGACCAGGCACCACAGGTCCAAAGGGGTTAATTCGCTGGTGCGACCCACTCCCGCGCCGACCTGCCTCACTGTGACCACACTCCAACTTTGGTGCCCAAGCCTGCTCACGCTCCAGGGAAGTGACACCTGCGCATCTCTCTGAGGCCTGAGAGGAACATACTGGATCTCGATCATTTTGCTTTTTATAGAGATTCTAATTTCTGTCCATGTCTAGTGAATTTACAATGCTGTTGACTTTCGCTGTGCAGCACCTTGATTCAGTTCTCCATGTATGTATATATATACACATCCATTCTCTTTCGCATTCTCTTCCCACGTAGCTTAGTCCAGGGTGGTGCCGACTGCTCCCTGTGCTTTGTAGAAGGTGGTTGTGGATCGTCTGCTTAATACATATTAGAATGCATGTGTTAATCCCACCCTCCTCATTCAACCCACTTCCGCATGCCTTTGCCCTCTCGAAACCCTGTACTTGCGTTCTAAATCTGTGACTCTGTTTGTGCTTTCTACTTTCCTGGTATCGACTTTGAGATGCCACCTATACGTGCTATCGTTGGAATTTTCTCTTTCTCTGTTGGACGTCCCATGCTGAGTACAGGGAACTCCGGATCTATCGAAGATGCTGGAAATGGCAGGATTTTATTCTGTTTCATGGCTGAGCAGTATTCCATGCTCTATGTGTACCATCTCTTCACTTTCCATTCATCTGGGGATGGACATTGTGTTTTTACTTTCAAGACTTGGCTGTTGTCAATAGGTGGCTAGTGACAGCTGGGGCACCCGTGTCTCTCTAAAGTACACATGGTTCTGCAAACGCTTCCAAAACACTGCAGAGGAAAGAACACTCCCAAACTCATTGTACGAAGCCATCCACCTGATCCCCAAACCAGACAAAGATACTACAAGAAAAGAAAACTGGAGAGCAATATCACCGATGAACTTAGATGCAAAAATCCTCAACAAGATACTAGCCAACAGACTCCAACATGACATTAAAAGGATCACACACCATGACACTGTGTTTTTACTTTCAAGCCTTGGCTCTTGTCAATAGGTGTGCAGGGGTCGCTGGCCTGCCCGGGTCTCCCCAAATGATACTTTACTGTGCAAAGACAGCCAGGAGGTGGATTGCCACATCATGTGGCCGGCTCTCCGGTTTTGTTTTTCTTTGGCAGGAATCTCTTGATTGTTTTCAGTGGTGCCTGTTACCAGGGCGCAATACCACCAGTTTCTTAGGAGGCTTCCCTTTTCTCCAGGCCCTCTCCCGAAGGTATTGCTTCCAGACGTATTGACACTGGCAATCCTAACGGCTGCCAGGTGAAACCGCGAAGGCGTTTCAATTTCCATTTCTCCCATTCGCATGGGCGTGGAGCATATTTCCTGGGCCTTTCTTAGAAACCAACACAAAGGGAAACAAAACACGCATGGTGAATTCAACTTACCTCTTGAAACCGCCTGTTGCCAATCAATCCTGTTTCGGGCTCTTTTCCAGTGCCTATCCCCAGGACATTTTTGCAGCGGGGGTGTCAATTACAACCCCGCTGGCCTTTTGAACAGGAAGGGCCGCTGAGCTCCCTTTGGAACGTTGTAGTTACAGGAGGCGGCCACAAGGCGGCAGCATTTTCCCACAGCTGGTCGGATTCCCCAGGAACGCAGACCTTGCGCACACGCGTGTTCTTGGAATATGAATTAGAGAGGAACGTGTCCGGACAGACACCTAAGGGCTTGTGTCTCACTCCTTCTCCCACTTACCCTTCCCACTCTCGATTCATCACACCCCCTGCAAACCCCTCCTGAAGAGTGTGTTGTCGGAGGCAAGTGGGGTGACTCTAAGGAAGGAGGTGAATGGCGGGAACCCCACCAGCAGGAGACCTGGACACCAGGTGATGTTTGAACACTGTTGTGCATGTCGGACCACCATCCTCTGGCTGCAGTGGGCTTGGCTTAGCTGCAGGAGGGCACACCTACATCTACAGAGACTGCTGCCAACCAGAAGGGACCAGGCACCACAGGTCCAAAGGGGTTAATTCGCTGGTGCGACCCACTCCCGCGCCGACCTGCCTCACTGTGACCACACTCCAACTTTGGTGCCCAAGCCTGCTCACGCTCCAGGGAAGTGACACCCGCGCATCTCTCTGAGGCCTGAGAGGAACATACTGGATCTCGATCATTTTGCTTTTTATAGAGATTCTAATTTCTGTCCATGTCTAGTGAATTTACAATGCTGTTGACTTTCGCTGTGCAGCACCTTGATTCAGTTCTCCGTGTATGTATATATATACACATCCATTCTCTTTCGCATTCTCTTCCCACGTAGCTTAGTCCAGGGTGGTGGCGACCGCTCCCTGTGCTTTGTAGAAGGTGGTTGTGGATCGTCTGCTTAATACATATTAGAATGCATGTGTTAATCCCACCCTCCTCATTCAACCCACCTCCGCATGCCTTTGCCCTCTCGAAACCCTGTACTTGTGTTCTAAATCTGTGACTCTGTTTGTGCTTTCTACTTTCCTGGTATCGACTTTGAGATGCCACCTATACGTGCTATCGTTGGAATTTTCTCTTTCTCTGTTGGACGTCCCATGCTGAGTACAGGGAACTCCGGATCTATCGAAGATGCTGGAAATGGCAGGATATTATTCTGTTTCATGGCTGAGCAGTATTCCATGCTCTATGTGTACCAACTCTTCACTTTCCATTCATCTGGGGATGGACATTGTGTTTTTACTTTCAAGACTTGGCTGTTGTCAATAGGTGGCTAGTGACAGCTGGGGCACCCGTGTCTCTCTAAAGTACACATGGTTCTGCAAACGCTTCCAAAACACTGCAGAGGAAAGAACACTCCCAAACTCATTGTACGAAGCCATCCACCTGATCCCCAAACCAGACAAAGATACTACAAGAAAAGAAAACTGGAGAGCAATATCACCGATGAACTTAGATGCAAAAATCCTCAACAAGATACTAGCCAACAGACTCCAACATGACATTAAAAGGATCACACACCATGACACTGTGTTTTTACTTTCAAGCCTTGGCTCTTGTCAATAGGTGTGCAGGGGTCGCTGGCCTGCCCGGGTCTCCCCAAATGATACTTCACTGTGCAAAGACAGCCAGGAGGTGGATTGCCACATCATGTGGCCGGCTCTCCGGTTTTGTTTTTCTTTGGCAGGAATCTCTTGATTGTTTTCAGTGGTGCCTGTTACCAGGGCGCAATACCACCAGTGGCTTAGGAGGCTTCCCTTTTCTCCAGGCCCTCTCCCAAAGGTATTGCTTCCAGACGTATTGACACTGGCAATCCTAACGGCTGCCAGGTGAAACCGCGAAGGCGTTTCAATTTCCATTTCTCCCATTCGCATGGGCGTGGAGCATATTTCCTGGGCCTTTCTTAGAAACCAACACAAAGGGAAACAAAACACGCATGGTGAATTCAACTTACCTCTTGAAACCGCCTGTTGCCAATCAATCCTGTTTCGGGCTCTTTTCCAGTGCCTATCCCCAGGACATTTTTGCAGCGGGGGTGTCAATTACAACCCCGCTGGCCTTTTGAACAGGAAGGGCCGCTGAGCTCCCTTTGGAACGTTGTAGTTACAGGAGGCGGCCACAAGGCGGCAGCATTTTCCCACAGCTGGTCGGATTCCCCAGGAACGCAGACCTTGCGCACACGCGTGTTCTTGGAATATGAATTAGAGAGGAACGTGTCCGGACAGACACCTAAGGGCTTGTGTCTCACTCCTTCTCCCACTTACCCTTCCCACTCTCGATTCATCACACCCCCTGCAAACCCCTCCTGAAGAGTGTGTTGTCGGAGGCAAGTGGGGTGACTCTAAGGAAGGAGGTGAATGGCGGGAACCCCACCAGCAGGAGACCTGGACACCAGGTGATGTTTGAACACTGTTGTGCATGTCGGACCACCATCCTCTGGCTGCAGTGGGCTTGGCTTAGCTGCAGGAGGGCACACCTACATCTACAGAGACTGCTGCCAACCAGAAGGGACCAGGCACCACAGGTCCAAAGGGGTTAATTCGCTGGTGCGACCCACTCCCGCGCCGACCTGCCTCACTGTGACCACACTCCAACTTTGGTGCCCAAGCCTGCTCACGCTCCAGGGAAGTGACACCCGCGCATCTCTCTGAGGCCTGAGAGGAACATACTGGATCTCGATCATTTTGCTTTTTATAGAGATTCTAATTTCTGTCCATGTCTAGTGAATTTACAATGCTGTTGACTTTCGCTGTGCAGCACCTTGATTCAGTTCTCCGTGTATGTATATATATACACATCCATTCTCTTTCGCATTCTCTTCCCACGTAGCTTAGTCCAGGGTGGTGGCGACCGCTCCCTGTGCTTTGTAGAAGGTGGTTGTGGATCGTCTGCTTAATACATATTAGAATGCATGTGTTAATCCCACCCTCCTCATTCAACCCACCTCCGCATGCCTTTGCCCTCTCGAAACCCTGTACTTGCGTTCTAAATCTGTGACTCTGTTTGTGCTTTCTACTTTCCTGGTATCGACTTTGAGATGCCACCTATACGTGCTATCGTTGGAATTTTCTCTTTCTCTGTTGGACGTCCCATGCTGAGTACAGGGAACTCCGGATCTATCGCAGATGCTGGAAATGGCAGGATATTATTCTGTTTCATGGCTGAGCAGTATTCCATGCTCTATGTGTACCAACTCTTCACTTTCCATTCATCTGGGGATGGACATTGTGTTTTTACTTTCAAGACTTGGCTGTTGTCAATAGGTGGCTAGTGACAGCTGGGGCACCCGTGTCTCTCTAAAGTACACATGGTTCTGCAAACGCTTCCAAAACACTGCAGAGGAAAGAACACTCCCAAACTCATTATACGAAGCCATCCACCTGATCCCCAAACCAGACAAAGATACTACAAGAAAAGAAAACCGGAGAGCAATATTACCGATGAACTTAGATGCAAAAATCCTCAACAAGATACTAGCCAACAGACTCCAACATGACATTAAAAGGATCACACACCATGACACTGTGTTTTTACTTTCAAGCCTTGGCTCTTGTCAATAGGTGTGCAGGGGTCGCTGGCCTGCCCGGGTCTCCCCAAATGATACTTCACTGTGCAAAGACAGCCAGGAGGTGGATTGCCACATCATGTGGCCGGCTCTCCGGTTTTGTTTTTCTTTGGCAGGAATCTCTTGATTGTTTTCAGTGGTGCCTGTTACCAGGGCGCAATACCACCAGTGGCTTAGGAGGCTTCCCTTTTCTCCAGGCCCTCTCCCAAAGGTATTGCTTCCAGACGTATTGACACTGGCAATCCTAACGGCTGCCAGGTGAAACCGCGAAGGCGTTTCAATTTCCATTTCTCCCATTCGCATGGGCGTGGAGCATATTTCCTGGGCCTTTCTTAGAAACCAACACAAAGGGAAACAAAACACGCATGGTGAATTCAACTTACCTCTTGAAACCGCCTGTTGCCAATCAATCCTGTTTCGGGCTCTTTTCCAGTGCCTATCCCCAGGACATTTTTGCAGCGGGGGTGTCAATTACAACCCCGCTGGCCTTTTGAACAGGAAGGGCCGCTGAGCTCCCTTTGGAACGTTGTAGTTACAGGAGGCGGCCACAAGGCGGCAGCATTTTCCCACAGCTGGTCGGATTCCCCAGGAACGCAGACCTTGCGCACACGCGTGTTCTTGGAATATGAATTAGAGAGGAACGTGTCCGGACAGACACCTAAGGGCTTGTGTCTCACTCCTTCTCCCACTTACCCTTCCCACTCTCGATTCATCACACCCCCTGCAAACCCCTCCTGAAGAGTGTGTTGTCGGAGGCAAGTGGGGTGACTCTAAGGAAGGAGGTGAATGGCGGGAACCCCACCAGCAGGAGACCTGGACACCAGGTGATGTTTGAACACTGTTGTGCATGTCGGACCACCATCCTCTGGCTGCAGTGGGCTTGGCTTAGCTGCAGGAGGGCACACCTACATCTACAGAGACTGCTGCCAACCAGAAGGGACCAGGCACCACAGGTCCAAAGGGGTTAATTCGCTGGTGCGACCCACTCCCGCGCCGACCTGCCTCACTGTGACCACACTCCAACTTTGGTGCCCAAGCCTGCTCACGCTCCAGGGAAGTGACACCCGCGCATCTCTCTGAGGCCTGAGAGGAACATACTGGATCTCGATCATTTTGCTTTTTATAGAGATTCTAATTTCTGTCCATGTCTAGTGAATTTACAATGCTGTTGACTTTCGCTGTGCAGCACCTTGATTCAGTTCTCCGTGTATGTATATATATACACATCCATTCTCTTTCGCATTCTCTTCCCACGTAGCTTAGTCCAGGGTGGTGGCGACCGCTCCCTGTGCTTTGTAGAAGGTGGTTGTGGATCGTCTGCTTAATACATATTAGAATGCATGTGTTAATCCCACCCTCCTCATTCAACCCACCTCCGCATGCCTTTGCCCTCTCGAAACCCTGTACTTGCGTTCTAAATCTGTGACTCTGTTTGTGCTTTCTACTTTCCTGGTATCGACTTTGAGATGCCACCTATACGTGCTATCGTTGGAATTTTCTCTTTCTCTGTTGGACGTCCCATGCTGAGTACAGGGAACTCCGGATCTATCGAAGATGCTGGAAATGGCAGGATATTATTCTGTTTCATGGCTGAGCAGTATTCCATGCTCTATGTGTACCAACTCTTCACTTTCCATTCATCTGGGGATGGACATTGTGTTTTTACTTTCAAGACTTGGCTGTTGTCAATAGGTGGCTAGTGACAGCTGGGGCACCCGTGTCTCTCTAAAGTACACATGGTTCTGCAAACGCTTCCAAAACACTGCAGAGGAAAGAACACTCCCAAACTCATTGTACGAAGCCATCCACCTGATCCCCAAACCAGACAAAGATACTACAAGAAAAGAAAACTGGAGAGCAATATCACCGATGAACTTAGATGCAAAAATCCTCAACAAGATACTAGCCAACAGACTCCAACATGACATTAAAAGGATCACACACCATGACACTGTGTTTTTACTTTCAAGCCTTGGCTCTTGTCAATAGGTGTGCAGGGGTCGCTGGCCTGCCCGGGTCTCCCCAAATGATACTTCACTGTGCAAAGACAGCCAGGAGGTGGATTGCCACATCATGTGGCCGGCTCTCTGGTTTTGTTTTTCTTTGGCAGGAATCTCTTGATTGTTTTCAGTGGTGCCTGTTACCAGGGCGCAATACCACCAGTGGCTTAGGAGGCTTCCCTTTTCTCCAGGCCCTCTCCCAAAGGTATTGCTTCCAGACGTATTGACACTGGCAATCCTAACGGCTGCCAGGTGAAACCGCGAAGGCGTTTCAATTTCCATTTCTCCCATTCGCATGGGCGTGGAGCATATTTCCTGGGCCTTTCTTAGAAACCAACACAAAGGGAAACAAAACACGCATGGTGAATTCAACTTACCTCTTGAAACCGCCTGTTGCCAATCAATCCTGTTTCGGGCTCTTTTCCAGTGCCTATCCCCAGGACATTTTTGCAGCGGGGGTGTCAATTACAACCCCGCTGGCCTTTTGAACAGGAAGGGCCGCTGAGCTCCCTTTGGAACGTTGTAGTTACAGGAGGCGGCCACAAGGCGGCAGCATTTTCCCACAGCTGGTCGGATTCCCCAGGAACGCAGACCTTGCGCACACGCGTGTTCTTGGAATATGAATTAGAGAGGAACGTGTCCGGACAGACACCTAAGGGCTTGTGTCTCACTCCTTCTCCCACTTACCCTTCCCACTCTCGATTCATCACACCCCCTGCAAACCCCTCCTGAAGAGTGTGTTGTCGGAGGCAAGTGGGGTGACTCTAAGGAAGGAGGTGAATGGAGGGAACCCCACCAGCAGGAGACCTGGACACCAGGTGATGTTTGAACACTGTTGTGCATGTCGGACCACCATCCTCTGGCTGCAGTGGGCTTGGCTTAGCTGCAGGAGGGCACACCTACATCTACAGAGACTGCTGCCAACCAGAAGGGACCAGGCACCACAGGTCCAAAGGGGTTAATTCGCTGGTGCGACCCACTCCCGCGCCGACCTGCCTCACTGTGACCACACTCCAACTTTGGTGCCCAAGCCTGCTCACGCTCCAGGGAAGTGACACCCGCGCATCTCTCTGAGGCCTGAGAGGAACATACTGGATCTCGATCATTTTGCTTTTTATAGAGATTCTAATTTCTGTCCATGTCTAGTGAATTTACAATGCTGTTGACTTTCGCTGTGCAGCACCTTGATTCAGTTCTCCGTGTATGTATATATATACACATCCATTCTCTTTCGCATTCTCTTCCCACGTAGCTTAGTCCAGGGTGGTGGCGACCGCTCCCTGTGCTTTGTAGAAGGTGGTTGTGGATCATCTGCTTAATACATATTAGAATGCATGTGTTAATCCCACCCTCCTCATTCAACCCACCTCCGCATGCCTTTGCCCTCTCGAAACCCTTTACTTGCGTTCTAAATCTGTGACTCTGTTTGTGCTTTCTACTTTCCTGGTATCGACTTTGAGATGCCACCTATACGTGCTATCGTTGGAATTTTCTCTTTCTCTGTTGGACGTCCCATGCTGAGTACAGGGAACTCCAGATCTATCGAAGATGCTGGAAATGGCAGGATATTATTCTGTTTCATGGCTGAGCAGTATTCCATGCTCTATGTGTACCAACTCTTCACTTTCCATTCATCTGGGGATGGACATTGTGTTTTTACTTTCAAGACTTGGCTGTTGTCAATAGGTGGCTAGTGACAGCTGGGGCACCCGTGTCTCTCTAAAGTACACATGGTTCTGCAAACGCTTCCAAAACACTGCAGAGGAAAGAACACTCCCAAACTCATTGTACGAAGCCATCCACCTGATCCCCAAACCAGACAAAGATACTACAAGAAAAGAAAACTGGAGAGCAATATCACCGATGAACTTAGATGCAAAAATCCTCAACAAGATACTAGCCAACAGACTCCAACATGACATTAAAAGGATCACACACCATGACACTGTGTTTTTACTTTCAAGCCTTGGCTCTTGTCAATAGGTGTGCAGGGGTTGCTGGCCTGCCCGGGTCTCCCCAAATGATACTTTACTGTGCAAAGACAGCCAGGAGGTGGATTGCCACATCATGTGGCTGGCTCTCTGGTTTTGTTTTGTTTTTGGCAGGAATCTCTTGATTGTTTTCAATGGTGCCTGTTACCAGGGCGCAATACCACCAGTGGCTTAGGAGGCTTCCCTTTTCTCCAGGCCCTCTCCCGAAGGTATTGCTTCCAGACGTATTGATACTGGCAATCCTAACGGCTGCCAGGTGAAACCGCGAAGGCGTTTCAATTTCCATTTCTCCCATTCGCATGGGCGTGGAGCATATTTCCTGGGCCTTTCTTAGAAAACAACACAAAGGGAAACAAAACACGCATGGTGAATTCAACTTACCTCTTAAAATCGCCTGTTGCCAATCAATCCTGTTTCGGGCTCTTTTCCAGTGCCTATCCCCAGGACATTTTTGCAGCGGGGTGTCAATTACAACCCCGCTGGCCTTTTGAACAGGAAGGGCCGCTGAGCTCCCTTTGGAACGTTGTAGTTACAGGAGGCGGCCACAAGGCGGCAGCATTTTCCCACAGCTGGCCGGATTCCCCAGGAACGCAGACCTTGCGCACACGCGTGTTCTTGGAATATGAATTAGAGAGGAACGTGTCCGGACAGACACCTAAGGGCTTGTGTCTCACTCCTTCTCCCACTTACCCTTCCCACTCTCGATTCATCACACCCCCTGCAAACCCCTCCTGAAGAGTGTGTTGTCGGAGGCAAGTGGGGTGACTCTAAGGAAGGAGGTGAATGGCGGGAACCCCACCAGCAGGAGACCTGGACACCAGGTGATGTTTGAACACTGTTGTGCATGTCGGACCACCATCCTCTGGCTGCAGTGGGCTTGGCTTAGCTGCAGGAGGGCACACCTACATCTACAGAGACTGCTGCCAACCAGAAGGGACCAGGCACCACAGGTCCAAAGGGGTTAATTCGCTGGTGCGACCCACTCCCGCGCCGACCTGCCTCACTGTGACCACACTCCAACTTTGGTGCCCAAGCCTGCTCACGCTCCAGGGAAGTGACACCCGCGCATCTCTCTGAGGCCTGAGAGGAACATACTGGATCTCGATCATTTTGCTTTTTATAGAGATTCTAATTTCTGTCCATGTCTAGTGAATTTACAATGCTGTTGACTTTCGCTGTGCAGCACCTTGATTCAGTTCTCCGTGTATGTATATATATACACATCCATTCTCTTTCGCATTCTCTTCCCACGTAGCTTAGTCCAGGGTGGTGCCGACCGCTCCCTGTGCTTTGTAGAAGGTGGTTGTGGATCGTCTGCTTAATACATATTAGAATGCATGTGTTAATCCCACCCTCCTCATTCAACCCACCTCCGCATGCCTTTGCCCTCTCGAAACCCTGTACTTGCGTTCTAAATCTGTGACTCTGTTTGTGCTTTCTACTTTCCTGGTATCGACTTTGAGATGCCACCTATACGTGCTATCGTTGGAATTTTCTCTTTCTCTGTTGGACGTCCCATGCTGAGTACAGGGAACTCCGGATCTATCGAAGATGCTGGAAATGGCAGGATATTATTCTGTTTCATGGCTGAGCAGTATTCCATGCTCTATGTGTACCAACTCTTCACTTTCCATTCATCTGGGGATGGACATTGTGTTTTTACTTTCAAGACTTGGCTGTTGTCAATAGGTGGCTAGTGACAGCTGGGGCACCCGTGTCTCTCTAAAGTACACATGGTTCTGCAAACGCTTCCAAAACACTGCAGAGGAAAGAACACTCCCAAACTCATTGTACGAAGCCATCCACCTGATCCCCAAACCAGACAAAGATACTACAAGAAAAGAAAACTGGAGAGCAATATCACCGATGAACTTAGATGCAAAAATCCTCAACAAGATACTAGCCAACAGACTCCAACATGACATTAAAAGGATCACACACCATGACACTGTGTTTTTACTTTCAAGCCTTGGCTCTTGTCAATAGGTGTGCAGGGGTCGCTGGCCTGCCCGGGTCTCCCCAAATGATACTTTACTGTGCAAAGACAGCCAGGAGGTGGATTGCCACATCATGTGGCCGGCTCTCTGGTTTTGTTTTGTTTTTGGCAGGAATCTCTTGATTGTTTTCAGTGGTGCCTGTTACCAGGGCGCAATACCACCAGTGGCTTAGGAGGCTTCCCTTTTCTCCAGGCCCTCTCCCGAAGGTATTGCTTCCAGACGTATTGATACTGGCAATCCTAACGGCTGCCAGGTGAAACCGCGAAGGCGTTTCAATTTCCATTTCTCCCATTCGCATGGGCGTGGAGCATATTTCCTGGGCCTTTCTTAGAAACCAACACAAAGGGAAATAAAACACACATGGTGAATTCAACTTACCTCTTGAAACCGCCTGTTGCCAATCAATCCTGTTTCGGGCTCTTTTCCAGTGCCTATCCCCAGGACATTTTTGCAGCGGGGGTGTCAATTACAACCCCGCTGGCCTTTTGAACAGGCAGGGCCGCTGAGCTCCCTTTGGAACGTTGTAGTTACAGGAGGCGGCCACAAGGCGGCAGCATTTTCCCACAGCTGGTCGGATTCCCCAGGAACGCAGACCTTGCGCACACGCGTGTTCTTGGAATATGAATTAGAGAGGAACGTGTCCGGACAGACACCTAAGGGCTTGTGTCTCACTCCTTCTCCCACTTACCCTTCCCACTCTCGATTCATCACACCCCCTGCAAACCCCTCCTGAAGAGTGTGTTGTCGGAGGCAAGTGGGGTGACTCTAAGGAAGGAGGTGAATGGCGGGAACCCCACCAGCAGGAGACCTGGACACCAGGTGATGTTTGAACACTGTTGTGCATGTCGGACCACCATCCTCTGGCTGCAGTGGGCTTGGCTTAGCTGCAGGAGGGCACACCTACATCTACAGAGACTGCTGCCAACCAGAAGGGACCAGGCACCACAGGTCCAAAGGGGTTAATTCGCTGGTGCGACCCACTCCCGCGCCGACCTGCCTCACTGTGACCACACTCCAACTTTGGTGCCCAAGCCTGCTCACGCTCCAGGGAAGTGACACCCGTGCATCTCTCTGAGGCCTGAGAGGAACATACTGGATCTCGATCATTTTGCTTTTTATAGAGATTCTAATTTCTGTCCATGTCTAGTGAATTTACAATGCTGTTGACTTTCGCTGTGCAGCACCTTGATTCAGTTCTCCGTGTATGTATATATATACACATCCATTCTCTTTCGCATTCTCTTCCCACGTAGCTTAGTCCAGGGTGGTGGCAACCGCTCCCTGTGCTTTGTAGAAGGTGGTTGTGGATCGTCTGCTTAATACATATTAGAATGCATGTGTTAATCCCACCCTCCTCATTCAACCCACCTCCGCATGCCTTTGCCCTCTCGAAACCCTGTACTTGCGTTCTAAATCTGTGACTCTGTTTGTGCTTTCTACTTTCCTGGTATCGACTTTTAGATGCCACCTATACGTGCTATCGTTGGAATTTTCTCTTTCTCTGTTGGACGTCCCATGCTGAGTACAGGGAACTCCAGATCTATCGAAGATGCTGGAAATGGCAGGATATTATTCTGTTTCATGGCTGAGCAGTATTCCATGCTCTATGTGTACCAACTCTTCACTTTCCATTCATCTGGGGATGGACATTGTGTTTTTACTTTCAAGACTTGGCTGTTGTCAATAGGTGGCTAGTGACAGCTGGGGCACCCGTGTCTCTCTAAAGTACACATGGTTCTGCAAACGCTTCCAAAACACTGCAGAGGAAAGAACACTCCCAAACTCATTGTACGAAGCCATCCACCTGATCCCCAAACCAGACAAAGATACTACAAGAAAAGAAAACTGGAGAGCAATATCACCGATGAACTTAGATGCAAAAATCCTCAACAAGATACTAGCCAACAGACTCCAACATGACATTAAAAGGATCACACACCATGACACTGTGTTTTTACTTTCAAGCCTTGGCTCTTGTCAATAGGTGTGCAGGGGTCGCTGGCCTGCCCGGGTCTCCCCAAATGATACTTTACTGTGCAAAGACAGCCAGGAGGTGGATTGCCACATCATGTGGCCGGCTCTCTGGTTTTGTTTTTCTTTGGCAGGAATCTCTTGATTGTTTTCAGTGGTGCCTGTTACCAGGGCGCAATACCACCAGTGGCTTAGGAGGCTTCCCTTTTCTCCAGGCCCTCTCCCGAAGGTATTGCTTCCAGACGTATTGACACTGGCAATCCTAACGGCTGCCAGGTGAAACCGCGAAGGCGTTTCAATTTCCATTTCTCCCATTCGCATGGGCGTGGAGCATATTTCCTGGGCCTTTCTTAGAAACCAACACAAAGGGAAACAAAACACGCATGGTGAATTCAACTTACCTCTTGAAACCGCCTGTTGCCAATCAATCCTGTTTCGGGCTCTTTTCCAGTGCCTATCCCCAGGACATTTTTGCAGCGGGGGTGTCAATTACAACCCCGCTGGCCTTTTGAACAGGAAGGGCCGCTGAGCTCCCTTTGGAACGTTGTAGTTACAGGAGGCGGCCACAAGGCGGCAGCATTTTCCCACAGCTGGTCGGATTCCCCAGGAACGCAGACCTTGCGCACACGCGTGTTCTTGGAATATGAATTAGAGAGGAACGTGTCCGGACAGACACCTAAGGGCTTGTGTCTCACTCCTTCTCCCACTTACCCTTCCCACTCTCGATTCATCACACCCCCTGCAAACCCCTCCTGAAGAGTGTGTTGTCGGAGGCAAGTGGGGTGACTCTAAGGAAGGAGGTGAATGGCGGGAACCCCACCAGCAGGAGACCTGGACACCAGGTGATGTTTGAACACTGTTGTGCATGTCGGACCACCATCCTCTGGCTGCAGTGGGCTTGGCTTAGCTGCAGGAGGGCACACCTACATCTACAGAGACTGCTGCCAACCAGAAGGGACCAGGCACCACAGGTCCAAAGGGGTTAATTCGCTGGTGCGACCCACTCCCGCGCCGACCTGCCTCACTGTGACCACACTCCAACTTTGGTGCCCAAGCCTGCTCACGCTCCAGGGAAGTGACACCCGCGCATCTCTCTGAGGCCTGAGAGGAACATACTGGATCTCGATCATTTTGCTTTTTATAGAGATTCTAATTTCTGTCCATGTCTAGTGAATTTACAATGCTGTTGACTTTCGCTGTGCAGCACCTTGATTCAGTTCTCCGTGTATGTATATATATACACATCCATTCTCTTTCGCATTCTCTTCCCACGTAGGTTAGTCCAGGGTGGTGCCGACCGCTCCCTGTGCTTTGTAGTAGGTGGTTGTGGATCGTCTGCTTTATACATATTAGAATGCATGTGTTAATCCCACCCTCCTCATTCAACCCACCTCCGCATGCCTTTGCCCTCTCGAAACCCTGTACTTGCGTTCTAAATCTGTGACTCTGTTTGTGCTTTCTACTTTCTTGGTATCGACTTTGAGATGCCACCTATACGTGCTATCGTTGGAATTTTCTCTTTCTCTGTTGGACGTCCCATGCTGAGTACAGGGAACTCCGGATCTATCGAAGATGCTGGAAATGGCAGGATATTATTCTGTTTCATGGCTGAGCAGTATTCCATGCTCTATGTGTACCAACTCTTCACTTTCCATTCATCTGGGGATGGACATTGTGTTTTTACTTTCAAGACTTGGCTGTTGTCAATAGGTGGCTAGTGACAGCTGGGGCACCCGTGTCTCTCTAAAGTACACATGGTTCTGCAAACGCTTCCAAAACACTGCAGAGGAAAGAACACTCCCAAACTCATTGTACGAAGCCATCCACCTGATCCCCAAACCAGACAAAGATACTACAAGAAAAGAAAACTGGAGAGCAATATCACCGATGAACTTAGATGCAAAAATCCTCAACAAGATACTAGCCAACAGACTCCAACATGACATTAAAAGGATCACGCACCATGACACTGTGTTTTTACTTTCAAGCCTTGGCTCTTGTCAATAGGTGTGCAGGGGTCGCTGGCCTGCCCGGGTCTCCCTAAATGATACTTTACTGTGCAAAGACAGCCAGGAGGTGGATTGCCACATCATGTGGCCGGCTCTCTGGTTTTGTTTTTCTTTGGCAGCAATCTCTTGATTGTTTTCAGTGGTGCCTGTTACCAGGGCGCAATACCACCAGTGGCTTAGGAGGCTTCCCTTTTCTCCAGGCCCTCTCCCGAAGGTATTGCTTCCAGACGTATTGACACTGGCAATCCTAACGGCTGCCAGGTGAAACCGCGAAGGCGTTTCAATTTCCATTTCTCCCATTCGCATGGGCGTGGAGCATATTTCCTGGGCCTTTCTTAGAAACCAACACAAAGGGAAACAAAACACGCATGGTGAATTCAACTTACCTCTTGAAACCGCCTGTTGCCAATCAATCCTGTTTCGGGCTCTTTTCCAGTGCCTATCCCCAGGACATTTTTGCAGCAGGGGTGTCAATTACAACCCCGCTGGCCTTTTGAACAGGAAGGGCCGCTGAGCTCCCTTTGGAACGTTGTAGTTACAGGAGGCGGCCACAAGGCGGCAGCATTTTCCCACAGCTGGTCGGATTCCCCAGGAACGCAGACCTTGCGCACACGCGTGTTCTTGGAATATGAATTAGAGAGGAACGTGTCCGGACAGACACCTAAGGGCTTGTGTCTCACTCCTTCTCCCACTTACCCTTCCCACTCTCGATTCATCACACCCCCTGCAAACCCCTCCTGAAGAGTGTGTTGTCGGAGGCAAGTGGGGTGACTCTAAGGAAGGAGGTGAATGGCGGGAACCCCACCAGCAGGAGACCTGGACACCAGGTGATGTTTGAACACTGTTGTGCATGTCGGACCACCATCCTCTGGCTGCAGTGGGCTTGGCTTAGCTGCAGGAGGGCACACCTACATCTACAGAGACTGCTGCCAACCAGAAGGGACCAGGCACCACAGGTCCAAAGGGGTTAATTCGCTGGTGCGACCCAGTCCCGCGCCGACCTGCCTCACTGTGACCACACTCCAACTTTGGTGCCCAAGCCTGCTCACGCTCCAGGGAAGTGACACCCGCGCATCTCTCTGAGGCCTGAGAGGAACATACTGGATCTCGATCATTTTGCTTTTTATAGAGATTCTAATTTCTGTCCATGTCTAGTGAATTTACAATGCTGTTGACTTTCGCTGTGCAGCACCTTGATTCAGTTCTCCGTGTATGTATATATATATACACAACCATTCTCTTTCACATTCTCTTCCCACGTAGCTTAGTCCAGGGTGGTGCCGACCGCTCCCTGTGCTTTGTAGAAGGTGGTTGTGGATCGTCTGCTTAATACATATTAGAATGCATGTGTTAATCCCACCCTCCTCATTCAACCCACCTCCGCATGCCTTTGCCCTCTCGAAACCCTGTACTTGCGTTCTAAATCTGTGACTCTGTTTGTGCTTTCTACTTTCCTGGTATCGACTTTGAGATGCCACCTATACGTGCTATCGTTGGAATTTTCTCTTTCTCTGTTGGACGTCCCATGCTGAGTACAGGGAACTCCGGATCTATCGAAGATGCTGGAAATGGCAGGATTTTATTCTGTTTCATGGCTGAGCAGTATTCCATGCTCTATGTGTACCATCTCTTCACTTTCCATTCATCTGAGGATGGACATTGTGTTTTTACTTTCAAGACTTGGCTGTTGTCAATAGGTGGCTAGTGACAGCTGGGGCACCCGTGTCTCTCTAAAGTACACATGGTTCTGCAAACGCTTCCAAAACACTGCAGAGGAAAGAACACTCCCAAACTCATTGTACGAAGCCATCCACCTGATCCCCAAACCAGACAAAGATACTACAAGAAAAGAAAACTGGAGAGCAATATCACCGATGAACTTAGATGCAAAAATCCTCAACAAGATACTAGACAACAGACTCCAACATGACATTAAAAGGATCACACACCATGACACTGTGTTTTTACTTTCAAGCCTTGGCTCTTGTCAATAGGTGTGCAGGGGTCGCTGGCCTGCCCGGGTCTCCCCAAATGATACTTTACTGTGCAAAGACAGCCAGGAGGTGGATTGCCACATCATGTGGCCGGCTCTCTGGTTTTGTTTTTCTTTGGCAGGAATCTCTTGATTGTTTTCAGTGGTGCCTGTTACCAGGGCGCAATACCACCAGTGGCTTAGGAGGCTTCCCTTTTCTCCAGGCCCTCTCCCGAAGGTATTGCTTCCAGACGTATTGACACTGGCAATCCTAACGGCTGCCAGGTGAAACCGCGAAGGCGTTTCAATTTCCATTTCTCCCATTCGCATGGGCGTGGAGCATATTTCCTGGGCCTTTCTTAGAAACCAACACAAAGGGAAACAAAACACGCATGGTGAATTCAACTTACCTCTTGAAACCGCCTGTTGCCAATCAATCCTGTTTCGGGCTCTTTTCCAGTGCCTATCCCCAGGACATTTTTGCAGCGGGGGTGTCAATTACAACCCCGCTGGCCTTTTGAACAGGAAGGGCTGCTGAGCTCCCTTTGGAACGTTGTAGTTACAGGAGGCGGCCACAAGGCGGCAGCATTTTCCCACAGCTGGTCGGATTCCCCAGGAACGCAGACCTTGCGCACACGCGTGTTCTTGGAATATGAATTAGAGAGGAACGTGTCCGGACAGACACCTAAGGGCTTGTGTCTCACTCCTTCTCCCACTTACCCTTCCCACTCTCGATTCATCACACCCCCTGCAAACCCCTCCTGAAGAGTGTGTTGTCGGAGGCAAGTGGGGTGACTCTAAGGAAGGAGGTGAATGGCGGGAACCCCACCAGCAGGAGACCTGGACACCAGGTGATGTTTGAACACTGTTGTGCATGTCGGACCACCATCCTCTGGCTGCAGTGGGCTTGGCTTAGCTGCAGGAGGGCACACCTACATCTACAGAGACTGCTGCCAACCAGAAGGGACCAGGCACCACAGGTCCAAAGGGGTTAATTCGCTGGTGCGACCCACTCCCGCGCCGACCTGCCTCACTGTGACCACACTCCAACTTTGGTGCCCAAGCCTGCTCACGCTCCAGGGAAGTGACACCCGCGCATCTCTCTGAGGCCTGAGAGGAACATACTGGATCTCGATCATTTTGCTTTTTATAGAGATTCTAATTTCTGTCCATGTCTAGTGAATTTACAATGCTGTTGACTTTCGCTGTGCAGCACCTTGATTCAGTTCTCCGTGTATGTATATATATACACATCCATTCTCTTTCGCATTCTCTTCCCACGTAGCTTAGTCCAGGGTGGTGGCGACCGCTCCCTGTGCTTTGTAGAAGGTGGTTGTGGATCGTCTGCTTAATACATATTAGAATGCATGTGTTAATCCCACCCTCCTCATTCAACCCACCTCCGCATGCCTTTGCCCTCTCGAAACCCTGTACTTGCGTTCTAAATCTGTGACTCTGTTTGTGCTTTCTACTTTCCTGGTATCGACTTTGAGATGCCACCTATATGTGCTATCGTTGGAATTTTCTCTTTCTCTGTTGGACGTCCCATGCTGAGTACAGGGAACTCCGGATCTATCGAAGATGCTGGAAATGGCAGGATATTATTCTGTTTCATGGCTGAGCAGTATTCCATGCTCTATGTGTACCAACTCTTCACTTTCCATTCATCTGGGGATGGACATTGTGTTTTTACTTTCAAGACTTGGCTGTTGTCAATAGGTGGCTAGTGACAGCTGGGGCACCCGTGTCTCTCTAAAGTACACATGGTTCTGCAAACGCTTCCAAAACACTGCAGAGGAAAGAACACTCCCAAACTCATTGTACGAAGCCATCCACCTGATCCCCAAACCAGACAAAGATACTACAAGAAAAGAAAACTGGAGAGCAATATCACCGATGAACTTAGATGCAAAAATCCTCAACAAGATACTAGCCAACAGACTCCAACATGACATTAAAAGGATCACGCACCATGACACTTTGTTTTTACTTTCAAGCCTTGGCTCTTGTCAATAGGTGTGCAGGGGTCGCTGGCCTGCCCGGGTCTCCCTAAATGATACTTTACTGTGCAAAGACAGCCAGGAGGTGGATTGCCACATCATGTGGCCGGCTCTCTGGTTTTGTTTTTCTTTGGCAGCAATCTCTTGATTGTTTTCAGTGGTGCCTGTTACCAGGGCGCAATACCACCAGTGGCTTAGGAGGCTTCCCTTTTCTCCAGGCTCTCTCCCGAAGGTATTGCTTCCAGACGTATTGACACTGGCAATCCTAACGGCTGCCAGGTGAAACCGCGAAGGCGTTTCAATTTCCATTTCTCCCATTCGCATGGGCGTGGAGCATATTTCCTGGGCCTTTCTTAGAAACCAACACAAAGGGAAACAAAACACGCATGGTGAATTCAACTTACCTCTTGAAACCGCCTGTTGCCAATCAATCCTGTTTCGGGCTCTTTTCCAGTGCCTATCCCCAGGACATTTTTGCAGCAGGGGTGTCAATTACAACCCCGCTGGCCTTTTGAACAGGAAGGGCCGCTGAGCTCCCTTTGGAACGTTGTAGTTACAGGAGGCGGCCACAAGGCGGCAGCATTTTCCCACAGCTGGTCGGATTCCCCAGGAACGCAGACCTTGCGCACACGCGTGTTCTTGGAATATGAATTAGAGAGGAACGTGTCCGGACAGACACCTAAGGGCTTGTGTCTCACTCCTTCTCCCACTTACCCTTCCCACTCTCGATTCATCACACCCCCTGCAAACCCCTCCTGAAGAGTGTCTTGTCAGAGGCAAGTGGGGTGACTCTAAGGAAGGAGGTGAATGGCGGGAACCCCACCAGCAGGAGACCTGGACACCAGGTGATGTTTGAACACTGTTGTGCATGTCGGACCACCATCCTCTGGCTGCAGTGGGCTTGGCTTAGCTGCAGGAGGGCACACCTACATCTACAGAGACTGCTGCCAACCAGAAGGGACCAGGCACCACAGGTCCAAAGGGGTTAATTCGCTGGTGCGACCCACTCCCGTGCCGACCTGCCTCACTGTGACCACACTCCAACTTTGGTGCCCAAGCCTGCTCACGCTCCAGGGAAGTGACACCCGCGCATCTCTCTGAGGCCTGAGAGGAACATACTGGATCTCGATCATTTTGCTTTTTATAGAGATTCTAATTTCTGTCCATGTCTAGTGAATTTACAATGCTGTTGACTTTCGCTGTGCAGCACCTTGATTCAGTTCTCCGTGTATGTATATATATACACATCCATTCTCTTTCGCATTCTCTTCCCACGTAGCTTAGTCCAGGGTGGTGGCGACCGCTCCCTGTGCTTTGTAGTAGGTGGTTGTGGATCGTCTGCTTAATACATATTAGAATGCATGTGTTAATCCCACCCTCCTCATTCAACCCACCTCCGCATGCCTTTGCCCTCTCGAAACCCTGTACTTGCGTTCTAAATCTGTGACTCTGTTTGTGCTTTCTACTTTCCTGGTATCGACTTTGAGATGCCACCTATATGTGCTATCGTTGGAATTTTCTCTTTCTCTGTTGGACGTCCCATTCTGAGTACAGGGAACTCCAGATCTATCGAAGATGCTGGAAATGGCAGGATATTATTCTGTTTCATGGCTGAGCAGTATTCCATGCTCTATGTGTACCAACTCTTCACTTTCCATTCATCTGGGGATGGACATTGTGTTTTTACTTTCAAGACTTGGCTGTTGTCAATAGGTGGCTAGTGACAGCTGGGGCACCCGTGTCTCTCTAAAGTACACATGGTTCTGCAAACGCTTCCAAAACACTGCAGAGGAAAGAACACTCCCAAACTCATTGTACGAAGCCATCCACCTGATCCCCAAACCAGACAAAGATACTACAAGAAAAGAAAACTGGAGAGCAATATCACCGATGAACTTAGATGCAAAAATCCTCAACAAGATACTAGCCAACAGACTCCAACATGACATTAAAAGGATCACACACCATGACACTGTGTTTTTACTTTCAAGCCTTGGCTCTTGTCAATAGGTGTGCAGGGGTCGCTGGCCTGCCCGGGTCTCCCCAAATGATACTTTACTGTGCAAAGACAGCCAGGAGGTGGATTGCCACATCATGTGGCTGGCTCTCTGGTTTTGTTTTGTTTTTGGCAGGAATCTCTTGATTGTTTTCAGTGGTGCCTGTTACCAGGGCGCAATACCACCAGTGGCTTAGGAGGCTTCCCTTTTCTCCAGGCCCTCTCCCGAAGGTATTGCTTCCAGACGTATTGACACTGGCAATCCTAACGGCTGCCAGGTGAAACCGCGAAGGCATTTCAATTTCCATTTCTCCCATTCGCATGGGCGTGGAGCATATTTCCTGGGCCTTTCTTAGAAACCAACACAAAGGGAAACAAAACACGCATGGTGAATTCAACTTACCTCTTGAAACCGCCTGTTGCCAATCAATCCTGTTTCGGGCTCTTTTCCAGTGCCTATCCCCAGGACATTTTTGCAGCGGGGGTGTCAATTACAACCCCGCTGGCCTTTTGAACAGGAAGGGCCGCTGAGCTCCCTTTGGAACGTTGTAGTTACAGGAGGCGGCCACAAGGCGGCAGCATTTTCCCACAGCTGGTCGGATTCCCCAGGAACGCAGACCTTGCGCACACGCGTGTTCTTGGAATATGAATTAGAGAGGAACGTGTCCGGACAGACACCTAAGGGCTTGTGTCTCACTCCTTCTCCCACTTACCCTTCCCACTCTCGATTCATCACACCCCCTGCAAACCCCTCCTGAAGAGTGTGTTGTCGGAGGCAAGTGGGGTGACTCTAAGGAAGGAGGTGAATGGCGGGAACCCCACCAGCAGGAGACCTGGACACCAGGTGATGTTTGAACACTGTTGTGCATGTCGGACCACCATCCTCTGGCTGCAGTGGGCTTGGCTTAGCTGCAGGAGGGCACACCTACATCTACAGAGACTGCTGCCAACCAGAAGGGACCAGGCACCACAGGTCCAAAGGGGTTAATTCGCTGGTGCGACCCAGTCCCGCGCCGACCTGCCTCACTGTGACCACACTCCAACTTTGGTGCCCAAGCCTGCTCACGCTCCAGGGAAGTGACACCCGCGCATCTCTCTGAGGCCTGAGAGGAACATACTGGATCTCGATCATTTTGCTTTTTATAGAGATTCTAATTTCTGTCCATGTCTAGTGAATTTACAATGCTGTTGACTTTCGCTGTGCAGCACCTTGATTCAGTTCTCCGTGTATGTATATATATATACACAACCATTCTCTTTCACATTCTCTTCCCACGTAGCTTAGTCCAGGGTGGTGCCGACCGCTCCCTGTGCTTTGTAGAAGGTGGTTGTGGATCGTCTGCTTAATACATATTAGAATGCATGTGTTAATCCCACCCTCCTCATTCAACCCACCTCCGCATGCCTTTGCCCTCTCGAAACCCTGTACTTGCGTTCTAAATCTGTGACTCTGTTTGTGCTTTCTACTTTCCTGGTATCGACTTTGAGATGCCACCTATACGTGCTATCGTTGGAATTTTCTCTTTCTCTGTTGGACGTCCCATGCTGAGTACAGGGAACTCCGGATCTATCGAAGATGCTGGAAATGGCAGGATTTTATTCTGTTTCATGGCTGAGCAGTATTCCATGCTCTATGTGTACCATCTCTTCACTTTCCATTCATCTGAGGATGGACATTGTGTTTTTACTTTCAAGACTTGGCTGTTGTCAATAGGTGGCTAGTGACAGCTGGGGCACCCGTGTCTCTCTAAAGTACACATGGTTCTGCAAACGCTTCCAAAACACTGCAGAGGAAAGAACACTCCCAAACTCATTGTACGAAGCCATCCACCTGATCCCCAAACCAGACAAAGATACTACAAGAAAAGAAAACTGGAGAGCAATATCACCGATGAACTTAGATGCAAAAATCCTCAACAAGATACTAGACAACAGACTCCAACATGACATTAAAAGGATCACACACCATGACACTGTGTTTTTACTTTCAAGCCTTGGCTCTTGTCAATAGGTGTGCAGGGGTCGCTGGCCTGCCCGGGTCTCCCCAAATGATACTTTACTGTGCAAAGACAGCCAGGAGGTGGATTGCCACATCATGTGGCCGGCTCTCTGGTTTTGTTTTTCTTTGGCAGCAATCTCTTGATTGTTTTCAGTGGTGCCTGTTACCAGGGCGCAATACCACCAGTGGCTTAGGAGGCTTCCCTTTTCTCCAGGCTCTCTCCCGAAGGTATTGCTTCCAGACGTATTGACACTGGCAATCCTAACGGCTGCCAGGTGAAACCGCGAAGGCGTTTCAATTTCCATTTCTCCCATTCGCATGGGCGTGGAGCATATTTCCTGGGCCTTTCTTAGAAACCAACACAAAGGGAAACAAAACACGCATGGTGAATTCAACTTACCTCTTGAAACCGCCTGTTGCCAATCAATCCTGTTTCGGGCTCTTTTCCAGTGCCTATCCCCAGGACATTTTTGCAGCAGGGGTGTCAATTACAACCCCGCTGGCCTTTTGAACAGGAAGGGCCGCTGAGCTCCCTTTGGAACGTTGTAGTTACAGGAGGCGGCCACAAGGCGGCAGCATTTTCCCACAGCTGGTCGGATTCCCCAGGAACGCAGACCTTGCGCACACGCGTGTTCTTGGAATATGAATTAGAGAGGAACGTGTCCGGACAGACACCTAAGGGCTTGTGTCTCACTCCTTCTCCCACTTACCCTTCCCACTCTCGATTCATCACACCCCCTGCAAACCCCTCCTGAAGAGTGTCTTGTCAGAGGCAAGTGGGGTGACTCTAAGGAAGGAGGTGAATGGCGGGAACCCCACCAGCAGGAGACCTGGACACCAGGTGATGTTTGAACACTGTTGTGCATGTCGGACCACCATCCTCTGGCTGCAGTGGGCTTGGCTTAGCTGCAGGAGGGCACACCTACATCTACAGAGACTGCTGCCAACCAGAAGGGACCAGGCACCACAGGTCCAAAGGGGTTAATTCGCTGGTGCGACCCACTCCCGTGCCGACCTGCCTCACTGTGACCACACTCCAACTTTGGTGCCCAAGCCTGCTCACGCTCCAGGGAAGTGACACCCGCGCATCTCTCTGAGGCCTGAGAGGAACATACTGGATCTCGATCATTTTGCTTTTTATAGAGATTCTAATTTCTGTCCATGTCTAGTGAATTTACAATGCTGTTGACTTTCGCTGTGCAGCACCTTGATTCAGTTCTCCGTGTATGTATATATATACACATCCATTCTCTTTCGCATTCTCTTCCCACGTAGCTTAGTCCAGGGTGGTGCCGACCGCTCCCTGTGCTTTGTAGTAGGTGGTTGTGGATCGTCTGCTTAATACATATTAGAATGCATGTGTTAATCCCACCCTCCTCATTCAACCCACCTCCGCATGCCTTTGCCCTCTCGAAACCCTGTACTTGCGTTCTAAATCTGTGACTCTGTTTGTGCTTTCTACTTTCCTGGTATCGACTTTGAGATGCCACCTATACGTGCTATCGTTGGAATTTTCTCTTTCTCTGTTGGACGTCCCATTCTGAGTACAGGGAACTCCAGATCTATCGAAGATGCTGGAAATGGCAGGATATTATTCTGTTTCATGGCTGAGCAGTATTCCATGCTCTATGTGTACCAACTCTTCACTTTCCATTCATCTGGGGATGGACATTGTGTTTTTACTTTCAAGACTTGGCTGTTGTCAATAGGTGGCTAGTGACAGCTGGGGCACCCGTGTCTCTCTAAAGTACACATGGTTCTGCAAACGCTTCCAAAACACTGCAGAGGAAAGAACACTCCCAAACTCATTGTACGAAGCCATCCACCTGATCCCCAAACCAGACAAAGATACTACAAGAAAAGAAAACTGGAGAGCAATATCACCGATGAACTTAGATGCAAAAATCCTCAACAAGATACTAGCCAACAGACTCCAACATGACATTAAAAGGATCACACACCATGACACTGTGTTTTTACTTTCAAGCCTTGGCTCTTGTCAATAGGTGTGCAGGGGTCGCTGGCCTGCCCGGGTCTCCCCAAATGATACTTTACTGTGCAAAGACAGCCAGGAGGTGGATTGCCACATCATGTGGCTGGCTCTCTGGTTTTGTTTTGTTTTTGGCAGGAATCTCTTGATTGTTTTCAGTGGTGCCTGTTACCAGGGCGCAATACCACCAGTGGCTTAGGAGGCTTCCCTTTTCTCCAGGCCCTCTCCCGAAGGTATTGCTTCCAGACGTATTGACACTGGCAATCCTAACGGCTGCCAGGTGAAACCGCGAAGGCATTTCAATTTCCATTTCTCCCATTCGCATGGGCGTGGAGCATATTTCCTGGGCCTTTCTTAGAAACCAACACAAAGGGAAACAAAACACGCATGGTGAATTCAACTTACCTCTTGAAACCGCCTGTTGCCAATCAATCCTGTTTCGGGCTCTTTTCCAGTGCCTATCCCCAGGACATTTTTGCAGCGGGGGTGTCAATTACAACCCCGCTGGCCTTTTGAACAGGAAGGGCCGCTGAGCTCCCTTTGGAACGTTGTAGTTACAGGAGGCAGCCACAAGGCAGCAGCATTTTCCCACAGCTGGTCGGATTCCCCAGGAACGCAGACCTTGCGCACACGCGTGTTCTTGGAATATGAATTAGAGAGGAACGTGTCCGGACAGACACCTAAGGGCTTGTGTCTCACTCCTTCTCCCACTTACCCTTCCCACTCTCGATTCATCACACCCCCTGCAAGCCCCTCCTGAAGAGTGTGTTGTCGGAGGCAAGTGGGGTGACTCTAAGGAAGGAGGTGAATGGTGGGAACCCCACCAGCAGGAGACCTGGACACCAGGTGATGTTTGAACACTGTTGTGCATGTCGGACCACCATCCTCTGGCTGCAGTGGGCTTGGCTTAGCTGCAGGAGGGCACACCTACATCTACAGAGACTGCTGCCAACCAGAAGGGACCAGGCACCACAGGTCCAAAGGGGTTAATTCGCTGGTGCGACCCACTCCCGCGCCGACCTGCCTCACTGTGACCACACTCCAACTTTGGTGCCCAAGCCTGCTCACACTCCAGGGAAGTGACACCCGCGCATCTCTCTGAGGCCTGAGAGGAACATACTGGATCTCGATCATTTTGCTTTTTATAGAGATTCTAATTTCTGTCCATGTCTAGTGAATTTACAATGCTGTTGACTTTCGCTGTGCAGCACCTTGATTCAGTTCTCCGTGTATGTATATATATACACAACCATTCTCTTTCACATTCTCTTCCCACGTAGCTTAGTCCAGGGTGGTGCCGACC
The DNA here is from genome assembly GCF_030028045.1 of Hippopotamus amphibius kiboko. Lineage (NCBI taxonomy): Eukaryota > Metazoa > Chordata > Mammalia > Artiodactyla > Hippopotamidae > Hippopotamus > Hippopotamus amphibius. The sequence goes on along the minus strand of NC_080191.1, from coordinate 95,767,533 downwards.
GCTCCCTGTGCTTTGTAGAAGGTGGTTGTGGATCGTCTGCTTAATACATATTAGAATGCATGTGTTAATCCCACCCTCCTCATTCAACCCACCTCCGCATGCCTTTGCCCTCTCGAAACCCTGTACTTGCGTTCTAAATCTGTGACTCTGTTTGTGCTTTCTACTTTCCTGGTATCGACTTTGAGATGCCACCTATACGTGCTATCGTTGGAATTTTCTCTTTCTCTGTTGGACGTCCCATGCTGAGTACAGGGAACTCCGGATCTATCGAAGATGCTGGAAATGGCAGGATTTTATTCTGTTTCATGGCTGAGCAGTATTCCATGCTCTATGTGTACCATCTCTTCACTTTCCATTCATCTGGGGATGGACATTGTGTTTTTACTTTCAAGACTTGGCTGTTGTCAATAGGTGGCTAGTGACAGCTGGGGCACCCGTGTCTCTCTAAAGTACACATGGTTCTGCAAACGCTTCCAAAACACTGCAGAGGAAAGAACACTCCCAAACTCATTGTACGAAGCCATCCACCTGATCCCCAAACCAGACAAAGATACTACAGGAAAAGAAAACTTGAGAGCAATATCACCGATGAACTTAGATGCAAAAATCCTCAACAAGATACTAGCCAACAGACTCCAACATGACATTAAAAGGATCACACACCATGACACTGTGTTTTTACTTTCAAGCCTTGGCTCTTGTCAATAGGTGTGCAGGGGTCGCTGGCCTGCCCGGGTCTCCCCAAATGATACTTTACTGTGCAAAGACAGCCAGGAGGTGGATTGCCACATCATGTGGCCGGCTCTCTGGTTTTGTTTTGTTTTTGGCAGGAATCTCTTGATTGTTTTCAGTGGTGCCTGTTACCAGGGCACAATACCACCAGTGGCTTAGGAGGCTTCCCTTTTCTCCAGGCCCTCTCCCGAAGGTATTGCTTCCAGACGTATTGACACTGGCAATCCTAATGGCTGCCAGGTGAAACCGCGAAGGCGTTTCAATTTCCATTTCTCCCATTCGCATGGGCGTGGAGCATATTTCCTGGGCCTTTCTTAGAAACCAACACAAAGGGAAACAAAACACGCATGGTGAATTCAACTTACCTCTTGAAACCGCCTGTTGCCAATCAATCCTGTTTCGGGCTCTTTTCCAGTGCCTATCCCCAGGACATTTTTGCAGCGGGGGTGTCAATTACAACCCCGCTGGCCTTTTGAACAGGAAGGGCCGCTGAGCTCCCTTTGGAACGTTGTAGTTACAGGAGGCGGCCACAAGGCGGCAGCATTTTCCCACAGCTGGTCGGATTCCCCAGGAACGCAGACCTTGCGCACACGCGTGTTCTTGGAATATGAATTAGAGAGGAACGTGTCCGGACAGACACCTAAGGGCTTGTGTCTCACTCCTTCTCCCACTTACCCTTCCCACTCTCGATTCATCACACCCCCTGCAAACCCCTCCTGAAGAGTGTGTTGTTGGAGGCAAGTGGGGTGACTCTAAGGAAGGAGGTGAATGGCGGGAACCCCACCAGCAGGAGACCTGGACACCAGGTGATGTTTGAACACTGTTGTGCATGTCGGACCACCATCCTCTGGCTGCAGTGGGCTTGGCTTAGCTGCAGGAGGGCACACCTACATCTACAGAGACTGCTGCCAACCAGAAGGGACCAGGCACCACAGGTCCAAAGGGGTTAATTCGCTGGTGCGACCCACTCCCGTGCCGACCTGCCTCACTGTGACCACACTCCAACTTTGGTGCCCAAGCCTGCTCACGCTCCAGGGAAGTGACACCCGCGCATCTCTCTGAGGCCTGAGAGGAACATACTGGATCTCGATCATTTTGCTTTTTATAGAGATTCTAATTTCTGTCCATGTCTAGTGAATTTACAATGCTGTTGACTTTCGCTGTGCAGCACCTTGATTCAGTTCTCCGTGTATGTATATATATACACATCCATTCTCTTTCGCATTCTCTTCCCACGTAGGTTAGTCCAGGGTGGTGCCGACCGCTCCCTGTGCTTTGTAGTAGGTGGTTGTGGATCGTCTGCTTTATACATATTAGAATGCATGTGTTAATCCCACCCTCCTCATTCAACCCACCTCCGCATGCCTTTGCCCTCTCGAAACCCTGTACTTGCGTTCTAAATCTGTGACTCTGTTTGTGCTTTCTACTTTCCTGGTATCGACTTTGAGATGCCACCTATATGTGCTATCGTTGGAATTTTCTCTTTCTCTGTTGGACGTCCCATGCTGAGTACAGGGAACTCCGGATCTATCGAAGATGCTGGAAATGGCAGGATATTATTCTGTTTCATGGCTGAGCAGTATTCCATGCTCTATGTGTACCAACTCTTCACTTTCCATTCATCTGGGGATGGACATTGTGTTTTTACTTTCAAGACTTGGCTGTTGTCAATAGGTGGCTAGTGACAGCTGGGGCACCCGTGTCTCTCTAAAGTACACATGGTTCTGCAAACGCTTCCAAAACACTGCAGAGGAAAGAACACTCCCAAACTCATTGTACGAAGCCATCCACCTGATCCCCAAACCAGACAAAGATACTACAAGAAAAGAAAACTGGAGAGCAATATCACCGATGAACTTAGATGCAAAAATCCTCAACAAGATACTAGCCAACAGACTCCAACATGACATTAAAAGGATCACACACCATGACACTGTGTTTTTACTTTCAAGCCTTGGCTCTTGTCAATAGGTGTGCAGGGGTCGCTGGCCTGCCTGGGTCTCCCTAAATGATACTTTACTGTGCAAAGACAGCCAGGAGGTGGATTGCCACATCATGTGGCCGGCTCTCTGGTTTTGTTTTTCTTTGGCAGCAATCTCTTGATTGTTTTCAGTGGTGCCTGTTACCAGGGCGCAATACCACCAGTGGCTTAGGAGGCTTCCCTTTTCTCCAGGCCCTCTCCCAAAGGTATTGCTTCCAGACGTATTGACACTGGCAATCCTAACGGCTGCCAGGTGAAACCGCGAAGGCGTTTCAATTTCCATTTCTCCCATTCGCATGGGCGTGGAGCATATTTCCTGGGCCTTTCTTAGAAACCAACACAAAGGGAAACAAAACACGCATGGTGAATTCAACTTACCTCTTGAAACCGCCTGTTGCCAATCAATCCTGTTTCGGGCTCTTTTCCAGTGCCTATCCCCAGGACATTTTTGCAGCGGGGGTGTCAATTACAACCCCGCTGGCCTTTTGAACAGGAAGGGCCGCTGAGCTCCCTTTGGAACGTTGTAGTTACAGGACGCGGCCACAAGGCGGCAGCATTTTCCCACAGCTGGTCGGATTCCCCAGGAACGCAGACCTTGCGCACACGCGTGTTCTTGGAATATGAATTAGAGAGGAACGTGTCCGGACAGACACCTAAGGGCTTGTGTCTCACTCCTTCTCCCACTTACCCTTCCCACTCTCGATTCATCACACCCCCTGCAAACCCCTCCTGAAGAGTGTGTTGTCGGAGGCAAGTGGGGTGACTCTAAGGAAGGAGGTGAATGGCGGGAACCCCACCAGCAGGAGACCTGGACACCAGGTGATGTTTGAACACTGTTGTGCATGTCGGACCACCATCCTCTGGCTGCAGTGGGCTTGGCTTAGCTGCAGGAGGGCACACCTACATCTACAGAGACTGCTGCCAACCAGAAGGGACCAGGCACCACAGGTCCAAAGGGGTTAATTCGCTGGTGCGACCCACTCCCGTGCCGACCTGCCTCACTGTGACCACACTCCAACTTTGGTGCCCAAGCCTGCTCACGCTCCAGGGAAGTGACACCCGCGCATCTCTCTGAGGCCTGAGAGGAACATACTGGATCTCGATCATTTTGCTTTTTATAGAGATTCTAATTTCTGTCCATGTCTAGTGAATTTACAATGCTGTTGACTTTCGCTGTGCAGCACCTTGATTCAGTTCTCCGTGTATGTATATATATACACATCCATTCTCTTTCGCATTCTCTTCCCACGTAGGTTAGTCCAGGGTGGTGCCGACCGCTCCCTGTGCTTTGTAGTAGGTGGTTGTGGATCGTCTGCTTTATACATATTAGAATGCATGTGTTAATCCCACCCTCCTCATTCAACCCACCTCCGCATGCCTTTGCCCTCTCGAAACCCTGTACTTGCGTTCTAAATCTGTGACTCTGTTTGTGCTTTCTACTTTCCTGGTATCGACTTTGAGATGCCACCTATATGTGCTATCGTTGGAATTTTCTCTTTCTCTGTTGGACGTCCCATGCTGAGTACAGGGAACTCCGGATCTATCGAAGATGCTGGAAATGGCAGGATATTATTCTGTTTCATGGCTGAGCAGTATTCCATGCTCTATGTGTACCAACTCTTCACTTTCCATTCATCTGGGGATGGACATTGTGTTTTTACTTTCAAGACTTGGCTGTTGTCAATAGGTGGCTAGTGACAGCTGGGGCACCCGTGTCTCTCTAAAGTACACATGGTTCTGTAAACGCTTCCAAAACACTGCAGAGGAAAGAACACTCCCAAACTCATTGTACGAAGCCATCCACCTGATCCCCAAACCAGACAAAGATACTACAAGAAAAGAAAACTGGAGAGCAATATCACCGATGAACTTAGATGCAAAAATCCTCAACAAGATACTAGCCAACAGACTCCAACATGACATTAAAAGGATCACACACCATGACACTGTGTTTTTACTTTCAAGCCTTGGCTCTTGTCAATAGGTGTGCAGGGGTCGCTGGCCTGCCTGGGTCTCCCTAAATGATACTTTACTGTGCAAAGACAGCCAGGAGGTGGATTGCCACATCATGTGGCCGGCTCTCTGGTTTTGTTTTTCTTTGGCAGCAATCTCTTGATTGTTTTCAGTGGTGCCTGTTACCAGGGCGCAATACCACCAGTGGCTTAGGAGGCTTCCCTTTTCTCCAGGCCCTCTCCCAAAGGTATTGCTTCCAGACGTATTGACACTGGCAATCCTAACGGCTGCCAGGTGAAACCGCGAAGGCGTTTCAATTTCCATTTCTCCCATTCGCATGGTCGTGGAGCATATTTCCTGGGCCTTTCTTAGAAACCAACACAAAGGGAAACAAAACACGCATGGTGAATTCAACTTACCTCTTGAAACCGCCTGTTGCCAATCAATCCTGTTTCGGGCTCTTTTCCAGTGCCTATCCCCAGGACATTTTTGCAGCAGGGGTGTCAATTACAACCCCGCTGGCCTTTTGAACAGGAAGGGCCGCTGAGCTCCCTTTGGAACGTTGTAGTTACAGGAGGCGGCCACAAGGCGGCAGCATTTTCCCACAGCTGGTCGGATTCCCCAGGAACGCAGACCTTGCGCACACGCGTGTTCTTGGAATATGAATTAGAGAGGAACGTGTCCGGACAGACACCTAAGGGCTTGTGTCTCACTCCTTCTCCCACTTACCCTTCCCACTCTCGATTCATCACACCCCCTGCAAACCCCTCCTGAAGAGTGTGTTGTCGGAGGCAAGTGGGGTGACTCTAAGGAAGGAGGTGAATGGCGGGAACCCCACCAGCAGGAGACCTGGACACCAGGTGATGTTTGAACACTGTTGTGCATGTCGGACCACCATCCTCTGGCTGCAGTGGGCTTGGCTTAGCTGCAGGAGGGCACACCTACATCTACAGAGACTGCTGCCAACCAGAAGGGACCAGGCACCACAGGTCCAAAGGGGTTAATTCGCTGGTGCGACCCAGTCCCGCGCCGACCTGCCTCACTGTGACCACACTCCAACTTTGGTGCCCAAGCCTGCTCACGCTCCAGGGAAGTGACACCCGCGCATCTCTCTGAGGCCTGAGAGGAACATACTGGATCTCGATCATTTTGCTTTTTATAGAGATTCTAATTTCTGTCCATGTCTAGTGAATTTACAATGCTGTTGACTTTCGCTGTGCAGCACCTTGATTCAGTTCTCCGTGTATGTATATATATACACATCCATTCTCTTTCGCATTCTCTTCCCACGTAGCTTAGTCCAGGGTGGTGCCGACCACTCCCTGTGCTTTGTAGTAGGTGGTTGTGGATCGTCTGCTTTATACATATTAGAATGCATGTGTTAATCCCACCCTCCTCATTCAACCCACCTCCGCATGCCTTTGCCCTCTCGAAACCCTGTACTTGCGTTCTAAATCTGTGACTCTGTTTGTGCTTTCTACTTTCCTGGTATCGACTTTGAGATGCCACCTATACGTGCTATCGTTGGAATTTTCTCTTTCTCTGTTGGACGTCCCATGCTGAGTACAGGGAACTCCGGATCTATCGAAGATGCTGGAAATGGCAGGATATTATTCTGTTTCATGGCTGAGCAGTATTCCATGCTCTATGTGTACCAACTCTTCACTTTCCATTCATCTGGGGATGGACATTGTGTTTTTACTTTCAAGACTTGGCTGTTGTCAATAGGTGGCTAGTGACAGCTGGGGCACCCGTGTCTCTCTAAAGTACACATGGTTCTGCAAACGCTTCCAAAACACTGCAGAGGAAAGAACACTCCCAAACTCATTGTACGAAGCCATCCACCTGATCCCCAAACCAGACAAAGATACTACAAGAAAAGAAAACTGGAGAGCAATATCACCGATGAACTTAGATGCAAAAATCCTCAACAAGATACTAGACAACAGACTCCAACATGACATTAAAAGGATCACGCACCATGACACTGTGTTTTTACTTTCAAGCCTTGGCTCTTGTCAATAGGTGTGCAGGGGTCGCTGGCCTGCCCGGGTCTCCCTAAATGATACTTTACTGTGCAAAGACAGCCAGGAGGTGGATTGCCACATCATGTGGCCGGCTCTCTGGTTTTGTTTTTCTTTGGCAGCAATCTCTTGATTGTTTTCAGTGGTGCCTGTTACCAGGGCGCAATACCACCAGTGGCTTAGGAGGCTTCCCTTTTCTCCAGGCCCTCTCCCGAAGGTATTGCTTCCAGACGTATTGACACTGGCAATCCTAACGGCTGCCAGGTGAAACCGCGAAGGCGTTTCAATTTCCATTTCTCCCATTCGCATGGGCGTGGAGCATATTTCCTGGGCCTTTCTTAGAAACCAACACAAAGGGAAACAAAACACGCATGGTGAATTCAACTTACCTCTTGAAACCGCCTGTTGCCAATCAATCCTGTTTCGGGCTCTTTTCCAGTGCCTATCCCCAGGACATTTTTGCAGCAGGGGTGTCAATTACAACCCCGCTGGCCTTTTGAACAGGAAGGGCCGCTGAGCTCCCTTTGGAACGTTGTAGTTACAGGAGGCGGCCACAAGGCGGCAGCATTTTCCCACAGCTGGTCGGATTCCCCAGGAACGCAGACCTTGCGCACACGCGTGTTCTTGGAATATGAATTAGAGAGGAACGTGTCCGGACAGACACCTAAGGGCTTGTGTCTCACTCCTTCTCCCACTTACCCTTCCCACTCTCGATTCATCACACCCCCTGCAAACCCCTCCTGAAGAGTGTGTTGTCGGAGGCAAGTGGGGTGACTCTAAGGAAGGAGGTGAATGGCGGGAACCCCACCAGCAGGAGACCTGGACACCAGGTGATGTTTGAACACTGTTGTGCATGTCGGACCACCATCCTCTGGCTGCAGTGGGCTTGGCTTAGCTGCAGGAGGGCACACCTACATCTACAGAGACTGCTGCCAACCAGAAGGGACCAGGCACCACAGGTCCAAAGGGGTTAATTCGCTGGTGCGACCCAGTCCCGCGCCGACCTGCCTCACTGTGACCACACTCCAACTTTGGTGCCCAAGCCTGCTCACGCTCCAGGGAAGTGACACCCGCGCATCTCTCTGAGGCCTGAGAGGAACATACTGGATCTCGATCATTTTGCTTTTTATAGAGATTCTAATTTCTGTCCATGTCTAGTGAATTTACAATGCTGTTGACTTTCGCTGTGCAGCACCTTGATTCAGTTCTCCGTGTATGTATATATATACACATCCATTCTCTTTCGCATTCTCTTCCCACGTAGCTTAGTCCAGGGTGGTGCCGACCGCTCCCTGTGCTTTGTAGTAGGTGGTTGTGGATCGTCTGCTTTATACATATTAGAATGCATGTGTTAATCCCACCCTCCTCATTCAACCCACCTCCGCATGCCTTTGCCCTCTCGAAACCCTGTACTTGCGTTCTAAATCTGTGACTCTGTTTGTGCTTTCTACTTTCCTGGTATCGACTTTGAGATGCCACCTATACGTGCTATCGTTGGAATTTTCTCTTTCTCTGTTGGACGTCCCATGCTGAGTACAGGGAACTCCGGATCTATCGAAGATGCTGGAAATGGCAGGATATTATTCTGTTTCATGGCTGAGCAGTATTCCATGCTCTATGTGTACCAACTCTTCACTTTCCATTCATCTGGGGATGGACATTGTGTTTTTACTTTCAAGACTTGGCTGTTGTCAATAGGTGGCTAGTGACAGCTGGGGCACCCGTGTCTCTCTAAAGTACACATGGTTCTGCAAACGCTTCCAAAACACTGCAGAGGAAAGAACACTCCCAAACTCATTGTACGAAGCCATCCACCTGATCCCCAAACCAGACAAAGATACTACAAGAAAAGAAAACTGGAGAGCAATATCACCGATGAACTTAGATGCAAAAATCCTCAACAAGATACTAGACAACAGACTCCAACATGACATTAAAAGGATCACGCACCATGACACTGTGTTTTTACTTTCAAGCCTTGGCTCTTGTCAATAGGTGTGCAGGGGTCGCTGGCCTGCCCGGGTCTCCCTAAATGATACTTTACTGTGCAAAGACAGCCAGGAGGTGGATTGCCACATCATGTGGCCGGCTCTCTGGTTTTGTTTTTCTTTGGCAGGAATCTCTTGATTGTTTTCAGTGGTGCCTGTTACCAGGGCGCAATACCACCAGTGGCTTAGGAGGCTTCCCTTTTCTCCAGGCCCTCTCCCGAAGGTATTGCTTCCAGACGTATTGACACTGGCAATCCTAACGGCTGCCAGGTGAAACCGCGAAGGCGTTTCAATTTCCATTTCTCCCATTCGCATGGGCGTGGAGCATATTTCCTGGGCCTTTCTTAGAAACCAACACAAAGGGAAACAAAACACGCATGGTGAATTCAACTTACCTCTTGAAACCGCCTGTTGCCAATCAATCCTGTTTCGGGCTCTTTTCCAGTGCCTATCCCCAGGACATTTTTGCAGCAGGGGTGTCAATTACAACCCCGCTGGCCTTTTGAACAGGAAGGGCCGCTGAGCTCCCTTTGGAACGTTGTAGTTACAGGAGGCGGCCACAAGGCGGCAGCATTTTCCCACAGCTGGTCGGATTCCCCAGGAACGCAGACCTTGCGCACACGCGTGTTCTTGGAATATGAATTAGAGAGGAACGTGTCCGGACAGACACCTAAGGGCTTGTGTCTCACTCCTTCTCCCACTTACCCTTCCCACTCTCGATTCATCACACCCCCTGCAAACCCCTCCTGAAGAGTGTGTTGTCGGAGGCAAGTGGGGTGACTCTAAGGAAGGAGGTGAATGGCGGGAACCCCACCAGCAGGAGACCTGGACACCAGGTGATGTTTGAACACTGTTGTGCATGTCGGACCACCATCCTCTGGCTGCAGTGGGCTTGGCTTAGCTGCAGGAGGGCACACCTACATCTACAGAGACTGCTGCCAACCAGAAGGGACCAGGCACCACAGGTCCAAAGGGGTTAATTCGCTGGTGCGACCCAGTCCCGCGCCGACCTGCCTCACTGTGACCACACTCCAACTTTGGTGCCCAAGCCTGCTCACGCTCCAGGGAAGTGACACCCGCGCATCTCTCTGAGGCCTGAGAGGAACATACTGGATCTCGATCATTTTGCTTTTTATAGAGATTCTAATTTCTGTCCATGTCTAGTGAATTTACAATGCTGTTGACTTTCGCTGTGCAGCACCTTGATTCAGTTCTCCGTGTATGTATATATATACACATCCATTCTCTTTCGCATTCTCTTCCCACGTAGCTTAGTCCAGGGTGGTGCCGATCGCTCCCTGTGCTTTGTAGTAGGTGGTTGTGGATCGTCTGCTTTATACATATTAGAATGCATGTGTTAATCCCACCCTCCTCATTCAACCCACCTCCGCATGCCTTTGCCCTCTCGAAACCCTGTACTTGCGTTCTAAATCTGTGACTCTGTTTGTGCTTTCTACTTTCCTGGTATCGACTTTGAGATGCCACCTATACGTGCTATCGTTGGAATTTTCTCTTTCTCTGTTGGACGTCCCATGCTGAGTACAGGGAACTCCGGATCTATCGAAGATGCTGGAAATGGCAGGATATTATTCTGTTTCATGGCTGAGCAGTATTCCATGCTCTATGTGTACCAACTCTTCACTTTCCATTCATCTGGGGATGGACATTGTGTTTTTACTTTCAAGACTTGGCTGTTGTCAATAGGTGGCTAGTGACAGCTGGGGCACCCGTGTCTCTCTAAAGTACACATGGTTCTGCAAACGCTTCCAAAACACTGCAGAGGAAAGAACACTCCCAAACTCATTGTACGAAGCCATCCACCTGATCCCCAAACCAGACAAAGATACTACAAGAAAAGAAAACTGGAGAGCAATATCACCGATGAACTTAGATGCAAAAATCCTCAACAAGATACTAGACAACAGACTCCAACATGACATTAAAAGGATCACGCACCATGACACTGTGTTTTTACTTTCAAGCCTTGGCTCTTGTCAATAGGTGTGCAGGGGTCGCTGGCCTGCCCGGGTCTCCCTAAATGATACTTTACTGTGCAAAGACAGCCAGGAGGTGGATTGCCACATCATGTGGCCGGCTCTCTGGTTTTGTTTTTCTTTGGCAGCAATCTCTTGATTGTTTTCAGTGGTGCCTGTTACCAGGGCGCAATACCACCAGTGGCTTAGGAGGCTTCCCTTTTCTCCAGGCCCTCTCCCGAAGGTATTGCTTCCAGACGTATTGACACTGGCAATCCTAACGGCTGCCAGGTGAAACCGCGAAGGCGTTTCAATTTCCATTTCTCCCATTCGCATGGTCGTGGAGCATATTTCCTGCGCCTTTCTTAGAAACCAACACAAAGGGAAACAAAACACGCATGGTGAATTCAACTTACCTCTTGAAACCGCCTGTTGCCAATCAATCCTGTTTCGGGCTCTTTTCCAGTGCCTATCCCCAGGACATTTTTGCAGCAGGGGTGTCAATTACAACCCCGCTGGCCTTTTGAACAGGAAGGGCCGCTGAGCTCCCTTTGGAACGTTGTAGTTACAGGAGGCGGCCACAAGGCGGCAGCATTTTCCCACAGCTGGTCGGATTCCCCAGGAACGCAGACCTTGCGCACACGCGTGTTCTTGGAATATGAATTAGAGAGGAACGTGTCCGGACAGACACCTAAGGGCTTGTGTCTCACTCCTTCTCCCACTTACCCTTCCCACTCTCGATTCATCACACCCCCTGCAAACCCCTCCTGAAGAGTGTGTTGTCGGAGGCAAGTGGGGTGACTCTAAGGAAGGAGGTGAATGGCGGGAACCCCACCAGCAGGAGACCTGGACACCAGGTGATGTTTGAACACTGTTGTGCATGTCGGACCACCATCCTCTGGCTGCAGTGGGCTTGGCTTAGCTGCAGGAGGGCACACCTACATCTACAGAGACTGCTGCCAACCAGAAGGGACCAGGCACCACAGGTCCAAAGGGGTTAATTCGCTGGTGCGACCCACTCCCGCGCCGACCTGCCTCACTGTGACCACACTCCAACTTTGGTGCCCAAGCCTGCTCACGCTCCAGGGAAGTGACACCCGCGCATCTCTCTGAGGCCTGAGAGGAACATACTGGATCTCGATCATTTTGCTTTTTATAGAGATTCTAATTTCTGTCCATGTCTAGTGAATTTACAATGCTGTTGACTTTCGCTGTGGAGCACCTTGATTCAGTTCTCCCTGTATGTATATATATACACATCCATTCTCTTTCGCATTCTCTTCCCACGTAGCTTAGTCCAGGGTGGTGGCGACCGCTCCCTGTGCTTTGTAGAAGGTGGTTGTGGATCGTCTGCTTAATACATATTAGAATGCATGTGTTAATCCCACCCTCCTCATTCAACCCACCTCCGCATGCCTTTGCCCTCTCGAAACCCTGTACTTGTGTTCTAAATCTGTGACTCTGTTTGTGCTTTCTACTTTCCTGGTATCGACTTTGAGATGCCACCTATATGTGCTATCGTTGGAATTTTCTCTTTCTCTGTTGGACGTCCCATGCTGAGTACAGGGAACTCCGGATCTATCGAAGATGCTGGAAATGGCAGGATATTATTCTGTTTCATGGCTGAGCAGTATTCCATGCTCTATGTGTACCAACTCTTCACTTTCCATTCATCTGGGGATGGACATTGTGTTTTTACTTTCAAGACTTGGCTGTTGTCAATAGGTGGCTAGTGACAGCTGGGGCACCCGTGTCTCTCTAAAGTACACATGGTTCTGCAAACGCTTCCAAAACACTGCAGAGGAAAGAACACTCCCAAACTCATTGTACGAAGCCATCCACCTGATCCCCAAACCAGACAAAGATACTACAAGAAAAGAAAACTGGAGAGCAATATCACCGATGAACTTAGATGCAAAAATCCTCAACAAGATACTAGCCAACAGACTCCAACATGACATTAAAAGGATCACGCACCATGACACTTTGTTTTTACTTTCAAGCCTTGGCTCTTGTCAATAGGTGTGCAGGGGTCGCTGGCCTGCCCGGGTCTCCCTAAATGATACTTTACTGTGCAAAGACAGCCAGGAGGTGGATTGCCACATCATGTGGCCGGCTCTCTGGTTTTGTTTTTCTTTGGCAGCAATCTCTTGATTGTTTTCAGTGGTGCCTGTTACCAGGGCGCAATACCACCAGTGGCTTAGGAGGCTTCCCTTTTCTCCAGGCCCTCTCCCGAAGGTATTGCTTCCAGACGTATTGACACTGGCAATCCTAACGGCTGCCAGGTGAAACCGCGAAGGCGTTTCAATTTCCATTTCTCCCATTCGCATGGGCGTGGAGCATATTTCCTGGGCCTTTCTTAGAAACCAACACAAAGGGAAACAAAACACGCATGGTGAATTCAACTTACCTCTTGAAACCGCCTGTTGCCAATCAATCCTGTTTCGGGCTCTTTTCCAGTGCCTATCCCCAGGACATTTTTGCAGCAGGGGTGTCAATTACAACCCCGCTGGCCTTTTGAACAGGAAGGGCCGCTGAGCTCCCTTTGGAACGTTGTAGTTACAGGAGGCGGCCACAAGGCGGCAGCATTTTCCCACAGCTGGTCGGATTCCCCAGGAACGCAGACCTTGCGCACACGCGTGTTCTTGGAATATGAATTAGAGAGGAACGTGTCCGGACAGACACCTAAGGGCTTGTGTCTCACTCCTTCTCCCACTTACCCTTCCCACTCTCGATTCATCACACCCCCTGCAAACCCCTCCTGAAGAGTGTGTTGTCGGAGGCAAGTGGGGTGACTCTAAGGAAGGAGGTGAATGGCGGGAACCCCACCAGCAGGAGACCTGGACACCAGGTGATGTTTGAACACTGTTGTGCATGTCGGACCACCATCCTCTGGCTGCAGTGGGCTTGGCTTAGCTGCAGGAGGGCACACCTACATCTACAGAGACTGCTGCCAACCAGAAGGGACCAGGCACCACAGGTCCAAAGGGGTTAATTCGCTGGTGCGACCCACTCCCGTGCCGACCTGCCTCACTGTGACCACACTCCAACTTTGGTGCCCAAGCCTGCTCATGCTCCAGGGAAGTGACACCCGCGCATCTCTCTGAGGCCTGAGAGGAACATACTGGATCTTGATCATTTTGCTTTTTATAGAGATTCTAATTTCTGTCCATGTCTAGTGAATTTACAATGCTGTTGACTTTCGCTGTGCAGCACCTTGATTCAGTTCTCCGTGTATGTATATATATACACATCCATTCTCTTTCGCATTCTCTTCCCACGTAGCTTAGTCCAGGGTGGTGCCGACCGCTCCCTGTGCTTTGTAGTAGGTGGTTGTGGATCGTCTGCTTAATACATATTAGAATGCATGTGTTAATCCCACCCTCCTCATTCAACCCACCTCCGCATGCCTTTGCCCTCTCGAAACCCTGTACTTGCGTTCTAAATCTGTGACTCTGTTTGTGCTTTCTACTTTCCTGGTATCGACTTTGAGATGCCACCTATACGTGCTATCGTTGGAATTTTCTCTTTCTCTGTTGGACGTCCCATGCTGAGTACAGGGAACTCCAGATCTATCGAAGATGCTGGAAATGGCAGGATATTATTCTGTTTCATGGCTGAGCAGTATTCCATGCTCTATGTGTACCAACTCTTCACTTTCCATTCATCTGGGGATGGACATTGTGTTTTTACTTTCAAGACTTGGCTGTTGTCAATAGGTGGCTAGTGACAGCTGGGGCACCCGTGTCTCTCTAAAGTACACATGGTTCTGCAAACGCTTCCAAAACACTGCAGAGGAAAGAACACTCCCAAACTCATTGTACGAAGCCATCCACCTGATCCCCAAACCAGACAAAGATACTACAAGAAAAGAAAACTGGAGAGCAATATCACCGATGAACTTAGATGCAAAAATCCTCAACAAGATACTAGCCAACAGACTCCAACATGACATTAAAAGGATCACACACCATGACACTGTGTTTTTACTTTCAAGCCTTGGCTCTTGTCAATAGGTGTGCAGGGGTCGCTGGCCTGCCCGGGTCTCCCCAAATGATACTTTACTGTGCAAAGACAGCCAGGAGGTGGATTGCCACATCATGTGGCCGGCTCTCTGGTTTTGTTTTGTTTTTGGCAGGAATCTCTTGATTGTTTTCAGTGGTGCCTGTTACCAGGGCGCAATACCACCAGTGGCTTAGGAGGCTTCCCTTTTCTCCAGGCCCTCTCCCGAAGGTATTGCTTCCAGACGTATTGACACTGGCAATCCTAACGGCTGCCAGGTGAAACCGCGAAGGCATTTCAATTTCCATTTCTCCCATTCGCATGGTCGTGGAGCATATTTCCTGGGCCTTTCTTAGAAACCAACACAAAGGGAAACAAAACAGGCATGGTGAATTCAACTTACCTCTTGAAACCGCCTGTTGCCAATCAATCCTGTTTCGGGCTCTTTTCCAGTGCCTATCCCCAGGACATTTTTGCAGCGGGGGTGTCAATTACAACCCCGCTGGCCTTTTGAACAGGAAGGGCCGCTGAGCTCCCTTTGGAACGTTGTAGTTACAGGAGGCAGCCACAAGGCGGCAGCATTTTCCCACAGCTGGTCGGATTCCCCAGGAACGCAGACCTTGCGCACACGCGTGTTCTTGGAATATGAATTAGAGAGGAACGTGTCCGGACAGACACCTAAGGGCTTGTGTCTCACTCCTTCTCCCACTTACCCTTCCCACTCTCGATTCATCACACCCCCTGCAAGCCCCTCCTGAAGAGTGTGTTGTCGGAGGCAAGTGGGGTGACTCTAAGGAAGGAGGTGAATGGTGGGAACCCCACCAGCAGGAGACCTGGACACCAGGTGATGTTTGAACACTGTTGTGCATGTCGGACCACCATCCTCTGGCTGCAGTGGGCTTGGCTTAGCTGCAGGAGGGCACACCTACATCTACAGAGACTGCTGCCAACCAGAAGGGACCAGGCACCACAGGTCCAAAGGGGTTAATTCGCTGGTGCGACCCACTCCCGCGCCGACCTGCCTCACTGTGACCACACTCCAACTTTGGTGCCCAAGCCTGCTCACGCTCCAGGGAAGTGACACCCGCGCATCTCTCTGAGGCCTGAGAGGAACATACTGGATCTCGATCATTTTGCTTTTTATAGAGATTCTAATTTCTGTCCATGTCTAGTGAATTTACAATGCTGTTGACTTTCGCTGTGCAGCACCTTGATTCAGTTCTCCGTGTATGTATATATATACACAACCATTCTCTTTCACATTCTCTTCCCACGTAGCTTAGTCCAGGGTGGTGCCGACCGCTCCCTGTGCTTTGTAGAAGGTGGTTGTGGATCGTCTGCTTAATACATATTAGAATGCATGTGTTAATCCCACCCTCCTCATTCAACCCACCTCCGCATGCCTTTGCCCTCTCGAAACCCTGTACTTGCGTTCTAAATCTGTGACTCTGTTTGTGCTTTCTACTTTCCTGGTATCGACTTTGAGATGCCACCTATACGTGCTATCGTTGGAATTTTCTCTTTCTCTGTTGGACGTCCCATGCTGAGTACAGGGAACTCCGGATCTATCGAAGATGCTGGAAATGGCAGGATTTTATTCTGTTTCATGGCTGAGCAGTATTCCATGCTCTATGTGTACCATCTCTTCACTTTCCATTCATCTGGGGATGGACATTGTGTTTTTACTTTCAAGACTTGGCTGTTGTCAATAGGTGGCTAGTGACAGCTGGGGCACCCGTGTCTCTCTAAAGTACACATGGTTCTGCAAACGCTTCCAAAACACTGCAGAGGAAAGAACACTCCCAAACTCATTGTACGAAGCCATCCACCTGATCCCCAAACCAGACAAAGATACTACAGGAAAAGAAAACTTGAGAGCAATATCACCGATGAACTTAGATGCAAAAATCCTCAACAAGATACTAGCCAACAGACTCCAACATGACATTAAAAGGATCACACACCATGACACTGTGTTTTTACTTTCAAGCCTTGGCTCTTGTCAATAGGTGTGCAGGGGTCGCTGGCCTGCCCGGGTCTCCCCAAATGATACTTTACTGTGCAAAGACAGCCAGGAGGTGGATTGCCACATCATGTGGCCGGCTCTCTGGTTTTGTTTTGTTTTTGGCAGGAATCTCTTGATTGTTTTCAGTGGTGCCTGTTACCAGGGCACAATACCACCAGTGGCTTAGGAGGCTTCCCTTTTCTCCAGGCCCTCTCCCGAAGGTATTGCTTCCAGACGTATTGACACTGGCAATCCTAATGGCTGCCAGGTGAAACCGCAAAGGCGTTTCAATTTCCATTTCTCCCATTCGCATGGGCGTGGAGCATATTTCCTGGGCCTTTCTTAGAAACCAACACAAAGGGAAACAAAACACGCATGGTGAATTCAACTTACCTCTTGAAACCGCCTGTTGCCAATCAATCCTGTTTCGGGCTCTTTTCCAGTGCCTATCCCCAGGACATTTTTGCAGCGGGGGTGTCAATTACAACCCCACTGGCCTTTTGAACAGGAAGGGCCGCTGAGCTCCCTTTGGAACGTTGTAGTTACAGGAGGCGGCCACAAGGCGGCAGCATTTTCCCACAGCTGGTCGGATTCCCCAGGAACGCAGACCTTGCGCACACGCGTGTTCTTGGAATATGAATTAGAGAGGAACGTGTCCGGACAGACACCTAAGGGCTTGTGTCTCACTCCTTCTCCCACTTACCCTTCCCACTCTCGATTCATCACACCCCCTGCAAGCCCCTCCTGAAGAGTGTGTTGTCGGAGGCAAGTGGGGTGACTCTAAGGAAGGAGGTGAATGGTGGGAACCCCACCAGCAGGAGACCTGGACACCAGGTGATGTTTGAACACTGTTGTGCATGTCGGACCACCATCCTCTGGCTGCAGTGGGCTTGGCTTAGCTGCAGGAGGGCACACCTACATCTACAGAGACTGCTGCCAACCAGAAGGGACCAGGCACCACAGGTCCAAAGGGGTTAATTCGCTGGTGCGACCCACTCCCGCGCCGACCTGCCTCACTGTGACCACACTCCAACTTTGGTGCCCAAGCCTGCTCACGCTCCAGGGAAGTGACACCCGCGCATCTCTCTGAGGCCTGAGAGGAACATACTGGATCTCGATCATTTTGCTTTTTATAGAGATTCTAATTTCTGTCCATGTCTAGTGAATTTACAATGCTGTTGACTTTCGCTGTGCAGCACCTTGATTCAGTTCTCCGTGTATGTATATATATACACAACCATTCTCTTTCACATTCTCTTCCCACGTAGCTTAGTCCAGGGTGGTGCCGACCGCTCCCTGTGCTTTGTAGAAGGTGGTTGTGGATCGTCTGCTTAATACATATTAGAATGCATGTGTTAATCCCACCCTCCTCATTCAACCCACCTCCGCATGCCTTTGCCCTCTCGAAACCCTGTACTTGCGTTCTAAATCTGTGACTCTGTTTGTGCTTTCTACTTTCCTGGTATCGACTTTGAGATGCCACCTATACGTGCTATCGTTGGAATTTTCTCTTTCTCTGTTGGACGTCCCATGCTGAGTACAGGGAACTCCGGATCTATCGAAGATGCTGGAAATGGCAGGATTTTATTCTGTTTCATGGCTGAGCAGTATTCCATGCTCTATGTGTACCATCTCTTCACTTTCCATTCATCTGGGGATGGACATTGTGTTTTTACTTTCAAGACTTGGCTGTTGTCAATAGGTGGCTAGTGACAGCTGGGGCACCCGTGTCTCTCTAAAGTACACATGGTTCTGCAAACGCTTCCAAAACACTGCAGAGGAAAGAACACTCCCAAACTCATTGTATGAAGCCATCCACCTGATCCCCAAACCAGACAAAGATACTACAGGAAAAGAAAACTTGAGAGCAATATCACCGATGAACTTAGATGCAAAAATCCTCAACAAGATACTAGCCAACAGACTCCAACATGACATTAAAAGGATCACACACCATGACACTGTGTTTTTACTTTCAAGCCTTGGCTCTTGTCAATAGGTGTGCAGGGGTCGCTGGCCTGCCCGGGTCTCCCCAAATGATACTTTACTGTGCAAAGACAGCCAGGAGGTGGATTGCCACATCATGTGGCCGGCTCTCTGGTTTTGTTTTGTTTTTGGCAGGAATCTCTTGATTGTTTTCAGTGGTGCCTGTTACCAGGGCACAATACCACCAGTGGCTTAGGAGGCTTCCCTTTTCTCCAGGCCCTCTCGCGAAGGTATTGCTTCCAGACGTATTGACACTGGCAATCCTAATGGCTGCCAGGTGAAACCGCGAAGGCGTTTCAATTTCCATTTCTCCCATTCGCATGGGCGTGGAGCATATTTCCTGGGCCTTTCTTAGAAACCAACACAAAGGGAAACAAAACACGCATGGTGAATTCAACTTACCTCTTGAAACCGCCTGTTGCCAATCAATCCTGTTTCGGGCTCTTTTCCAGTGCCTATCCCCAGGACATTTTTGCAGCGGGGGTGTCAATTACAACCCCGCTGGCCTTTTGAACAGGAAGGGCCGCTGAGCTCCCTTTGGAACGTTGTAGTTACAGGAGGCGGCCACAAGGCGGCAGCATTTTCCCACAGCTGGTCGGATTCCCCAGGAACGCAGACCTTGCGCACACGCGTGTTCTTGGAATATGAATTAGAGAGGAACGTGTCCGGACAGACACCTAAGGGCTTGTGTCTCACTCCTTCTCCCACTTACCCTTCCCACTCTCGATTCATCACACCCCCTGCAAGCCCCTCCTGAAGAGTGTGTTGTCGGAGGCAAGTGGGGTGACTCTAAGGAAGGAGGTGAATGGTGGGAACCCCACCAGCAGGAGACCTGGACACCAGGTGATGTTTGAACACTGTTGTGCATGTCGGACCACCATCCTCTGGCTGCAGTGGGCTTGGCTTAGCTGCAGGAGGGCACACCTACATCTACAGAGACTGCTGCCAACCAGAAGGGACCAGGCACCACAGGTCCAAAGGGGTTAATTCGCTGGTGCGACCCACTCCCGCGCCGACCTGCCTCACTGTGACCACACTCCAACTTTGGTGCCCAAGCCTGCTCACGCTCCAGGGAAGTGACACCCGCGCATCTCTCTGAGGCCTGAGAGGAACATACTGGATCTCGATCATTTTGCTTTTTATAGAGATTCTAATTTCTGTCCATGTCTAGTGAATTTACAATGCTGTTGACTTTCGCTGTGCAGCACCTTGATTCAGTTCTCCGTGTATGTATATATATACACATCCATTCTCTTTCGCATTCTCTTCCCACGTAGCTTAGTCCAGGGTGGTGCCGACCTCTCCCTGTGCTTTGTAGTAGGTGGTTGTGGATCGTCTGCTTTATACATATTAGAATGCATGTGTTAATCCCACCCTCCTCATTCAACCCACCTCCGCATGCCTTTGCCCTCTCGAAACCCTGTACTTGCGTTCTAAATCTGTGACTCTGTTTGTGCTTTCTACTTTCCTGGTATCGACTTTGAGATGCCACCTATACGTGCTATCGTTGGAATTTTCTCTTTCTCTGTTGGACGTCCCATGCTGAGTACAGGGAACTCCGGATCTATCGAAGATGCTGGAAATGGCAGGATATTATTCTGTTTCATGGCTGAGCAGTATTCCATGCTCTATGTGTACCAACTCTTCACTTTCCATTCATCTGGGGATGGACATTGTGTTTTTACTTTCAAGACTTGGCTGTTGTCAATAGGTGGCTAGTGACAGCTGGGGCACCCGTGTCTCTCTAAAGTACACATGGTTCTGCAAACGCTTCCAAAACACTGCAGAGGAAAGAACACTCCCAAACTCATTGTACGAAGCCATCCACCTGATCCCCAAACCAGACAAAGATACTACAAGAAAAGAAAACTGGAGAGCAATATCACCGATGAACTTAGATGCAAAAATCCTCAACAAGATACTAGACAACAGACTCCAACATGACATTAAAAGGATCACGCACCATGACACTGTGTTTTTACTTTCAAGCCTTGGCTCTTGTCAATAGGTGTGCAGGGGTCGCTGGCCTGCCCGGGTCTCCCTAAATGATACTTTACTGTGCAAAGACAGCCAGGAGGTGGATTGCCACATCATGTGGCCGGCTCTCTGGTTTTGTTTTTCTTTGGCAGCAATCTCTTGATTGTTTTCAGTGGTGCCTGTTACCAGGGCGCAATACCACCAGTGGCTTAGGAGGCTTCCCTTTTCTCCAGGCCCTCTCCCGAAGGTATTGCTTCCAGACGTATTGACACTGGCAATCCTAACGGCTGCCAGGTGAAACCGCGAAGGCGTTTCAATTTCCATTTCTCCCATTCGCATGGTCGTGGAGCATATTTCCTGGGCCTTTCTTAGAAACCAACACAAAGGGAAACAAAACACGCATGGTGAATTCAACTTACCTCTTGAAACCGCCTGTTGCCAATCAATCCTGTTTCGGGCTCTTTTCCAGCGCCTATCCCCAGGACATTTTTGCAGCGGGGGTGTCAATTACAACCCCGCTGGCCTTTTGAACAGGAAGGGCCGCTGAGCTCCCTTTGGAACGTTGTAGTTACAGGAGGCGGCCACAAGGCGGCAGCATTTTCCCACAGCTGGTCGGATTCCCCAGGAACGCAGACCTTGCGCACACTCGTGTTCTTGGAATATGAATTAGAGAGGAACGTGTCCGGACAGACACCTAAGGGCTTGTGTCTCACTCCTTCTCCCACTTACCCTTCCCACTCTCGATTCATCACACCCCCTGCAAACCCCTCCTGAAGAGTGTGTTGTCGGAGGCAAGTGGGGTGACTCTAAGGAAGGAGGTGAATGGCGGGAACCCCACCAGCAGGAGACCTGGACACCAGGTGATGTTTGAACACTGTTGTGCATGTCGGACCACCATCCTCTGGCTGCAGTGGGCTTGGCTTAGCTGCAGGAGGGCACACCTACATCTACAGAGACTGCTGCCAACCAGAAGGGACCAGGCACCACAGGTCCAAAGGGGTTAATTCGCTGGTGCGACCCACTCCCGTGCCGACCTGCCTCACTGTGACCACACTCCAACTTTGGTGCCCAAGCCTGCTCATGCTCCAGGGAAGTGACACCCGCGCATCTCTCTGAGGCCTGAGAGGAACATACTGGATCTTGATCATTTTGCTTTTTATAGAGATTCTAATTTCTGTCCATGTCTAGTGAATTTACAATGCTGTTGACTTTCGCTGTGCAGCACCTTGATTCAGTTCTCCGTGTATGTATATATATACACATCCATTCTCTTTCGCATTCTCTTCCCACGTAGCTTAGTCCAGGGTGGTGGCGACCGCTCCCTGTGCTTTGTAGAAGGTGGTTGTGGATCGTCTGCTTAATACATATTAGAATGCATGTGTTAATCCCACCCTCCTCATTCAACCCACCTCCGCATGCCTTTGCCCTCTCGAAACCCTGTACTTGCGTTCTAAATCTGTGACTCTGTTTGTGCTTTCTACTTTCCTGGTATCGACTTTGAGATGCCACCTATACGTGCTATCGTTGGAATTTTCTCTTTCTCTGTTGGACGTCCCATGCTGAGTACAGGGAACTCCGGATCTATCGAAGATGCTGGAAATGGCAGGATATTATTCTGTTTCATGGCTGAGCAGTATTCCATGCTCTATGTGTACCAACTCTTCACTTTCCATTCATCTGGGGATGGACATTGTGTTTTTACTTTCAAGACTTGGCTGTTGTCAATAGGTGGCTAGTGACAGCTGGGGCACCCGTGTCTCTCTAAAGTACACATGGTTCTGCAAACGCTTCCAAAACACTGCAGAGGAAAGAACACTCCCAAACTCATTGTACGAAGCCATCCACCTGATCCCCAAACCAGACAAAGATACTACAAGAAAAGAAAACTGGAGAGCAATATCACCAATGAACTTAGATGCAAAAATCCTCAACAAGATACTAGCCAACAGACTCCAACATGACATTAAAAGGATCACGCACCATGACACTTTGTTTTTACTTTCAAGCCTTGGCTCTTGTCAATAGGTGTGCAGGGGTCGCTGGCCTGCCCGGGTCTCCCTAAATGATACTTTACTGTGCAAAGACAGCCAGGAGGTGGATTGCCACATCATGTGGCCGGCTCTCTGGTTTTGTTTTTCTTTGGCAGCAATCTCTTGATTGTTTTCAGTGGTGCCTGTTACCAGGGCGCAATACCACCAGTGGCTTAGGAGGCTTCCCTTTTCTCCAGGCCCTCTCCCGAAGGTATTGCTTCCAGACGTATTGACACTGGCAATCCTAACGGCTGCCAGGTGAAACCGCGAAGGCGTTTCAATTTCCATTTCTCCCATTCGCATGGGCGTGGAGCATATTTCCTGGGCCTTTCTTAGAAACCAACACAAAGGGAAACAAAACACGCATGGTGAATTCAACTTACCTCTTGAAACCGCCTGTTGCCAATCAATCCTGTTTCGGGCTCTTTTCCAGTGCCTATCCCCAGGACATTTTTGCAGCAGGGGTGTCAATTACAACCCCGCTGGCCTTTTGAACAGGAAGGGCCGCTGAGCTCCCTTTGGAACGTTGTAGTTACAGGAGGCGGCCACAAGGCGGCAGCATTTTCCCACAGCTGGTCGGATTCCCCAGGAACGCAGACCTTGCGCACACGCGTGTTCTTGGAATATGAATTAGAGAGGAACGTGTCCGGACAGACACCTAAGGGCTTGTGTCTCACTCCTTCTCCCACTTACCCTTCCCACTCTCGATTCATCACACCCCCTGCAAACCCCTCCTGAAGAGTGTGTTGTCGGAGGCAAGTGGGGTGACTCTAAGGAAGGAGGTGAATGGCGGGAACCCCACCAGCAGGAGACCTGGACACCAGGTGATGTTTGAACACTGTTGTGCATGTCGGACCACCATCCTCTGGCTGCAGTGGGCTTGGCTTAGCTGCAGGAGGGCACACCTACATCTACAGAGACTGCTGCCAACCAGAAGGGACCAGGCACCACAGGTCCAAAGGGGTTAATTCGCTGGTGCGACCCACTCCCGTGCCGACCTGCCTCACTGTGACCACACTCCAACTTTGGTGCCCAAGCCTGCTCATGCTCCAGGGAAGTGACACCCGCGCATCTCTCTGAGGCCTGAGAGGAACATACTGGATCTTGATCATTTTGCTTTTTATAGAGATTCTAATTTCTGTCCATGTCTAGTGAATTTACAATGCTGTTGACTTTCGCTGTGCAGCACCTTGATTCAGTTCTCCGTGTATGTATATATATACACATCCATTCTCTTTCGCATTCTCTTCCCACGTAGCTTAGTCCAGGGTGGTGCCGACCGCTCCCTGTGCTTTGTAGTAGGTGGTTGTGGATCGTCTGCTTAATACATATTAGAATGCATGTGTTAATCCCACCCTCCTCATTCAACCCACCTCCGCATGCCTTTGCCCTCTCGAAACCCTGTACTTGCGTTCTAAATCTGTGACTCTGTTTGTGCTTTCTACTTTCCTGGTATCGACTTTGAGATGCCACCTATACGTGCTATCGTTGGAATTTTCTCTTTCTCTGTTGGACGTCCCATGCTGAGTACAGGGAACTCCAGATCTATCGAAGATGCTGGAAATGGCAGGATATTATTCTGTTTCATGGCTGAGCAGTATTCCATGCTCTATGTGTACCAACTCTTCACTTTCCATTCATCTGGGGATGGACATTGTGTTTTTACTTTCAAGACTTGGCTGTTGTCAATAGGTGGCTAGTGACAGCTGGGGCACCCGTGTCTCTCTAAAGTACACATGGTTCTGCAAACGCTTCCAAAACACTGCAGAGGAAAGAACACTCCCAAACTCATTGTACGAAGCCATCCACCTGATCCCCAAACCAGACAAAGATACTACAAGAAAAGAAAACTGGAGAGCAATATCACCGATGAACTTAGATGCAAAAATCCTCAACAAGATACTAGCCAACAGACTCCAACATGACATTAAAAGGATCACACACCATGACACTGTGTTTTTACTTTCAAGCCTTGGCTCTTGTCAATAGGTGTGCAGGGGTCGCTGGCCTGCCCGGGTCTCCCCAAATGATACTTTACTGTGCAAAGACAGCCAGGAGGTGGATTGCCACATCATGTGGCCGGCTCTCTGGTTTTGTTTTGTTTTTGGCAGGAATCTCTTGATTGTTTTCAGTGGTGCCTGTTACCAGGGCGCAATACCACCAGTGGCTTAGGAGGCTTCCCTTTTCTCCAGGCCCTCTCCCGAAGGTATTGCTTCCAGACGTATTGACACTGGCAATCCTAACGGCTGCCAGGTGAAACCGCGAAGGCATTTCAATTTCCATTTCTCCCATTCGCATGGGCGTGGAGCATATTTCCTGGGCCTTTCTTAGAAACCAACACAAAGGGAAACAAAACAGGCATGGTGAATTCAACTTACCTCTTGAAACCGCCTGTTGCCAATCAATCCTGTTTCGGGCTCTTTTCCAGTGCCTATCCCCAGGACATTTTTGCAGCGGGGGTGTCAATTACAACCCCGCTGGCCTTTTGAACAGGAAGGGCCGCTGAGCTCCCTTTGGAACGTTGTAGTTACAGGAGGCAGCCACAAGGCGGCAGCATTTTCCCACAGCTGGTCGGATTCCCCAGGAACGCAGACCTTGCGCACACGCGTGTTCTTGGAATATGAATTAGAGAGGAACGTGTCCGGACAGACACCTAAGGGCTTGTGTCTCACTCCTTCTCCCACTTACCCTTCCCACTCTCGATTCATCACACCCCCTGCAAGCCCCTCCTGAAGAGTGTGTTGTCGGAGGCAAGTGGGGTGACTCTAAGGAAGGAGGTGAATGGTGGGAACCCCACCAGCAGGAGACCTGGACACCAGGTGATGTTTGAACACTGTTGTGCATGTCGGACCACCATCCTCTGGCTGCAGTGGGCTTGGCTTAGCTGCAGGAGGGCACACCTACATCTACAGAGACTGCTGCCAACCAGAAGGGACCAGGCACCACAGGTCCAAAGGGGTTAATTCGCTGGTGCGACCCACTCCCGCGCCGACCTGCCTCACTGTGACCACACTCCAACTTTGGTGCCCAAGCCTGCTCACGCTCCAGGGAAGTGACACCCGCGCATCTCTCTGAGGCCTGAGAGGAACATACTGGATCTCGATCATTTTGCTTTTTATAAAGATTCTAATTTCTGTCCATGTCTAGTGAATTTACAATGCTGTTGACTTTCGCTGTGCAGCACCTTGATTCAGTTCTCCGTGTATGTATATATATACACAACCATTCTCTTTCACATTCTCTTCCCACGTAGCTTAGTCCAGGGTGGTGCCGACCGCTCCCTGTGCTTTGTAGAAGGTGGTTGTGGATCGTCTGCTTAATACATATTAGAATGCATGTGTTAATCCCACCCTCCTCATTCAACCCACCTCCGCATGCCTTTGCCCTCTCGAAACCCTGTACTTGCGTTCTAAATCTGTGACTCTGTTTGTGCTTTCTACTTTCCTGGTATCGACTTTGAGATGCCACCTATACGTGCTATCGTTGGAATTTTCTCTTTCTCTGTTGGACGTCCCATGCTGAGTACAGGGAACTCCGGATCTATCGAAGATGCTGGAAATGGCAGGATTTTATTCTGTTTCATGGCTGAGCAGTATTCCATGCTCTATGTGTACCATCTCTTCACTTTCCATTCATCTGGGGATGGACATTGTGTTTTTACTTTCAAGACTTGGCTGTTGTCAATAGGTGGCTAGTGACAGCTGGGGCACCCGTGTCTCTCTAAAGTACACATGGTTCTGCAAACGCTTCCAAAACACTGCAGAGGAAAGAACACTCCCAAACTCATTGTACGAAGCCATCCACCTGATCCCCAAACCAGACAAAGATACTACAGGAAAAGAAAACTTGAGAGCAATATCACCGATGAACTTAGATGCAAAAATCCTCAACAAGATACTAGCCAACAGACTCCAACATGACATTAAAAGGATCACACACCATGACACTGTGTTTTTACTTTCAAGCCTTGGCTCTTGTCAATAGGTGTGCAGGGGTCGCTGGCCTGCCCGGGTCTCCCCAAATGATACTTTACTGTGCAAAGACAGCCAGGAGGTGGATTGCCACATCATGTGGCCGGCTCTCTGGTTTTGTTTTGTTTTTGGCAGGAATCTCTTGATTGTTTTCAGTGGTGCCTGTTACCAGGGCACAATACCACCAGTGGCTTAGGAGGCTTCCCTTTTCTCCAGGCCCTCTCCCGAAGGTATTGCTTCCAGACGTATTGACACTGGCAATCCTAATGGCTGCCAGGTGAAACCGCAAAGGCGTTTCAATTTCCATTTCTCCCATTCGCATGGGCGTGGAGCATATTTCCTGGGCCTTTCTTAGAAACCAACACAAAGGGAAACAAAACACGCATGGTGAATTCAACTTACCTCTTGAAACCGCCTGTTGCCAATCAATCCTGTTTCGGGCTCTTTTCCAGTGCCTATCCCCAGGACATTTTTGCAGCGGGGGTGTCAATTACAACCCCACTGGCCTTTTGAACAGGAAGGGCCGCTGAGCTCCCTTTGGAACGTTGTAGTTACAGGAGGCGGCCACAAGGCGGCAGCATTTTCCCACAGCTGGTCGGATTCCCCAGGAACGCAGACCTTGCGCACACGCGTGTTCTTGGAATATGAATTAGAGAGGAACGTGTCCGGACAGACACCTAAGGGCTTGTGTCTCACTCCTTCTCCCACTTACCCTTCCCACTCTCGATTCATCACACCCCCTGCAAGCCCCTCCTGAAGAGTGTGTTGTCGGAGGCAAGTGGGGTGACTCTAAGGAAGGAGGTGAATGGTGGGAACCCCACCAGCAGGAGACCTGGACACCAGGTGATGTTTCAACACTGTTGTGCATGTCGGACCACCATCCTCTGGCTGCAGTGGGCTTGGCTTAGCTGCAGGAGGGCACACCTACATCTACAGAGACTGCTGCCAACCAGAAGGGACCAGGCACCACAGGTCCAAAGGGGTTAATTCGCTGGTGCGACCCACTCCCGCGCCGACCTGCCTCACTGTGACCACACTCCAACTTTGGTGCCCAAGCCTGCTCACGCTCCAGGGAAGTGACACCCGCGCATCTCTCTGAGGCCTGAGAGGAACATACTGGATCTCGATCATTTTGCTTTTTATAGAGATTCTAATTTCTGTCCATGTCTAGTGAATTTACAATGCTGTTGACTTTCGCTGTGCAGCACCTTGATTCAGTTCTCCGTGTATGTATATATATACACAACCATTCTCTTTCACATTCTCTTCCCACGTAGCTTAGTCCAGGGTGGTGCCGACCGCTCCCTGTGCTTTGTAGAAGGTGGTTGTTGATCGTCTGCTTAATACATATTAGAATGCATGTGTTAATCCCACCCTCCTCATTCAACCCACCTCCGCATGCCTTTGCCCTCTCGAAACCCTGTACTTGCGTTCTAAATCTGTGACTCTGTTTGTGCTTTCTACTTTCCTGGTATCGACTTTGAGATGCCACCTATACGTGCTATCGTTGGAATTTTCTCTTTCTCTGTTGGACGTCCCATGCTGAGTACAGGGAACTCCGGATCTATCGAAGATGCTGGAAATGGCAGGATTTTATTCTGTTTCATGGCTGAGCAGTATTCCATGCTCTATGTGTACCATCTCTTCACTTTCCATTCATCTGGGGATGGACATTGTGTTTTTACTTTCAAGACTTGGCTGTTGTCAATAGGTGGCTAGTGACAGCTGGGGCACCCGTGTCTCTCTAAAGTACACATGGTTCTGCAAACGCTTCCAAAACACTGCAGAGGAAAGAACACTCCCAAACTCATTGTATGAAGCCATCCACCTGATCCCCAAACCAGACAAAGATACTACAGGAAAAGAAAACTTGAGAGCAATATCACCGATGAACTTAGATGCAAAAATCCTCAACAAGATACTAGCCAACAGACTCCAACATGACATTAAAAGGATCACACACCATGACACTGTGTTTTTACTTTCAAGCCTTGGCTCTTGTCAATAGGTGTGCAGGGGTCGCTGGCCTGCCCGGGTCTCCCCAAATGATACTTTACTGTGCAAAGACAGCCAGGAGGTGGATTGCCACATCATGTGGCCGGCTCTCTGGTTTTGTTTTGTTTTTGGCAGGAATCTCTTGATTGTTTTCAGTGGTGCCTGTTACCAGGGCACAATACCACCAGTGGCTTAGGAGGCTTCCCTTTTCTCCAGGCCCTCTCGCGAAGGTATTGCTTCCAGACGTATTAACACTGGCAATCCTAATGGCTGCCAGGTGAAACCGCGAAGGCGTTTCAATTTCCATTTCTCCCATTCGCATGGGCGTGGAGCATATTTCCTGGGCCTTTCTTAGAAACCAACACAAAGGGAAACAAAACACGCATGGTGAATTCAACTTACCTCTTGAAACCGCCTGTTGCCAATCAATCCTGTTTCGGGCTCTTTTCCAGTGCCTATCCCCAGGACATTTTTGCAGCGGGGGTGTCAATTACAACCCCGCTGGCCTTTTGAACAGGAAGGGCCGCTGAGCTCCCTTTGGAACGTTGTAGTTACAGGAGGCGGCCACAAGGCGGCAGCATTTTCCCACAGCTGGTCGGATTCCCCAGGAACGCAGACCTTGCGCACACGCGTGTTCTTGGAATATGAATTAGAGAGGAACGTGTCCGGACAGACACCTAAGGGCTTGTGTCTCACTCCTTCTCCCACTTACCCTTCCCACTCTCGATTCATCACACCCCCTGCAAGCCCCTCCTGAAGAGTGTGTTGTCGGAGGCAAGTGGGGTGACTCTAAGGAAGGAGGTGAATGGTGGGAACCCCACCAGCAGGAGACCTGGACACCAGGTGATGTTTGAACACTGTTGTGCATGTCGGACCACCATCCTCTGGCTGCAGTGGGCTTGGCTTAGCTGCAGGAGGGCACACCTACATCTACAGAGACTGCTGCCAACCAGAAGGGACCAGGCACCACAGGTCCAAAGGGGTTAATTCGCTGGTGCGACCCACTCCCGCGCCGACCTGCCTCACTGTGACCACACTCCAACTTTGGTGCCCAAGCCTGCTCACGCTCCAGGGAAGTGACACCCGCGCATCTCTCTGAGGCCTGAGAGGAACATACTGGATCTCGATCATTTTGCTTTTTATAGAGATTCTAATTTCTGTCCATGTCTAGTGAATTTACAATGCTGTTGACTTTCGCTGTGCAGCACCTTGATTCAGTTCTCCGTGTATGTATATATATACACATCCATTCTCTTTCGCATTCTCTTCCCACGTAGCTTAGTCCAGGGTGGTGCCGACCTCTCCCTGTGCTTTGTAGTAGGTGGTTGTGGATCGTCTGCTTTATACATATTAGAATGCATGTGTTAATCCCACCCTCCTCATTCAACCCACCTCCGCATGCCTTTGCCCTCTCGAAACCCTGTACTTGCGTTCTAAATCTGTGACTCTGTTTGTGCTTTCTACTTTCCTGGTATCGACTTTGAGATGCCACCTATACGTGCTATCGTTGGAATTTTCTCTTTCTCTGTTGGACGTCCCATGCTGAGTACAGGGAACTCCGGATCTATCGAAGATGCTGGAAATGGCAGGATATTATTCTGTTTCATGGCTGAGCAGTATTCCATGCTCTATGTGTACCAACTCTTCACTTTCCATTCATCTGGGGATGGACATTGTGTTTTTACTTTCAAGACTTGGCTGTTGTCAATAGGTGGCTAGTGACAGCTGGGGCACCCGTGTCTCTCTAAAGTACACATGGTTCTGCAAACGCTTCCAAAACACTGCAGAGGAAAGAACACTCCCAAACTCATTGTACGAAGCCATCCACCTGATCCCCAAACCAGACAAAGATACTACAAGAAAAGAAAACTGGAGAGCAATATCACCGATGAACTTAGATGCAAAAATCCTCAACAAGATACTAGACAACAGACTCCAACATGACATTAAAAGGATCACGCACCATGACACTGTGTTTTTACTTTCAAGCCTTGGCTCTTGTCAATAGGTGTGCAGGGGTCGCTGGCCTGCCCGGGTCTCCCTAAATGATACTTTACTGTGCAAAGACAGCCAGGAGGTGGATTGCCACATCATGTGGCCGGCTCTCTGGTTTTGTTTTTCTTTGGCAGCAATCTCTTGATTGTTTTCAGTGGTGCCTGTTACCAGGGCGCAATACCACCAGTGGCTTAGGAGGCTTCCCTTTTCTCCAGGCCCTCTCCCGAAGGTATTGCTTCCAGACGTATTGACACTGGCAATCCTAACGGCTGCCAGGTGAAACCGCGAAGGCGTTTCAATTTCCATTTCTCCCATTCGCATGGTCGTGGAGCATATTTCCTGGGCCTTTCTTAGAAACCAACACAAAGGGAAACAAAACACGCATGGTGAATTCAACTTACCTCTTGAAACCGCCTGTTGCCAATCAATCCTGTTTCGGGCTCTTTTCCAGCGCCTATCCCCAGGACATTTTTGCAGCAGGGGTGTCAATTACAACCCCGCTGGCCTTTTGAACAGGAAGGGCCGCTGAGCTCCCTTTGGAACGTTGTAGTTACAGGAGGCGGCCACAAGGCGGCAGCATTTTCCCACAGCTGGTCGGATTCCCCAGGAACGCAGACCTTGCGCACACTCGTGTTCTTGGAATATGAATTAGAGAGGAACGTGTCCGGACAGACACCTAAGGGCTTGTGTCTCACTCCTTCTCCCACTTACCCTTCCCACTCTCGATTCATCACACCCCCTGCAAACCCCTCCTGAAGAGTGTGTTGTCGGAGGCAAGTGGGGTGACTCTAAGGAAGGAGGTGAATGGCGGGAACCCCACCAGCAGGAGACCTGGACACCAGGTGATGTTTGAACACTGTTGTGCATGTCGGACCACCATCCTCTGGCTGCAGTGGGCTTGGCTTAGCTGCAGGAGGGCACACCTACATCTACAGAGACTGCTGCCAACCAGAAGGGACCAGGCACCACAGGTCCAAAGGGGTTAATTCGCTGGTGCGACCCACTCCCGTGCCGACCTGCCTCACTGTGACCACACTCCAACTTTGGTGCCCAAGCCTGCTCATGCTCCAGGGAAGTGACACCCGCGCATCTCTCTGAGGCCTGAGAGGAACATACTGGATCTTGATCATTTTGCTTTTTATAGAGATTCTAATTTCTGTCCATGTCTAGTGAATTTACAATGCTGTTGACTTTCGCTGTGCAGCACCTTGATTCAGTTCTCCGTGTATGTATATATATACACATCCATTCTCTTTCGCATTCTCTTCCCACGTAGCTTAGTCCAGGGTGGTGGCGACCGCTCCCTGTGCTTTGTAGAAGGTGGTTGTGGATCGTCTGCTTAATACATATTAGAATGCATGTGTTAATCCCACCCTCCTCATTAAACCCACCTCCGCATGCCTTTGCCCTCTCGAAACCCTGTACTTGCGTTCTAAATCTGTGACTCTGTTTGTGCTTTCTACTTTCCTGGTATCAACTTTGAGATGCCACCTATACGTGCTATCGTTGGAATTTTCTCTTTCTCTGTTGGACGTCCCATGCTGAGTACAGGGAACTCCGGATCTATCGAAGATGCTGGAAATGGCAGGATATTATTCTGTTTCATGGCTGAGCAGTATTCCATGCTCTATGTGTACCAACTCTTCACTTTCCATTCATCTGGGGATGGACATTGTGTTTTTACTTTCAAGACTTGGCTGTTGTCAATAGGTGGCTAGTGACAGCTGGGGCACCCGTGTCTCTCTAAAGTACACATGGTTCTGCAAACGCTTCCAAAACACTGCAGAGGAAAGAACACTCCCAAACTCATTGTACGAAGCCATCCACCTGATCCCCAAACCAGACAAAGATACTACAAGAAAAGAAAACTGGAGAGCAATATCACCGATGAACTTAGATGCAAAAATCCTCAACAAGATACTAGACAACAGACTCCAACATGACATTAAAAGGATCACGCACCATGACACTGTGTTTTTACTTTCAAGCCTTGGCTCTTGTCAATAGGTGTGCAGGGGTCGCTGGCCTGCCCGGGTCTCCCTAAATGATACTTTACTGTGCAAAGACAGCCAGGAGGTGGATTGCCACATCATGTGGCCGGCTCTCTGGTTTTGTTTTTCTTTGGCAGCAATCTCTTGATTGTTTTCAGTGGTGCCTGTTTCCAGGGCGCAATACCACCAGTGGCTTAGGAGGCTTCCCTTTTCTCCAGGCCCTCTCCCGAAGGTATTGCTTCCAGACGTATTGACACTGGCAATCCTAACGGCTGCCAGGTGAAACCGCGAAGGCGTTTCAATTTCCATTTCTCCCATTCGCATGGGCGTGGAGCATATTTCCTGGGCCTTTCTTAGAAACCAACACAAAGGGAAACAAAACACGCATGGTGAATTCAACTTACCTCTTGAAACCGCCTGTTGCCAATCAATCCTGTTTCGGGCTCTTTTCCAGCGCCTATCCCCAGGACATTTTTGCAGCAGGGGTGTCAATTACAACCCCGCTGGCCTTTTGAACAGGAAGGGCCGCTGAGCTCCCTTTGGAACGTTGTAGTTACAGGAGGCGGCCACAAGGCGGCAGCATTTTCCCACAGCTGGTCGGATTCCCCAGGAACGCAGACCTTGCGCACACTCGTGTTCTTGGAATATGAATTAGAGAGGAACGTGTCCGGACAGACACCTAAGGGCTTGTGTCTCACTCCTTCTCCCACTTACCCTTCCCACTCTCGATTCATCACACCCCCTGCAAACCCCTCCTGAAGAGTGTGTTGTCGGAGGCAAGTGGGGTGACTCTAAGGAAGGAGGTGAATGGCGGGAACCCCACCAGCAGGAGACCTGGACACCAGGTGATGTTTGAACACTGTTGTGCATGTCGGACCACCATCCTCTGGCTGCAGTGGGCTTGGCTTAGCTGCAGGAGGGCACACCTACATCTACAGAGACTGCTGCCAACCAGAAGGGACCAGGCACCACAGGTCCAAAGGGGTTAATTCGCTGGTGCGACCCACTCCCGCGCCGACCTGCCTCACTGTGACCACACTCCAACTTTGGTGCCCAAGCCTGCTCACGCTCCAGGGAAGTGACACCCGCGCATCTCTCTGAGGCCTGAGAGGAACATACTGGATCTCGATCATTTTGCTTTTTATAGAGATTCTAATTTCTGTCCATGTCTAGTGAATTTACAATGCTGTTGACTTTCGCTGTGCAGCACCTTGATTCAGTTCTCCGTGTATGTATATATATACACATCCATTCTCTTTCGCATTCTCTTCCCACGTAGCTTAGTCCAGGGTGGTGGCGACCGCTCCCTGTGCTTTGTAGAAGGTGGTTGTGGATCGTCTGCTTAATACATATTAGAATGCATGTGTTAATCCCACCCTCCTCATTCAACCCACCTCCGCATGCCTTTGCCCTCTCGAAACCCTGTACTTGCGTTCTAAATCTGTGACTCTGTTTGTGCTTTCTACTTTCCTGGTATCGACTTTGAGATGCCACCTATACGTGCTATCGTTGGAATTTTCTCTTTCTCTGTTGGACGTCCCATGCTGAGTACAGGGAACTCCGGATCTATCGAAGATGCTGGAAATGGCAGGATATTATTCTGTTTCATGGCTGAGCAGTATTCCATGCTCTATGTGTACCAACTCTTCACTTTCCATTCATCTGGGGATGGACATTGTGTTTTTACTTTCAAGACTTGGCTGTTGTCAATAGGTGGCTAGTGACAGCTGGGGCACCCGTGTCTCTCTAAAGTACACATGGTTCTGCAAACGCTTCCAAAACACTGCAGAGGAAAGAACACTCCCAAACTCATTGTACGAAGCCATCCACCTGATCCCCAAACCAGACAAAGATACTACAAGAAAAGAAAACTGGAGAGCAATATCACCGATGAACTTAGATGCAAAAATCCTCAACAAGATACTAGCCAACAGACTCCAACATGACATTAAAAGGATCACGCACCATGACACTTTGTTTTTACTTTCAAGCCTTGGCTCTTGTCAATAGGTGTGCAGGGGTCGCTGGCCTGCCCGGGTCTCCCTAAATGATACTTTACTGTGCAAAGACAGCCAGGAGGTGGATTGCCACATCATGTGGCCGGCTCTCTGGTTTTGTTTTTCTTTGGCAGCAATCTCTTGATTGTTTTCAGTGGTGCCTGTTACCAGGGCGCAATACCACCAGTGGCTTAGGAGGCTTCCCTTTTCTCCAGGCCCTCTCCCGAAGGTATTGCTTCCAGACGTATTGACACTGGCAATCCTAACGGCTGCCAGGTGAAACCGCGAAGGCGTTTCAATTTCCATTTCTCCCATTCGCATGGTCATGGAGCATATTTCCTGGGCCTTTCTTAGAAACCAACACAAAGGGAAACAAAACACGCATGGTGAATTCAACTTACCTCTTGAAACCGCCTGTTGCCAATCAATCCTGTTTCGGGCTCTTTTCCAGTGCCTATCCCCAGGACATTTTTGCAGCAGGGGTGTCAATTACAACCCCGCTGGCCTTTTGAACAGGAAGGGCCGCTGAGCTCCCTTTGGAACGTTGTAGTTACAGGAGGCGGCCACAAGGCGGCAGCATTTTCCCACAGCTGGTCGGATTCCCCAGGAACGCAGACCTTGCGCACACGCGTGTTCTTGGAATATGAATTAGAGAGGAACGTGTCCGGACAGACACCTAAGGGCTTGTGTCTCACTCCTTCTCCCACTTACCCTTCCCACTCTCGATTCATCACACCCCCTGCAAACCCCTCCTGAAGAGTGTCTTGTCAGAGGCAAGTGGGGTGACTCTAAGGAAGGAGGTGAATGGCGGGAACCCCACCAGCAGGAGACCTGGACACCAGGTGATGTTTGAACACTGTTGTGCATGTCGGACCACCATCCTCTGGCTGCAGTGGGCTTGGCTTAGCTGCAGGAGGGCACACCTACATCTACAGAGACTGCTGCCAACCAGAAGGGACCAGGCACCACAGGTCCAAAGGGGTTAATTCGCTGGTGCGACCCACTCCCGCGCCGACCTGCCTCACTGTGACCACACTCCAACTTTGGTGCCCAAGCCTGCTCATGCTCCAGGGAAGTGACACCCGCGCATCTCTCTGAGGCCTGAGAGGAACATACTGGATCTTGATCATTTTGCTTTTTATAGAGATTCTAATTTCTGTCCATGTCTAGTGAATTTACAATGCTGTTGACTTTCGCTGTGCAGCACCTTGATTCAGTTCTCCGTGTATGTATATATATACACATCCATTCTCTTTCGCATTCTCTTCCCACGTAGCTTAGTCCAGGGTGGTGGCGACCGCTCCCTGTGCTTTGTAGAAGGTGGTTGTGGATCGTCTGCTTAATACATATTAGAATGCATGTGTTAATCCCACCCTCCTCATTCAACCCACCTCCGCATGCCTTTGCCCTCTCGAAACCCTGTACTTGCGTTCTAAATCTGTGACTCTGTTTGTGCTTTCTACTTTCCTGGTATCGACTTTGAGATGCCACCTATACGTGCTATCGTTGGAATTTTCTCTTTCTCTGTTGGACGTCCCATGCTGAGTACAGGGAACTCCGGATCTATCGAAGATGCTGGAAATGGCAGGATATTATTCTGTTTCATGGCTGAGCAGTATTCCATGCTCTATGTGTACCAACTCTTCACTTTCCATTCATCTGGGGATGGACATTGTGCTTTTACTTTCAAGACTTGGCTGTTGTCAATAGGTGGCTAGTGACAGCTGGGGCACCCGTGTCTCTCTAAAGTACACATGGTTCTGCAAACGCTTCCAAAACACTGCAGAGGAAAGAACACTCCCAAACTCATTGTACAAAGCCATCCACCTGATCCCCAAACCAGACAAAGATACTACAAGAAAAGAAAACTGGAGAGCAATATCACCGATGAACTTAGATGCAAAAATCCTCAACAAGATACTAGACAACAGACTCCAACATGACATTAAAAGGATCACACACCATGACACTGTGTTTTTACTTTCAAGCCTTGGCTCTTGTCAATAGGTGTGCAGGGGTTGCTGGCCTGCCCGGGTCTCCCCAAATGATACTTTACTGTGCAAAGACAGCCAGGAGGTGGATTGCCACATCATGTGGCCGGCTCTCTGGTTTTGTTTTGTTTTTGGCAGGAATCTCTTGATTGTTTTCAGTGGTGCCTGTTACCAGGGCGCAATACCACCAGTGGCTTAGGAGGCTTCCCTTTTCTCCAGGCCCTCTCCCGAAGGTATTGCTTCCAGACGTATTGACACTGGCAATCCTAACGGCTGCCAGGTGAAACCGCGAAGGCGTTTCAATTTCCATTTCTCCCATTCGCATGGGCGTGGAGCATATTTCCTGGGCCTTTCTTAGAAACCAACACAAAGGGAAACAAAACACGCATGGTGAATTCAACTTACCTCTTGAAACCGCCTGTTGCCAATCAATCCTGTTTCGGGCTCTTTTCCAGTGCCTATCCCCAGGACATTTTTGCAGCGGGGGTGTCAATTACAACCCCGCTGGCCTTTTGAACAGGAAGGGCCGCTGAGCTCCCTTTGGAACGTTGTAGTTACAGGAGGCAGCCACAAGGCGGCAGCATTTTCCCACAGCTGGTCGGATTCCCCAGGAACGCAGACCTTGCGCACATGCGTGTTCTTGGAATATGAATTAGAGAGGAACGTGTCCGGACAGACACCTAAGGGCTTGTGTCTCACTCCTTCTCCCACTTACCCTTCCCACTCTCGATTCATCACACCCCCTGCAAACCCCTCCTGAAGAGTGTGTTGTCGGAGGCAAGTGGGGTGACTCTAAGGAAGGAGGTGAATGGCGGGAACCCCACCAGCAGGAGACCTGGACACCAGGTGATGTTTGAACACTGTTGTGCATGTCGGACCACCATCCTCTGGCTGCAGTGGGCTTGGCTTAGCTGCAGGAGGGCACACCTACATCTACAGAGACTGCTGCCAACCAGAAGGGACCAGGCACCACAGGTCCAAAGGGGTTAATTCGCTGGTGCGACCCACTCCCGCGCCGACCTGCCTCACTGTGACCACACTCCAACTTTGGTGCCCAAGCCTGCTCACGCTCCAGGGAAGTGACACCCGCGCATCTCTCTGAGGCCTGAGAGGAACATACTGGATCTCGATCATTTTGCTTTTTATAGAGATTCTAATTTCTGTCCATGTCTAGTGAATTTACAATGCTGTTGACTTTCGCTGTGCAGCACCTTGATTCAGTTCTCCGTGTATGTATATATATACACATCCATTCTCTTTCGCATTCTCTTCCCACGTAGCTTAGTCCAGGGTGGTGGCGACCGCTCCCTGTGCTTTGTAGAAGGTGGTTGTGGATCGTCTGCTTAATACATATTAGAATGCATGTGTTAATCCCACCCTCCTCATTCAACCCACCTCCGCATGCCTTTGCCCTCTCGAAACCCTGTACTTGCGTTCTAAATCTGTGACTCTGTTTGTGCTTTCTACTTTCCTGGTATCGACTTTGAGATGCCACCTATACGTGCTATCGTTGGAATTTTCTCTTTCTCTGTTGGACGTCCCATGCTGAGTACAGGGAACTCCGGATCTATCGAAGATGCTGGAAATGGCAGGATATTATTCTGTTTCATGGCTGAGCAGTATTCCATGCTCTATGTGTACCAACTCTTCACTTTCCATTCATCTGGGGATGGACATTGTGCTTTTACTTTCAAGACTTGGCTGTTGTCAATAGGTGGCTAGTGACAGCTGGGGCACCCGTGTCTCTCTAAAGTACACATGGTTCTGCAAACGCTTCCAAAACACTGCAGAGGAAAGAACACTCCCAAACTCATTGTACAAAGCCATCCACCTGATCCCCAAACCAGACAAAGATACTACAAGAAAAGAAAACTGGAGAGCAATATCACCGATGAACTTAGATGCAAAAATCCTCAACAAGATACTAGACAACAGACTCCAACATGACATTAAAAGGATCACACACCATGACACTGTGTTTTTACTTTCAAGCCTTGGCTCTTGTCAATAGGTGTGCAGGGGTTGCTGGCCTGCCCGGGTCTCCCCAAATGATACTTTACTGTGCAAAGACAGCCAGGAGGTGGATTGCCACATCATGTGGCCGGCTCTCTGGTTTTGTTTTGTTTTTGGCAGGAATCTCTTGATTGTTTTCAGTGGTGCCTGTTACCAGGGCGCAATACCACCAGTGGCTTAGGAGGCTTCCCTTTTCTCCAGGCCCTCTCCCGAAGGTATTGCTTCCAGACGTATTGACACTGGCAATCCTAACGGCTGCCAGGTGAAACCGCGAAGGCGTTTCAATTTCCATTTCTCCCATTCGCATGGGCGTGGAGCATATTTCCTGGGCCTTTCTTAGAAACCAACACAAAGGGAAACAAAACACGCATGGTGAATTCAACTTACCTCTTGAAACCGCCTGTTGCCAATCAATCCTGTTTCGGGCTCTTTTCCAGTGCCTATCCCCAGGACATTTTTGCAGCGGGGGTGTCAATTACAACCCCGCTGGCCTTTTGAACAGGAAGGGCCGCTGAGCTCCCTTTGGAACGTTGTAGTTACAGGAGGCAGCCACAAGGCGGCAGCACTTTCCCACAGCTGGTCGGATTCCCCAGGAACGCAGACCTTGCGCACATGCGTGTTCTTGGAATATGAATTAGAGAGGAACGTGTCCGGACAGACACCTAAGGGCTTGTGTCTCACTCCTTCTCCCACTTACCCTTCCCACTCTCGATTCATCACACCCCCTGCAAACCCCTCCTGAAGAGTGTGTTGTCGGAGGCAAGTGGGGTGACTCTAAGGAAGGAGGTGAATGGCGGGAACCCCACCAGCAGGAGACCTGGACACCAGGTGATGTTTGAACACTGTTGTGCATGTCGGACCACCATCCTCTGGCTGCAGTGGGCTTGGCTTAGCTGCAGGAGGGCACACCTACATCTACAGAGACTGCTGCCAACCAGAAGGGACCAGGCACCACAGGTCCAAAGGGGTTAATTCGCTGGTGCGACCCACTCCCGCGCCGACCTGCCTCACTGTGACCACACTCCAACTTTGGTGCCCAAGCCTGCTCACGCTCCAGGGAAGTGACACCCGCGCATCTCTCTGAGGCCTGAGAGGAACATACTGGATCTCGATCATTTTGCTTTTTATAGAGATTCTAATTTCTGTCCATGTCTAGTGAATTTACAATGCTGTTGACTTT
Source organism: Hippopotamus amphibius kiboko (assembly GCF_030028045.1). Classification (NCBI taxonomy): domain Eukaryota; kingdom Metazoa; phylum Chordata; class Mammalia; order Artiodactyla; family Hippopotamidae; genus Hippopotamus; species Hippopotamus amphibius. The sequence goes on along the minus strand of NC_080191.1, from coordinate 95,727,749 downwards.
CGCTGTGCAGCACCTTGATTCAGTTCTCCGTGTATGTATATATATACACATCCATTCTCTTTCGCATTCTCTTCCCACGTAGCTTAGTCCAGGGTGGTGGCGACCGCTCCCTGTGCTTTGTAGAAGGTGGTTGTGGATCGTCTGCTTAATACATATTAGAATGCATGTGTTAATCCCACCCTCCTCATTCAACCCACCTCCGCATGCCTTTGCCCTCTCGAAACCCTGTACTTGCGTTCTAAATCTGTGACTCTGTTTGTGCTTTCTACTTTCCTGGTATCGACCTTGAGATGCCACCTATACGTGCTATCGTTGGAATTTTCTCTTTCTCTGTTGGACGTCCCATGCTGAGTACAGGGAACTCCGGATCTATCGAAGATGCTGGAAATGGCAGGATATTATTCTGTTTCATGGCTGAGCAGTATTCCATGCTCTATGTGTACCAACTCTTCACTTTCCATTCATCTGGGGATGGACATTGTGTTTTTACTTTCAAGACTTGGCTGTTGTCAATAGGTGGCTAGTGACAGCTGGGGCACCCGTGTCTCTCTAAAGTACACATGGTTCTGCAAACGCTTCCAAAACACTGCAGAGGAAAGAACACTCCCAAACTCATTGTACGAAGCCATCCACCAGATCCCCAAACCAGACAAAGATACTACAAGAAAAGAAAACTGGAGAGCAATATCACCGATGAACTTAGATGCAAAAATCCTCAACAAGATACTAGCCAACAGACTCCAACATGACATTAAAAGGATCACGCACCATGACACTTTGTTTTTACTTTCAAGCCTTGGCTCTTGTCAATAGGTGTGCAGGGGTCGCTGGCCTGCCCGGGTCTCCCTAAATGATACTTTACTGTGCAAAGACAGCCAGGAGGTGGATTGCCACATCATGTGGCCGGCTCTCTGGTTTTGTTTTTCTTTGGCAGCAATCTCTTGATTGTTTTCAGTGGTGCCTGTTACCAGGGCGCAATACCACCAGTGGCTTAGGAGGCTTCCCTTTTCTCCAGGCCCTCTCCCGAAGGTATTGCTTCCAGACGTATTGACACTGGCAATCCTAACGGCTGCCAGGTGAAACCGCGAAGGCGTTTCAATTTCCATTTCTCCCATTCGCATGGGCGTGGAGCATATTTCCTGGGCCTTTCTTAGAAACCAACACAAAGGGAAACAAAACACGCATGGTGAATTCAACTTACCTCTTGAAACCGCCTGTTGCCAATCAATCCTGTTTCGGGCTCTTTTCCAGTGCCTATCCCCAGGACATTTTTGCAGCAGGGGTGTCAATTACAACCCCGCTGGCCTTTTGAACAGGAAGGGCCGCTGAGCTCCCTTTGGAACGTTGTAGTTACAGGAGGCGGCCACAAGGCGGCAGCATTTTCCCACAGCTGGTCGGATTCCCCAGGAACGCAGACCTTGCGCACACGCGTGTTCTTGGAATATGAATTAGAGAGGAACGTGTCCGGACAGACACCTAAGGGCTTGTGTCTCACTCCTTCTCCCACTTACCCTTCCCACTCTCGATTCATCACACCCCCTGCAAACCCCTCCTGAAGAGTGTCTTGTCGGAGGCAAGTGGGGTGACTCTAAGGAAGGAGGTGAATGGCGGGAACCCCACCAGCTGGAGACCTGGACACCAGGTGATGTTTGAACACTGTTGTGCATGTCGGACCACCATCCTCTGGCTGCAGTGGGCTTGGCTTAGCTGCAGGAGGGCACACCTACATCTACAGAGACTGCTGCCAACCAGAAGGGACCAGGCACCACAGGTCCAAAGGGGTTAATTCGCTGGTGCGACCCACTCCCGTGCCGACCTGCCTCACTGTGACCACACTCCAACTTTGGTGCCCAAGCCTGCTCATGCTCCAGGGAAGTGACACCCGCGCATCTCTCTGAGGCCTGAGAGGAACATACTGGATCTTGATCATTTTGCTTTTTATAGAGATTCTAATTTCTGTCCATGTCTAGTGAATTTACAATGCTGTTGACTTTCGCTGTGCAGCACCTTGATTCAGTTCTCCGTGTATGTATATATATACACATCCATTCTCTTTCGCATTCTCTTCCCACGTAGCTTAGTCCAGGGTGGTGGCGACCGCTCCCTGTGCTTTGTAGAAGGTGGTTGTGGATCGTCTGCTTAATACATATTAGAATGCATGTGTTAATCCCACCCTCCTCATTCAACCCACCTCCGCATGCCTTTGCCCTCTCGAAACCCTGTACTTGCGTTCTAAATCTGTGACTCTGTTTGTGCTTTCTACTTTCCTGGTATCGACTTTGAGATGCCACCTATACGTGCTATCGTTGGAATTTTCTCTTTCTCTGTTGGACGTCCCATGCTGAGTACAGGGAACTCCGGATCTATCGAAGATGCTGGAAATGGCAGGATATTATTCTGTTTCATGGCTGAGCAATATTCCATGTTCTATGTGTACCAACTCTTCACTTTCCATTCATCTGGGGATGGACATTGTGCTTTTACTTTCAAGACTTGGCTGTTGTCAATAGGTGGCTAGTGACAGCTGGGGCACCCGTGTCTCTCTAAAGTACACATGGTTCTGCAAACGCTTCCAAAACACTGCAGAGGAAAGAACACTCCCAAACTCATTGTACGAAGCCATCCACCTGATCCCCAAACCAGACAAAGATACTACAAGAAAAGAAAACTGGAGAGCAATATCACCGATGAACTTAGATGCAAAAATCCTCAACAAGATACTAGCCAACAGACTCCAACATGACATTAAAAGGATCACACACCATGACACTGTGTTTTTACTTTCAAGCCTTGGCTCTTGTCAATAGGTGTGCAGGGGTCGCTGGCCTGCCCGGGTCTCCCCAAATGATACTTTACTGTGCAAAGACAGCCAGGAGGTGGATTGCCACATCATGTGGCCGGCTCTCTGGTTTTGTTTTGTTTTTGGCAGGAATCTCTTGATTGTTTTCAGTGGTGCCTGTTACCAGGGTGCAATACCACCAGTGGCTTAGGAGGCTTCCCTTTTCTCCAGGCCCTCTCCCGAAGGTATTGCTTCCAGACGTATTGACACTGGCAATCCTAACGGCTGCCAGGTGAAACCGCGAAGGCGTTTCAATTTTCATTTCTCCCATTCGCATGGGCGTGGAGCATATTTCCTGGGCCTTTCTTAGAAAACAACACAAAGGGAAACAAAACAGGCATGGTGAATTCAACTTACCTCTTGAAACCGCCTGTTGCCAATCAATCCTGTTTCGGGCTCTTTTCCAGTGCCTATCCCCAGGACATTTTTGCAGCGGGGGTGTCAATTACAACCCCGCTGGCCTTTTGAACAGGAAGGGCCGCTGAGCTCCCTTTGGAACGTTGTAGTTACAGGAGGCGGCCACAAGGCGGCAGCATTTTCCCACAGCTGGTCGGATTCCCCAGGAACGCAGACCTTGCGCACATGCGTGTTCTTGGAATATGAATTAGAGAGGAACGTGTCCGGACAGACACCTAAGGGCTTGTGTCTCACTCCTTCTCCCACTTACCCTTCCCACTCTCGATTCATCACACCCCCTGCAAACCCCTCCTGAAGAGTGTGTTGTCGGAGGCAAGTGGGGTGACTCTAAGGAAGGAGGTGAATGGTGGGAACCCCACCAGCAGGAGACCTGGACACCAGGTGATGTTTGAACACTGTTGTGCATGTCGGACCACCATCCTCTGGCTGCAGTGGGCTTGGCTTAGCTGCAGGAGGGCACACCTACATCTACAGAGACTGCTGCCAACCAGAAGGGACCAGGCACCACAGGTCCAAAGGGGTTAATTCGCTGGTGCGACCCACTCCCGCGCCGACCTGCCTCACTGTGACCACACTCCAACTTTGGTGCCCAAGCCTGCTCACGCTCCAGGGAAGTGACACCCGCGCATCTCTCTGAGGCCTGAGAGGAACATACTGGATCTCGATCATTTTGCTTTTTATAGAGATTCTAATTTCTGTCCATGTCTAGTGAATTTACAATGCTGTTGACTTTCGCTGTGCAGCACCTTGATTCAGTTCTCCATGTATGTATATATATACACATCCATTCTCTTTCGCATTCTCTTCCCACGTAGCTTAGTCCAGGGTGGTGGCGACCGCTCCCTGTGCTTTGTAGAAGGTGGTTGTGGATCGTCTGCTTTATACATATTAGAATGCATGTGTTAATCCCACCCTCCTCATTCAACCCACCTCCGCATGCCTTTGCCCTCTCGAAACCCTGTACTTGCGTTCTAAATCTGTGACTCTGTTTGTGCTTTCTACTTTCCTGGTATCGACTTTGAGATGCCACCTATACGTGCTATCGTTGGAATTTTCTCTTTCTCTGTTGGACGTCCCATGCTGAGTACAGGGAACTCCGGATCTATCGAAGATGCTGGAAATGGCAGGATATTATTCTGTTTCATGGCTGAGCAGTATTCCATGCTCTATGTGTACCAACTCTTCACTTTCCATTCATCTGGGGATGGACATTGTGTTTTTACTTTCAAGACTTGGCTGTTGTCAATAGGTGGCTAGTGACAGCTGGGGCACCCGTGTCTCTCTAAAGTACACATGGTTCTGCAAACGCTTCCAAAACACTGCAGAGGAAAGAACACTCCCAAACTCATTGTACGAAGCCATCCACCTGATCCCCAAACCAGACAAAGATACTACAAGAAAAGAAAACTGGAGAGCAATATCACCGATGAACTTAGATGCAAAAATCCTCAACAAGATACTAGCCAACAGACTCCAACATGACATTAAAAGGATCACACACCATGACACTGTGTTTTTACTTTCAAGCCTTGGCTCTTGTCAATAGGTGTGCAGGGGTCGCTGGCCTGCCCGGGTCTCCCCAAATGATACTTTACTGTGCAAAGACAGCCAGGAGGTGGATTGCCACATCATGTGGCCGGCTCTCTGGTTTTGTTTTTCTTTGGCAGCAATCTCTTGATTGTTTTCAGTGGTGCCTGTTACCACGGCGCAATACCACCAGTGGCTTAGGAGGCTTCCCTTTTCTCCAGGCCCTCTCCCGAAGGTATTGCTTCCAGACGTATTGACACTGGCAATCCTAACGGCTGCCAGGTGAAATCGCGAAGGCATTTCAATTTCCATTTCTCCCATTCGCATGGTCGTGGAGCATATTTCCTGGGCCTTTCTTAGAAACCAACACAGAGGGAAACAAAACACGCATGGTGAATTCAACTTACCTCTTGAAACCGCCTGTTGCCAATCAATCCTGTTTCGGGCTCTTTTCCAGTGCCTATCCCCAGGACATTTTTGCAGCGGGGGTGTCAATTACAACCCCGCTGGCCTTTTGAACAGGAAGGGCCGCTGAGCTCCCTTTGGAACGTTGTAGTTACAGGAGGCGGCCACAAGGCGGCAGCATTTTCCCACAGCTGGTCGGATTCCCCAGGAACGCAGACCTTGCGCACATGCGTGTTCTTGGAATATGAATTAGAGAGGAACGTGTCCGGACAGACACCTAAGGGCTTGTGTCTCACTCCTTCTCCCACTTACCCTTCCCACTCTCGATTCATCACACCCCCTGCAAACCCCTCCTGAAGAGTGTGTTGTCGGAGGCAAGTGGGGTGACTCTAAGGAAGGAGGTGAATGGCGGGAACCCCACCAGCAGGAGACCTGGACACCAGGTGATGTTTGAACACTGTTGTGCATGTCGGACCACCATCCTCTGGCTGCAGTGGGCTTGGCTTAGCTGCAGGAGGGCACACCTACATCTACAGAGACTGCTGCCAACCAGAAGGGACCAGGCACCACAGGTCCAAAGGGGTTAATTCGCTGGTGCGACCCACTCCCGCGCCGACCTGCCTCACTGTGACCACACTCCAACTTTGGTGCCCAAGCCTGCTCACACTCCAGGGAAGTGACACCCGCGCATCTCTCTGAGGCCTGAGAGGAACATACTGGATCTCGATCATTTTGCTTTTTATAGAGATTCTAATTTCTGTCCATGTCTAGTGAATTTACAATGCTGTTGACTTTCGCTGTGCAGCACCTTGATTCAGTTCTCCGTGTATGTATATATATACACATCCATTCTCTTTCGCATTCTCTTCCCACGTAGGTTAGTCCAGGGTGGTGCCGACCGCTCCCTGTGCTTTGTAGTAGGTGGTTGTGGATCGTCTGCTTTATACATATTAGAATGCATGTGTTAATCCCACCCTCCTCATTCAACCCACCTCCGCATGCCTTTGCCCTCTCGAAACCCTGTACTTGCGTTCTAAATCTGTGACTCTGTTTGTGCTTTCTACTTTCCTGGTATCGACTTTGAGATGCCACCTATACGTGCTATCGTTGGAATTTTCTCTTTCTCTGTTGGACGTCCCATGCTGAGTACAGGGAACTCCGGATCTATCGAAGATGCTGGAAATGGCAGGATATTATTCTGTTTCATGGCTGAGCAGTATTCCATGCTCTATGTGTACCAACTCTTCACTTTCCATTCATCTGGGGATGGACATTGTGTTTTTACTTTCAAGACTTGGCTGTTGTCAATAGGTGGCTAGTGACAGCTGGGGCACCCGTGTCTCTCTAAAGTACACATGGTTCTGCAAACGCTTCCAAAACACTGCAGAGGAAAGAACACTCCCAAACTCATTGTACGAAGCCATCCACCTGATCCCCAAACCAGACAAAGATACTACAAGAAAAGAAAACTGGAGAGCAATATCACCGATGAACTTAGATGCAAAAATCCTCAACAAGATACTAGCCAACAGACTCCAACATGACATTAAAAGGATCACACACCATGACACTGTGTTTTTACTTTCAAGCCTTGGCTCTTGTCAATAGGTGTGCAGGGGTCGCTGGCCTGCCCGGGTCTCCCCAAATGATACTTTACTGTGCAAAGACAGCCAGGAGGTGGATTGCCACATCATGTGGCCGGCTCTCTGGTTTTGTTTTTCTTTGGCAGCAATCTCTTGATTGTTTTCAGTGGTGCCTGTTACCAGGGCGCAATACCACCAGTGGCTTAGGAGGCTTCCCTTTTCTCCAGGCCCTCTCCCGAAGGTATTGCTTCCAGACGTATTGACACTGGCAATCCTAACGGCTGCCAGGTGAAATCGCGAAGGCATTTCAATTTCCATTTCTCCCATTCTCATGGTCGTGGAGCATATTTCCTGGGCCTTTCTTAGAAACCAACACAGAGGGAAACAAAACACGCATGGTGAATTCAACTTACCTCTTGAAACCGCCTGTTGCCAATCAATCCTGTTTCGGGCTCTTTTCCAGTGCCTATCCCCAGGACATTTTTGCAGCGGGGGTGTCAATTACAACCCCGCTGGCCTTTTGAACAGGAAGGGCCGCTGAGCTCCCTTTGGAACGTTGTAGTTACAGGAGGCGGCCACAAGGCGGCAGCATTTTCCCACAGCTGGTCGGATTCCCCAGGAACGCAGACCTTGCGCACATGCGTGTTCTTGGAATATGAATTAGAGAGGAACGTGTCCGGACAGACACCTAAGGGCTTGTGTCTCACTCCTTCTCCCACTTACCCTTCCCACTCTCGATTCATCACACCCCCTGCAAACCCCTCCTGAAGAGTGTGTTGTCGGAGGCAAGTGGGGTGACTCTAAGGAAGGAGGTGAATGGCGGGAACCCCACCAGCAGGAGACCTGGACACCAGGTGATGTTTGAACACTGTTGTGCATGTCGGACCACCATCCTCTGGCTGCAGTGGGCTTGGCTTAGCTGCAGGAGGGCACACCTACATCTACAGAGACTGCTGCCAACCAGAAGGGACCAGGCACCACAGGTCCAAAGGGGTTAATTCGCTGGTGCGACCCACTCCCGCGCCGACCTGCCTCACTGTGACCACACTCCAACTTTGGTGCCCAAGCCTGCTCACGCTCCAGGGAAGTGACACCCGCGCATCTCTCTGAGGCCTGAGAGGAACATACTGGATCTCGATCATTTTGCTTTTTATAGAGATTCTAATTTCTGTCCATGTCTAGTGAATTTACAATGCTGTTGACTTTCGCTGTGCAGCACCTTGATTCAGTTCTCCGTGTATGTATATATATACACATCCATTCTCTTTCGCATTCTCTTCCCACGTAGGTTAGTCCAGGGTGGTGCCGACCGCTCCCTGTGCTTTGTAGTAGGTGGTTGTGGATCGTCTGCTTTATACATATTAGAATGCATGTGTTAATCCCACCCTCCTCATTCAACCCACCTCCGCATGCCTTTGCCCTCTCGAAACCCTGTACTTGCGTTCTAAATCTGTGACTCTGTTTGTGCTTTCTACTTTCCTGGTATCGACTTTGAGATGCCACCTATACGTGCTATCGTTGGAATTTTCTCTTTCTCTGTTGGACGTCCCATGCTGAGTACAGGGAACTCCGGATCTATCGAAGATGCTGGAAATGGCAGGATATTATTCTGTTTCATGGCTGAGCAGTATTCCATGCTCTATGTGTACCAACTCTTCACTTTCCATTCATCTGGGGATGGACATTGTGTTTTTACTTTCAAGACTTGGCTGTTGTCAATAGGTGGCTAGTGACAGCTGGGGCACCCGTGTCTCTCTAAAGTACACATGGTTGTGTAAACGCTTCCAAAACACTGCAGAGGAAAGAAGACTCCCAAACTCATTGTACGAAGCCATCCACCTGATCCCCAAACCAGACAAAGATACTACAAGAAAAGAAAACTGGAGAGCAATATCACCGATGAACTTAGATGCAAAAATCCTCAACAAGATACTAGCCAACAGACTCCAACATGACATTAAAAGGATCACACACCATGACACTGTGTTTTTACTTTCAAGCCTTGGCTCTTGTCAATAGGTGTGCAGGGGTCGCTGGCCTGCCCGGGTCTCCCTAAATGATACTTTACTGTGCAAAGACAGCCAGGAGGTGGATTGCCACATCATGTGGCCGGCTCTCTGGTTTTGTTTTTCTTTGGCAGCAATCTCTTGATTGTTTTCAGTGGTGCCTGTTACCAGGGCGCAATACCACCAGTGGCTTAGGAGGCTTCCCTTTTCTCCAGGCCCTCTCCCGAAGGTATTGCTTCCAGACGTATTGACACTGGCAATCCTAACGGCTGCCAGGTGAAACCGCGAAGGCGTTTCAATTTCCATTTCTCCCATTCGCATGGGCGTGGAGCATATTTCCTGGGCCTTTCTTAGAAACCAACACAAAGGGAAACAAAACACGCATGGTGAATTCAACTTACCTCTTGAAACCGCCTGTTGCCAATCAATCCTGTTTCGGGCTCTTTTCCAGTGCCTATCCCTAGGACATTTTTGCAGCAGGGGTGTCAATTACAACCCCGCTGGCCTTTTGAACAGGAAGGGCCGCTGAGCTCCCTTTGGAACGTTGTAGTTACAGGAGGCGGCCACAAGGCGGCAGCATTTTCCCACAGCTGGTCGGATTCCCCAGGAACGCAGACCTTGCGCACACGCGTGTTCTTGGAATATGAATTAGAGAGGAACGTGTCCGGACAGACACCTAAGGGCTTGTGTCTCACTCCTTCTCCCACTTACCCTTCCCACTCTCGATTCATCACACCCCCTGCAAAGCCCTCCTGAAGAGTGTGTTGTCGGAGGCAAGTGGGGTGACTCTAAGGAAGGAGGTGAATGGCGGGAACCCCACCAGCAGGAGACCTGGACACCAGGTGATGTTTGAACACTGTTGTGCATGTCGGACCACCATCCTCTGGCTGCAGTGGGCTTGGCTTAGCTGCAGGAGGGCACACCTACATCTACAGAGACTGCTGCCAACCAGAAGGGACCAGGCACCACAGGTCCAAAGGGGTTAATTCGCTGGTGCGACCCAGTCCCGCGCCGACCTGCCTCACTGTGACCACACTCCAACTTTGGTGCCCAAGCCTGCTCACGCTCCAGGGAAGTGACACCCGCGCATCTCTCTGAGGCCTGAGAGGAACATACTGGATCTCGATCATTTTGCTTTTTATAGAGATTCTAATTTCTGTCCATGTCTAGTGAATTTACAATGCTGTTGACTTTCGCTGTGCAGCACCTTGATTCAGTTCTCCGTGTATGTATATATATACACATCCATTCTCTTTCGCATTCTCTTCCCACGTAGGTTAGTCCAGGGTGGTGCCGACCGCTCCCTGTGCTTTGTAGTAGGTGGTTGTGGATCGTCTGCTTTATACATATTAGAATGCATGTGTTAATCCCACCCTCCTCATTCAACCCACCTCCGCATGCCTTTGCCCTCTCGAAACCCTGTACTTGCGTTCTAAATCTGTGACTCTGTTTGTGCTTTCTACTTTCCTGGTATCGACTTTGAGATGCCACCTATACGTGCTATCGTTGGAATTTTCTCTTTCTCTGTTGGACGTCCCATGCTGAGTACAGGGAACTCCGGATCTATCGAAGATGCTGGAAATGGCAGGATATTATTCTGTTTCATGGCTGAGCAGTATTCCATGCTCTATGTGTACCAACTCTTCACTTTCCATTCATCTGGGGATGGACATTGTGTTTTTACTTTCAAGACTTGGCTGTTGTCAATAGGTGGCTAGTGACAGCTGGGGCACCCGTGTCTCTCTAAAGTACACATGGTTCTGCAAACGCTTCCAAAACACTGCAGAGGAAAGAACACTCCCAAACTCATTGTACGAAGCCATCCACCTGATCCCCAAACCAGACAAAGATACTACAAGAAAAGAAAACTGGAGAGCAATATCACCGATGAACTTAGATGCAAAAATCCTCAACAAGATACTAGCCAACAGACTCCAACATGACATTAAAAGGATCACGCACCATGACACTGTGTTTTTACTTTCAAGCCTTGGCTCTTGTCAATAGGTGTGCAGGGGTCGCTGGCCTGCCCGGGTCTCCCTAAATGATACTTTACTGTGCAAAGACAGCCAGGAGGTGGATTGCCACATCATGTGGCCGGCTCTCTGGTTTTGTTTTTCTTTGGCAGCAATCTCTTGATTGTTTTCAGTGGTGCCTGTTACCAGGGCGCAATACCACCAGTGGCTTAGGAGGCTTCCCTTTTCTCCAGGCCCTCTCCCGAAGGTATTGCTTCCAGACGTATTGACACTGGCAATCCTAACGGCTGCCAGGTGAAACCGCGAAGGCGTTTCAATTTCCATTTCTCCCATTCGCATGGTCGTGGAGCATATTTCCTGGGCCTTTCTTAGAAACCAACACAAAGGGAAACAAAACACGCATGGTGAATTCAACTTACCTCTTGAAACCGCCTGTTGCCAATCAATCCTGTTTCGGGCTCTTTTCCAGTGCCTATCCCCAGGACATTTTTGCAGCAGGGGTGTCAATTACAACCCCGCTGGCCTTTTGAACAGGAAGGGCCGCTGAGCTCCCTTTGGAACGTTGTAGTTACAGGAGGCGGCCACAAGGCGGCAGCATTTTCCCACAGCTGGTCGGATTCCCCAGGAACGCAGACCTTGCGCACACGCGTGTTCTTGGAATATGAATTAGAGAGGAACGTGTCCGGACAGACACCTAAGGGCTTGTGTCTCACTCCTTCTCCCACTTACCCTTCCCACTCTCGATTCATCACACCCCCTGCAAACCCCTCCTGAAGAGTGTGTTGTCGGAGGCAAGTGGGGTGACTCTAAGGAAGGAGGTGAATGGTGGGAACCCCACCAGCAGGAGACCTGGACACCAGGTGATGTTTGAACACTGTTGTGCATGTCGGACCACCATCCTCTGGCTGCAGTGGGCTTGGCTTAGCTGCAGGAGGGCACACCTACATCTACAGAGACTGCTGCCAACCAGAAGGGACCAGGCACCACAGGTCCAAAGGGGTTAATTCGCTGGTGCGACCCACTCCCGCGCCGACCTGCCTCACTGTGACCACACTCCAACTTTGGTGCCCAAGCCTGCTCACGCTCCAGGGAAGTGACACCCGCGCATCTCTCTCAGGCCTGAGAGGAACATACTGGATCTCGATCATTTTGCTTTTTATAGAGATTCTAATTTCTGTCCATGTCTAGTGAATTTACAATGCTGTTGACTTTCGCTGTGCAGCACCTTGATTCAGTTCTCCGTGTATGTATATATATACACATCCATTCTCTTTCGCATTCTCTTCCCACGTAGCTTAGTCCAGGGTGGTGGCGACCGCTCCCTGTGCTTTGTAGAAGGTTGTTGTGGATCGTCTGCTTAATACATATTAGAATGCATGTGTTAATCCCACCCTCCTCATTCAACCCACCTCCGCATGCCTTTGCCCTCTCGAAACCCTGTACTTGCGTTCTAAATCTGTGACTCTGTTTGTGCTTTCTACTTTCCTGGTATCGACTTTGAGATGCCACCTATACGTGCTATCGTTGGAATTTTCTCTTTCTCTGTTGGACGTCCCATGCTGAGTACAGGGAATTCTGGATCTATCGAAGATGCTGGAAATGGCAGGATAATATTCTGTTTCATGGCTGAGCAGTATTCCATGCTCTATGTGTACCAACTCTTCACTTTCCATTCATCTGGGGATGGACATTGTGTTTTTACTTTCAAGACTTGGCTGTTGTCAATAGGTGGCTAGTGACAGCTGGGGCACCCGTGTCTCTCTAAAGTACACATGGTTCTGCAAACGCTTCCAAAACACTGCAGAGGAAAGAACACTCCCAAACTCATTGTACGAAGCCATCCACCTGATCCCCAAACCAGACAAAGATACTACAAGAAAAGAAAACTGGAGAGCAATATCACCGATGAACTTAGATGCAAAAATCCTCAACAAGATACTAGCCAACAGACTCCAACATGACATTAAAAGGATCACGCACCATGACACTTTGTTTTTACTTTCAAGCCTTGGCTCTTGTCAATAGGTGTGCAGGGGTCGCTGGCCTGCCCGGGTCTCCCCAAATGATACTTTACTGTGCAAAGACAGCCAGGAGGTGGATTGCCACATCATGTGGCCGGCTCTCTGGTTTTGTTTTTCTTTGGCAGCAATCTCTTGATTGTTTTCAGTGGTGCCTGTTACCAGGGCGCAATACCACCAGTGGCTTAGGAGGCTTCCCTTTTCTCCAGGCCCTCTCCCGAAGGTATTGCTTCCAGACGTATTGACACTGGCAATCCTAATGGCTGCCAGGTGAAACCGCGAAGGCGTTTCAATTTCCATTTCTCCCATTCGCATGGGCGTGGAGCATATTTCCTGGGCCTTTCTTAGAAACCAACACAGAGGGAAACAAAACACGCATGGTGAATTCAACTTACCTCTTGAAACCGCCTGTTGCCAATCAATCCTGTTTCGGGCTCTTTTCCAGTGCCTATCCCCAGGACATTTTTGCAGCGGGGGTGTCAATTACAACCCCGCTGGCCTTTTGAACACGAAGGGCTGCTGAGCTCCCTTTGGAACGTTGTAGTTACAGGAGGCGGCCACAAGGCGGCAGCATTTTCCCACAGCTGGTCGGATTCCCCAGGAACGCAGACCTTGCGCACACGCGTGTTCTTGGAATATGAATTAGAGAGGAACGTGTCCGGACAGACACCTAAGGGCTTGTGTCTCACTCCTTCTCCCACTTACCCTTCCCACTCTCGATTCATCACACCCCCTGCAAACCCCTCCTGAAGAGTGTCTTGTCAGAGGCAAGTGGGGTGACTCTAAGGAAGGAGGTGAATGGCGGGAACCCCACCAGCAGGAGACCTGGACACCAGGTGATGTTTGAACACTGTTGTGCATGTCGGACCACCATCCTCTGGCTGCAGTGGGCTTGGCTTAGCTGCAGGAGGGCACACCTACATCTACAGAGACTGCTGCCAACCAGAAGGGACCAGGCACCACAGGTCCAAAGGGGTTAATTCGCTGGTGCGACCCACTCCCGCGCCGACCTGCCTCACTGTGACCACACTCCAACTTTGGTGCCCAAGCCTGCTCACGCTCCAGGGAAGTGACACCCGCGCATCTCTCTGAGGCCTGAGAGGAACATACTGGATCTCGATCATTTTGCTTTTTATAGAGATTCTAATTTCTGTCCATGTCTAGTGAATTTACAATGCTGTTGACTTTCGCTGTGCAGCACCTTGATTCAGTTCTCCGTGTATGTATATATATACACATCCATTCTCTTTCGCATTCTCTTCCCACGTAGGTTAGTCCAGGGTGGTGCCGACCGCTCCCTGTGCTTTGTAGTAGGTGGTTGTGGATCGTCTGCTTTATACATATTAGAATGCATGTGTTAATCCCACCCTCCTCATTCAACCCACCTCCGCATGCCTTTGCCCTCTCGAAACCCTGTACTTGCGTTCTAAATCTGTGACTCTGTTTGTGCTTTCTACTTTCCTGGTATCGACTTTGAGATGCCACCTATACGTGCTATCGTTGGAATTTTCTCTTTCTCTGTTGGACGTCCCATGCTGAGTACAGGGAACTCCGGATCTATCGAAGATGCTGGAAATGGCAGGATATTATTCTGTTTCATGGCTGAGCAGTATTCCATGCTCTATGTGTACCAACTCTTCACTTTCCATTCATCTGGGGATGGACATTGTGTTTTTACTTTCAAGACTTGGCTGTTGTCAATAGGTGGCTAGTGACAGCTGGGGCACCCGTGTCTCTCTAAAGTACACATGGTTGTGTAAACGCTTCCAAAACACTGCAGAGGAAAGAAGACTCCCAAACTCATTGTACGAAGCCATCCACCTGATCCCCAAACCAGACAAAGATACTACAAGAAAAGAAAACTGGAGAGCAATATCACCGATGAACTTAGATGCAAAAATCCTCAACAAGATACTAGCCAACAGACTCCAACATGACATTAAAAGGATCACACACCATGACACTGTGTTTTTACTTTCAAGCCTTGGCTCTTGTCAATAGGTGTGCAGGGGTCGCTGGCCTGCCCGGGTCTCCCTAAATGATACTTTACTGTGCAAAGACAGCCAGGAGGTGGATTGCCACATCATGTGGCCGGCTCTCTGGTTTTGTTTTTCTTTGGCAGCAATCTCTTGATTGTTTTCAGTGGTGCCTGTTACCAGGGCGCAATACCACCAGTGGCTTAGGAGGCTTCCCTTTTCTCCAGGCCCTCTCCCGAAGGTATTGCTTCCAGACGTATTGACACTGGCAATCCTAACGGCTGCCAGGTGAAACCGCGAAGGCGTTTCAATTTCCATTTCTCCCATTCGCATGGGCGTGGAGCATATTTCCTGGGCCTTTCTTAGAAACCAACACAAAGGGAAACAAAACACGCATGGTGAATTCAACTTACCTCTTGAAACCGCCTGTTGCCAATCAATCCTGTTTCGGGCTCTTTTCCAGTGCCTATCCCCAGGACATTTTTGCAGCAGGGGTGTCAATTACAACCCCGCTGGCCTTTTGAACAGGAAGGGCCGCTGAGCTCCCTTTGGAACGTTGTAGTTACAGGAGGCGGCCACAAGGCGGCAGCATTTTCCCACAGCTGGTCGGATTCCCCAGGAACGCAGACCTTGCGCACACGCGTGTTCTTGGAATATGAATTAGAGAGGAACGTGTCCGGACAGACACCTAAGGGCTTGTGTCTCACTCCTTCTCCCACTTACCCTTCCCACTCTCGATTCATCACACCCCCTGCAAAGCCCTCCTGAAGAGTGTGTTGTCGGAGGCAAGTGGGGTGACTCTAAGGAAGGAGGTGAATGGCGGGAACCCCACCAGCAGGAGACCTGGACACCAGGTGATGTTTGAACACTGTTGTGCATGTCGGACCACCATCCTCTGGCTGCAGTGGGCTTGGCTTAGCTGCAGGAGGGCACACCTACATCTACAGAGACTGCTGCCAACCAGAAGGGACCAGGCACCACAGGTCCAAAGGGGTTAATTCGCTGGTGCGACCCAGTCCCGCGCCGACCTGCCTCACTGTGACCACACTCCAACTTTGGTGCCCAAGCCTGCTCACGCTCCAGGGAAGTGACACCCACGCATCTCTCTGAGGCCTGAGAGGAACATACTGGATCTCGATCATTTTGCTTTTTATAGAGATTCTAATTTCTGTCCATGTCTAGTGAATTTACAATGCTGTTGACTTTCGCTGTGCAGCACCTTGATTCAGTTCTCCGTGTATGTATATATATACACATCCATTCTCTTTCGCATTCTCTTCCCACGTAGGTTAGTCCAGGGTGGTGCCGACCGCTCCCTGTGCTTTGTAGTAGGTGGTTGTGGATCGTCTGCTTTATACATATTAGAATGCATGTGTTAATCCCACCCTCCTCATTCAACCCACCTCCGCATGCCTTTGCCCTCTCGAAACCCTGTACTTGCGTTCTAAATCTGTGACTCTGTTTGTGCTTTCTACTTTCCTGGTATCGACTTTGAGATGCCACCTATACGTGCTATCGTTGGAATTTTCTCTTTCTCTGTTGGACGTCCCATGCTGAGTACAGGGAACTCCGGATCTATCGAAGATGCTGGAAATGGCAGGATATTATTCTGTTTCATGGCTGAGCAGTATTCCATGCTCTATGTGTACCAACTCTTCACTTTCCATTCATCTGGGGATGGACATTGTGTTTTTACTTTCAAGACTTGGCTGTTGTCAATAGGTGGCTAGTGACAGCTGGGGCACCCGTGTCTCTCTAAAGTACACATGGTTCTGCAAACGCTTCCAAAACACTGCAGAGGAAAGAACACTCCCAAACTCATTGTACGAAGCCATCCACCTGATCCCCAAACCAGACAAAGATACTACAAGAAAAGAAAACTGGAGAGCAATATCACCGATGAACTTAGATGCAAAAATCCTCAACAAGATACTAGCCAACAGACTCCAACATGACATTAAAAGGATCACGCACCATGACACTGTGTTTTTACTTTCAAGCCTTGGCTCTTGTCAATAGGTGTGCAGGGGTCGCTGGCCTGCCCGGGTCTCCCTAAATGATACTTTACTGTGCAAAGACAGCCAGGAGGTGGATTGCCACATCATGTGGCCGGCTCTCTGGTTTTGTTTTTCTTTGGCAGCAATCTCTTGATTGTTTTCAGTGGTGCCTGTTACCAGGGCGCAATACCACCAGTGGCTTAGGAGGCTTCCCTTTTCTCCAGGCCCTCTCCCGAAGGTATTGCTTCCAGACGTATTGACACTGGCAATCCTAACGGCTGCCAGGTGAAACCGCGAAGGCGTTTCAATTTCCATTTCTCCCATTCGCATGGTCGTGGAGCATATTTCCTGGGCCTTTCTTAGAAACCAACACAAAGGGAAACAAAACACGCATGGTGAATTCAACTTACCTCTTGAAACCGCCTGTTGCCAATCAATCCTGTTTCGGGCTCTTTTCCAGTGCCTATCCCCAGGACATTTTTGCAGCAGGGGTGTCAATTACAACCCCGCTGGCCTTTTGAACAGGAAGGGCCGCTGAGCTCCCTTTGGAACGTTGTAGTTACAGGAGGCGGCCACAAGGCGGCAGCATTTTCCCACAGCTGGTCGGATTCCCCAGGAACGCAGACCTTGCGCACACGCGTGTTCTTGGAATATGAATTAGAGAGGAACGTGTCCGGACAGACACCTAAGGGCTTGTGTCTCACTCCTTCTCCCACTTACCCTTCCCACTCTCGATTCATCACACCCCCTGCAAACCCCTCCTGAAGAGTGTGTTGTCGGAGGCAAGTGGGGTGACTCTAAGGAAGGAGGTGAATGGTGGGAACCCCACCAGCAGGAGACCTGGACACCAGGTGATGTTTGAACACTGTTGTGCATGTCGGACCACCATCCTCTGGCTGCAGTGGGCTTGGCTTAGCTGCAGGAGGGCACACCTACATCTACAGAGACTGCTGCCAACCAGAAGGGACCAGGCACCACAGGTCCAAAGGGGTTAATTCGCTGGTGCGACCCACTCCCGCGCCGACCTGCCTCACTGTGACCACACTCCAACTTTGGTGCCCAAGCCTGCTCACGCTCCAGGGAAGTGACACCCGCGCATCTCTCTCAGGCCTGAGAGGAACATACTGGATCTCGATCATTTTGCTTTTTATAGAGATTCTAATTTCTGTCCATGTCTAGTGAATTTACAATGCTGTTGACTTTCGCTGTGCAGCACCTTGATTCAGTTCTCCGTGTATGTATATATATACACATCCATTCTCTTTCGCATTCTCTTCCCACGTAGCTTAGTCCAGGGTGGTGGCGACCGCTCCCTGTGCTTTGTAGAAGGTTGTTGTGGATCGTCTGCTTAATACATATTAGAATGCATGTGTTAATCCCACCCTCCTCATTCAACCCACCTCCGCATGCCTTTGCCCTCTCGAAACCCTGTACTTGCGTTCTAAATCTGTGACTCTGTTTGTGCTTTCTACTTTCCTGGTATCGACTTTGAGATGCCACCTATACGTGCTATCGTTGGAATTTTCTCTTTCTCTGTTGGACGTCCCATGCTGAGTACAGGGAATTCTGGATCTATCGAAGATGCTGGAAATGGCAGGATAATATTCTGTTTCATGGCTGAGCAGTATTCCATGCTCTATGTGTACCAACTCTTCACTTTCCATTCATCTGGGGATGGACATTGTGTTTTTACTTTCAAGACTTGGCTGTTGTCAATAGGTGGCTAGTGACAGCTGGGGCACCCGTGTCTCTCTAAAGTACACATGGTTCTGCAAACGCTTCCAAAACACTGCAGAGGAAAGAACACTCCCAAACTCATTGTACGAAGCCATCCACCTGATCCCCAAACCAGACAAAGATACTACAAGAAAAGAAAACTGGAGAGCAATATCACCGATGAACTTAGATGCAAAAATCCTCAACAAGATACTAGCCAACAGACTCCAACATGACATTAAAAGGATCACGCACCATGACACTTTGTTTTTACTTTCAAGCCTTGGCTCTTGTCAATAGGTGTGCAGGGGTCGCTGGCCTGCCCGGGTCTCCCCAAATGATACTTTACTGTGCAAAGACAGCCAGGAGGTGGATTGCCACATCATGTGGCCGGCTCTCTGGTTTTGTTTTTCTTTGGCAGCAATCTCTTGATTGTTTTCAGTGGTGCCTGTTACCAGGGCGCAATACCACCAGTGGCTTAGGAGGCTTCCCTTTTCTCCAGGCCCTCTCCCGAAGGTATTGCTTCCAGACGTATTGACACTGGCAATCCTAATGGCTGCCAGGTGAAACCGCGAAGGCGTTTCAATTTCCATTTCTCCCATTCGCATGGGCGTGGAGCATATTTCCTGGGCCTTTCTTAGAAACCAACACAAAGGGAAACAAAACACGCATGGTGAATTCAACTTACCTCTTGAAACCGCCTGTTGCCAATCAATCCTGTTTCGGGCTCTTTTCCAGTGCCTATCCCCAGGACATTTTTGCAGCGGGGGTGTCAATTACAACCCCGCTGGCCTTTTGAACACGAAGGGCTGCTGAGCTCCCTTTGGAACGTTGTAGTTACAGGAGGCGGCCACAAGGCGGCAGCATTTTCCCACAGCTGGTCGGATTCCCCAGGAACGCAGACCTTGCGCACACGCGTGTTCTTGGAATATGAATTAGAGAGGAACGTGTCCGGACAGACACCTAAGGGCTTGTGTCTCACTCCTTCTCCCACTTACCCTTCCCACTCTCGATTCATCACACCCCCTGCAAACCCCTCCTGAAGAGTGTCTTGTCAGAGGCAAGTGGGGTGACTCTAAGGAAGGAGGTGAATGGCGGGAACCCCACCAGCAGGAGACCTGGACACCAGGTGATGTTTGAACACTGTTGTGCATGTCGGACCACCATCCTCTGGCTGCAGTGGGCTTGGCTTAGCTGCAGGAGGGCACACCTACATCTACAGAGACTGCTGCCAACCAGAAGGGACCAGGCACCACAGGTCCAAAGGGGTTAATTCGCTGGTGCGACCCACTCCCGCGCCGACCTGCCTCACTGTGACCACACTCCAACTTTGGTGCCCAAGCCTGCTCACGCTCCAGGGAAGTGACACCCGCGCATCTCTCTGAGGCCTGAGAGGAACATACTGGATCTCGATCATTTTGCTTTTTATAGAGATTCTAATTTCTGTCCATGTCTAGTGAATTTACAATGCTGTTGACTTTCGCTGTGCAGCACCTTGATTCAGTTCTCCGTGTATGTATATATATACACATCCATTCTCTTTCGCATTCTCTTCCCACGTAGCTTAGTCCAGGGTGGTGCCGACCGCTCCCTGTGCTTTGTAGAAGGTGGTTGTGGATCGTCTGCTTTATACATATTAGAATGCATGTGTTAATCCCACCCTCCTCATTCAACCCACCTCCGCATGCCTTTGCCCTCTCGAAACCCTGTACTTGCGTTCTAAATCTGTGACTCTGTTTGTGCTTTCTACTTTCCTGGTATCGACTTTGAGATGCCACCTATACGTGCTATCGTTGGAATTTTCTCTTTCTCTGTTGGACGTCCCATGCTGAGTACAGGGAACTCCGGATCTATCGAAGATGCTGGAAATGGCAGGATATTATTCTGTTTCATGGCTGAGCAGTATTCCATGCTCTATGTGTACCAACTCTTCACTTTCCATTCATCTGGGGATGGACATTGTGTTTTTACTTTCAAGACTTGGCTGTTGTCAATAGGTGGCTAGTGACAGCTGGGGCACCCGTGTCTCTCTAAAGTACACATGGTTCTGCAAACGCTTCCAAAACACTGCAGAGGAAAGAACACTCCCAAACTCATTGTACGAAGCCATCCACCTGATCCCCAAACCAGACAAAGATACTACAAGAAAAGAAAACTGGAGAGCAATATCACCGATGAACTTAGATGCAAAAATCCTCAACAAGATACTAGCCAACAGACTCCAACATGACATTAAAAGGATCACACACCATGACACTGTGTTTTTACTTTCAAGCCTTGGCTCTTGTCAATAGGTGTGCAGGGGTCGCTGGCCTGCCCGGGTCTCCCCAAATGATACTTTACTGTGCAAAGACAGCCAGGAGGTGGATTGCCACATCATGTGGCCGGCTCTCTGGTTTTGTTTTTCTTTGGCAGGAATCTCTTGATTGTTTTCAGTGGTGCCTGTTACCAGGGCGCAATACCACCAGTGGCTTAGGAGGCTTCCCTTTTCTCCAGGCCCTCTCCCGAAGGTATTGCTTCCAGACGTATTGACACTGGCAATCCTAACGGCTGCCAGGTGAAACCGCGAAGGCGTTTCAATTTCCATTTCTCCCATTCGCATGGGCGTGGAGCATATTTCCTGGGCCTTTCTTAGAAACCAACACAAAGGGAAACAAAACACGCATGGTGAATTCAACTTACCTCTTGAAACCGCCTGTTGCCAATCAATCCTGTTTCGGGCTCTTTTCCAGTGCCTATCCCCAGGACATTTTTGCAGCGGGGGTGTCAATTACAACCCCGCTGGCCTTTTGAACAGGAAGGGCCGCTGAGCTCCCTTTGGAACGTTGTAGTTACAGGAGGCAGCCACAAGGCGGCAGCATTTTCCCACAGCTGGTCGGATTCCCCAGGAACGCAGACCTTGGGCACATGCGTGTTCTTGGAATATGAATTAGAGAGGAACGTGTCCGGACAGACACCTAAGGGCTTGTGTCTCACTCCTTCTCCCACTTACCCTTCCCACTCTCGATTCATCACACCCCCTGCAAACCCCTCCTGAAGAGTGTGTTGTCGGAGGCAAGTGGGGTGACTCTAAGGAAGGAGGTGAATGGCGGGAACCCCACCAGCAGGAGACCTGGACACCAGGTGATGTTTGAACACTGTTGTGCAT
Source organism: Hippopotamus amphibius kiboko (assembly GCF_030028045.1). Lineage (NCBI taxonomy): Eukaryota > Metazoa > Chordata > Mammalia > Artiodactyla > Hippopotamidae > Hippopotamus > Hippopotamus amphibius. The sequence goes on along the minus strand of NC_080191.1, from coordinate 95,706,141 downwards.
GTCGGACCACCATCCTCTGGCTGCAGTGGGCTTGGCTTAGCTGCAGGAGGGCACACCTACATCTACAGAGACTGCTGCCAACCAGAAGGGACCAGGCACCACAGGTCCAAAGGGGTTAATTCGCTGGTGCGACCCACTCCCGCGCCGACCTGCCTCACTGTGACCACACTCCAACTTTGGTGCCCAAGCCTGCTCACGCTCCAGGGAAGTGACACCCGCGCATCTCTCTGAGGCCTGAGAGGAACATACTGGATCTCGATCATTTTGCTTTTTATAGAGATTCTAATTTCTGTCCATGTCTAGTGAATTTACAATGCTGTTGACTTTCGCTGTGCAGCACCTTGATTCAGTTCTCCGTGTATGTATATATATACACATCCATTCTCTTTCGCATTCTCTTCCCACGTAGCTTAGTCCAGGGTGGTGGCAACCGCTCCCTGTGCTTTGTAGAAGGTGGTTGTGGATCGTCTGCTTAATACATATTAGAATGCATGTGTTAATCCCACCCTCCTCATTCAACCCACCTCCGCATGCCTTTGCCCTCTCGAAACCCTGTACTTGCGTTCTAAATCTGTGACTCTGTTTGTGCTTTCTACTTTCCTGGTATCGACTTTGAGATGCCACCTATACGTGCTATCGTTGGAATTTTCTCTTTCTCTGTTGGACGTCCCATGCTGAGTACAGGGAACTCTGGATCTATCGAAGATGCTGGAAATGGCAGGATAATATTCTGTTTCATGGCTGAGCAGTATTCCATGCTCTATGTGTACCAACTCTTCACTTTCCATTCATCTGGGGATGGACATTGTGTTTTTACTTTCAAGACTTGGCTGTTGTCAATAGGTGGCTAGTGACAGCTGGGGCACCCGTGTCTCTCTAAAGTACACATGGTTCTGCAAACGCTTCCAAAACACTGCAGAGGAAAGAACACTCCCAAACTCATTGTACGAAGCCATCCACCTGATCCCCAAACCAGACAAAGATACTACAAGAAAAGAAAACTGGAGAGCAATATCACCGATGAACTTAGATGCAAAAATCCTCAACAAGATACTAGCCAACAGACTCCAACATGACATTAAAAGGATCACGCACCATGACACTTTGTTTTTAATTTCAAGCCTTGGCTCTTGTCAATAGGTGTGCAGGGGTCGCTGGCCTGCCCGGGTCTCCCTAAATGATACTTTACTGTGCAAAGACAGCCAGGAGGTGGATTGCCACATCATGTGGCCGGCTCTCTGGTTTTGTTTTTCTTTGGCAGCAATCTCTTGATTGTTTTCAGTGGTGCCTGTTACCAGGGCGCAATACCACCAGTGGCTTAGGAGGCTTCCCTTTTCTCCAGGCCCTCTCCCGAAGGTATTGCTTCCAGACGTATTGACACTGGCAATCCTAACGGCTGCCAGGTGAAACCGCGAAGGCGTTTCAATTTCCATTTCTCCCATTTGCATGGTCGTGGAGCATATTTCCTGGGCCTTTCTTAGAAACCAACACAAAGGGAAACAAAACACGCATGGTGAATTCAACTTACCTCTTGAAACCGCCTGTTGCCAATCAATCCTGTTTCGGGCTCTTTTCCAGTGCCTATCCCCAGGACATTTTTGCAGCAGGGGTGTCAATTACAACCCCGCTGGCCTTTTGAACAGGAAGGGCCGCTGAGCTCCCTTTGGAACGTTGTAGTTACAGGAGGCGGCCACAAGGCGGCAGCATTTTCCCACAGCTGGTCGGATTCCCCAGGAACGCAGACCTTGCGCACACGCGTGTTCTTGGAATATGAATTAGAGAGGAACGTGTCCGGAGAGACACCTAAGGGCTTGTGTCTCACTCCTTCTCCCACTTACCCTTCCCACTCTCGATTCATCACACCCCCTGCAAACCCCTCCTGAAGAGTGTCTTGTCAGAGGCAAGTGGGGTGACTCTAAGGAAGGAGGTGAATGGCGGGAACCCCACCAGCAGGAGACCTGGACACCAGGTGATGTTTGAACACTGTTGTGCATGTCGGACCACCATCCTCTGGCTGCAGTGGGCTTGGCTTAGCTGCAGGAGGGCACACCTACATCTACAGAGACTGCTGCCAACCAGAAGGGACCAGGCACCACAGGTCCAAAGGGGTTAATTCGCTGGTGCGACCCACTCCCGTGCCGACCTGCCTCACTGTGACCACACTCCAACTTTGGTGCCCAAGCCTGCTCATGCTCCAGGGAAGTGACACCCGCGCATCTCTCTGAGGCCTGAGAGGAACATACTGGATCTTGATCATTTTGCTTTTTATAGAGATTCTAATTTCTGTCCATGTCTAGTGAATTTACAATGCTGTTGACTTTCGCTGTGCAGCACCTTGATTCAGTTCTCCGTGTATGTATATATATACACATCCATTCTCTTTCGCATTCTCTTCCCACGTAGCTTAGTCCAGGGTGGTGGCGACCGCTCCCTGTGCTTTGTAGAAGGTGGTTGTGGATCGTCTGCTTAATACATATTAGAATGCATGTGTTAATCCCACCCTCCTCATTCAACCCACCTCCGCATGCCTTTGCCCTCTCGAAACCCTGTACTTGCGTTCTAAATCTGTGACTCTGTTTGTGCTTTCTACTTTCCTGGTATCGACTTTGAGATGCCACCTATACGTGCTATCGTTGGAATTTTCTCTTTCTCTGTTGGACGTCCCATGCTGAGTACAGGGAACTCCGGATCTATCGAAGATGCTGGAAATGGCAGGATATTATTCTGTTTCATGGCTGAGCAGTATTCCATGCTCTATGTGTACCAACTCTTCACTTTCCATTCATCTGGGGATGGACATTGTGCTTTTACTTTCAAGACTTGGCTGTTGTCAATAGGTGGCTAGTGACAGCTGGGGCACCCGTGTCTCTCTAAAGTACACATGGTTCTGCAAACGCTTCCAAAACACTGCAGAGGAAAGAACACTCCCAAACTCATTGTACAAAGCCATCCACCTGATCCCCAAACCAGACAAAGATACTACAAGAAAAGAAAACTGGAGAGCAATATCACCGATGAACTTAGATGCAAAAATCCTCAACAAGATACTAGCCAACAGACTCCAACATGACATTAAAAGGATCACACACCATGACACTGTGTTTTTACTTTCAAGCCTTGGCTCTTGTCAATAGGTGTGCAGGGGTCGCTGGCCTGCCCGGGTCTCCCCAAATGATACTTTACTGTGCAAAGACAGCCAGGAGGTGAATTGCCACATCATGTGGCCGGCCCTCTGGTTTTGTTTTGTTTTTGGCAGGAATCTCTTGATTGTTTTCAGTGGTGCCTGTTACCAGGGCACAATACCACCAGTGGCTTAGGAGGCTTCCCTTTTCTCCAGGCCCTCTCCCGAAGGTATTGCTTCCAGACGTATTGACACTGGCAATCCTAATGGCTGCCAGGTGAAACCGCGAAGGCGTTTCAATTTCCATTTCTCCCATTCGCATGGGCGTGGAGCATATTTCCTGGGCCTTTCTTAGAAACCAACACAAAGGGAAACAAAACACGCATGGTGAATTCAACTTACCTCTTGAAACCGCCTGTTGCCAATCAATCCTGTTTCGGGCTCTTTTCCAGTGCCTATCCCCAGGACATTTTTGCAGCGGGGGTGTCAATTACAACCCCGCTGGCCTTTTGAACAGGAAGGGCCGCTGAGCTCCCTTTGGAACGTTGTAGTTACAGGAGGCGGCCACAAGGCGGCAGCATTTTCCCACAGCTGGTCGGATTCCCCAGGAACGCAGACCTTGCGCACACGCGTGTTCTTGGAATATGAATTAGAGAGGAACGTGTCCGGACAGACACCTAAGGGCTTGTGTCTCACTCCTTCTCCCACTTACCCTTCCCACTCTCGATTCATCACACCCCCTGCAAACCCCTCCTGAAGAGTGTGTTGTCTGAGGCAAGTGGGGTGACTCTAAGGAAGGAGGTGAATGGCGGGAACCCCACCAGCAGGAGACCTGGACACCAGGTGATGTTTGAACACTGTTGTGCATGTCGGACCACCATCCTCTGGCTGCAGTGGGCTTGGCTTAGCTGCAGGAGGGCACACCTACATCTACAGAGACTGCTGCCAACCAGAAGGGACCAGGCACCACAGGTCCAAAGGGGTTAATTCGCTGGTGCGACCCACTCCCGCGCCGACCTGCCTCACTGTGACCACACTCCAACTTTGGTGCCCAAGCCTGCTCACGCTCCAGGGAAGTGACACCCGCGCATCTCTCTGAGGCCTGAGAGGAACATACTGGATCTCGATCATTTTGCTTTTTATAGAGATTCTAATTTCTGTCCATGTCTAGTGAATTTACAATGCTGTTGACTTTCGCTGTGCAGCACCTTGATTCAGTTCTCCGTGTATGTATATATATACACATCCATTCTCTTTCGCATTCTCTTCCCACGTAGCTTAGTCCAGGGTGGTGCCGACCGCTCCCTGTGCTTTGTAGAAGGTGGTTGTGGATCGTCTGCTTTATACATATTAGAATGCATGTGTTAATCCCACCCTCCTCATTCAACCCACCTCCGCATGCCTTTGCCCTCTCGAAACCCTGTACTTGCGTTCTAAATCTGTGACTCTGTTTGTGCTTTCTACTTTCCTGGTATCGACTTTGAGATGCCACCTATACGTGCTATCGTTGGAATTTTCTCTTTCTCTGTTGGACGTCCCATGCTGAGTACAGGGAACTCCGGATCTATCGAAGATGCTGGAAATGGCAGGATATTATTCTGTTTCATGGCTGAGCAGTATTCCATGCTCTATGTGTACCAACTCTTCACTTTCCATTCATCTGGGGATGGACATTGTGTTTTTACTTTCAAGACTTGGCTGTTGTCAATAGGTGGCTAGTGACAGCTGGGGCACCCGTGTCTCTCTAAAGTACACATGGTTCTGCAAACGCTTCCAAAACACTGCAGAGGAAAGAACACTCCCAAACTCATTGTACGAAGCCATCCACCTGATCCCCAAACCAGACAAAGATACTACAAGAAAAGAAAACTGGAGAGCAATATCACCGATGAACTTAGATGCAAAAATCCTCAACAAGATACTAGCCAACAGACTCCAACATGACATTAAAAGGATCACACACCATGACACTGTGTTTTTACTTTCAAGCCTTGGCTCTTGTCAATAGGTGTGCAGGGGTCGCTGGCCTGCCCGGGTCTCCCCAAATGATACTTTACTGTGCAAAGACAGCCAGGAGGTGGATTGCCACATCATGTGGCCGGCTCTCTGGTTTTGTTTTTCTTTGGCAGGAATCTCTTGATTGTTTTCAGTGGTGCCTGTTACCAGGGCGCAATACCACCAGTGGCTTAGGAGGCTTCCCTTTTCTCCAGGCCCTCTCCCGAAGGTATTGCTTCCAGACGTATTGACACTGGCAATCCTAACGGCTGCCAGGTGAAACCGCGAAGGCGTTTCAATTTCCATTTCTCCCATTCGCATGGTCGTGGAGCATATTTCCTGGGCCTTTCTTAGAAACCAACACAAAGGGAAACAAAACACGCATGGTGAATTCAACTTACCTCTTGAAACCGCCTGTTGCCAATCAATCCTGTTTCGGGCTCTTTTCCAGTGCCTATCCCCAGGACATTTTTGCAGCAGGGGTGTCAATTACAACCCCGCTGGCCTTTTGAACAGGAAGGGCCGCTGAGCTCCCTTTGGAACGTTGTAGTTACAGGAGGCGGCCACAAGGCGGCAGCATTTTCCCACAGCTGGTCGGATTCCCCAGGAACGCAGACCTTGCGCACACGCGTGTTCTTGGAATATGAATTAGAGAGGAACGTGTCCGGACAGACACCTAAGGGCTTGTGTCTCACTCCTTCTCCCACTTACCCTTCCCACTCTCGATTCATCACACCCCCTGCAAACCCCTCCTGAAGAGTGTGTTGTCGGAGGCAAGTGGGGTGACTCTAAGGAAGGAGGTGAATGGCGGGAACCCCACCAGCAGGAGACCTGGACACCAGGTGATGTTTGAACACTGTTGTGCATGTCGGACCACCATCCTCTGGCTGCAGTGGGCTTGGCTTAGCTGCAGGAGGGCACACCTACATCTACAGAGACTGCTGCCAACCAGAAGGGACCAGGCACCACAGGTCCAAAGGGGTTAATTCGCTGGTGCGACCCACTCCCGCGCCGACCTGCCTCACTGTGACCACACTCCAACTTTGGTGCCCAAGCCTGCTCACGCTCCAGGGAAGTGACACCCGCGCATCTCTCTGAGGCCTGAGAGGAACATACTGGATCTCGATCATTTTGCTTTTTATAGAGATTCTAATTTCTGTCCATGTCTAGTGAATTTACAATGCTGTTGACTTTCGCTGTGCAGCACCTTGATTCAGTTCTCCGTGTATGTATATATATACACATCCATTCTCTTTCGCATTCTCTTCCCACGTAGCTTAGTCCAGGGTGGTGCCGACCGCTCCCTGTGCTTTGTAGAAGGTGGTTGTGGATCGTCTGCTTTATACATATTAGAATGCATGTGTTAATCCCACCCTCCTCATTCAACCCACCTCCGCATGCCTTTGCCCTCTCGAAACCCTGTACTTGCGTTCTAAATCTGTGACTCTGTTTGTGCTTTCTACTTTCCTGGTATCAACTTTGAGATGCCACCTATACGTGCTATCGTTGGAATTTTCTCTTTCTCTGTTGGACGTCCCATGCTGAGTACAGGGAACTCCGGATCTATCGAAGATGCTGGAAATGGCAGGATATTATTCTGTTTCATGGCTGAGCAGTATTCCATGCTCTATGTGTACCAACTCTTCACTTTCCATTCATCTGGGGATGGACATTGTGTTTTTACTTTCAAGACTTGGCTGTTGTCAATAGGTGGCTAGTGACAGCTGGGGCACCCGTGTCTCTCTAAAGTACACATGGTTCTGCAAACGCTTCCAAAACACTGCAGAGGAAAGAACACTCCCAAACTCATTGTACGAAGCCATCCACCTGATCCCCAAACCAGACAAAGATACTACAAGAAAAGAAAACTGGAGAGCAATATCACCGATGAACTTAGATGCAAAAATCCTCAACAAGATACTAGCCAACAGACTCCAACATGACATTAAAAGGATCACACACCATGACACTGTGTTTTTACTTTCAAGCCTTGGCTCTTGTCAATAGGTGTGCAGGGGTCGCTGGCCTGCCCGGGTCTCCCTAAATGATACTTTACTGTGCAAAGACAGCCAGGAGGTGGATTGCCACATCATGTGGCCGGCTCTCTGGTTTTGTTTTTCTTTGGCAGCAATCTCTTGATTGTTTTCAGTGGTGCCTGTTACCAGGGCGCAATACCACCAGTGGCTTAGGAGGCTTCCCTTTTCTCCAGGCCCTCTCCCGAAGGTATTGCTTCCAGACGTATTGACACTGGCAATCCTAACGGCTGCCAGGTGAAACCACGAAGGCGTTTCAATTTCCATTTCTCCCATTCGCATGGGTGTGGAGCATATTTCCTGGGCCTTTCTTAGAAACCAACACAAAGGGAAACAAAACAGGCATGGTGAATTCAACTTACCTCTTAAAACCGCCTGTTGCCAATCAATCCTGTTTTGGGCTCTTTTCCAGTGCCTATCCCCAGGACATTTTTGCAGCGGGGGTGTCAATTACAACCCTGCTGGCCTTTAGAACAGGAAGGGCCGCTGAGCTCCCTTTGGAACGCTGTAGTTACAGGAGGCGGCCACAAGGCGGCAGCATTTTCCCACAGCTGGTCGGATTCACCAGGAATGCAGACCTTGCGCACACGCGTGTTCTTGGAATATGAATTAGAGAGGAACGTGTCCGGACAGACACCTAAGGGCTTGTGTCTCACTCCTTCTCCCACTTACCCTTCCCACTCTCGATTCATCACACCCCCTGCAAACCCCTCCTGAAGAGTGTGTTGTCGGAGGCAAGTGGGGTGACTCTAAGGAAGGAGGTGAATGGCGGGAACCCCACCAGCTGGAGACCTGGACACCAGGTGATGTTTGAACACTGTTGTGCATTTCGGACCGCCATCCTCTGGCTGCAGTGGGCTTGGCTTAGCTGCAGGAGGGCACACCTACATCTACAGAGACTGCTGCCAACCAGAAGGGACCAGGCACCACAGGTCCAAAGGGGTTAATTCGCTGGTGCGACCCACTCCCGCGCCGACCTGCCTCACTGTGACCACACTCCAACTTTGGTGCCCAAGCCTGCTCACGCTCCAGGGAAGTGACACCCACGCATCTCTCTGAGGCCTGAGAGGAACATACTGGATCTCGATCATTTTGCTTTTTATAGAGATTCTAATTTCTGTCCATGTCTAGTGAATTTACAATGCTGTTGACTTTCGCTGTGCAGCACCTTGATTCAGTTCTCCGTGTATGTATATATATACACATCCATTCTCTTTCGCATTCTCTTCCCACGTAGTTTAGTCCAGGGTGGTGCCGACCGCTCCCTGTGCTTTGTAGAAGGTGGTTGTGGATCGTCTGCTTAATACATATTAGAATGCATGTGTTAATCCCACCCTCCTCATTCAACCCACCTCCGCATGCCTTTGCCCTCTCGAAACCCTGCACTTGCGTTCTAAATCTGTGACTCTGTTTGTGCTTTCTACTTTCCTGGTATCGACTTTGAGATGCCACCTATACGTGCTATCGTTGGAATTTTCTCTTTCTCTGTTGGACGTCCCATGCTGAGTACAGGGAACTCTGGATCTATCGAAGATGCTGGAAATGGCAGGATATTATTCTGTTTCATGGCTGAGCAGTATTCCATGCTCTATGTGTACCAACTCTTCACTTTCCATTCATCTGGGGATGGACATTGTGTTTTTACTTTCAAGACTTGGCTGTTGTCAATAGGTGGCTAGTGACAGCTGGGGCACCCGTGTCTCTCTAAAGTACACATGGTTCTGCAAACGCTTCCAAAACACTGCAGAGGAAAGAACACTCCCAAACTCATTGTACGAAGCCATCCACCTGATCCCCAAACCAGACAAAGATACTACAAGAAAAGAAAACTGGAGAGCAATATCACCGATGAACTTAGATGCAAAAATCCTCAACAAGATACTAGCCAACAGACTCCAACATGACATTAAAAGGATCACACACCATGACACTGTCTTTTTACTTTCAAGCCTTGGCTCTTGTCAATAGGTGTGCAGGGGTCGCTGGCCTGCCCGGGTCTCCCCAAATGATACTTTACTGTGCAAAGACAGCCAGGAGGTGGATTGCCACATCATGTGGCCGGCTCTCTGGTTTTGTTTTGTTTTTGGCAGGAATCTCTTGATTGTTTTCAGTGGTGCCTGTTACCAGGGCGCAATACCACCAGTTTCTTAGGAGGCTTCCCTTTTCTCCAGGCCCTCTCCCGAAGGTATTGCTTCCAGACGTATTGACACTGGCAATCCTAACGGCTGCCAGGTGAAACCGCGAAGGCGTTTCAATTTCCATTTCTCCCATTCGCATGGGCGTGGAGCATATTTCCTGGGCCTTTCTTAGAAAACAAGACAAAGGGAAACAAAACACGCATGGTGAATTCAACTTACCTCTTGAAACCGCCTGTTGCCAATCAATCCTGTTTCGGGCTCTTTTCCAGTGCCTATCCCCAGGACATTTTTGCAGCGGGGGTGTCAATTACAACCCCGCTGGCCTTTTGAACAGGAAGGGCCGCTGAGCTCCCTTTGGAACGTTGTCATTACAGGAGGCGGCCACAAGGCGGCAGCATTTTCCCACAGCTGGTCGGATTCCCCAGGAACGCAGACCTTGCGCACACGCGTGTTCTTGGAATATGAATTAGAGAGGAACGTGTCCGGACAGACACCTAAGGGCTTGTGTCTCACTCCTTCTCCCACTTACCCTTCCCACTCTCGATTCATCACACCCCCTGCAAACCCCTCCTGAAGAGTGTGTTGTCGGAGGCAAGTGGGGTGACTCTAAGGAAGGAGGTGAATGGCGGGAACCTCACCAGCAGGAGACCTGGACACCAGGTGATGTTTGAACACTGTTGTGCATGTCAGACCACCATCCTCTGGCTGCAGTGGGCTTGGCTTAGCTGCAGGAGGGCACACCTACATCTACAGAGACTGCTGCCAACCAGAAGGGACCAGGCACCACAGGTCCAAAGGGGTTAATTCGCTGGTGCGACCCACTCCCGCGCCGACCTGCCTCACTGTGACCACACTCCAACTTTGGTGCCCAAGCCTGCTCACGCTCCAGGGAAGTGACACCCGCGCATCTCTCTGAGGCCTGAGAGGAACATACTGGATCTCGATCATTTTGCTTTTTATAGAGATTCTAATTTCTGTCCATGTCTAGTGAATTTACAATGCTGTTGACTTTCGCTGTGCAGCACCTTGATTCAGTTCTCCGTGTATGTATATATATACACATCCATTCTCTTTCGCATTCTCTTCCCACGTAGCTTAGTCCAGGGTGGTGGCGACCGCTCCCTGTGCTTTGTAGAAGGTGGTTGTGGATCGTCTGCTTAATACATATTAGAATGCATGTGTTAATCCCACCCTCCTCATTCAACCCACCTCCGCATGCCTTTGCCCTCTCGAAACCCTGTACTTGCGTTCTAAATCTGTGACTCTGTTTGTGCTTTCTACTTTCCTGGTATCGACTTTGAGATGCCACCTATACGTGCTATCGTTGGAATTTTCTCTTTCTCTGTTGGACGTCCCATGCTGAGTACAGGGAACTCCGGATCTATCAAAGATGCTGGAAATGGCAGGATATTATTCTGTTTCATGGCTGAGCAGTATTCCATGCTCTATGTGTACCAACTCTTCACTTTCCATTCATCTGGGGATGGACATTGTGTTTTTACTTTCAAGACTTGGCTGTTGTCAATAGGTGGCTAGTGACAGCTGGGGCACCCGTGTCTCTCTAAAGTACACATGGTTCTGCAAACGCTTCCAAAACACTGCAGAGGAAAGAACACTCCCAAACTCATTGTACGAAGCCATCCACCTGATCCCCAAACCAGACAAAGATACTACAAGAAAAGAAAACTGGAGAGCAATATCACCGATGAACTTAGATGCAAAAATCCTCAACAAGATACTAGCCAACAGACTCCAACATGACATTAAAAGGATCACACACCATGACTGTGTTTTTACTTTCAAGCCTTGGCTCTTGTCAATAGGTGTGCAGGGGTCGCTGGCCTGCCCGGGTCTCCCCAAATGATACTTCACTGTGCAAAGACAGCCAGGAGGTGGATTGCCACATCATGTGGCCGGCTCTCTGGTTTTGTTTTTCTTTGGCAGGAATCTCTTGATTGTTTTCAGTGGTGCCTGTTACCAGGGCGCAATACCACCAGTGGCTTAGGAGGCTTCCTTTTTCTCCAGGCCCTCTCCCGAAGGTATTGCTTCCAGACGTATTGACACTGGCAATCCTAACGGCTGCCAGGTGAAACCGCGAAGGCGTTTCAATTTCCATTTCTCCCATTTGCATGGTCGTGGAGCATATTTCCTGGGCCTTTCTTAGAAACCAACACAAAGGGAAACAAAACAGGCATGGTGAATTCAACTTACCTCTTGAAACCGCCTGTTGCCAATCAATCCTGTTTCGGGCTCTTTTCCAGTGCCTATCCCCAGGACATTTTTGCAGCGGGGGTGTCAATTACAACCCCGCTGGCCTTTTGAACAGGAAGGGCCACTGAGCTCCCTTTGGAACGTTGTAGTTACAGGAGGCGGCCACAAGGCGGCAGCATTTTCCCACAGCTGGTCGGATTCCCCAGGAACGCAGACCTTGCGCACACGCGTGTTCTTGGAATATGAATTAGAGAGGAACGTGTCCGGACAGACACCTAAGGGCTTGTGTCTCACTCCTTCTCCCACTTACCCTTCCCACTCTCGATTCATCACACCCCCTGCAAACCCCTCCTGAAGAGTGTCTTGTCAGAGGCAAGTGGGGTGACTCTAAGGAAGGAGGTGAATGGCGGGAACCCCACCAGCAGGAGACCTGGACACCAGGTGATGTTTGAACACTGTTGTGCATGTCGGACCACCATCCTCTGGCTGCAGTGGGCTTGGCTTAGCTGTAGGAGGGCACACCTACATCTACAGAGACTGCTGCCAACCAGAAGGGACCAGGCACCACAGGTCCAAAGGGGTTAATTCGCTGGTGCGACCCACTCCCGCGCCGACCTGCCTCACTGTGACCACACTCCAACTTTGGTGCCCAAGCCTGCTCACGCTCCAGGGAAGTGACACCCGCGCATCTCTCTGAGGCCTGAGAGGAACATACTGGATCTCGATCATTTTGCTTTTTATAGAGATTCTAATTTCTGTCCAGGTCTAGTGAATTTACAATGCTGTTGACTTTCGCTGTGCAGCACCTTGATTCAGTTCTCCGTGTATGTATATATATACACATCCATTCTCTTTCGCATTCTCTTCCCACGTAGCTTAGTCCAGGGTGGTGGCGACCGCTCCCTGTGCTTTGTAGAAGGTGGTTGTGGATCGTCTGCTTAATACATATTAGAATGCATGTGTTAATCCCACCCTCCTCATTCAACCCACCTCCGCATGCCTTTGCCCTCTCGAAACCCTGTACTTGCGTTCTAAATCTGTGACTCTGTTTGTGCTTTCTACTTTCCTGGTATCGACTTTGAGATGCCACCTATACGTGCTATCGTTGGAATTTTCTCTTTCTCTGTTGGACGTCCCATGCTGAGTACAGGGAACTCCGGATCTATCGAAGATGCTGGAAATGGCAGGATATTATTCTGTTTCATGGCTGAGCAGTATTCCATGCTCTATGTGTACCAACTCTTCACTTTCCATTCATCTGGGGATGGACATTGTGTTTTTACTTTCAAGACTTGGCTGTTGTCAATAGGTGGCTAGTGACAGCTGGGGCACCCGTGTCTCTCTAAAGTACACATGGTTCTGCAAACGCTTCCAAAACACTGCAGAGGAAAGAACACTCCCAAACTCATTGTACGAAGCCATCCACCTGATCCCCAAACCAGACAAAGATACTACAAGAAAAGAAAACTGGAGAGCAATATCACCGATGAACTTAGATGCAAAAATCCTCAACAAGATACTAGCCAACAGACTCCAACATGACATTAAAAGGATCACACACCATGACACTGTGTTTTTACTTTCAAGTCTTGGCTCTTGTCAATAGGTGTGCAGGGGTCGCTGGCCTGCCCGGGTCTCCCCAAATGATACTTTACTGTGCAAAGACAGCCAGGAGGTGGATTGCCACATCATGTGGCCGGCTCTCTGGTTTTGTTTTGTTTTTGGCAGGAATCTCTTGATTGTTTTCAGTGGTGCCTGTTACCAGGGCGCAATACCACCAGTGGCTTAGGAGGCTTCCCTTTTCTCCAGGCCCTCTCCCGAAGGTATTGCTTCCAGACGTATTGACACTGGCAATCCTAACGGCTGCCAGGTGAAACCACGAAGGCGTTTCAATTTCCATTTCTCCCATTCGCATGGGCGTGGAGCATATTTCCTGGGCCTTTCTTAGAAACCAACACAAAGGGAAACAAAACAGGCATGGTGAATTCAACTTACCTCTTAAAACCGCCTGTTGCCAATCAATCCTGTTTTGGGCTCTTTTCCAGTGCCTATCCCCAGGACATTTTTGCAGCGGGGGTGTCAATTACAACCCTGCTGGCCTTTTGAACAGGAAGGGCCGCTGAGCTCCCTTTGGAACGTTGTAGTTACAGGAGGCGGCCACAAGGCGGCAGCATTTTCCCACAGCTGGTCGGATTCACCAGGAATGCAGACCTTGCGCACACGCGTGTTCTTGGAATATGAATTAGAGAGGAACGTGTCCGGACAGACACCTAAGGGCTTGTGTCTCACTCCTTCTCCCACTTACCCTTCCCACTCTCGATTCATCACACCCCCTGCAAACCCCTCCTGAAGAGTGTGTTGTCGGAGGCAAGTGGGGTGACTCTAAGGAAGGAGGTGAATGGCGGGAACCCCACCAGCTGGAGACCTGGACACCAGGTGATGTTTGAACACTGTTGTGCATTTCGGACCGCCATCCTCTGGCTGCAGTGGGCTTGGCTTAGCTGCAGGAGGGCACACCTACATCTACAGAGACTGCTGCCAACCAGAAGGGACCAGGCACCACAGGTCCAAAGGGGTTAATTCGCTGGTGCGACCCACTCCCGCGCCGACCTGCCTCACTGTGACCACACTCCAACTTTGGTGCCCAAGCCTGCTCACGCTCCAGGGAAGTGACACCCACGCATCTCTCTGAGGCCTGAGAGGAACATACTGGATCTCGATCATTTTGCTTTTTATAGAGATTCTAATTTCTGTCCATGTCTAGTGAATTTACAATGCTGTTGACTTTCGCTGTGCAGCACCTTGATTCAGTTCTCCGTGTATGTATATATATACACATCCATTCTCTTTCGCATTCTCTTCCCACGTAGCTTAGTCCAGGGTGGTGGCGACCGCTCCCTGTGCTTTGTAGAAGGTGGTTGTGGATCGTCTGCTTAATACATATTAGAATGCATGTGTTAATCCCACCCTCCTCATTCAACCCACCTCCGCATGCCTTTGCCCTCTCGAAACCCTGCACTTGCGTTCTAAATCTGTGACTCTGTTTGTGCTTTCTACTTTCCTGGTATCGACTTTGAGATGCCACCTATACGTGCTATCGTTGGAATTTTCTCTTTCTCTGTTGGACGTCCCATGCTGAGTACAGGGAACTCCGGATCTATCGAAGATGCTGGAAATGGCAGGATATTATTCTGTTTCATGGCTGAGCAGTATTCCATGCTCTATGTGTACCAACTCTTCACTTTCCATTCATCTGGGGATGGACATTGTGTTTTTACTTTCAAGACTTGGCTGTTGTCAATAGGTGGCTAGTGACAGCTGGGGCACCCGTGTCTCTCTAAAGTACACATGGTTCTGCAAACGCTTCCAAAACACTGCAGAGGAAAGAACACTCCCAAACTCATTGTACGAAGCCATCCACCTGATCCCCAAACCAGACAAAGATACTACAAGAAAAGAAAACTGGAGAGCAATATCACCGATGAACTTAGATGCAAAAATCCTCAACAAGATACTAGCCAACAGACTCCAACATGACATTAAAAGGATCACACACCATGA
The DNA here is from genome assembly GCF_030028045.1 of Hippopotamus amphibius kiboko. Classification (NCBI taxonomy): domain Eukaryota; kingdom Metazoa; phylum Chordata; class Mammalia; order Artiodactyla; family Hippopotamidae; genus Hippopotamus; species Hippopotamus amphibius. The sequence goes on along the minus strand of NC_080191.1, from coordinate 95,691,082 downwards.
CACTGTGTTTTTACTTTCAAGCCTTGGCTCTTGTCAATAGGTGTGCAGGGGTCGCTGGCCTGCCCGTGTCTCCCCAAATGATACTTTACTGTGCAAAGACAGCCAGGAGGTGGATTGCCACATCATGTGGCCGGCTCTCTGGTTTTGTTTTGTTTTTGGCAGGAATCTCTTGATTGTTTTCAGTGGTGCCTGTTACCAGGGCGCAATACCACCAGTTTCTTAGGAGGCTTCCCTTTTCTCCAGGCCCTCTCCCGAAGGTATTGCTTCCAGACGTATTGACACTGGCAATCCTAACGGCTGCCAGGTGAAACCGCGAAGGCGTTTCAATTTCCATTTCTCCCATTCGCATGGGCGTGGAGCATATTTCCTGGGCCTTTCTTAGAAAACAAGACAAAGGGAAACAAAACACGCATGGTGAATTCAACTTACCTCTTGAAACCGCCTGTTGCCAATCAATCCTGTTTCGGGCTCTTTTCCAGTGCCTATCCCCAGGACATTTTTGCAGCGGGGGTGTCAATTACAACCCCGCTGGCCTTTTGAACAGGAAGGGCCGCTGAGCTCCCTTTGGAACTTTGTCATTACAGGAGGCGGCCACAAGGCGGCAGCATTTTCCCACAGCTGGTCGGATTCCCCAGGAACGCAGACCTTGCGCACACGCGTGTTCTTGGAATATGAATTAGAGAGGAACGTGTCCGGACAGACACCTAAGGGCTTGTGTCTCACTCCTTCTCCCACTTACCCTTCCCACTCTCGATTCATCACACCCCCTGCAAACCCCTCCTGAAGAGTGTGTTGTCGGAGGCAAGTGGGGTGACTCTAAGGAAGGAGGTGAATGGCGGGAACCCCACCAGCAGGAGACCTGGACACCAGGTGATGTTTGAACACTGTTGTGCATGTCGGACCACCATCCTCTGGCTGCAGTGGGCTTGGCTTAGCTGCAGGAGGGCACACCTACATCTACAGAGACTGCTGCCAACCAGAAGGGACCAGGCACCACAGGTCCAAAGGGGTTAATTCGCTGGTGCGACCCACTCCCGTGCCGACCTGCCTCACTGTGACCACACTCCAACTTTGGTGCCCAAGCCTGCTCACGCTCCAGGGAAGTGACACCCGCGCATCTCTCTGAGGCCTGAGAGGAACATACTGGATCTCGATCATTTTGCTTTTTATAGAGATTCTAATTTCTGTCCATGTCTAGTGAATTTACAATGCTGTTGACTTTCGCTGTGCAGCACCTTGATTCAGTTCTCCGTGTATGTATATATATACACATCCATTCTCTTTCGCATTCTCTTCCCACGTAGCTTAGTCCAGGGTGGTGGCGACCGCTCCCTGTGCTTTGTAGAAGGTGGTTGTGGATCGTCTGCTTAATACATATTAGAATGCATGTGTTAATCCCACCCTCCTCATTCAACCCACCTCCGCATGCCTTTGCCCTCTCGAAACCCTGTACTTGCGTTCTAAATCTGTGACTCTGTTTGTGCTTTCTACTTTCCTGGTATCGACTTTGAGATGCCACCTATACGTGCTATCGTTGGAATTTTCTCTTTCTCTGTTGGACGTCCCATGCTGAGTACAGGGAACTCCGGATCTATCAAAGATGCTGGAAATGGCAGGATATTATTCTGTTTCATGGCTGAGCAGTATTCCATGCTCTATGTGTACCAACTCTTCACTTTCCATTCATCTGGGGATGGACATTGTGTTTTTACTTTCAAGACTTGGCTGTTGTCAATAGGTGGCTAGTGACAGCTGGGGCACCCGTGTCTCTCTAAAGTACACATGGTTCTGCAAACGCTTCCAAAACACTGCAGAGGAAAGAACACTTCCAAACTCATTGTACGAAGCCATCCACCTGATCCCCAAACCAGACAAAGATACTACAAGAAAAGAAAACTGGAGAGCAATATCACCGATGAACTTAGATGCAAAAATCCTCAACAAGATACTAGCCAACAGACTCCAACATGACATTAAAAGGATCACACACCATGACACTGTGTTTTTACTTTCAAGCCTTGGCTCTTGTCAATAGGTGTGCAGGGGTCGCTGGCCTGCCCGGGTCTCCCCAAATGATACTTCATTGTGCAAAGACAGCCAGGAGGTGGATTGCCACATCATGTGGCCGGCTCTCTGGTTTTGTTTTTCTTTGGCAGGAATCTCTTGATTGTTTTCAGTGGTGCCTGTTACCAGGGCGCAATACCACCAGTGGCTTAGGAGGCTTCCCTTTTCTCCAGGCCCTCTCCCGAAGGTATTGCTTCCAGACGTATTGACACTGGCAATCCTAACGGCTGCCAGGTGAAACTGCGAAGGCGTTTCAATTTCCATTTCTCCCATTTGCATGGTCGTGGAGCATATTTCCTGGGCCTTTCTTAGAAACCAACACAAAGGGAAACAAAACAGGCAAAGTGAATTCAACTTACCTCTTGAAACCGCCTGTTGCCAATCAATCCTGTTTCGGGCTCTTTTCCAGTGCCTATCCCCAGAACATTTTTGCAGCGGGGGTGTCAATTACAACCCCGCTGGCCTTTTGAACAGGAAGGGCCACTGAGCTCCCTTTGGAACGTTGTAGTTACAGGAGGCGGCCACAAGGTGGCAGCATTTTCCCACAGCTGGTCGGATTCCCCAGGAACACAGACCTTGCGCACACGCGTGTTCTTGGAATATGAATTAGAGAGGAACGTGTCCGGACAGACACCTAAGGGCTTGTGTCTCACTCCTTCTCCCACTTACCCTTCCCACTCTCGATTCATCACACCCCCTGCAAACCCCTCCTGAAGAGTGTCTTGTCAGAGGCAAGTGGGGTGACTCTAAGGAAGGAGGTGAATGGCGGGAACCCCACCAGCAGGAGACCTGGACACCAGGTGATGTTTGAACACTGTTGTGCATGTCGGACCACCATCCTCTGGCTGCAGTGGGCTTGGCTTAGCTGCAGGAGGGCACACCTACATCTACAGAGACTGCTGCCAACCAGAAGGGACCAGGCACCACAGGTCCAAAGGGGTTAATTCGCTGGTGCGACCCACTCCCGTGCCGACCTGCCTCACTGTGACCACACTCCAACTTTGGTGCCCAAGCCTGCTCACGCTCCAGGGAAGTGACACCCGCGCATCTCTCTGAGGCCTGAGAGGAACATACTGGATCTCGATCATTTTGCTTTTTATAGAGATTCTAATTTCTGTCCATGTCTAGTGAATTTACAATGCTGTTGACTTTCGCTGTGCAGCACCTTGATTCAGTTCTCCGTGTATGTATATATATACACATCCATTCTCTTTCGCATTCTCTTCCCACGTAGCTTAGTCCAGGGTGGTGGCGACCGCTCCCTGTGCTTTGTAGAAGGTGGTTGTGGATCGTCTGCTTAATACATATTAGAATGCATGTGTTAATCCCACCCTCCTCATTCAACCCACCTCCGCATGTCTTTGCCCTCTCGAAACCCTGTACTTGCGTTCTAAATCTGTGACTCTGTTTGTGCTTTCTACTTTCCTGGTATCGACTTTGAGATGCCACATATACGTGCTATCGTTGGAATTTTCTCTTTCTCTGTTGGACATCCCATGCTGAGTACAGGGAACTCCGGATCTATCGAAGATGCTGGAAATGGCAGGATATTATTCTGTTTCATGGCTGAGCAGTATTCCATGCTCTATGTGTACCAACTCTTCACTTTCCATTCATCTGGGGATGGACATTGTGTTTTTACTTTCAAGACTTGGCTGTTGTCAATAGGTGGCTAGTGACAGCTGGGGCACCCGTGTCTCTCTAAAGTACACATGGTTCTGCAAACGCTTCCAAAACACTGCAGAGGAAAGAACACTCCCAAACTCATTGTACGAAGCCATCCACCTGATCCCCAAACCAGACAAAGATACTACAAGAAAAGAAAACTGGAGAGCAATATCACCGATGAACTTAGATGCAAAAATCCTCAACAAGATACTAGCCAACAGACTCCAACGTGACATTAAAAGGATCACACACCATGACTCTGTGTTTTTACTTTCAAGCCTTGGCTCTTGTCAATAGGTGTGCAGGGGTCGCTGGCCTGCCCGGGTCTCCCCAAATGATACTTTACTGTGCAAAGACAGCCAGGAGGTGGATTGCCACATCATGTGGCCGGCTCTCTGGTTTTGTTTTGTTTTTGGCAGGAATCTCTTGATTGTTTTCAGTGGTGCCTGTTACCAGGGCGCAATACCACCAGTGGCTTAGGAGGCTTCCCTTTTCTCCAGGCCCTCTCCCGAAGGTATTGCTTCCAGACGTATTGACACTGGCAATCCTAACGGCTGCCAGGTGAAACCGCGAAGGCGTTTCAATTTCCATTTCTCCCATTCGCATGGGCGTGGAGCATATTTCCTGGGCCTTTCTTAGAAACCAACACAAAGGGAAACAAAACACGCATGGTGAATTCAACTTACCTCTTGAAACCGCCTGTTGCCAATCAATCCTGTTTCGGGCTCTTTTCCAGTGCCTATCCCCAGGACATTTTTGCAGCGGGGGTGTCAATTACAACCCTGCTGGCCTTTTGAACAGGAAGGGCCGCTGAGCTCCCTTTGGAACGTTGTAGTTACAGGAGGCGGCCACAAGGCGGCAGCATTTTCCCACAGCTGGTCGGATTCCCCAGGAACGCAGACCTTGCGCACACGCGTGTTCTTGGAATATGAATTAGAGAGGAACGTGTCCGGACAGACACCTAAGGGCTTGTGTCTCACTCCTTCTCCCACTTACCCTTCCCACTCTCGATTCATCACACCCCCTGCAAACCCCTCCTGAAGAGTGTGTTGTCGGAGGCAAGTGGGGTGACTCTAAGGAAGGAGGTGAATGGCGGGAACCCCACCAGCAGGAGACCTGGACACCAGGTGATGTTTGAACACTGTTGTGCATGTCGGACCACCATCCTCTGGCTGCAGTGGGCTTGGCTTAGCTGCAGGAGGGCACACCTACATCTACAGAGACTGCTGCCAACCAGAAGGGACCAGGCACCACAGGTCCAAAGGGGTTAATTCGCTGGTGCGACCCACTCCCGTGCCGACCTGCCTCACTGTGACCACACTCCAACTTTGGTGCCCAAGCCTGCTCACGCTCCAGGGAAGTGACACCCGCGCATCTCTCTGAGGCCTGAGAGGAACATACTGGATCTCGATCATTTTGCTTTTTATAGAGATTCTAATTTCTGTCCATGTCTAGTGAATTTACAATGCTGTTGACTTTCGCTGTGCAGCACCTTGATTCAGTTCTCCGTGTATGTATATATATACACATCCATTCTCTTTCACATTCTCTTCCCACGAAGCTTAGTCCAGGGTGGTGGCGACCGCTCCCTGTGCTTTGTAGTAGGTGGTTGTGGATCGTCTGCTTTATACATATTAGAATGCATGTGTTAATCCCACCCTCCTCATTCAACCCACCTCCGCATGCCTTTGCCCTCTCGAAACCCTGTACTTGTGTTCTAAATCTGTGACTCTGTTTGTGCTTTCTACTTTCCTGGTATCGACTTTGAGATGCCACCTATATGTGCTATCGTTGGAATTTTCTCTTTCTCTGTTGGACGTCCCATGCTGAGTACAGGGAACTCCGGATCTATCGAAGATGCTGGAAATGGCAGGATATTATTCTGTTTCATGGCTGAGCAGTATTCCATGCTCTATGTGTACCAACTCTTCACTTTCCATTCATCTGGGGATGGACATTGTGTTTTTACTTTCAAGACTTGGCTGTTGTCAATAGGTGGCTAGTGACAGCTGGGGCACCCGTGTCTCTCTAAAGTACACATGGTTCTGCAAACGCTTCCAAAACACTGCAGAGGAAAGAACACTCCCAAACTCATTGTACGAAGCCATCCACCTGATCCCCAAACCAGACAAAGATACTACAAGAAAAGAAAACTGGAGAGCAATATCACCGATGAACTTAGATGCAAAAATCCTCAACAAGATACTAGCCAACAGACTCCAACATGACATTAAAAGGATCACACACCATGACACTGTCTTTTTACTTTCAAGCCTTGGCTCTTGTCAATAGGTGTGCAGGGGTCGCTGGCCTGCCCGGGTCTCCCCAAATGATACTTTACTGTGCAAAGACAGCCAGGAGGTGGATTGCCACATCATGTGGCCGGCTCTCTGGTTTTGTTTTGTTTTTGGCAGGAATCTCTTGATTGTTTTCAGTGGTGCCTGTTACCAGGGCGCAATACCACCAGTTTCTTAGGAGGCTTCCCTTTTCTCCAGGCCCTCTCCCGAAGGTATTGCTTCCAGACGTATTGACACTGGCAATCCTAACGGCTGCCAGGTGAAACCGCGAAGGCGTTTCAATTTCCATTTCTCCCATTCGCATGGGCGTGGAGCATATTTCCTGGGCCTTTCTTAGAAAACAACACAAAGGGAAACAAAACACGCATGGTGAATTCAACTTACCTCTTGAAACCGCCTGTTGCCAATCAATCCTGTTTCGGGCTCTTTTCCAGTGCCTATCCCCAGGACATTTTTGCAGCGGGGGTGTCAATTACAACCCCGCTGGCCTTTTGAACAGGAAGGGCCGCTGAGCTCCCTTTGGAACGTTGTAGTTACAGGAGGCGGCCACAAGGCGGCAGCATTTTCCCACAGCTGGTCGGATTCCCCAGGAACGCAGACCTTGCGCACACGCGTGTTCTTGGAATATGAATTAGAGAGGAACGTGTCCGGACAGACACCTAAGGGCTTGTGTCTCACTCCTTCTCCCACTTACCCTTCCCACTCTCGATTCATCACACCCCCTGCAAACCCCTCCTGAAGAGTGTGTTGTCGGAGGCAAGTGGGGTGACTCTAAGGAAGGAGGTGAATGGCGGGAACCCCACCAGCAGGAGACCTGGACACCAGGTGATGTTTGAACACTGTTGTGCATGTCGGACCACCATCCTCTGGCTGCAGTGGGCTTGGCTTAGCTGCAGGAGGGCACACCTACATCTACAGAGACTGCTGCCAACCAGAAGGGACCAGGCACCACAGGTCCAAAGGGGTTAATTCGCTGGTGCGACCCACTCCCGCGCCGACCTGCCTCACTGTGACCACACTCCAACTTTGGTGCCCAAGCCTGCTCACGCTCCAGGGAAGTGACACCCACGCATCTCTCTGAGGCCTGAGAGGAACATACTGGATCTCGATCATTTTGCTTTTTATAGAGATTCTAATTTCTGTCCATGTCTAGTGAATTTACAATGCTGTTGACTTTCGCTGTGCAGCACCTTGATTCAGTTCTCCGTGTATGTATATATATACACATCCATTCTCTTTCGCATTCTCTTCCCACGTAGCTTAGTCCAGGGTGGTGCCGACCGCTCCCTGTGCTTTGTAGAAGGTGGTTGTGGATCGTCTGCTTAATACATATTAGAATGCATGTGTTAATCCCACCCTCCTCATTCAACCCACCTCCGCATGCCTTTGCCCTCTCGAAACCCTGCACTTGCGTTCTAAATCTGTGACTCTGTTTGTGCTTTCTACTTTCCTGGTATCGACTTTGAGATGCCACCTATACGTGCTATCGTTGGAATTTTCTCTTTCTCTGTTGGACGTCCCATGCTGAGTACAGGGAACTCCGGATCTATCGAAGATGCTGGAAATGGCAGGATATTATTCTGTTTCATGGCTGAGCAGTATTCCATGCTCTATGTGTACCAACTCTTCACTTTCCATTCATCTGGGGATGGACATTGTGTTTTTACTTTCAAGACTTGGCTGTTGTCAATAGGTGGCTAGTGACAGCTGGGGCACCCGTGTCTCTCTAAAGTACACATGGTTCTGCAAATGCTTCCAAAACACTGCAGAGGAAAGAACACTCCCAAACTCATTGTACAAAGCCATCCACCTGATCCCCAAACCAGACAAAGATACTACAAGAAAAGAAAACTGGAGAGCAATATCACCGATGAACTTAGATGCAAAAATCCTCAACAAGATACTAGCCAACAGACTCCAACGTGACATTAAAAGGATCACACACCATGACTCTGTGTTTTTACTTTCAAGCCTTGGCTCTTGTCAATAGGTGTGCAGGGGTCGCTGGCCTGCCCGGGTCTCCCCAAATGATACTTTACTGTGCAAAGACAGCCAGGAGGTGGATTGCCACATCATGTGGCCGGCTCTCTGGTTTTGTTTTGTTTTTGGCAGGAATCTCTTGATTGTTTTCAGTGGTGCCTGTTACCAGGGCGCAATACCACCAGTGGCTTAGGAGGCTTCCCTTTTCTCCAGGCCCTCTCCCGAAGGTATTGCTTCCAGACGTATTGACACTGGCAATCCTAACGGCTGCCAGGTGAAACCGCGAAGGCATTTCAATTTCCATTTCTCCCATTCACATGGGCGTGGAGCATATTTCCTGGGCCTTTCTTAGAAACCAACACAAAGGGAAACAAAACACGCATGGTGAATTCAACTTACCTCTTGAATCCGCCTGTTGCCAATCAATCCTGTTTCGGGCTCTTTTCCAGTGCCTATCCCCAGGACATTTTTGCAGCGGGGGTGTCAATTACAACCCTGCTGGCCTTTTGAACAGGAAGGGCCGCTGAGCTCCCTTTGGAACGTTGTAGTTACAGGAGGCGGCCACAAGGCGGCAGCATTTTCCCACAGCTGGTCGGATTCCCCAGGAATGCAGACCTTGCGCACACGCGTGTTCTTGGAATATGAATTAGAGAGGAACGTGTCCGGACAGACACCTAAGGGCTTGTGTCTCACTCCTTCTCCCACTTACCCTTCCCACTCTCGATTCATCACACCCCCTGCAAACCCCTCCTGAAGAGTGTGTTGTCGGAGGCAAGTGGGGTGACTCTAAGGAAGGAGGTGAATGGCGGGAACCCCACCAGCAGGAGACCTGGACACCAGGTGATGTTTGAACACTGTTGTGCATGTCGGACCACCATCCTCTGGCTGCAGTGGGCTTGGCTTAGCTGCAGGAGGGCACACCTACATCTACAGAGACTGCTGCCAACCAGAAGGGACCAGGCACCACAGGTCCAAAGGGGTTAATTCGCTGGTGCGACCCACTCCCGTGCTGACCTGCCTCACTGTGACCACACTCCAACTTTGGTGCCCAAGCCTGCTCACGCTCCAGGGAAGTGACACCCGCGCATCTCTCTGAGGCCTGAGAGGAACATACTGGATCTCGATCATTTTGCTTTTTATAGAGATTCTAATTTCTGTCCATGTCTAGTGAATTTACAATGCTGTTGACTTTCGCTGTGCAGCACCTTGATTCAGTTCTCCGTGTATGTATATATATACACATCCATTCTCTTTCGCATTCTCTTCCCACGTAGCTTAGTCCAGGGTGGTGCCGACCGCTCCCTGTGCTTTGTAGAAGGTGGTTGTGGATCGTCTGCTTAATACATATTAGAATGCATGTGTTAATCCCACCCTCCTCATTCAACCCACCTCCGCATGCCTTTGCCCTCTCGAAACCCTGCACTTGCGTTCTAAATCTGTGACTCTGTTTGTGCTTTCTACTTTCCTGGTATCGACTTTGAGATGCCACCTATACGTGCTATCGTTGGAATTTTCTCTTTCTCTGTTGGACGTCCCATGCTGAGTACAGGGAACTCCGGATCTATCGAAGATGCTGGAAATGGCAGGATATTATTCTGTTTCATGGCTGAGCAGTATTCCATGCTCTATGTGTACCAACTCTTCACTTTCCATTCATCTGGGGATGGACATTGTGTTTTTACTTTCAAGACTTGGCTGTTGTCAATAGGTGGCTAGTGACAGCTGGGGCACCCATGTCTCTCTAAAGTACACATGGTTCTGCAAACGCTTCCAAAACACTGCAGAGGAAAGAACACTCCCAAACTCATTGTACGAAGCCATCCACCTGATCCCCAAACCAGACAAAGATACTACAAGAAAAGAAAACTGGAGAGCAATATCACCGATGAACTTAGATGCAAAAATCCTCAACAAGATACTAGCCAACAGACTCCAACATGACATTAAAAGGATCACACACCATGACACTGTGTTTTTACTTTCAAGTCTTGGCTCTTGTCAATAGGTGTGCAGGGGTCGCTGGCCTGCCCTGGTCTCCCCAAATGATACTTTACTGTGCAAAGACAGCCAGGAGGTGGATTGCCACATCATGTGGCCGGCTCTCTGGTTTTGTTTTGTTTTTGGCAGCAATCTCTTGATTGTTTTCAGTGGTGCCTGTTACCAGGGCGCAAAACCACCAGTGGCTTAGGAGGCTTCCCTTTTCTCCAGGCCCTCTCCCGAAGGTATTGCTTCCAGACGTATTGACACTGGCAATCCTAACGGCTGCCAGGTGAAACCGCGAAGGCGTTTCAATTTCCATTTCTCCCATTCGCATGGGTGTGGAGCATATTTCCTGGGCCTTTCTTAGAAACCAACACAAAGGGAAACAAAACAGGCATGGTGAATTCAACTTACCTCTTGAAACCGCCTGTTGCCAATCAATCCTGTTTCGGGCTCTTTTCCAGTGCCTATCCCCAGGACATTTTTGCAGCGGGGGTGTCAATTACAACCCTGCTGGCCTTTTGAACAGGAAGGGCCGCTGAGCTCCCTTTGGAACGTTGTAGTTACAGGAGGCGGCCACAAGGCGGCAGCATTTTCCCACAGCTGGTCGGATTCCCCAGGAACGCAGACCTTGCGCACACGCGTGTTCTTGGAATATGAATTAGAGAGGAACGTGTCCGGACAGACACCTAAGGGCTTGTGTCTCACTCCTTCTCCCACTTACCCTTCCCACTCTCGATTCATCACACCCCCTGCAAACCCCTCCTGAAGAGTGTGTTGTCGGAGGCAAGTGGGGTGACTCTAAGGAAGGAGGTGAATGGCGGGAACCCCACCAGCAGGAGACCTGGACACCAGGTGATGTTTGAACACTGTTGTGCATGTCGGACCACCATCCTCTGGCTGCAGTGGGCTTGGCTTAGCTGCAGGAGGGCACACCTACATCTACAGAGACTGCTGCCAACCAGAAGGGACCAGGCACCACAGGTCCAAAGGGGTTAATTCGCTGGTGCGACCCACTCCCGCGCCGACCTGCCTCACTGTGACCACACTCCAACTTTGGTGCCCAAGCCTGCTCACGCTCCAGGGAAGTGACACCCGCGCATCTCTCTGAGGCCTGAGAGGAACATACTGGATCTCGATCATTTTGCTTTTTATAGAGATTCTAATTTCTGTCCATGTCTAGTGAATTTACAATGCTGTTGACTTTCGCTGTGCAGCACCTTGATTCAGTTCTCCGTGTATGTATATATATACACATCCATTCTCTTTCGCATTCTCTTCCCACGTAGCTTAGTCCAGGGTGGTGCCGACCGCTCCCTGTGCTTTGTAGAAGGTGGTTGTGGATCGTCTGCTTAATACATATTAGAATGCATGTGTTAATCCCACCCTCCTCATTCAACCCACCTCCGCATGCCTTTGCCCTCTCGAAACCCTGCACTTGCGTTCTAAATCTGTGACTCTGTTTGTGCTTTCTACTTTCCTGGTATCGACTTTGAGATGCCACCTATACGTGCTATCGTTGGAATTTTCTCTTTCTCTGTTGGACGTCCCATGCTGAGTACAGGGAACTCCGGATCTATCGAAGATGCTGGAAATGGCAGGATATTATTCTGTTTCATGGCTGAGCAGTATTCCATGCTCTATGTGTACCAACTCTTCACTTTCCATTCATCTGGGGATGGACATTGTGTTTTTACTTTCAAGACTTGGCTGTTGTCAATAGGTGGCTAGTGACAGCTGGGGCACCCATGTCTCTCTAAAGTACACATGGTTCTGCAAACGCTTCCAAAACACTGCAGAGGAAAGAACACTCCCAAACTCATTGTACGAAGCCATCCACCTGATCCCCAAACCAGACAAAGATACTACAAGAAAAGAAAACTGGAGAGCAATATCACCGATGAACTTAGATGCAAAAATCCTCAACAAGATACTAGCCAACAGACTCCAACATGACATTAAAAGGATGACACACCATGACACTGTCTTTTTACTTTCAAGCCTTGGCTCTTGTCAATAGGTGTGCAGGGGTCGCTGGCCTGCCCGGGTCTCCCCAAATGATACTTTACTGTGCAAAGACAGCCAGGAGGTGGATTGCCACATCATGTGGCCGGCTCTCTGGTTTTGTTTTGTTTTTGGCAGGAATCTCTTGATTGTTTTCAGTGGTGCCTGTTACCAGGGCGCAAAACCACCAGTGGCTTAGGAGGCTTCCCTTTTCTCCAGGCCCTCTCCCGAAGGTATTGCTTCCAGACGTATTGACACTGGCAATCCTAACGGCTGCCAGGTGAAACCGCGAAGGCGTTTCAATTTCCATTTCTCCCATTCGCATGGGTGTGGAGCATATTTCCTGGGCCTTTCTTAGAAACCAACACAAAGGGAAACAAAACAGGCATGGTGAATTCAACTTACCTCTTGAAACCGCCTGTTGCCAATCAATCCTGTTTCGGGCTCTTTTCCAGTGCCTATCCCCAGGACATTTTTGCAGCGGGGGTGTCAATTACAACCCTGCTGGCCTTTTGAACAGGAAGGGCCGCTGAGCTCCCTTTGGAACGTTGTAGTTACAGGAGGCGGCCACAAGGCGGCAGCATTTTCCCACAGCTGGTCGGATTCCCCAGGAACGCAGACCTTGCGCACACGCGTGTTCTTGGAATATGAATTAGAGAGGAACGTGTCCGGACAGACACCTAAGGGCTTGTGTCTCACTCCTTCTCCCACTTACCCTTCCCACTCTCGATTCATCACACCCCCTGCAAACCCCTCCTGAAGAGTGTGTTGTCGGAGGCAAGTGGGGTGACTCTAAGGAAGGAGGTGAATGGCGGGAACCCCACCAGCAGGAGACCTGGACACCAGGTGATGTTTGAACACTGTTGTGCATGTCGGACCACCATCCTCTGGCTGCAGTGGGCTTGGCTTAGCTGCAGGAGGGCACACCTACATCTACAGAGACTGCTGCCAACCAGAAGGGACCAGGCACCACAGGTCCAAAGGGGTTAATTCGCTGGTGCGACCCACTCCCGTGCCGACCTGCCTCACTGTGACCACACTCCAACTTTGGTGCCCAAGCCTGCTCACGCTCCAGGGAAGTGACACCCGCGCATCTCTCTGAGGCCTGAGAGGAACATACTGGATCTCGATCATTTTGCTTTTTATAGAGATTCTAATTTCTGTCCATGTCTAGTGAATTTACAATGCTGTTGACTTTCGCTGTGCAGCACCTTGATTCAGTTCTCCGTGTATGTATATATATACACATCCATTCTCTTTCGCATTCTCTTCCCACGTAGCTTAGTCCAGGGTGGTGCCGACCGCTCCCTGTGCTTTGTAGAAGGTGGTTGTGGATCGTCTGCTTAATACATATTAGAATGCATGTGTTAATCCCACCCTCCTCATTCAACCCACCTCCGCATGCCTTTGCCCTCTCGAAACCCTGCACTTGCGTTCTAAATCTGTGACTCTGTTTGTGCTTTCTACTTTCCTGGTATCGACTTTGAGATGCCACCTATACGTGCTATCGTTGGAATTTTCTCTTTCTCTGTTGGACGTCCCATGCTGAGTACAGGGAACTCCGGATCTATCGAAGATGCTGGAAATGGCAGGATATTATTCTGTTTCATGGCTGAGCAGTATTCCATGCTCTATGTGTACCAACTCTTCACTTTCCATTCATCTGGGGATGGACATTGTGTTTTTACTTTCAAGACTTGGCTGTTGTCAATAGGTGGCTAGTGACAGCTGGGGCACCCATGTCTCTCTAAAGTACACATGGTTCTGCAAACGCTTCCAAAACACTGCAGAGGAAAGAACACTCCCAAACTCATTGTACGAAGCCATCCACCTGATCCCCAAACCAGACAAAGATACTACAAGAAAAGAAAACTGGAGAGCAATATCACCGATGAACTTAGATGCAAAAATCCTCAACAAGATACTAGCCAACAGACTCCAACATGACATTAAAAGGATCACACACCATGACACTGTGTTTTTACTTTCAAGTCTTGGCTCTTGTCAATAGGTGTGCAGGGGTCGCTGGCCTGCCCTGGTCTCCCCAAATGATACTTTACTGTGCAAAGACAGCCAGGAGGTGGATTGCCACATCATGTGGCCGGCTCTCTGGTTTTGTTTTGTTTTTGGCAGGAATCTCTTGATTGTTTTCAGTGGTGCCTGTTACCAGGGCGCAATACCACCAGTTTCTTAGGAGGCTTCCCTTTTCTCCAGGCCCTCTCCCGAAGGTATTGCTTCCAGACGTATTGACACTGGCAATCCTAACGGCTGCCAGGTGAAACCGCGAAGGCGTTTCAATTTCCATTTCTCCCATTCGCATGGGCGTGGAGCATATTTCCTGGGCCTTTCTTAGAAAACAACACAAAGGGAAACAAAACACGCATGGTGAATTCAACTTACCTCTTGAAACCGCCTGTTGCCAATCAATCCTGTTTCGGGCTCTTTTCCAGTGCCTATCCCCAGGACATTTTTGCAGCGGGGGTGTCAATTACAACCCCGCTGGCCTTTTGAACAGGAAGGGCCGCTGAGCTCCCTTTGGAACGTTGTAGTTACAGGAGGCGGCCACAAGGCGGCAGCATTTTCCCACAGCTGGTCGGATTCCCCAGGAACGCAGACCTTGCGCACACGCGTGTTCTTGGAATATGAATTAGAGAGGAACGTGTCCGGACAGACACCTAAGGGCTTGTGTCTCACTCCTTCTCCCACTTACCCTTCCCACTCTCGATTCATCACACCCCCTGCAAACCCCTCCTGAAGAGTGTGTTGTCGGAGGCAAGTGGGGTGACTCTAAGGAAGGAGGTGAATGGCGGGAACCTCACCAGCAGGAGACCTGGACACCAGGTGATGTTTGAACACTGTTGTGCATGTCGGACCACCATCCTCTGGCTGCAGTGGGCTTGGCTTAGCTGCAGGAGGGCACACCTACATCTACAGAGACTGCTGCCAACCAGAAGGGACCAGGCACCACAGGTCCAAAGGGGTTAATTCGCTGGTGCGACCCACTCCCGCGCCGACCTGCCTCACTGTGACCACACTCCAACTTTGGTGCCCAAGCCTGCTCACGCTCCAGGGAAGTGACACCCGCGCATCTCTCTGAGGCCTGAGAGGAACATACTGGATCTCAATCATTTTGCTTTTTATAGAGATTCTAATTTCTGTCCATGTCTAGTGAATTTACAATGCTGTTGACTTTCGCTGTGCAGCACCTTGATTCAGTTCTCCGTGTATGTATATATATACACATCCATTCTCTTTCGCATTCTCTTCCCACGTAGCTTAGTCCAGGGTGGTGCCGACCGCTCCCTGTGCTTTGTAGAAGGTGGTTGTGGATCGTCTGCTTAATACATATTAGAATGCATGTGTTAATCCCACCCTCCTCATTCAACCCACCTCCGCATGCCTTTGCCCTCTCGAAACCCTGCACTTGCGTTCTAAATCTGTGACTCTGTTTGTGCTTTCTACTTTCCTGGTATCGACTTTGAGATGCCACCTATACGTGCTATCGTTGGAATTTTCTCTTTCTCTGTTGGACGTCCCATGCTGAGTACAGGGAACTCCGGATCTATCGAAGATGCTGGAAATGGCAGGATATTATTCTGTTTCATGGCTGAGCAGTATTCCATGCTCTATGTGTACCAACTCTTCACTTTCCATTCATCTGGGGATGGACATTGTGTTTTTACTTTCAAGACTTGGCTGTTGTCAATAGGTGGCTAGTGACAGCTGGGGCACCCATGTCTCTCTAAAGTACACATGGTTCTGCAAACGCTTCCAAAACACTGCAGAGGAAAGAACACTCCCAAACTCATTGTACGAAGCCATCCACCTGATCCCCAAACCAGACAAAGATACTACAAGAAAAGAAAACTGGAGAGCAATATCACCGATGAACTTAGATGCAAAAATCCTCAACAAGATACTAGCCAACAGACTCCAACATGACATTAAAAGGATCACACACCATGACACTGTGTTTTTACTTTCAAGTCTTGGCTCTTGTCAATAGGTGTGCAGGGGTCGCTGGCCTGCCCTGGTCTCCCCAAATGATACTTTACTGTGCAAAGACAGCCAGGAGGTGGATTGCCACATCATGTGGCCGGCTCTCTGGTTTTGTTTTGTTTTTGGCAGGAATCTCTTGATTGTTTTCAGTGGTGCCTGTTACCAGGGCGCAATACCACCAGTTTCTTAGGAGGCTTCCCTTTTCTCCAGGCCCTCTCCCGAAGGTATTGCTTCCAGACGTATTGACACTGGCAATCCTAACGGCTGCCAGGTGAAACCGCGAAGGCGTTTCAATTTCCATTTCTCCCATTCGCATGGGCGTGGAGCATATTTCCTGGGCCTTTCTTAGAAAACAACACAAAGGGAAACAAAACACGCATGGTGAATTCAACTTACCTCTTGAAACCGCCTGTTGCCAATCAATCCTGTTTCGGGCTCTTTTCCAGTGCCTATCCCCAGGACATTTTTGCAGCGGGGGTGTCAATTACAACCCCGCTGGCCTTTTGAACAGGAAGGGCCGCTGAGCTCCCTTTGGAACGTTGTAGTTACAGGAGGCGGCCACAAGGCGGCAGCATTTTCCCACAGCTGGTCGGATTCCCCAGGAACGCAGACCTTGCGCACACGCGTGTTCTTGGAATATGAATTAGAGAGGAACGTGTCCGGACAGACACCTAAGGGCTTGTGTCTCACTCCTTCTCCCACTTACCCTTCCCACTCTCGATTCATCACACCCCCTGCAAACCCCTCCTGAAGAGTGTGTTGTCGGAGGCAAGTGGGGTGACTCTAAGGAAGGAGGTGAATGGCGGGAACCTCACCAGCAGGAGACCTGGACACCAGGTGATGTTTGAACACTGTTGTGCATGTCGGACCACCATCCTCTGGCTGCAGTGGGCTTGGCTTAGCTGCAGGAGGGCACACCTACATCTACAGAGACTGCTGCCAACCAGAAGGGACCAGGCACCACAGGTCCAAAGGGGTTAATTCGCTGGTGCGACCCACTCCCGCGCCGACCTGCCTCACTGTGACCACACTCCAACTTTGGTGCCCAAGCCTGCTCACGCTCCAGGGAAGTGACACCCGCGCATCTCTCTGAGGCCTGAGAGGAACATACTGGATCTCAATCATTTTGCTTTTTATAGAGATTCTAATTTCTGTCCATGTCTAGTGAATTTACAATGCTGTTGACTTTCGCTGTGCAGCACCTTGATTCAGTTCTCCGTGTATGTATATATATACACATCCATTCTCTTTCGCATTCTCTTCCCACGTAGCTTAGTCCAGGGTGGTGGCGACCGCTCCCTGTGCTTTGTAGAAGGTGGTTGTGGATCGTCTGCTTAATACATATTAGAATGCATGTGTTAATCCCACCCTCCTCATTCAACCCACCTCCGCATGCCTTTGCCCTCTCGAAACCCTGTACTTGTGTTCTAAATCTGTGACTCTGTTTGTGCTTTCTACTTTCCTGGTATCGACTTTGAGATGCCACCTATATGTGCTATCGTTGGAATTTTCTCTTTCTCTGTTGGACGTCCCATGCTGAGTACAGGGAACTCCGGATCTATCGAAGATGCTGGAAATGGCAGGATATTATTCTGTTTCATGGCTGAGCAGTATTCCATGCTCTATGTGTACCAACTCTTCACTTTCCATTCATCTGGGGATGGACATTGTGTTTTTACTTTCAAGACTTGGCTGTTGTCAATAGGTGGCTAGTGACAGCTGGGGCACCCGTGTCTCTCTAAAGTACACATGGTTCTGCAAACGCTTCCAAAACACTGCAGAGGAAAGAACACTCCCAAACTCATTGTACGAAGCCATCCACCTGATCCCCAAACCAGACAAAGATACTACAAGAAAAGAAAACTGGAGAGCAATATCACCGATGAACTTAGATGCAAAAATCCTCAACAAGATACTAGCCAACAGACTCCAACATGACATTAAAAGGATGACACACCATGACACTGTCTTTTTACTTTCAAGCCTTGGCTCTTGTCAATAGGTGTGCAGGGGTCGCTGGCCTGCCCGGGTCTCCCCAAATGATACTTTACTGTGCAAAGACAGCCAGGAGGTGGATTGCCACATCATGTGGCCGGCTCTCTGGTTTTGTTTTGTTTTTGGCAGGAATCTCTTGATTGTTTTCAGTGGTGCCTGTTACCAGGGCGCAAAACCACCAGTGGCTTAGGAGGCTTCCCTTTTCTCCAGGCCCTCTCCCGAAGGTATTGCTTCCAGACGTATTGACACTGGCAATCCTAACGGCTGCCAGGTGAAACCGCGAAGGCGTTTCAATTTCCATTTCTCCCATTCGCATGGGTGTGGAGCATATTTCCTGGGCCTTTCTTAGAAACCAACACAAAGGGAAACAAAACAGGCATGGTGAATTCAACTTACCTCTTAAAACCGCCTGTTGCCAATCAATCCTGTTTCGGGCTCTTTTCCAGTGCCTATCCCCAGGACATTTTTGCAGCAGGGGTGTCAATTACAACCCCGCTGGCCTTTTGAACAGGAAGGGCCGCTGAGCTCCCTTTGGAACGCTGTAGTTACAGGAGGCGGCCACAAGGCGGCAGCATTTTCCCACAGCTGGTCGGATTCACCAGGAATTCAGACCTTGCGCACACGCGTGTTCTTGGAATATGAATTAGAGAGGAACGTGTCCGGACAGACACCTAAGGGCTTGTGTCTCACTCCTTCTCCCACTTACCCTTCCCACTCTCGATTCATCACACCCCCTGCAAACCCCTCCTGAAGAGTGTGTTGTCGGAGGCAAGTGGGGTGACTCTAAGGAAGGAGGTGAATGGCGGGAACCCCACCAGCTGGAGACCTGGACACCAGGTGATGTTTGAACACTGTTGTGCATTTCGGACCGCCATCCTCTGGCTGCAGTGGGCTTGGCTTAGCTGCAGGAGGGCACACCTACATCTACAGAGACTGCTGCCAACCAGAAGGGACCAGGCACCACAGGTCCAAAGGGGTTAATTCGCTGGTGCGACCCACTCCCGCGCCGACCTGCCTCACTGTGACCACACTCCAACTTTGGTGCCCAAGCCTGCTCACGCTCCAGGGAAGTGACACCCACGCATCTCTCTGAGGCCTGAGAGGAACATACTGGATCTCGATCATTTTGCTTTTTATAGAGATTCTAATTTCTGTCCATGTCTAGTGAATTTACAATGCTGTTGACTTTCGCTGTGCAGCACCTTGATTCAGTTCTCCGTGTATGTATATATATACACATCCATTCTCTTTCGCATTCTCTTCCCACGTAGCTTAGTCCAGGGTGGTGCCGACCGCTCCCTGTGCTTTGTAGAAGGTGGTTGTGGATCGTCTGCTTAATACATATTAGAATGCATGTGTTAATCCCACCCTCCTCATTCAACCCACCTCCGCATGCCTTTGCCCTCTCGAAACCCTGCACTTGCGTTCTAAATCTGTGACTCTGTTTGTGCTTTCTACTTTCCTGGTATCGACTTTGAGATGCCACCTATACGTGCTATCGTTGGAATTTTCTCTTTCTCTGTTGGGCGTCCCATGCTGAGTACAGGGAACTCCGGATCTATCGAAGATGCTGGAAATGGCAGGATATTATTCTGTTTCATGGCTGAGCAGTATTCCATGCTCTATGTGTACCAACTCTTCACTTTCCATTCATCTGGGGATGGACATTGTGTTTTTACTTTCAAGACTTGGCTGTTGTCAATAGGTGGCTAGTGACAGCTGGGGCACCCATGTCTCTCTAAAGTACACATGGTTCTGCAAACGCTTCCAAAACACTGCAGAGGAAAGAACACTCCCAAACTCATTGTACGAAGCCATCCACCTGATCCCCAAACCAGACAAAGATACTACAAGAAAAGAAAACTGGAGAGCAATATCACCGATGAACTTAGATGCAAAAATCCTCAACAAGATACTAGCCAACAGACTCCAACATGACATTAAAAGGATCACACACCATGACACTGTGTTTTTACTTTCAAGTCTTGGCTCTTGTCAATAGGTGTGCAGGGGTCGCTGGCCTGCCCTGGTCTCCCCAAATGATACTTTACTGTGCAAAGACAGCCAGGAGGTGGATTGCCACATCATGTGGCCGGCTCTCTGGTTTTGTTTTGTTTTTGGCAGGAATCTCTTGATTGTTTTCAGTGGTGCCTGTTACCAGGGCGCAATACCACCAGTTTCTTAGGAGGCTTCCCTTTTCTCCAGGCCCTCTCCCGAAGGTATTGCTTCCAGACGTATTGACACTGGCAATCCTAACGGCTGCCAGGTGAAACCGCGAAGGCGTTTCAATTTCCATTTCTCCCATTCGCATGGGCGTGGAGCATATTTCCTGGGCCTTTCTTAGAAAACAACACAAAGGGAAACAAAACACGCATGGTGAATTCCACTTACCTCTTGAAACCGCCTGTTGCCAATCAATCCTGTTTCGGGCTCTTTTCCAGTGCCTATCCCCAGGACATTTTTGCAGCGGGGGTGTCAATTACAACCCCGCTGGCCTTTTGAACAGGAAGGGCCGCTGAGCTCCCTTTGGAACGTTGTAGTTACAGGAGGCGGCCACAAGGCGGCAGCATTTTCCCACAGCTGGTCGGATTCCCCAGGAACGCAGACCTTGCGCACACGCGTGTTCTTGGAATATGAATTAGAGAGGAACGTGTCCGGACAGACACCTAAGGGCTTGTGTCTCACTCCTTCTCCCACTTACCCTTCCCACTCTCGATTCATCACACCCCCTGCAAACCCCTCCTGAAGAGTGTGTTGTCGGAGGCAAGTGGGGTGACTCTAAGGAAGGAGGTGAATGGCGGGAATCTCACCAGCAGGAGACCTGGACACCAGGTGATGTTTGAACACTGTTGTGCATGTCGGACCACCATCCTCTGGCTGCAGTGGGCTTGGCTTAGCTGCAGGAGGGCACACCTACATCTACAGAGACTGCTGCCAACCAGAAGGGACCAGGCACCACAGGTCCAAAGGGGTTAATTCGCTGGTGCGACCCACTCCCGCGCCGACCTGCCTCACTGTGACCACACTCCAACTTTGGTGCCCAAGCCTGCTCACGCTCCAGGGAAGTGACACCCGCGCATCTCTCTGAGGCCTGAGAGGAACATACTGGATCTCAATCATTTTGCTTTTTATAGAGATTCTAATTTCTGTCCATGTCTAGTGAATTTACAATGCTGTTGACTTTCGCTGTGCAGCACCTTGATTCAGTTCTCCGTGTATGTATATATATACACATCCATTCTCTTTCGCATTCTCTTCCCACGTAGCTTAGTCCAGGGTGGTGCCGACCGCTCCCTGTGCTTTGTAGAAGGTGGTTGTGGATCGTCTGCTTAATACATATTAGAATGCATGTGTTAATCCCACCCTCCTCATTCAACCCACCTCCGCATGCCTTTGCCCTCTCGAAACCCTGTACTTGCGTTCTAAATCTGTGACTCTGTTTGTGCTTTCTACTTTCCTGGTATCGACTTTGAGATGCCACCTATACGTGCTATCGTTGGAATTTTCTCTTTCTCTGTTGGACGTCCCATGCTGAGTACAGGGAACTCCGGATCTATCGAAGATGCTGGAAATGGCAGGATATTATTCTGTTTCATGGCTGAGCAGTATTCCATGCTCTATGTGTACCAACTCTTCACTTTCCATTCATCTGGGGATGGACATTGTGTTTTTACTTTCAAGACTTGGCTGTTGTCAATAGGTGGCTAGTGACAGCTGGGGCACCCGTGTCTCTCTAAAGTACACATGGTTCTGCAAACGCTTCCAAAACACTGCAGAGGAAAGAACACTCCCAAACTCATTGTACGAAGCCATCCACCTGATCCCCAAACCAGACAAAGATACTACAAGAAAAGAAAACTGGAGAGCAATATCACCGATGAACTTAGATGCAAAAATCCTCAACAAGATACTAGCCAACAGACTCCAACATGACATTAAAAGGATGACACACCATGACACTGTGTTTTTACTTTCAAGCCTTGGCTCTTGTCAATAGGTGTGCAGGGGTCGCTGGCCTGCCCGGGTCTCCCCAAATGATACTTTACTGTGCAAAGACAGCCAGGAGGTGGATTGCCACATCATGTGGCCGGCTCTCTGGTTTTGTTTTGTTTTTGGCAGGAATCTCTTGATTGTTTTCAGTGGTGCCTGTTACCAGGGCGCAAAACCACCAGTGGCTTAGGAGGCTTCCCTTTTCTCCAGGCCCTCTCCCGAAGGTATTGCTTCCAGACGTATTGACACTGGCAATCCTAACGGCTGCCAGGTGAAACCGCGAAGGCGTTTCAATTTCCATTTCTCCCATTCGCATGGGTGTGGAGCATATTTCCTGGGCCTTTCTTAGAAACCAACACAAAGGGAAACAAAACAGGCATGGTGAATTCAACTTACCTCTTAAAACCGCCTGTTGCCAATCAATCCTGTTTCGGGCTCTTTTCCAGTGCCTATCCCCAGGACATTTTTGCAGCGGGGGTGTCAATTACAACCCCGCTGGCCTTTTGAACAGGAAGGGCCGCTGAGCTCCCTTTGGAACGCTGTAGTTACAGGAGGCGGCCACAAGGCGGCAGCATTTTCCCACAGCTGGTCGGATTCACCAGGAATGCAGACCTTGCGCACACGCGTGTTCTTGGAATATGAATTAGAGAGGAACGTGTCCGGACAGACACCTAAGGGCTTGTGTCTCACTCCTTCTCCCACTTACCCTTCCCACTCTCGATTCATCACACCCCCTGCAAACCCCTCCTGAAGAGTGTGTTGTCGGAGGCAAGTGGGGTGACTCTAAGGAAGGAGGTGAATGGCGGGAACCCCACCAGCTGGAGACCTGGACACCAGGTGATGTTTGAACACTGTTGTGCATTTCGGACCGCCATCCTCTGGCTGCAGTGGGCTTGGCTTAGCTGCAGGAGGGCACACCTACATCTACAGAGACTGCTGCCAACCAGAAGGGACCAGGCACCACAGGTCCAAAGGGGTTAATTCGCTGGTGCGACCCACTCCCGCGCCGACCTGCCTCACTGTGACCACACTCCAACTTTGGTGCCCAAGCCTGCTCACGCTCCAGGGAAGTGACACCCACGCATCTCTCTGAGGCCTGAGAGGAACATACTGGATCTCGATCATTTGGCTTTTTATAGAGATTCTAATTTCTGTCCATGTCTAGTGAATTTACAATGCTGTTGACTTTCGCTGTGCAGCACCTTGATTCAGTTCTCCGTGTATGTATATATATACACATCCATTCTCTTTCGCATTCTCTTCCCACGTAGCTTAGTCCAGGGTGGTGCCGACCGCTCCCTGTGCTTTGTAGAAGGTGGTTGTGGATCGTCTGCTTAATACATATTAGAATGCATGTGTTAATCCCACCCTCCTCATTCAACCCACCTCCGCATGCCTTTGCCCTCTCGAAACCCTGCACTTGCGTTCTAAATCTGTGACTCTGTTTGTGCTTTCTACTTTCCTGGTATCGACTTTGAGATGCCACCTATACGTGCTATCGTTGGAATTTTCTCTTTCTCTGTTGGACGTCCCATGCTGAGTACAGGGAACTCCGGATCTATCGAAGATGCTGGAAATGGCAGGATATTATTCTGTTTCATGGCTGAGCAGTATTCCATGCTCTATGTGTACCAACTCTTCACTTTCCATTCATCTGGGGATGGACATTGTGTTTTTACTTTCAAGACTTGGCTGTTGTCAATAGGTGGCTAGTGACAGCTGGGGCACCCATGTCTCTCTAAAGTACACATGGTTCTGCAAACGCTTCCAAAACACTGCAGAGGAAAGAACACTCCCAAACTCATTGTACGAAGCCATCCACCTGATCCCCAAACCAGACAAAGATACTACAAGAAAAGAAAACTGGAGAGCAATATCACCGATGAACTTAGATGCAAAAATCCTCAACAAGATACTAGCCAACAGACTCCAACATGACATTAAAAGGATCACACACCATGACACTGTGTTTTTACTTTCAAGCCTTGGCTCTTGTCAATAGGTGTGCAGGGGTCGCTGGCCTGCCCGGGTCTCCCCAAATGATACTTTACTGTGCAAAGACAGCCAGGAGGTGGATTGCCACATCATGTGGCCGGCTCTCTGGTTTTGTTTTTCTTTGGCAGGAATCTCTTGATTGTTTTCAGTGGTGCCTGTTACCAGGGCGCAATACCACCAGTGGCTTAGGAGGCTTCCCTTTTCTCCAGGCCCTCTCCCGAAGGTATTGCTTCCAGACGTATTGACACTGGCAATCCTAACGGCTGCCAGGTGAAACCGCGAAGGCGTTTCAATTTCCATTTCTCCCATTTGCATGGTCGTGGAGCATATTTCCTGGGCCTTTCTTAGAAACCAACACAAAGGGAAGCAAAACACGCATGGTGAATTCAACTTACCTCTTGAAACCGCCTGTTGCCAATCAATCCTGTTTCGGGCTCTTTTCCAGTGCCTATCCCCAGGACATTTTTGCAGCGGGGGTGTCAATTACAACCCCGCTGGCCTTTTGAACAGGAAGGGCCGCTGAGCTCCCTTTGGAACGTTGTAGTTACAGGAGGCGGCCACAAGGCGGCAGCATTTTCCCACAGCTGGTCGGATTCCCCAGGAATGCAGACCTTGCGCACATGCGTGTTCTTGGAATATGAATTAGAGAGGAACGTGTCCGGACAGACACCTAAGGGCTTGTGTCTCACTCCTTCTCCCACTTACCCTTCCCACTCTCGATTCATCACACCCCCTGCAAACCCCTCCTGAAGAGTGTGTTGTCGGAGGCAAGTGGGGTGACTCTAAGGAAGGAGGTGAATGGCGGGAACCCCACCAGCAGGAGACCTGGACACCAGGTGATGTTTGAACACTGTTGTGCATGTCGGACCACCATCCTCTGGCTGCAGTGGGCTTGGCTTAGCTGCAGGAGGGCACACCTACATCTACAGAGACTGCTGCCAACCAGAAGGGACCAGGCACCACAGGTCCAAAGGGGTTAATTCGCTGGTGCGACCCACTCCCGTGCCGACCTGCCTCACTGTGACCACACTCCAACTTTGGTGCCCAAGCCTGCTCACGCTCCAGGGAAGTGACACCCGCGCATCTCTCTGAGGCCTGAGAGGAACATACTGGATCTCGATCATTTTGCTTTTTATAGAGATTCTAATTTCTGTCCATGTCTAGTGAATTTACAATGCTGTTGACTTTCGCTGTGCAGCACCTTGATTCAGTTCTCCGTGTATGTATATATATACACATCCATTCTCTTTCGCATTCTCTTCCCACGTAGCTTAGTCCAGGGTGGTGGCGACCGCTCCCTGTGCTTTGTAGAAGGTGGTTGTGGATCGTCTGCTTAATACATATTAGAATGCATGTGTTAATCCCACCCTCCTCATTCAACCCACCTCCGCATGCCTTTGCCCTCTCAAAACCCTGTACTTGCGTTCTAAATCTGTGACTCTGTTTGTGCTTTCTACTTTCTTGGTATCGACTTTGAGATGCCACCTATACGTGCTATCGTTGGAATTTTCTCTTTCTCTGTTGGACATCCCATGCTGAGTACAGGGAACTCCGGATCTATCGAAGATGCTGGAAATGGCAGGATATTATTCTGTTTCATGGCTGAGCAGTATTCCATGCTCTATGTGTACCAACTCTTCACTTTCCATTCATCTGGGGATGGACATTGTGTTTTTACTTTCAAGACTTGGCTGTTGTCAATAGGTGGCTAGTGACAGCTGGGGCACCCGTGTCTCTCTAAAGTACACATGGTTCTGCAAACGCTTCCAAAACACTGCAGAGGAAAGAACACTCCCAAACTCATTGTACGAAGCCATCCACCTGATCCCCAAACCAGACAAAGATACTACAAGAAAAGAAAACTGGAGAGCAATATCACCGATGAACTTAGATGCAAAAATCCTCAACAAGATACTAGCCAACAGACTCCAACATGACATTAAAAGGATCACACACCATGACTCTGTGTTTTTACTTTCAAGCCTTGGCTCTTGTCAATAGGTGTGCAGGGGTCGCTGGCCTGCCCGGGTCTCCCCAAATGATACTTTACTGTGCAAAGACAGCCAGGAGGTGGATTGCCACATCATGTGGCCGGCTCTCTGGTTTTGTTTTGTTTTTGGCAGGAATCTCTTGATTGTTTTCAGTGGTGCCTGTTACCAGGGCGCAATACCACCAGTGGCTTAGGAGGCTTCCCTTTTCTCCAGGCCCTCTCCCGAAGGTATTGCTTCCAGACGTATTGACACTGGCAATCCTAACGGCTGCCAGGTGAAACCGCGAAGGCGTTTCAATTTCCATTTCTCCCATTCGCATGGGCGTGGAGCATATTTCCTGGGCCTTTCTTAGAAACCAACACAAAGGGAAACAAAACACGCATGGTGAATTCAACTTACCTCTTGAAACCGCCTGTTGCCAATCAATCCTGTTTCGGGCTCTTTTCCAGTGCCTATCCCCAGGACATTTTTGCAGCGGGGGTGTCAATTACAACCCCGCTGGCCTTTTGAACAGGAAGGGCCGCTGAGCTCCCTTTGGAACGTTGTAGTTACAGGAGGCGGCCACAAGGCGGCAGCATTTTCCCACAGCTGGTCGGATTCCCCAGGAACGCAGACCTTGCGCACACGCGTGTTCTTGGAATATGAATTAGAGAGGAACGTGTCCGGACAGACACCTAAGGGCTTGTGTCTCACTCCTTCTCCCACTTACCCTTCCCACTCTCGATTCATCACACCCCCTGCAAACCCCTCCTGAAGAGTGTGTTGTCGGAGGCAAGTGGGGTGACTCTAAGGAAGGAGGTGAATGGCGGGAACCCCACCAGCAGGAGACCTGGACACCAGGTGATGTTTGAACACTGTTGTGCATGTCGGACCACCATCCTCTGGCTGCAGTGGGCTTGGCTTAGCTGCAGGAGGGCACACCTACATCTACAGAGACTGCTGCCAACCAGAAGGGACCAGGCACCACAGGTCCAAAGGGGTTAATTCGCTGGTGCGACCCACTCCCGTGCCGACCTGCCTCACTGTGACCACACTCCAACTTTGGTGCCCAAGCCTGCTCACGCTCCAGGGAAGTGACACCCGCGCATCTCTCTGAGGCCTGAGAGGAACATACTGGATCTCGATCATTTTGCTTTTTATAGAGATTCTAATTTCTGTCCATGTCTAGTGAATTTACAATGCTGTTGACTTTCGCTGTGCAGCACCTTGATTCAGTTCTCCGTGTATGTATATATATACACATCCATTCTCTTTCGCATTCTCTTCCCACGTAGCTTAGTCCAGTGTGGTGGCGACCGCTCCCTGTGCTTTGTAGTAGGTGGTTGTGGATCGTCTGCTTAATACATATTAGAATGCATGTGTTAATCCCACCCTCCTCATTCAACCCACCTCCGCATGCCTTTGCCCTCTCGAAACCCTGTACTTGCGTTCTAAATCTGTGACTCTGTTTGTGCTTTCTACTTTCCTGGTATCGACTTTGAGATGCCACCTATACGTGCTATCGTTGGAATTTTCTCTTTCTCTGTTGGACGTCCCATGCTGAGTACAGGGAACTCCGGATCTATCGAAGATGCTGGAAATGGCAGGATATTATTCTGTTTCATGGCTGAGCAGTATTCCATGCTCTATGTGTACCAACTCTTCACTTTCCATTCATCTGGGGATGGACATTGTGTTTTTACTTTCAAGACTTGGCTGTTGTCAATAGGTGGCTAGTGACAGCTGGGGCACCCGTGTCTCTCTAAAGTACACATGGTTCTGCAAACGCTTCCAAAACACTGCAGAGGAAAGAACACTCCCAAACTCATTGTACGAAGCCATCCACCTGATCCCCAAACCAGGCAAAGATACTACAAGAAAAGAAAACTGGAGAGCAATATCACCGATGAACTTAGATGCAAAAATCCTCAACAAGATACTAGCCAACAGACTCCAACATGACATTAAAAGGATCACACACCATGACACTGTGTTTTTACTTTCAAGCCTTGGCTCTTGTCAATAGGTGTGCAGGGGTCGCTGGCCTGCCCGGGTCTCCCCAAATGATACTTTACTGTGCAAAGACAGCCAGGAGGTGGATTGCCACATCATGTGGCCGGCTCTCTGGTTTTGTTTTGTTTTTGGCAGGAATCTCTTGATTGTTTTCAGTGGTGCCTGTTACCAGGGCGCAATACCACCAGTGGCTTAGGAGGCTTCCCTTTTCTCCAGGCCCTCTCCCGAAGGTATTGCTTCCAGACGTATTGACACTGGCAATCCTAACGGCTGCCAGGTGAAACCGCGAAGGCGTTTCAATTTCCATTTCTCCCATTCGCATGGGCGTGGAGCATATTTCCTGGGCCTTTCTTAGAAACCAACACAAAGGGAAACAAAACACGCATGGTGAATTCAACTTACCTCTTGAAACCGCCTGTTGCCAATCAATCCTGTTTCGGGCTCTTTTCCAGTGCCTATCCCCAGGACATTTTTGCAGCGGGGGTGTCAATTACAACCCCGCTGGCCTTTTGAACAGGAAGGGCCGCTGAGCTCCCTTTGGAACGTTGTAGTTACAGGAGGCGGCCACAAGGCGGCAGCATTTTCCCACAGCTGGTCGGATTCCCCAGGAACGCAGACCTTGCGCACACGCGTGTTCTTGGAATATGAATTAGAGAGGAACGTGTCCGGACAGACACCTAAGGGCTTGTGTCTCACTCCTTCTCCCACTTACCCTTCCCACTCTCGATTCATCACACCCCCTGCAAACCCCTCCTGAAGAGTGTGTTGTCGGAGGCAAGTGGGGTGACTCTAAGGAAGGAGGTGAATGGCGGGAACCCCACCAGCAGGAGACCTGGACACCAGGTGATGTTTGAACACTGTTGTGCATGTCGGACCAGCATCCTCTGGCTGCAGTGGGCTTGGCTTAGCTGCAGGAGGGCACACCTACATCTACAGAGACTGCTGCCAACCAGAAGGGACCAGGCACCACAGGTCCAAAGGGGTTAATTCGCTGGTGCGACCCACTCCCGTGCCGACCTGCCTCACTGTGACCACACTCCAACTTTGGTGCCCAAGCCTGCTCACGCTCCAGGGAAGTGACACCCGCGCATCTCTCTGAGGCCTGAGAGGAACATACTGGATCTCGATCATTTTGCTTTTTATAGAGATTCTAATTTCTGTCCATGTCTAGTGAATTTACAATGCTGTTGACTTTCGCTGTGCAGCACCTTGATTCAGTTCTCCGTGTATGTATATATATACACATCCATTCTCTTTCGCATTCTCTTCCCACGTAGCTTAGTCCAGGGTGGTGGCGACCGCTCCCTGTGCTTTGTAGTAGGTGGTTGTGGATCGTCTGCTTAATACATATTAGAATGCATGTGTTAATCCCACCCTCCTCATTCAACCCACCTCCGCATGCCTTTGCCCTCTCGAAACCCTGTACTTGCGTTCTAAATCTGTGACTCTGTTTGTGCTTTCTACTTTCCTGGTATCGACTTTGAGATGCCACCTATACGTGCTATCGTTGGAATTTTCTCTTTCTCTGTTGGACGTCCCATGCTGAGTACAGGGAACTCCGGATCTATCGAAGATGCTGGAAATGGCAGGATATTATTCTGTTTCATGGCTGAGCAGTATTCCATGCTCTATGTGTACCAACTCTTCACTTTCCATTCATCTGGGGATGGACATTGTGTTTTTACTTTCAAGACTTGGCTGTTGTCAATAGGTGGCTAGTGACAGCTGGGGCACCCGTGTCTCTCTAAAGTACACATGGTTCTGCAAACGCTTCCAAAACACTGCAGAGGAAAGAACACTCCCAAACTCATTGTACGAAGCCATCCACCTGATCCCCAAACCAGACAAAGATACTACAAGAAAAGAAAACTGGAGAGCAATATCACCGATGAACTTAGATGCAAAAATCCTCAACAAGATACTAGCCAACAGACTCCAACATGACATTAAAAGGATCACACACCATGACACTGTGTTTTTACTTTCAAGCCTTGGCTCTTGTCAATAGGTGTGCAGGGGTCGCTGGCCTGCCCGGGTCTCCCCAAATGATACTTTACTGTGCAAAGACAGCCAGGAGGTGGATTGCCACATCATGTGGCCGGCTCTCTGGTTTTGTTTTGTTTTTGGCAGGAATCTCTTGATTGTTTTCAGTGGTGCCTGTTACCAGGGCGCAATACCACCAGTGGCTTAGGAGGCTTCCCTTTTCTCCAGGCCCTCTCCCGAAGGTATTGCTTCCAGACGTATTGACACTGGCAATCCTAACGGCTGCCAGGTGAAACCGCGAAGGCGTTTCAATTTCCATTTCTCCCATTCGCATGGGCGTGGAGCATATTTCCTGGGCCTTTCTTAGAAACCAACACAAAGGGAAACAAAACACGCATGGTGAATTCAACTTACCTCTTGAAACCGCCTGTTGCCAATCAATCCTGTTTCGGGCTCTTTTCCAGTGCCTATCCCCAGGACATTTTTGCAGCGGGGGTGTCAATTACAACCCCGCTGGCCTTTTGAACAGGAAGGGCCGCTGAGCTCCCTTTGGAACGTTGTAGTTACAGGAGGCGGCCACAAGGCGGCAGCATTTTCCCACAGCTGGTCGGATTCCCCAGGAACGCAGACCTTGCGCACACGCGTGTTCTTGGAATATGAATTAGAGAGGAACGTGTCCGGACAGACACCTAAGGGCTTGTGTCTCACTCCTTCTCCCACTTACCCTTCCCACTCTCGATTCATCACACCCCCTGCAAACCCCTCCTGAAGAGTGTGTTGTCGGAGGCAAGTGGGGTGACTCTAAGGAAGGAGGTGAATGGCGGGAACTCCACCAGCAGGAGACCTGGACACCAGGTGATGTTTGAACACTGTTGTGCATGTCGGACCACCATCCTCTGGCTGCAGTGGGCTTGGCTTAGCTGCAGGAGGGCACACCTACATCTACAGAGACTGCTGCCAACCAGAAGGGACCAGGCACCACAGGTCCAAAGCGGTTAATTCGCTGGTGCAACCCACTCCTGCGCCGACCTGCCTCACTGTGACCACACTCCAACTTTGGTGCCCAAGCCTGCTCACGCTCCAGGGAAGTGACACCCGCGCATCTCTCTGAGGCCTGAGAGGAACATACTGGATCTCGATCATTTTGCTTTTTATAGAGATTCTAATTTCTGTCCATGTCTAGTGAATTTACAATGCTGTTGACTTTCGCTGTGCAGCACCTTGATTCAGTTCTCCGTGTATGTATATATATACACATCCATTCTCTTTCGCATTCTCTTCCCACGTAGCTTAGTCCAGGGTGGTGCCGACCGCTCCCTGTGCTTTGTAGTAGGTGGTTGTGGATCGTCTGCTTTATACATATTAGAATGCATGTGTTAATCCCACCCTCCTCATTCAACCCACCTCCGCATGCCTTTGCCCTCTCGAAACCCTGTACTTGTGTTCTAAATCTGTGACTCTGTTTGTGCTTTCTACTTTCCTGGTATCGACTTTGAGATGCCACCTATACGTGCTATCGTTGGAATTTTCTCTTTCTCTGTTGGACGTCCCATGCTGAGTACAGGGAACTCCGGATCTATCGAAGATGCTGGAAATGGCAGGATATTATTCTGTTTCATGGCTGAGCAGTATTCCATGCTCTATGTGTACCAACTCTTCACTTTCCATTCATCTGGGGATGGACATTGTGTTTTTACTTTCAAGACTTGGCTGTTGTCAATAGGTGGCTAGTGACAGCTGGGGCACCCGTGTCTCTCTAAAGTACACATGGTTCTGCAAACGCTTCCAAAACACTGCAGAGGAAAGAACACTCCCAAACTCATTGTACGAAGCCATCCACCTGATCCCCAAACCAGACAAAGATACTACAAGAAAAGAAAACTGGAGAGCAATATCACCGATGAACTTAGATGCAAAAATCCTCAACAAGATACTAGCCAACAGACTCCAACATGACATTAAAAGGATCACACACCATGACACTGTGTTTTTACTTTCAAGCCTTGGCTCTTGTCAATAGGTGTGCAGGGGTCGCTGGCCTGCCCGGGTCTCCCCAAATGATACTTTACTGTGCAAAGACAGCCAGGAGGTGGATTGCCACATCATGTGGCCGGCTCTCTGGTTTTGTTTTGTTTTTGGCAGGAATCTCTTGATTGTTTTCAGTGGTGCCTGTTACCAGGGCGCAATACCACCAGTGGCTTAGGAGGCTTCCCTTTTCTCCAGGCCCTCTCCCGAAGGTATTGCTTCCAGACGTATTGACACGGGCAATCCTAACGGCTGCCAGGTGAAACCGCGAAGGCGTTTCAATTTCCATTTCTCCCATTCGCATGGGCGTGGAGCATATTTCCTGGGCCTTTCTTAGAAACCAACACAAAGGGAAACAAAACAGGCATGGTGAATTCAACTTACCTCTTGAAACCGCCTGTTGCCAATCAATCCTGTTTTGGGCTCTTTTCCAGTGCCTATCCCCAGGACATTTTTGCAGCGGGGGTGTCAATTACAACCCCGCTGGCCTTTTGAACAGGAAGGGCCGCTGAGCTCCCTTTGGAACGTTGTAGTTACAGGAGGCGGCCACAAGGCGGCAGCATTTTCCCACAGCTGGTCGGATTCCCCAGGAACGCAGACCTTGCGCACACGCGTGTTCTTGGAATATGAATTAGAGAGGAACGTGTCCGGACAGACACCTAAGGGCTTGTGTCTCACTCCTTCTCCCACTTACCCTTCCCACTCTCGATTCATCACACCCCCTGCAAACCCCTCCTGAAGAGTGTGTTGTCGGAGGCAAGTGGGGTGACTCTAAGGAAGGAGGTGAATGGCGGGAACCCCACCAGCAGGAGACCTGGACACCAGGTGATGTTTGAACACTGTTGTGCATGTCGGACCACCATCCTCTGGCTGCAGTGGGCTTGGCTTAGCTTCAGGAGGGCACACCTACATCTACAGAGACTGCTGCCAACCAGAAGGGACCAGGCACCACAGGTCCAAAGGGGTTAATTCGCTGGTGCGACCCACTCCCGTGCCGACCTGCCTCACTGTGACCACACTCCAACTTTGGTGCCCAAGCCTGCTCACGCTCCAGGGAAGTGACACCCGCGCATCTCTCTGAGGCCTGAGAGGAACATACTGGATCTCGATCATTTTGCTTTTTATAGAGATTCTAATTTCTGTCCATGTCTAGTGAATTTACAATGCTGTTGACTTTCGCTGTGCAGCACCTTGATTCAGTTCTCCGTGTATGTATATATATACACATCCATTCTCTTTCGCATTCTCTTCCCACGTAGCTTAGTCCAGGGTGGTGGCGACCGCTCCCTGTGCTTTGTAGAAGGTGGTTGTGGATCGTCTGCTTAATACATATTAGAATGCATGTGTTAATCCCACCCTCCTCATTCAACCCACCTCCGCATGCCTTTGCCCTCTCGAAACCCTGTACTTGCGTTCTAAATCTGTGACTCTGTTTGTGCTTTCTACTTTCCTGGTATCGACTTTGAGATGCCACCTATACGTGCTATCGTTGGAATTTTCTCTTTCTCTGTTGGACGTCCCATGCTGAGTACAGGGAACTCCGGATCTATCGAAGATGCTGGAAATGGCAGGATATTATTCTGTTTCATGGCTGAGCAGTATTCCATGCTCTATGTGTACCAACTCTTCACTTTCCATTCATCTGGGGATGGACATTGTGTTTTTACTTTCAAGACTTGGCTGTTGTCAATAGGTGGCTAGTGACAGCTGGGGCACCCGTGTCTCTCTAAAGTACACATGGTTCTGCAAACGCTTCCAAAACACTGCAGAGGAAAGAACACTCCCAAACTCATTGTACGAAGCCATCCACCTGATCCCCAAACCAGGCAAAGATACTACAAGAAAAGAAAACTGGAGAGCAATATCACCGATGAACTTAGATGCAAAAATCCTCAACAAGATACTAGCCAACAGACTCCAACATGACATTAAAAGGATCACACACCATGACACTGTGTTTTTACTTTCAAGCCTTGGCTCTTGTCAATAGGTGTGCAGGGGTTGCTGGCCTGCCCGGGTCTCCCCAAATGATACTTTACTGTGCAAAGACAGCCAGGAGGTGGATTGCCACATCATGTGGCCGGCTCTCTGGTTTTGCTTTGTTTTTGGCAGGAATCTCTTGATTGTTTTCAGTGGTGCCTGTTACCAGGGCGCAATACCACCAGTGGCTTAGGAGGCTTCCCTTTTCTCCAGGCCCTCTCCCGAAGGTATTGCTTCCAGACGTATTGATACTGGCAATCCTAACGGCTGCCAGGTGAAACCGCGAAGGCGTTTCAATTTCCATTTCTCCCATTCGCATGGGCGTGGAGCATATTTCCTGGGCCTTTCTTAGAAACCAACACAAAGGGAAACAAAACACGCATGGTGAATTCAACTTACCTCTTGAAACCGCCTGTTGCCAATCAATCCTGTTTCGGGCTCTTTTCCAGTGCCTATCCCCAGGACATTTTTGCAGCGGGGGTGTCAATTACAACCCCGCTGGCCTTTTGAACAGGAAGGGCCGCTGAGCTCCCTTTGGAACGTTGTAGTTACAGGAGGCGGCCACAAGGCGGCAGCATTTTCCCACAGCTGGTCGGATTCCCCAGGAACGCAGACCTTGCGCACACGCGTGTTCTTGGAATATGAATTAGAGAGGAACGTGTCCGGACAGACACCTAAGGGCTTGTGTCTCACTCCTTCTCCCACTTACCCTTCCCACTCTCGATTCATCACACCCCCTGCAAACCCCTCCTGAAGAGTGTGTTGTCGGAGGCAAGTGGGGTGACTCTAAGGAAGGAGGTGAATGGCGGGAACCCCACCAGCAGGAGACCTGGACACCAGGTGATGTTTGAACACTGTTGTGCATGTCGGACCAGCATCCTCTGGCTGCAGTGGGCTTGGCTTAGCTGCAGGAGGGCACACCTACATCTACAGAGACTGCTGCCAACCAGAAGGGACCAGGCACCACAGGTCCAAAGGGGTTAATTCGCTGGTGCGACCCACTCCCGTGCCGACCTGCCTCACTGTGACCACACTCCAACTTTGGTGCCCAAGCCTGCTCACGCTCCAGGGAAGTGACACCCGCGCATCTCTCTGAGGCCTGAGAGGAACATACTGGATCTCGATCATTTTGCTTTTTATAGAGATTCTAATTTCTGTCCATGTCTAGTGAATTTACAATGCTGTTGACTTTCGCTGTGCAGCACCTTGATTCAGTTCTCCGTGTATGTATATATATACACATCCATTCTCTTTCGCATTCTCTTCCCACGTAGCTTAGTCCAGGGTGGTGGCGACCGCTCCCTGTGCTTTGTAGAAGGTGGTTGTGGATCGTCTGCTTAATACATATTAGAATGCATGTGTTAATCCCACCCTCCTCATTCAACCCACCTCCGCATGCCTTTGCCCTCTCGAAACCCTGTACTTGCGTTCTAAATCTGTGACTCTGTTTGTGCTTTCTACTTTCCTGGTATCGACTTTGAGATGCCACCTATACGTGCTATCGTTGGAATTTTCTCTTTCTCTGTTGGACGTCCCATGCTGAGTACAGGGAACTCCGGATCTATCGAAGATGCTGGAAATGGCAGGATATTATTCTGTTTCATGGCTGAGCAGTATTCCATGCTCTATGTGTACCAACTCTTCACTTTCCATTCATCTGGGGATGGACATTGTGTTTTTACTTTCAAGACTTGGCTGTTGTCAATAGGTGGCTAGTGACAGCTGGGGCACCCGTGTCTCTCTAAAGTACACATGGTTCTGCAAACGCTTCCAAAACACTGCAGAGGAAAGAACACTCCCAAACTCATTGTACGAAGCCATCCACCTGATCCCCAAACCAGGCAAAGATACTACAAGAAAAGAAAACTGGAGAGCAATATCACCGATGAACTTAGATGCAAAAATCCTCAACAAGATACTAGCCAACAGACTCCAACATGACATTAAAAGGATCACACACCATGACACTGTGTTTTTACTTTCAAGCCTTGGCTCTTGTCAATAGGTGTGCAGGGGTCGCTGGCCTGCCCGGGTCTCCCCAAATGATACTTTACTGTGCAAAGACAGCCAGGAGGTGGATTGCCACATCATGTGGCCGGCTCTCTGGTTTTGCTTTGTTTTTGGCAGGAATCTCTTGATTGTTTTCAGTGGTGCCTGTTACCAGGGCGCAATACCACCAGTGGCTTAGGAGGCTTCCCTTTTCTCCAGGCCCTCTCCCGAAGGTATTGCTTCCAGACGTATTGATACTGGCAATCCTAATGGCTGCCAGGTGAAACCGCGAAGGCGTTTCAATTTCCATTTCTCCCATTCGCATGGGCGTGGAGCATATTTCCTGGGCCTTTCTTAGAAACCAACACAAAGGGAAACAAAACAGGCATGGTGAATTCAACTTACCTCTTGAAACCGCCTGTTGCCAATCAATCCTGTTTCGGGCTCTTTTCCAGTGCCTATCCCCAGGACATTTTTGCAGCGGGGGTGTCAATTACAACCCCGCTGGCCTTTTGAACAGGAAGGGCCGCTGAGCTCCCTTTGGAACGTTGTAGTTACAGGAGGCGGCCACAAGGCGGCAGCATTTTCCCACAGCTGGTCGGATTCCCCAGGAACGCAGACCTTGCGCACACGCGTGTTCTTGGAATATGAATTAGAGAGGAACGTGTCCGGACAGACACCTAAGGGCTTGTGTCTCACTCCTTCTCCCACTTACCCTTCCCACTCTCGATTCATCACACCCCCTGCAAACCCCTCCTGAAGAGTGTGTTGTCGGAGGCAAGTGGGGTGACTCTAAGGAAGGAGGTGAATGGCGGGAACCCCACCAGCAGGAGACCTGGACACCAGGTGATGTTTGAACACTGTTGTGCATGTCGGACCACCATCCTCTGGCTGCAGTGGGCTTGGCTTAGCTGCAGGAGGGCACACCTACATCTACAGAGACTGCTGCCAACCAGAAGGGACCAGGCACCACAGGTCCAAAGGGGTTAATTCGCTGGTGCGACCCACTCCCGTGCCTACCTGCCTCACTGTGACCACACTCCAACTTTGGTGCCCAAGCCTGCTCACGCTCCAGGGAAGTGACACCCGCGCATCTCTCTGAGGCCTGAGAGGAACATACTGGATCTCGATCATTTTGCTTTTTATAGAGATTCTAATTTCTGTCCATGTCTAGTGAATTTACAATGCTGTAGACTTTCGCTGTGCAGCACCTTGATTCAGTTCTCCGTGTATGTATATATATACACATCCATTCTCTTTCGCATTCTCTTCCCACGTAGCTTAGTCCAGGGTGGTGGCGACCGCTCCCTGTGCTTTGTAGAAGGTGGTTGTGGATCGTCTGCTTAATACATATTAGAATGCATGTGTTAATCCCACCCTCCTCATTCAACCCACCTCCGCATGCCTTTGCCCTCTCGAAACCCTGCACTTGCGTTCTAAATCTGTGACTCTGTTTGTGCTTTCTACTTTCCTGGTATCGACTTTGAGATG
Source organism: Hippopotamus amphibius kiboko (assembly GCF_030028045.1). NCBI lineage: Eukaryota > Metazoa > Chordata > Mammalia > Artiodactyla > Hippopotamidae > Hippopotamus > Hippopotamus amphibius. Next base: position 95,653,659 of record NC_080191.1, on the reverse strand, counting down.
CCACCTATACGTGCTATCGTTGGAATTTTCTCTTTCTCTGTTGGACGTCCCATGCTGAGTACAGGGAACTCCGGATCTATCGAAGATGCTGGAAATGGCAGGATATTATTCTGTTTCATGGCTGAGCAGTATTCCATGCTCTATGTGTACCAACTCTTCACTTTCCATTCATCTGGGGATGGACATTGTGTTTTTACTTTCAAGACTTGGCTGTTGTCAATAGGTGGCTAGTGACAGCTGGGGCACCCGTGTCTCTCTAAAGTACACATGGTTCTGCAAACGCTTCCAAAACACTGCAGAGGAAAGAACACTCCCAAACTCATTGTACGAAGCCATCCACCTGATCCCCAAACCAGACAAAGATACTACAAGAAAAGAAACTGGAGAGCAATATCACCGATGAACTTAGATGCAAAAATCCTCAACAAGATACTAGCCAACAGACTCCAACATGACATTAAAAGGATCACACACCATGACACTGTGTTTTTACTTTCAAGCCTTGGCTCTTGTCAATAGGTGTGCAGGGGTCGCTGGCCTGCCCGGGTCTCCCCAAATGATACTTTACTGTGCAAAGACAGCCAGGAGGTGGATTGCCACATCATGTGGCCGGCTCTCTGGTTTTGTTTTGTTTTTGGCAGGAATCTCTTGATTGTTTTCAGTGGTGCCTGTTACCAGGGCACAATACCACCAGTGGCTTAGGAGGCTTCCCTTTTCTCCAGGCCCTCTCCCGAAGGTATTGCTTCCAGACGTATTGACACTGGCAATCCTAACGGCTGCCAGGTGAAACCGCGAATGCGTTTCAATTTCCATTTCTCCCATTCGCATGGGCGTGGAGCATATTTCCTGGGCCTTTCTTAGAAACCAACACAAAGGGAAACAAAACAGGCATGGTGAATTCAACTTACCTCTTGAAACCGCCTGTTGCCAATCAATCCTGTTTCGGGCTCTTTTCCAGTGCCTATCCCCAGGACATTTTTGCAGCGGGGGTGTCAATTACAACCCCGCTGGCCTTTTGAACAGGAAGGGCCGCTGAGCTCCCTTTGGAACGTTGTAGTTACAGGAGGCGGCCACAAGGCGGCAGCATTTTCCCACAGCTGGTCGGATTCCCCAGGAACGCAGACCTTGCGCACACGCGTGTTCTTGGAATATGAATTAGAGAGGAACGTGTCCGGACAGACACCTAAGGGCTTGTGTCTCACTCCTTCTCCCACTTACCCTTCCCACTCTCGATTCATCACACCCCCTGCAAACCCCTCCTGAAGAGTGTGTTGTCGGAGGCAAGTGGGGTGACTCTAAGGAAGGAGGTGAATGGCGGGAACCCCACCAGCAGGAGACCTGGACACCAGGTGATGTTTGAACACTGTTGTGCATGTCGGACCACCATCCTCTGGCTGCAGTGGGCTTGGCTTAGCTGCAGGAGGGCACACCTACATCTACAGAGACTGCTGCCAACCAGAAGGGACCAGGCACCACAGGTCCAAAGGGGTTAATTCGCTGGTGCGACCCACTCCCGTGCCGACCTGCCTCACTGTGACCACACTCCAACTTTGGTGCCCAAGCCTGCTCACGCTCCAGGGAAGTGACACCCGCGCATCTCTCTGAGGCCTGAGAGGAACATACTGGATCTCGATCATTTTGCTTTTTATAGAGATTCTAATTTCTGTCCATGTCTAGTGAATTTACAATGCTGTTGACTTTCGCTGTGCAGCACCTTGATTCAGTTCTCCGTGTATGTATATATATACACATCCATTCTCTTTCGCATTCTCTTCCCACGTAGCTTAGTCCAGGGTGGTGGCGACCGCTCCCTGTGCTTTGTAGAAGGTGGTTGTGGATCGTCTGCTTAATACATATTAGAATGCATGTGTTAATCCCACCCTCCTCATTCAACCCACCTCCGCATGCCTTTGCCCTCTCGAAACCCTGTACTTGCGTTCTAAATCTGTGACTCTGTTTGTGCTTTCTACTTTCCTGGTATCGACTTTGAGATGCCACCTATACGTGCTATCGTTGGAATTTTCTCTTTCTCTGTTGGACGTCCCATGCTGAGTACAGGGAACTCCGGATCTATCGAAGATGCTGGAAATGGCAGGATATTATTCTGTTTCATGGCTGAGCAGTATTCCATGCTCTATGTGTACCAACTCTTCACTTTCCATTCATCTGGGGATGGACATTGTGTTTTTACTTTCAAGACTTGGCTGTTGTCAATAGGTGGCTAGTGACAGCTGGGGCACCCGTGTCTCTCTAAAGTACACATGGCTCTGCAAACGCTTCCAAAACACTGCAGAGGAAAGAACACTCCCAAACTCATTGTACGAAGCCATCCACCTGATCCCCAAACCAGGCAAAGATACTACAAGAAAAGAAAACTGGAGAGCAATATCACCGATGAACTTAGATGCAAAAATCCTCAACAAGATACTAGCCAACAGACTCCAACATGACATTAAAAGGATCACACACCATGACACTGTGTTTTTACTTTCAAGCCTTGGCTCTTGTCAATAGGTGTGCAGGGGTCGCTGGCCTGCCCGGGTCTCCCCAAATGATACTTTACTGTGCAAAGACAGCCAGGAGGTGGATTGCCACATCATGTGGCCGGCTCTCTGGTTTTGCTTTGTTTTTGGCAGGAATCTCTTGATTGTTTTCAGTGGTGCCTGTTACCAGGGCGCAATACCACCAGTGGCTTAGGAGGCTTCCCTTTTCTCCAGGCCCTCTCCCGAAGGTATTGCTTCCAGACGTATTGATACTGGCAATCCTAACGGCTGCCAGGTGAAACCGCGAAGGCGTTTCAATTTCCATTTCTCCCATTCGCATGGGCGTGGAGCATATTTCCTGGGCCTTTCTTAGAAACCAACACAAAGGGAAACAAAACAGGCATGGTGAATTCAACTTACCTCTTGAAACCGCCTGTTGCCAATCAATCCTGTTTCGGGCTCTTTTCCAGTGCCTATCCCCAGGACATTTTTGCAGCGGGGGTGTCAATTACAACCCCGCTGGCCTTTTGAACAGGAAGGGCCGCTGAGCTCCCTTTGGAACGTTGTAGTTACAGGAGGCGGCCACAAGGCGGCAGCATTTTCCCACAGCTGGTCGGATTCCCCAGGAACGCAGACCTTGCGCACACGCGTGTTCTTGGAATATGAATTAGAGAGGAACGTGTCCGGACAGACACCTAAGGGCTTGTGTCTCACTCCTTCTCCCACTTACCCTTCCCACTCTCGATTCATCACACCCCCTGCAAACCCCTCCTGAAGAGTGTGTTGTCGGAGGCAAGTGGGGTGACTCTAAGGAAGGAGGTGAATGGCGGGAACCCCACCAGCAGGAGACCTGGACACCAGGTGATGTTTGAACACTGTTGTGCATGTCGGACCACCATCCTCTGGCTGCAGTGGGCTTGGCTTAGCTGCAGGAGGGCACACCTACATCTACAGAGACTGCTGCCAACCAGAAGGGACCAGGCACCACAGGTCCAAAGGGGTTAATTCGCTGGTGCGACCCACTCCCGTGCCTACCTGCCTCACTGTGACCACACTCCAACTTTGGTGCCCAAGCCTGCTCACGCTCCAGGGAAGTGACACCCGCGCATCTCTCTGAGGCCTGAGAGGAACATACTGGATCTCGATCATTTTGCTTTTTATAGAGATTCTAATTTCTGTCCATGTCTAGTGAATTTACAATGCTGTTGACTTTCGCTGTGCAGCACCTTGATTCAGTTCTCCGTGTATGTATATATATACACATCCATTCTCTTTCGCATTCTCTTCCCACGTAGCTTAGTCCAGGGTGGTGGCGACCGCTCCCTGTGCTTTGTAGAAGGTGGTTGTGGATCGTCTGCTTAATACATATTAGAATGCATGTGTTAATCCCACCCTCCTCATTCAACCCACCTCCGCATGCCTTTGCCCTCTCGAAACCCTGTACTTGCATTCTAAATCTGTGACTCTGTTTGTGCTTTCTACTTTCCTGGTATCGACTTTGAGATGCCACCTATACGTGCTATCGTTGGAATTTTCTCTTTCTCTGTTGGACGTCCCATGCTGAGTACAGGGAACTCCGGATCTATCGAAGATGCTGGAAATGGCAGGATATTATTCTGTTTCATGGCTGAGCAGTATTCCATGCTCTATGTGTACCAACTCTTCACTTTCCATTCATCTGGGGATGGACATTGTGTTTTTACTTTCAAGACTTGGCTGTTGTCAATAGGTGGCTAGTGACAGCTGGGGCACCCGTGTCTCTCTAAAGTACACATGGCTCTGCAAACGCTTCCAAAACACTGCAGAGGAAAGAACACTCCCAAACTCATTGTACGAAGCCATCCACCTGATCCCCAAACCAGGCAAAGATACTACAAGAAAAGAAAACTGGAGAGCAATATCACCTATGAACTTAGATGCAAAAATCCTCAACAAGATACTAGCCAACAGACTCCAACATGACATTAAAAGGATCACACACCATGACACTGTGTTTTTACTTTCAAGCCTTGGCTCTTGTCAATAGGTGTGCAGGGGTCGCTGGCCTGCCCGGGTCTCCCCAAATGATACTTTACTGTGCAAAGACAGCCAGGAGGTGGATTGCCACATCATGTGGCCGGCTCTCTGGTTTTGCTATGTTTTTGGCAGGAATCTCTTGATTGTTTTCAGTGGTGCCTGTTACCAGGGCGCAATACCACCAGTGGCTTAGGAGGCTTCCCTTTTCTCCAGGCCCTCTCCCGAAGGTATTGCTTCCAGACGTATTGATACTGGCAATCCTAACGGCTGCCAGGTGAAACCGCGAAGGCGTTTCAATTTCCATTTCTCCCATTCGCATGGGCGTGGAGCATATTTCCTGGGCCTTTCTTAGAAACCAACACAAAGGGAAACAAAACACGCATGGTGAATTCAACTTAACTCTTGAAACCGCCTGTTGCCAATCAATCCTGTTTCGGGCTCTTTTCCAGTGCCTATCCCCAGGACATTTTTGCAGCGGGGGTGTCAATTACAACCCCGCTGGCCTTTTGAACAGGAAGGGCCGCTGAGCTCCCTTTGGAACGTTGTAGTTACAGGAGGCGGCCACAAGGCGGCAGCATTTTCCCACAGCTGGTCGGATTCCCCAGGAACGCAGACCTTGCGCACACGCGTGTTCTTGGAATATGAATTAGAGAGGAACGTGTCCGGACAGACACCTAAGGGCTTGTGTCTCACTCCTTCTCCCACTTACCCTTCCCACTCTCGATTCATCACACCCCCTGCAAACCCCTCCTGAAGAGTGTCTTGTCGGAGGCAAGTGGGGTGACTCTAAGGAAGGAGGTGAATGGCGGGAACCCCACCAGCAGGAGACCTGGACACCAGGTGATGTTTGAACACTGTTGTGCATGTCGGACCACCATCCTCTGGCTGCAGTGGGCTTGGCTTAGCTGCAGGAGGGCACACCTACATCTACAGAGACTGCTGCCAACCAGAAGGGACCAGGCACCACAGGTCCAAAGGGGTTAATTCGCTGGTGCGACCCACTCCCGTGCCGACCTGCCTCACTGTGACCACACTCCAACTTTGGTGCCCAAGCCTGCTCACGCTCCAGGGAAGTGACACCCGCGCATCTCTCTGAGGCCTGAGAGGAACATACTGGATCTCGATCATTTTGCTTTTTATAGAGATTCTAATTTCTGTCCATGTCTAGTGAATTTACAATGCTGTTGACTTTCGCTGTGCAGCACCTTGATTCAGTTCTCCGTGTATGTATATATATACACAACCATTCTCTTTCACATTCTCTTCCCACGTAGCTTAGTCCAGGGTGGTGCCGACCGCTCCCTGTGCTTTGTAGAAAGTGGTTGTTGATCGTCTGCTTAATACATATTAGAATGCATGTGTTAATCCCACCCTCCTCATTCAACCCACCTCCGCATGCCTTTGCCCTCTCGAAACCCTGTACTTGCGTTCTAAATCTGTGACTCTGTTTGTGCTTTCTACTTTCCTGGTATTGACTTTGAGATGCCACCTATACGTGCTATCGTTGGAATTTTCTCTTTCTCTGTTGGATGTCCCATGCTGAGTACAGGGAACTCCGGATCTCTCGAAGATGCTGGAAATGGCAGGATTTTATTCTGTTTCATGGCTGAGCAGTATTCCATGCTCTATGTGTACCATCTCTTCACTTTCCATTCATCTGGGGATGGACATTGTGTTTTTACTTTCAAGACTTGGCTGTTGTCAATAGGTGGCTAGTGACAGCTGGGGCACCCGTGTCTCTCTAAAGTACACATGGTTCTGCAAACGCTTCCAAAACACTGCAGAGGAAAGAACACTCCCAAACTCATTGTACGAAGCCATCCCCCTGATCCCCAAACCAGACAAAGATACTACAAGAAAAGAAAACTGGAGAGCAATATCACCGATAAACTTAGATGCAAAAATCCTCAACAAGATACTAGCCAACAGACTCCAACATGACATTAAAAGGATCACACACCATGACACTGTGTTTTTACTTTCAAGCCTTGGCTCTTGTCAATAGGTGTGCAGGGGTCACTGGCCTGCCCGGGTCTCCCCAAATGATACTTTACTGTGCAAAGACAGCCAGGAGGTGGATTGCCACATCATGTGGCCGGCTCTCTGGTTTTGTTTTGTTTTTGGCAGGAATCTCTTGATTGTTTTCAGTGGTGCCTGTTACCAGGGCGCAATACCACCAGTGGCTTAGGAGGCTTCCCTTTTCTCCAGGCCCTCTCCCGAAGGTATTGCTTCCAGACGTATTGACACTGGCAATCCTAACGGCTGCCAGGTGAAACCGTGAAGGCGTTTCAATTTCCATTTCTCCCATTCGCATGGGCATGGAGCATATTTCCTGGGCCTTTCTTAGAAACCAACACAAAGGGAAACAAAACAGGCATGGTGAATTCAACTTACCTCTTGAAACCGCCTGTTGCCAATCAATCCTGTTTCGGGCTCTTTTCCAGTGCCTATCCCCAGGACATTTTTGCAGCAGGGGTGTCAATTACAACCCCGCTGGCCTTTTGAACAGGAAGGGCCGCTGAGCTCCCTTTGGAACGTTGTAGTTACAGGAGGCGGCCACAAGGCGGCAGCATTTTCCCACAGCTGGTCGGATCCCCCAGGAACGCAGACCTTGCGCACACGCGTGTTCTTGGAATATGAATTAGAGAGGAACGTGTCCGGACAGACACCTAAGGGCTTGTGTCTCACTCCTTCTCCCACTTACCCTTCCCACTCTCGATTCATCACACCCCCTGCAAACCCCTCCTGAAGAGTGTGTTGTCGGAGGCAAGTGGGGTGACTCTAAGGAAGGAGGTGAATGGCGGGAACCCCACCAGCAGGAGACCTGGACACCAGGTGATGTTTGAACACTGTTGTGCATGTCGGACCACCATCCTCTGGCTGCAGTGGGCTTGGCTTAGCTGCAGGAGGGCACACCTACATCTACAGAGACTGCTGCCAACCAGAAGGGACCAGGCACCACAGGTCCAAAGGGGTTAATTCGCTGGTGCGACCCACTCCCGTGCCGACCTGCCTCACTGTGACCACACTCCAACTTTGGTGCCCAAGCCTGCTCATGCTCCAGGGAAGTGACACCCGCGCATCTCTCTGAGGCCTGAGAGGAACATACTGGATCTTGATCATTTTGCTTTTTATAGAGATTCTAATTTCTGTCCATGTCTAGTGAATTTACAATGCTGTTGACTTTCGCTGTGCAGCACCTTGATTCAGTTCTCCGTGTATGTATATATATACACATCCATTCTCTTTCGCATTCTCTTCCCACATAGCTTAGTCCAGGGTGGTGCCGAACGCTCCCTGTGCTTTGTAGAAGGTGGTTGTGGATCATCTGCTTAATACATATTAGAATGCATGTGTTAATCCCACCCTCCTCATTCAACCCACCTCCGCATGCCTTTGCCCTCTCGAAACCCTGTACTTGCGTTCTAAATCTGTGACTCTGTTTGTGCTTTCTACTTTCCTGGTATCGACTTTGAGATGCCACCTATACGTGCTATCGTTGGAATTTTCTCTTTCTCTGTTGGACGTCCCATGCTGAGTACAGGGAACTCCGGATCTATCGAAGATGCTGGAAATGGCAGGATATTATTCTGTTTCATGGCTGAGCAGTATTCCATGCTCTATGTGTACCAACTCTTCACTTTCCATTCATCTGGGGATGGACATTGTGTTTTTACTTTCAAGACTTGGCTGTTGTCAATAGGTGGCTAGTGACAGCTGGGGCACCCGTGTCTCTCTAAAGTACACATGGTTCTGCAAACGCTTCCAAAACACTGCAGAGGAAAGAACACTCCCAAACTCATTGTACGAAGCCATCCACCTGATCCCCAAACCAGACAAAGATACTACAAGAAAAGAAAACTGGAGAGCAATATCACCGATGAACTTAGATGCAAAAATCCTCAACAAGATACTAGCCAACAGACTCCAACATGACATTAAAAGGATCACACACCATGACACTGTGTTTTTACTTTCAAGCCTTGGCTCTTGTCAATAGGTGTGCAGGGGTCGCTGGCCTGCCCGGGTCTCCCCAAATGATACTTTACTGTGCAAAGACAGCCAGGAGGTGGATTGCCACATCATGTGGCCGGCTCTCTGGTTTTGTTTTGTTTTTGGCAGGAATCTCTTGATTGTTTTCAGTGGTGCCTGTTACCAGGGCGCAATACCACCAGTGGCTTAGGAGGCTTCCCTTTTCTCCAGGCCCTCTCCCGAAGGTATTGCTTCCAGACGTATTGACACTGGCAATCCTAACGGCTGCCAGGTGAAACCGCGAAGGCGTTTCAATTTCCATTTCTCCCATTCGCATGGGCGTGGAGCATATTTCCTGGGCCTTTCTTAGAAACCAACACAAAGGGAAACAAAACACGCATGGTGAATTCAACTTACCTCTTGAAACCGCCTGTTGCCAATCAATCCTGTTTCGGGCTCTTTTCCAGTGCCTATCCCCAGGACATTTTTGCAGCGGGGGTGTCAATTACAACCCCGCTGGCCTTTTGAACAGGAAGGGCCGCTGAGCTCCCTTTGGAACGTTGTAGTTACAGGAGGCGGCCACAAGGCGGCAGCATTTTCCCACAGCTGGTCGGATTCCCCAGGAATGCAGACCTTGCGCACATGCGTGTTCTTGGAATATGAATTAGAGAGGAACGTGTCCGGACAGACACCTAAGGGCTTGTGTCTCACTCCTTCTCCCACTTACCCTTCCCACTCTCGACTCATCACACCCCCTGCAAACCCCTCCTGAAGAGTGTGTTGTCGGAGGCAAGTGGGGTGACTCTAAGGAAGGAGGTGAATGGCGGGAACCCCACCAGCAGGAGACCTGGACACCAGGTGATGTTTGAACACTGTTGTGCATGTCGGACCACCATCCTCTGGCTGCAGTGGGCTTGGCTTAGCTGCAGGAGGGCACACCTACATCTACAGAGACTGCTGCCAACCAGAAGGGACCAGGCACCACAGGTCCAAAGGGGTTAATTCGCTGGTGCGACCCACTCCCGCGCCGACCTGCCTCACTGTGACCACACTCCAACTTTGGTGCCCAAGCCTGCTCACGCTCCAGGGAAGTGACACCCGCGCATCTCTCTCAGGCCTGAGAGGAACATACTGGATCTCGATCATTTTGCTTTTTATAGAGATTCTAATTTCTGTCCATGTCTAGTGAATTTACAATGCTGTTGACTTTCGCTGTGCAGCACCTTGATTCAGTTCTCCGTGTATGTATATATATACACAACCATTCTCTTTCGCATTCTCTTCCCACGTAGCTTAGTCCAGGGTGGTGCCGACCGCTCCCTGTGCTTTGTAGAAGGTGGTTGTGGATCGTCTGCTTAATACATATTAGAATGCATGTGTTAATCCCTCCCTCCTCATTCAACCCACCTCCGCATGCCTTTGCCCTCTCGAAACCCTGTACTTGCGTTCTAAATCTGTGACTCTGTTTGTGCTTTCTACTTTCCTGGTATTGACTTTGAGATGCCACCTATACGTGCTATCGTTGGAATTTTCTCTTTCTCTGTTGGACGTCCCATGCTGAGTACAGGGAACTCCGGATCTCTCGAAGATGCTGGAAATGGCAGGATTTTATTCTGTTTCATGGCTGAGCAGTATTCCATGCTCTATGTGTACCATCTCTTCACTTTCCATTCATCTGGGGATGGACATTGTGTTTTTACTTTCAAGACTTGGCTGTTGTCAATAGGTGGCTAGTGACAGCTGGGGAGCCCGTGTCTCTCTAAAGTACACATGGTTCTGCAAACGCTTCCAAAACACTGCAGAGGAAAGAACACTCCCAAACTCATTGTACGAAGCCATCCACCTGATCCCCAAACCAGGCAAAGATACTACAAGAAAAGAAAACTGGAGAGCAATATCACCGATGAACTTAGATGCAAAAATCCTCAACAAGATACTAGCCAACAGACTCCAACATGACATTAAAAGGATCACACACCATGACACTGTGTTTTTACTTTCAAGCCTTGGCTCTTGTCAATAGGTGTGCAGGGGTCGCTGGCCTGCCCGGGTCTCCCCAAATGATACTTTACTGTGCAAAGACAGCCAGGAGGTGGATTGCCACATCATGTGGCCGGCTCTCTGGTTTTGCTTTGTTTTTGGCAGGAATCTCTTGATTGTTTTCAGTGGTGCCTGTTACCAGGGCGCAATACCACCAGTGGCTTAGGAGGCTTCCCTTTTCTCCAGGCCCTCTCCCGAAGGTATTGCTTCCAGACGTATTGATACTGGCAATCCTAACGGCTGCCAGGTGAAACCGCGAAGGTGTTTCAATTTCCATTTCTCCCATTCGCATGGGCGTGGAGCATATTTCCTGGGCCTTTCTTAGAAACCAACACAAAGGGAAACAAAACACGCATGGTGAATTCAACTTACCTCTTGAAACCGCCTGTTGCCAATCAATCCTGTTTCGGGCTCTTTTCCAGTGCCTATCCCCAGGACATTTTTGCAGCGGGGGTGTCAATTACAACCCCGCTGGCCTTTTGAACAGGAAGGGCCGCTGAGCTCCCTTTGGAACGTTGTAGTTACAGGAGGCGGCCACAAGGCGGCAGCATTTTCCCACAGCTGGTCGGATTCCCCAGGAACGCAGACCTTGCGCACACGCGTGTTCTTGGAATATGAATTAGAGAGGAACGTGTCCGGACAGACACCTAAGGGCTTGTGTCTCACTCCTTCTCCCACTTACCCTTCCCACTCTCGATTCATCACACCCCCTGCAAACCCCTCCTGAAGAGTGTGTTGTCGGAGGCAAGTGGGGTGACTCTAAGGAAGGAGGTGAATGGCGGGAACCCCACCAGCAGGAGACCTGGACACCAGGTGATGTTTGAACACTGTTGTGCATGTCGGACCACCATCCTCTGGCTGCAGTGGGCTTGGCTTAGCTGCAGGAGGGCACACCTACATCTACAGAGACTGCTGCCAACCAGAAGGGACCAGGCACCACAGGTCCAAAGGGGTTAATTCGCTGGTGCGACCCACTCCCGTGCCGACCTGCCTCACTGTGACCACACTCCAACTTTGGTGCCCAAGCCTGCTCACGCTCCAGGGAAGTGACACCCGCGCATCTCTCTCAGGCCTGAGAGGAACATACTGGATCTCGATCATTTTGCTTTTTATAGAGATTCTAATTTCTGTCCATGTCTAGTGAATTTACAATGCTGTTGACTTTCGCTGTGCAGCACCTTGATTCAGTTCTCCGTGTATGTATATATATACACATCCATTCTCTTTCGCATTCTCTTCCCACATAGCTTAGTCCAGGGTGGTGCCGAACGCTCCCTGTGCTTTGTAGAAGGTGGTTGTGGATCATCTGCTTAATACATATTAGAATGCATGTGTTAATCCCACCCTCCTCATTCAACCCACCTCCGCATGCCTTTGCCCTCTCGAAACCCTGTACTTGCGTTCTAAATCTGTGACTCTGTTTGTGCTTTCTACTTTCCTGGTATCGACTTTGAGATGCCACCTATACGTGCTATCGTTGGAATTTTCTCTTTCTCTGTTGGACGTCCCATGCTGAGTACAGGGAACTCCGGATCTATCGAAGATGCTGGAAATGGCAGGATATTATTCTGTTTCATGGCTGAGCAGTATTCCATGCTCTATGTGTACCAACTCTTCACTTTCCATTCATCTGGGGATGGACATTGTGTTTTTACTTTCAAGACTTGGCTGTTGTCAATAGGTGGCTAGTGACAGCTGGGGCACCCGTGTCTCTCTAAAGTACACATGGTTCTGCAAACGCTTCCAAAACACTGCAGAGGAAAGAACACTCCCAAACTCATTGTACGAAGCCATCCACCTGATCCCCAAACCAGACAAAGATACTACAAGAAAAGAAAACTGGAGAGCAATATCACCGATGAACTTAGATGCAAAAATCCTCAACAAGATACTAGCCAACAGACTCCAACATGACATTAAAAGGATCACACACCATGACACTGTGTTTTTACTTTCAAGCCTTGGCTCATGTCAATAGGTGTGCAGGGGTCGCTGGCCTGCCCGGGTCTCCCCAAATGATACTTTACTGTGCAAAGACAGCCAGGAGGTGGATTGCCACATCATGTGGCCGGCTCTCTGGTTTTGTTTTGTTTTTGGCAGGAATCTCTTGATTGTTTTCAGTGGTGCCTGTTACCAGGGCGCAATACCACCAGTGGCTTAGGAGGCTTCCCTTTTCTCCAGGCCCTCTCCCGAAGGTATTGCTTCCAGACGTATTGACACTGGCAATCCTAACGGATGCCAGGTGAAACCGCGAAGGCGTTTCAATTTCCATTTCTCCCATTCGCATGGGCGTGGAGCATATTTCCTGGGCCTTTCTTAGAAACCAACACAAAGGGAAACAAAACAGGCATGGTGAATTCAACTTACCTCTTGAAACCGCCTGTTGCCAATCAATCCTGTTTCGGGCTCTTTTCCAGTGCCTATCCCCAGGACATTTTTGCAGCGGGGGTGTCAATTACAACCCCGCTGGCCTTTTGAACAGGAAGGGCCGCTGAGCTCCCTTTGGAACGTTGTAGTTACAGGAGGCGGCCACAAGGCGGCAGCATTTTCCCACAGCTGGTCGGATTCCCCAGGAACGCAGACCTTGCGCACATGCGTGTTCTTGGAATATGAATTAGAGAGGAATGTGTCCGGACAGACACCTAAGGGCTTGTGTCTCACTCCTTCTCCCACTTACCCTTCCCACTCTCGACTCATCACACCCCCTGCAAACCCCTCCTGAAGAGTGTGTTGTCGGAGGCAAGTGGGGTGACTCTAAGGAAGGAGGTGAATGGCGGGAACTCCACCAGCAGGAGACCTGGACACCAGGTGATGTTTGAACACTGTTGTGCATGTCGGACCACCATCCTCTGGCTGCAGTGGGCTTGGCTTAGCTTCAGGAGGGCACACCTACATCTACAGAGACTGCTGCCAACCAGAAGGGACCAGGCACCACAGGTCCAAAGGGGTTAATTCGCTGGTGCGACCCACTCCCGCGCCGACCTGCCTCACTGTGACCACACTCCAACTTTGGTGCCCAAGCCTGCTCACGCTCCAGGGAAGTGACACCCGCGCATCTCTCTGAGGCCTGAGAGGAACATACTGGATCTCGATCATTTTGCTTTTTATAGAGATTCTAATTTCTGTCCATGTCTAGTGAATTTACAATGCTGTTGACTTTCGCTGTGCAGCACCTTGATTCAGTTCTCCGTGTATGTATATATATACACAACCATTCTCTTTCACATTCTCTTCCCACGTAGCTTAGTCCAGGGTGGTGCCGACCGCTCCCTGTGCTTTGTAGAAGGTGGTTGTTGATCGTCTGCTTAATACATATTAGAATGCATGTGTTAATCCCTCCCTCCTCATTCAACCCACCTCCGCATGCCTTTGCCCTCTCGAAACCCTGTACTTGCGTTCTAAATCTGTGACTCTGTTTGTGCTTTCTACTTTCCTGGTATTGACTTTGAGATGCCACCTATACGTGCTATCGTTGGAATTTTCTCTTTCTCTGTTGGACGTCCCATGCTGAGTACAGGGAACTCCGGATCTCTCGAAGATGCTGGAAATGGCAGGATTTTATTCTGTTTCATGGCTGAGCAGTATTCCATGCTCTATGTGTACCATCTCTTCACTTTCCATTCATCTGGGGATGGACATTGTGTTTTTACTTTCAAGACTTGGCTGTTGTCAATAGGTGGCTAGTGACAGCTGGGGCACCCGTGTCTCTCTAAAGTACACATGGTTCTGCAAACGCTTCCAAAACACTGCAGAGGAAAGAACACTCCCAAACTCATTGTACGAAGCCATCCCCCTGATCCCCAAACCAGACAAAGATACTACAAGAAAAGAAAACTGGAGAGCAATATCACCGATAAACTTAGATGCAAAAATCCTCAACAAGATACTAGCCAACAGACTCCAACATGACATTAAGAGGATCACACACCATGACACTGTGTTTTTACTTTCAAGCCTTGGCTCTTGTCAATAGGTGTGCAGGGGTCGCTGGCCTGCCCGGGTCTCCCCAAATGATACTTTACTGTGCAAAGACAGCCAGGAGGTGGATTGCCACATCATGTGGCCGGCTCTCTGGTTTTGTTTTGTTTTTGGCAGGAATCTCTTGATTGTTTTCAGTGGTGCCTGTTACCAGGGCGCAATACCACCAGTGGCTTAGGAGGCTTCCCTTTTCTCCAGGCCCTCTCCCGAAGGTATTGCTTCCAGACGTATTGACACTGGCAATCCTAACGGCTGCCAGGTGAAACCGTGAAGGCGTTTCAATTTCCATTTCTCCCATTCGCATGGGCATGGAGCATATTTCCTAGGCCTTTCTTAGAAACCAACACAAAGGGAAACAAAACACGCATGGTGAATTCAACTTACCTCTTGAAACCGCCTGTTGCCAATCAATCCTGTTTCGGGCTCTTTTCCAGTGCCTATCCCCAGGACATTTTTGCAGCGGGGGTGTCAATTACAACCCCGCTGGCCTTTTGAACAGGAAGGGCCGCTGAGCTCCCTTTGGAACGTTGTAGTTACAGGAGGCGGCCACAAGGCGGCAGCATTTTCCCACAGCTGGTCGGATTCCCCAGGAACGCAGACCTTGCGCACATGCGTGTTCTTGGAATATGAATTAGAGAGGAACGTGTCCGGACAGACACCTAAGGGCTTGTGTCTCACTCCTTCTCCCACTTACCCTTCCCACTCTCGATTCATCACACCCCCTGCAAACCCCTCCTGAAGAGTGTGTTGTCGGAGGCAAGTGGGGTGACTCTAAGGAAGGAGGTGAATGGCGGGAACCCCACCAGCAGGAGACCTGGACACCAGGTGATGTTTGAACACTGTTGTGCATGTCGGACCACCATCCTCTGGCTGCAGTGGGCTTGGCTTAGCTGCAGGAGGGCACACCTACATCTACAGAGACTGCTGCCAACCAGAAGGGACCAGGCACCACAGGTCCAAAGGGGTTAATTCGCTGGTGCGACCCACTCCCGTGCCGACCTGCCTCACTGTGACCACACTCCAACTTTGGTGCCCAAGCCTGCTCATGCTCCAGGGAAGTGACACCCGCGCATCTCTCTGAGGCCTGAGAGGAACATACTGGATCTTGATCATTTTGCTTTTTATAGAGATTCTAATTTCTGTCCATGTCTAGTGAATTTACAATGCTGTTGACTTTCGCTGTGCAGCACCTTGATTCAGTTCTCCGTGTATGTATATATATACACATCCATTCTCTTTCGCATTCTCTTCCCACATAGCTTAGTCCAGGGTGGTGCCGAACGCTCCCTGTGCTTTGTAGAAGGTGGTTGTGGATCATCTGCTTAATACATATTAGAATGCATGTGTTAATCCCACCCTCCTCATTCAACCCACCTCCGCATGCCTTTGCCCTCTCGAAACCCTGTACTTGCGTTCTAAATCTGTGACTCTGTTTGTGCTTTCTACTTTCCTGGTATCGACTTTGAGATGCCACCTATACGTGCTATCGTTGGAATTTTCTCTTTCTCTGTTGGACGTCCCATGCTGAGTACAGGGAACTCCGGATCTATCGAAGATGCTGGAAATGGCAGGATATTATTCTGTTTCATGGCTGAGCAGTATTCCATGCTCTATGTGTACCAACTCTTCACTTTCCATTCATCTGGGGATGGACATTGTGTTTTTACTTTCAAGACTTGGCTGTTGTCAATAGGTGGCTAGTGACAGCTGGGGCACCCGTGTCTCTCTAAAGTACACATGGTTCTGCAAACGCTTCCAAAACACTGCAGAGGAAAGAACACTCCCAAACTCATTGTACGAAGCCATCCACCTGATCCCCAAACCAGACAAAGATACTACAAGAAAAGAAAACTGGAGAGCAATATCACCGATGAACTTAGATGCAAAAATCCTCAACAAGATACTAGCCAACAGACTCCAACATGACATTAAAAGGATCACACACCATGACACTGTGTTTTTACTTTCAAGCCTTGGCTCTTGTCAATAGGTGTGCAGGGGTCGCTGGCCTGCCCGGGTCTCCCCAAATGATACTTTACTGTGCAAAGACAGCCAGGAGGTGGATTGCCACATCATGTGGCCGGCTCTCTGGTTTTGTTTTGTTTTTGGCAGGAATCTCTTGATTGTTTTCAGTGGTGCCTGTTACCAGGGCGCAATACCACCAGTGGCTTAGGAGGCTTCCCTTTTCTCCAGGCCCTCTCCCGAAGGTATTGCTTCCAGACGTATTGACACTGGCAATCCTAACGGCTGCCAGGTGAAACCGCGAAGGCGTTTCAATTTCCATTTCTCCCATTCGCATGGGCGTGGAGCATATTTCCTGGGCCTTTCTTAGAAACCAACACAAAGGGAAACAAAACACGCATGGTGAATTCAACTTACCTCTTGAAACCGCCTGTTGCCAATCAATCCTGTTTCGGGCTCTTTTCCAGTGCCTATCCCCAGGACATTTTTGCAGCGGGGGTGTCAATTACAACCCCGCTGGCCTTTTGAACAGGAAGGGCCGCTGAGCTCCCTTTGGAACGTTGTAGTTACAGGAGGCGGCCACAAGGCGGCAGCATTTTCCCACAGCTGGTCGGATTCCCCAGGAATGCAGACCTTGCGCACATGCGTGTTCTTGGAATATGAATTAGAGAGGAACGTGTCCGGACAGACACCTAAGGGCTTGTGTCTCACTCCTTCTCCCACTTACCCTTCCCACTCTCGACTCATCACACCCCCTGCAAACCCCTCCTGAAGAGTGTGTTGTCGGAGGCAAGTGGGGTGACTCTAAGGAAGGAGGTGAATGGCGGGAACCCCACCAGCAGGAGACCTGGACACCAGGTGATGTTTGAACACTGTTGTGCATGTCGGACCACCATCCTCTGGCTGCAGTGGGCTTGGCTTAGCTGCAGGAGGGCACACCTACATCTACAGAGACTGCTGCCAACCAGAAGGGACCAGGCACCACAGGTCCAAAGGGGTTAATTCGCTGGTGCGACCCACTCCCGCGCCGACCTGCCTCACTGTGACCACACTCCAACTTTGGTGCCCAAGCCTGCTCACGCTCCAGGGAAGTGACACCCGCGCATCTCTCTCAGGCCTGAGAGGAACATACTGGATCTCGATCATTTTGCTTTTTATAGAGATTCTAATTTCTGTCCATGTCTAGTGAATTTACAATGCTGTTGACTTTCGCTGTGCAGCACCTTGATTCAGTTCTCCGTGTATGTATATATATACACAACCATTCTCTTTCACATTCTCTTCCCACGTAGCTTAGTCCAGGGTGGTGCCGACCGCTCCCTGTGCTTTGTAGAAGGTGGTTGTGGATCGTCTGCTTAATACATATTAGAATGCATGTGTTAATCCCTCCCTCCTCATTCAACCCACCTCCGCATGCCTTTGCCCTCTCGAAACCCTGTACTTGCGTTCTAAATCTGTGACTCTGTTTGTGCTTTCTACTTTCCTGGTATTGACTTTGAGATGCCACCTATACGTGCTATCGTTGGAATTTTCTCTTTCTCTGTTGGACGTCCCATGCTGAGTACAGGGAACTCCGGATCTCTCGAAGATGCTGGAAATGGCAGGATTTTATTCTGTTTCATGGCTGAGCAGTATTCCATGCTCTATGTGTACCATCTCTTCACTTTCCATTCATCTGTTGATGGACATTGTGTTTTTACTTTCAAGACTTGGCTGTTGTCAATAGGTGGCTAGTGACAGCTGGGGAGCCCGTGTCTCTCTAAAGTACACATGGTTCTGCAAACGCTTCCAAAACACTGCAGAGGAAAGAACACTCCCAAACTCATTGTACGAAGCCATCCACCTGATCCCCAAACCAGGCAAAGATACTACAAGAAAAGAAAACTGGAGAGCAATATCACCGATGAACTTAGATGCAAAAATCCTCAACAAGATACTAGCCAACAGACTCCAACATGACATTAAAAGGATCACACACCATGACACTGTGTTTTTACTTTCAAGCCTTGGCTCTTGTCAATAGGTGTGCAGGGGTCGCTGGCCTGCCCGGGTCTCCCCAAATGATACTTTACTGTGCAAAGACAGCCAGGAGGTGGATTGCCACATCATGTGGCCGGCTCTCTGGTTTTGCTTTGTTTTTGGCAGGAATCTCTTGATTGTTTTCAGTGGTGCCTGTTACCAGGGCGCAATACCACCAGTGGCTTAGGAGGCTTCCCTTTTCTCCAGGCCCTCTCCCGAAGGTATTGCTTCCAGACGTATTGATACTGGCAATCCTAACGGCTGCCAGGTGAAACCGCGAAGGCGTTTCAATTTCCATTTCTCCCATTCGCATGGGCGTGGAGCATATTTCCTGGGCCTTTCTTAGAAACCAACACAAAGGGAAACAAAACACGCATGGTGAATTCAACTTACCTCTTGAAACCGCCTGTTGCCAATCAATCCTGTTTCGGGCTCTTTTCCAGTGCCTATCCCCAGGACATTTTTGCAGCGGGGGTGTCAATTACAACCCCGCTGGCCTTTTGAACAGGAAGGGCCGCTGAGCTCCCTTTGGAACGTTGTAGTTACAGGAGGCGGCCACAAGGCGGCAGCATTTTCCCACAGCTGGTCGGATTCCCCAGGAACGCAGACCTTGCGCACACGCGTGTTCTTGGAATATGAATTAGAGAGGAACGTGTCCGGACAGACACCTAAGGGCTTGTGTCTCACTCCTTCTCCCACTTACCCTTCCCACTCTCGATTCATCACACCCCCTGCAAACCCCTCCTGAAGAGTGTGTTGTCGGAGGCAAGTGGGGTGACTCTAAGGAAGGAGGTGAATGGCGGGAACCCCACCAGCAGGAGACCTGGACACCAGGTGATGTTTGAACACTGTTGTGCATGTCGGACCACCATCCTCTGGCTGCAGTGGGCTTGGCTTAGCTGCAGGAGGGCACACCTACATCTACAGAGACTGCTGCCAACCAGAAGGGACCAGGCACCACAGGTCCAAAGGGGTTAATTCGCTGGTGCGACCCACTCCCGTGCCGACCTGCCTCACTGTGACCACACTCCAACTTTGGTGCCCAAGCCTGCTCACGCTCCAGGGAAGTGACACCCGCGCATCTCTCTGAGGCCTGAGAGGAACATACTGGATCTCGATCATTTTGCTTTTTATAGAGATTCTAATTTCTGTCC
Organism: Hippopotamus amphibius kiboko; assembly: GCF_030028045.1. NCBI lineage: Eukaryota > Metazoa > Chordata > Mammalia > Artiodactyla > Hippopotamidae > Hippopotamus > Hippopotamus amphibius. The sequence continues at coordinate 95,634,035 of NC_080191.1, read as the reverse complement.
ATGTCTAGTGAATTTACAATGCTGTTGACTTTCGCTGTGCAGCACCTTGATTCAGTTCTCCGTGTATGTATATATATACACATCCATTCTCTTTCGCATTCTCTTCCCACATAGCTTAGTCCAGGGTGGTGCCGAACGCTCCCTGTGCTTTGTAGAAGGTGGTTGTGGATCATCTGCTTAATACATATTAGAATGCATGTGTTAATCCCACCCTCCTCATTCAACCCACCTCCGCATGCCTTTGCCCTCTCGAAACCCTGTACTTGCGTTCTAAATCTGTGACTCTGTTTGTGCTTTCTACTTTCCTGGTATCGACTTTGAGATGCCACCTATACGTGCTATCGTTGGAATTTTCTCTTTCTCTGTTGGACGTCCCATGCTGAGTACAGGGAACTCCGGATCTATCGAAGATGCTGGAAATGGCAGGATATTATTCTGTTTCATGGCTGAGCAGTATTCCATGCTCTATGTGTACCAACTCTTCACTTTCCATTCATCTGGGGATGGACATTGTGTTTTTACTTTCAAGACTTGGCTGTTGTCAATAGGTGGCTAGTGACAGCTGGGGCACCCGTGTCTCTCTAAAGTACACATGGTTCTGCAAACGCTTCCAAAACACTGCAGAGGAAAGAACACTCCCAAACTCATTGTACGAAGCCATCCACCTGATCCCCAAACCAGACAAAGATACTACAAGAAAAGAAAACTGGAGAGCAATATCACCGATGAACTTAGATGCAAAAATCCTCAACAAGATACTAGCCAACAGACTCCAACATGACATTAAAAGGATCACACACCATGACACTGTGTTTTTACTTTCAAGCCTTGGCTCATGTCAATAGGTGTGCAGGGGTCGCTGGCCTGCCCGGGTCTCCCCAAATGATACTTTACTGTGCAAAGACAGCCAGGAGGTGGATTGCCACATCATGTGGCCGGCTCTCTGGTTTTGTTTTGTTTTTGGCAGGAATCTCTTGATTGTTTTCAGTGGTGCCTGTTACCAGGGCGCAATACCACCAGTGGCTTAGGAGGCTTCCCTTTTCTCCAGGCCCTCTCCCGAAGGTATTGCTTCCAGACGTATTGACACTGGCAATCCTAACGGCTGCCAGGTGAAACCGCGAAGGCGTTTCAATTTCCATTTCTCCCATTCGCATGGGCGTGGAGCATATTTCCTGGGCCTTTCTTAGAAACCAACACAAAGGGAAACAAAACACGCATGGTGAATTCAACTTACCTCTTGAAACCGCCTGTTGCCAATCAATCCTGTTTCGGGCTCTTTTCCAGTGCCTATCCCCAGGACATTTTTGCAGCGGGGGTGTCAATTACAACCCCGCTGGCCTTTTGAACAGGAAGGGCCGCTGAGCTCCCTTTGGAACGTTGTAGTTACAGGAGGCGGCCACAAGGCGGCAGCATTTTCCCACAGCTGGTCGGATTCCCCAGGAACGCAGACCTTGCGCACACGCGTGTTCTTGGAATATGAATTAGAGAGGAATGTGTCCGGACAGACACCTAAGGGCTTGTGTCTCACTCCTTCTCCCACTTACCCTTCCCACTCTCGACTCATCACACCCCCTGCAAACCCCTCCTGAAGAGTGTGTTGTCGGAGGCAAGTGGGGTGACTCTAAGGAAGGAGGTGAATGGCGGGAACTCCACCAGCAGGAGACCTGGACACCAGGTGATGTTTGAACACTGTTGTGCATGTCGGACCACCATCCTCTGGCTGCAGTGGGCTTGGCTTAGCTGCAGGAGGGCACACCTACATCTACAGAGACTGCTGCCAACCAGAAGGGACCAGGCACCACAGGTCCAAAGGGGTTAATTCGCTGGTGCGACCCACTCCCGCGCCGACCTGCCTCACTGTGACCACACTCCAACTTTGGTGCCCAAGCCTGCTCACGCTCCAGGGAAGTGACACCCGCGCATCTCTCTGAGGCCTGAGAGGAACATACTGGATCTCGATCATTTTGCTTTTTATAGAGATTCTAATTTCTGTCCATGTCTAGTGAATTTACAATGCTGTTGACTTTCGCTGTGCAGCACCTTGATTCAGTTCTCCGTGTATGTATATATATACACAACCATTCTCTTTCACATTCTCTTCCCACGTAGCTTAGTCCAGGGTGGTGCCGACCGCTCCCTGTGCTTTGTAGAAGGTGGTTGTTGATCGTCTGCTTAATACATATTAGAATGCATGTGTTAATCCCTCCCTCCTCATTCAACCCACCTCCGCATGCCTTTGCCCTCTCGAAACCCTGTACTTGCGTTCTAAATCTGTGACTCTGTTTGTGCTTTCTACTTTCCTGGTATTGACTTTGAGATGCCACCTATACGTGCTATCGTTGGAATTTTCTCTTTCTCTGTTGGACGTCCCATGCTGAGTACAGGGAACTCCGGATCTCTCGAAGATGCTGGAAATGGCAGGATTTTATTCTGTTTCATGGCTGAGCAGTATTCCATGCTCTATGTGTACCATCTCTTCACTTTCCATTCATCTGGGGATGGACATTGTGTTTTTACTTTCAAGACTTGGCTGTTGTCAATAGGTGGCTAGTGACAGCTGGGGCACCCGTGTCTCTCTAAAGTACACATGGTTCTGCAAACGCTTCCAAAACACTGCAGAGGAAAGAACACTCCCAAACTCATTGTACGAAGCCATCCCCCTGATCCCCAAACCAGACAAAGATACTACAAGAAAAGAAAACTGGAGAGCAATATCACCGATAAACTTAGATGCAAAAATCCTCAACAAGATACTAGCCAACAGACTCCAACATGACATTAAGAGGATCACACACCATGACACTGTGTTTTTACTTTCAAGCCTTGGCTCTTGTCAATAGGTGTGCAGGGGTCGCTGGCCTGCCCGGGTCTCCCCAAATGATACTTTACTGTGCAAAGACAGCCAGGAGGTGGATTGCCACATCATGTGGCCGGCTCTCTGGTTTTGTTTTGTTTTTGGCAGGAATCTCTTGATTGTTTTCAGTGGTGCCTGTTACCAGGGCGCAATACCACCAGTGGCTTAGGAGGCTTCCCTTTTCTCCAGGCCCTCTCCCGAAGGTATTGCTTCCAGACGTATTGACACTGGCAATCCTAACGGCTGCCAGGTGAAACCGTGAAGGCGTTTCAATTTCCATTTCTCCCATTCGCATGGGCATGGAGCATATTTCCTAGGCCTTTCTTAGAAACCAACACAAAGGGAAACAAAACACGCATGGTGAATTCAACTTACCTCTTGAAACCGCCTGTTGCCAATCAATCCTGTTTCGGGCTCTTTTCCAGTGCCTATCCCCAGGACATTTTTGCAGCGGGGGTGTCAATTACAACCCCGCTGGCCTTTTGAACAGGAAGGGCCGCTGAGCTCCCTTTGGAACGTTGTAGTTACAGGAGGCGGCCACAAGGCGGCAGCATTTTCCCACAGCTGGTCGGATTCCCCAGGAACGCAGACCTTGCGCACACGCGTGTTCTTGGAATATGAATTAGAGAGGAACGTGTCCGGACAGACACCTAAGGGCTTGTGTCTCACTCCTTCTCCCACTTACCCTTCCCACTCTCGATTCATCACACCCCCTGCAAACCCCTCCTGAAGAGTGTGTTGTCGGAGGCAAGTGGGGTGACTCTAAGGAAGGAGGTGAATGGCGGGAACCCCACCAGCAGGAGACCTGGACACCAGGTGATGTTTGAACACTGTTGTGCATGTCGGACCACCATCCTCTGGCTGCAGTGGGCTTGGCTTAGCTGCAGGAGGGCACACCTACATCTACAGAGACTGCTGCCAACCAGAAGGGACCAGGCACCACAGGTCCAAAGGGGTTAATTCGCTGGTGCGACCCACTCCCGTGCCGACCTGCCTCACTGTGACCACACTCCAACTTTGGTGCCCAAGCCTGCTCATGCTCCAGGGAAGTGACACCCGCGCATCTCTCTGAGGCCTGAGAGGAACATACTGGATCTCGATCATTTTGCTTTTTATAGAGATTCTAATTTCTGTCCATGTCTAGTGAATTTACAATGCTGTTGACTTTCGCTGTGCAGCACCTTGATTCAGTTCTCCGTGTATGTATATATATACACATCCATTCTCTTTCGCATTCTCTTCCCACATAGCTTAGTCCAGGGTGGTGCCGAACGCTCCCTGTGCTTTGTAGAAGGTGGTTGTGGATCATCTGCTTAATACATATTAGAATGCATGTGTTAATCCCACCCTCCTCATTCAACCCACCTCCGCATGCCTTTGCCCTCTCGAAACCCTGTACTTGCGTTCTAAATCTGTGACTCTGTTTGTGCTTTCTACTTTCCTGGTATCGACTTTGAGATGCCACCTATACGTGCTATCGTTGGAATTTTCTCTTTCTCTGTTGGACGTCCCATGCTGAGTACAGGGAACTCCGGATCTATCGAAGATGCTGGAAATGGCAGGATATTATTCTGTTTCATGGCTGAGCAGTATTCCATGCTCTATGTGTACCAACTCTTCACTTTCCATTCATCTGGGGATGGACATTGTGTTTTTACTTTCAAGACTTGGCTGTTGTCAATAGGTGGCTAGTGACAGCTGGGGCACCCGTGTCTCTCTAAAGTACACATGGTTCTGCAAACGCTTCCAAAACACTGCAGAGGAAAGAACACTCCCAAACTCATTGTACGAAGCCATCCACCTGATCCCCAAACCAGACAAAGATACTACAAGAAAAGAAAACTGGAGAGCAATATCACCGATAAACTTAGATGCAAAAATCCTCAACAAGATACTAGACAACAGACTCCAACATGACATTAAAAGGATCACACACCATGACACTGTGTTTTTACTTTCAAGCCTTGGCTCTTGTCAATAGGTGTGCAGGGGTCGCTGGCCTGCCCGGGTCTCCCCAAATGATACTTTACTGTGCAAAGACAGCCAGGAGGTGGATTGCCACATCATGTGGCCGGCTCTCTGGTTTTGTTTTGTTTTTGGCAGGAATCTCTTGATTGTTTTCAGTGGTGCCTGTTACCAGGGCGCAATACCACCAGTGGCTTAGGAGGCTTCCCTTTTCTCCAGGCCCTCTCCCGAAGGTATTGCTTCCAGACGTATTGACACTGGCAATCCTAACGGCTGCCAGGTGAAACCGTGAAGGCGTTTCAATTTCCATTTCTCCCATTCGCATGGGCATGGAGCATATTTCCTGGGCCTTTCTTAGAAACCAACACAAAGGGAAACAAAACACGCATGGTGAATTCAACTTACCTCTTGAAACCGCCTGTTGCCAATCAATCCTGTTTCGGGCTCTTTTCCAGTGCCTATCCCCAGGACATTTTTGCAGCGGGGGTGTCAATTACAACCCCGCTGGCCTTTTGAACAGGAAGGGCCGCTGAGCTCCCTTTGGAACGTTGTAGTTACAGGAGGCGGCCACAAGGCGGCAGCATTTTCCCACAGCTGGTCGGATTCCCCAGGAACGCAGACCTTGCGCACATGCGTGTTCTTGGAATATGAATTAGAGAGGAACGTGTCCGGACAGACACCTAAGGGCTTGTGTCTCACTCCTTCTCCCACTTACCCTTCCCACTCTCGACTCATCACACCCCCTGCAAACCCCTCCTGAAGAGTGTGTTGTCGGAGGCAAGTGGGGTGACTCTAAGGAAGGAGGTGAATGGCGGGAACCCCACCAGCAGGAGACCTGGACACCAGGTGATGTTTGAACACTGTTGTGCATGTCGGACCACCATCCTCTGGCTGCAGTGGGCTTGGCTTAGCTTCAGGAGGGCACACCTACATCTACAGAGACTGCTGCCAACCAGAAGGGACCAGGCACCACAGGTCCAAAGGGGTTAATTCGCTGGTGCGACCCACTCCCGTGCCGACCTGCCTCACTGTGACCACACTCCAACTTTGGTGCCCAAGCCTGCTCACGCTCCAGGGAAGTGACACCCACGCATCTCTCTCAGGCCTGAGAGGAACATACTGGATCTCGATCATTTTGCTTTTTATAGAGATTCTAATTTCTGTCCATGTCTAGTGAATTTACAATGCTGTTGACTTTCGCTGTGCAGCACCTTGATTCAGTTCTCCGTGTATGTATATATATACACAACCATTCTCTTTCACATTCTCTTCCCACGTAGCTTAGTCCAGGGTGGTGCCGACCGCTCCCTGTGCTATGTAGAAGGTGGTTGTGGATCGTCTGCTTAATACATATTAGAATGCATGTGTTAATCCCTCCCTCCTCATTCAACCCACCTCCGCATGCCTTTGCCCTCTCGAAACCCTGTACTTGCGTTCTAAATCTGTGACTCTGTTTGTGCTTTCTACTTTCCTGGTATCGACTTTGAGATGCCACCTATACGTGCTATCGTTGGAATTTTCTCTTTCTCTGTTGGACGTCCCATGCTGAGTACAGGGAACTCCGGATCTATCGAAGATGCTGGAAATGGCAGGATATTATTCTGTTTCATGGCTGAGCAGTATTCCATGCTCTATGTGTACCAACTCTTCACTTTCCATTCATCTGGGGATGGACATTGTGTTTTTACTTTCAAGACTTGGCTGTTGTCAATAGGTGGCTAGTGACAGCTGGGGCACCCGTGTCTCTCTAAAGTACACATGGCTCTGCAAACGCTTCCAAAACACTGCAGAGGAAAAAACACTCCCAAACTCATTGTACGAAGCCATCCACCTGATCCCCAAACCAGGCAAAGATACTACAAGAAAAGAAAACTGGAGAGCAATATCACCGATGAACTTAGATGCAAAAATCCTCAACAAGATACTAGCCAACAGACTCCAACATGACATTAAAAGGATCACACACCATGACACTGTGTTTTTACTTTCAAGCCTTGGCTCTTGTCAATAGGTGTGCAGGGGTCGCTGGCCTGCCCGGGTCTCCCCAAATGATACTTTACTGTGCAAAGACAGCCAGGAGGTGGATTGCCACATCATGTGGCCGGCTCTCTGGTTTTGCTTTGTTTTTGGCAGGAATCTCTTGATTGTTTTCAGTGGTGCCTGTTACCAGGGCGCAATACCACCAGTGGCTTAGGAGGCTTCCCTTTTCTCCAGGCCCTCTCCCGAAGGTATTGCTTCCAGACGTATTGACACTGGCAATCCTAACGGCTGCCAGGTGAAACCGCGAAGGCGTTTCAATTTCCATTTCTCCCATTCGCATGGGCGTGGAGCATATTTCCTGGGCCTTTCTTAGAAACCAACACAAAGGGAAACAAAACACGCATGGTGAATTCAACTTACCTCTTGAAACCGCCTGTTGCCAATCAATCCTGTTTCGGGCTCTTTTCCAGTGCCTATCCCCAGGACATTTTTGCAGCGGGGGTGTCAATTACAACCCCGCTGGCCTTTTGAACAGGAAGGGCCGCTGAGCTCCCTTTGGAACGTTGTAGTTACAGGAGGCGGCCACAAGGCGGCAGCATTTTCCCACAGCTGGTCGGATTCCCCAGGAACGCAGACCTTGCGCACACACGTGTTCTTGGAATATGAATTAGAGAGGAACGTGTCCGGACAGACACCTAAGGGCTTGTGTCTCACTCCTTCTCCCACTTACCCTTCCCACTCTCGATTCATCACACCCCCTGCAAACCCCTCCTGAAGAGTGTGTTGTCGGAGGCAAGTGGGGTGACTCTAAGGAAGGAGGTGAATGGCGGGAACCCCACCAGCAGGAGACCTGGACACCAGGTGATGTTTGAACACTGTTGTGCATGTCGGACCACCATCCTCTGGCTGCAGTGGGCTTGGCTTAGCTGCAGGAGGGCACACCTACATCTACAGAGACTGCTGCCAACCAGAAGGGACCAGGCACCACAGGTCCAAAGGGGTTAATTCGCTGGTGCGACCCACTCCCGCGCCGACCTGCCTCACTGTGACCACACTCCAACTTTGGTGCCCAAGCCTGCTCACGCTCCAGGGAAGTGACACCCGCGCATCTCTCTGAGGCCTGAGAGGAACATACTGGATCTCGATCATTTTGCTTTTTATAGAGATTCTAATTTCTGTCCATGTCTTGTGAATTTACAATGCTGTTGACTTTCGCTGTGCAGCACCTTGATTCAGTTCTCCGTGTATGTATATATATACACATCCATTCTCTTTCGCATTCTCTTCCCACGTAGCTTAGTCCAGGGTGGTGCCGACCGCTCCCTGTGCTTTGTAGAAGGTGGTTGTGGATCATCTGCTTAATACATATTAGAATGCATGTGTTAATCCCACCCTCCTCATTCAACCCACCTCCGCATGCCTTTGCCCTCTCGAAACCGTGTACTTGCGTTCTAAATCTGTGACTCTGTTTGTGCTTTCTACTTTCCTGGTATCGACTTTGAGATGCCACCTATACGTGCTATCGTTGGAATTTTCTCTTTCTCTGTTGGACGTCCCATGCTGAGTACAGGGAACTCCGGATCTATCGAAGATGCTGGAAATGGCAGGATATTATTCTGTTTCATGGCTGAGCAGTATTCCATGCTCTATGTGTACCAACTCTTCACTTTCCATTCATCTGGGGATGGACATTGTGTTTTTACTTTCAAGACTTGGCTGTTGTCAATAGGTGGCTAGTGACAGCTGGGGCACCCGTGTCTCTCTAAAGTACACATGGTTCTGCAAACGCTTCCAAAACACTGCAGAGGAAAGAACACTCCCAAACTCATTGTACGAAGCCATCCCCCTGATCCCCAAACCAGACAAAGATACTACAAGAAAAGAAAACTGGAGAGCAATATCACCGATGAACTTAGATGCAAAAATCCTCAACAAGATACTAGACAACAGACTCCAACATGACATTAAAAGGATCACACACCATGACACTGTGTTTTTACTTTCAAGCCTTGGCTCTTGTCAATAGGTGTGCAGGGGTTGCTGGCCTGCCCGGGTCTCCCCAAATGATACTTTACTGTGCAAAGACAGCCAGGAGGTGGATTGCCACATCATGTGGCCGGCTCTCTGGTTTTGTTTTGTTTTTGGCAGGAATCTCTTGATCGTTTTCAGTGGTGCCTGTTACCAGGGCACAATACCACCAGTGGCTTAGGAGGCTTCCCTTTTCTCCAGGCCCTCTCCCGAAGGTATTGCTTCCAGACGTATTGACACTGGCAATCCTAACGGCTGCCAGGTGAAACCGCGAAGGCGTTTCAATTTCCATTTCTCCCATTCGCATGGGCGTGGAGCATATTTCCTGGGCCTTTCTTAGAAACCAACACAAAGGGAAACAAAACAGGCATGGTGAATTCAACTTACCTCTTGAAACCGCCTGTTGCCAATCAATCCTGTTTCGGGCTCTTTTCCAGTGCCTATCCCCAGGACATTTTTGCAGCGGGGGTGTCAATTACAATCCCGCTGGCCTTTTGAACAGGAAGGGCCGCTGAGCTCCCTTTGGAACGTTGTAGTTACAGGAGGCGGCCACAAGGCGGCAGCATTTTCCCACAGCTGGTCGGATTCCCCAGGAACGCAGACCTTGCGCACACGCGTGTTCTTGGAATATGAATTAGAGAGGAACGTGTCCGGACAGACACCTAAGGGCTTGTGTCTCACTCCTTCTCCCACTTACCCTTCCCACTCTCGATTCATCACACCCCCTGCAAACCCCTCCTGAAGAGTGTGTTGTCGGAGGCAAGTGGGGTGACTCTAAGGAAGGAGGTGAATGGCGGGAACCCCACCAGCAGGAGACCTGGACACCAGGTGATGTTTGAACACTGTTGTGCATGTCGGACCACCATCCTCTGGCTGCAGTGGGCTTGGCTTAGCTGCAGGACGGCACACCTACATCTACAGAGACTGCTGCCAACCAGAAGGGACCAGGCACCACAGGTCCAAAGGGGTTAATACGCTGGTGCGACCCACTCCCGCGCCGACCTGCCTCACTGTGACCACACTCCAACTTTGGTGCCCAAGCCTGCTCACGCTCCAGGGAAGTGACACCCGCGCATCTCTCTGAGGCCTGAGAGGAACATACTGGATCTCGATCATTTTGCTTTTTATAGAGATTCTAATTTCTGTCCATGTCTAGTGAATTTACAATGCTGTTGACTTTCGCTGTGCAGCACCTTGATTCAGTTCTCCGTGTATGTATATATATACACATCCATTCTCTTTCGCATTCTCTTCCCACGTAGCTTAGTCCAGGGTGGTGCCGACCGCTCCCTGTGCTTTGTAGAAGGTGGTTGTGGATCGTCTGCTTAATACATATTAGAATGCATGTGTTAATCCCACCCTCCTCATTCAACCCACCTCCGCATGCCTTTGCCCTCTCGAAACCCTGTACTTGCGTTCTAAATCTGTGACTCTGTTTGTGCTTTCTACTTTCCTGGTATCGACTTTGAGATGCCACCTATACATGCTATCGTTGGAATTTTCTCTTTCTCTGTTGGACGTCCCATGCTGAGTACAGGGAACTCCGGATCTATCGAAGATGCTGGAAATGGCAGGATATTATTCTGTTTCATGGCTGAGCAGTATTCCATGCTCTATGTGTACCAACTCTTCACTTTCCATTCATCTGGGGATGGACATTGTGTTTTTACTTTCAAGACTTGGCTGTTGTAAATAGGTGGCTAGTGACAGCTGGGGCACCCGTGTCTCTCTAAAGTACACATGGTTCTGCAAACGCTTCCAAAACACTGCAGAAGAAAGAACACTCCCAAACTCATTGTACGAAGCCATCCACCTGATCCCCAAACCAGACAAAGATACTACAAGAAAAGAAAACTGGAGAGCAATATCACCGATGAACTTAGATGCAAAAATCCTCAACAAGATACTAGACAACAGACTCCAACATGACATTAAAAGGATCACACACCATGACACTGTGTTTTTACTTTCAAGCCTTGGCTCTTGTCAATAGGTGTGCAGGGGTCGCTGGCCTGCCCGGGTCTCCCCAAATGATACTTTACTGTGCAAAGACAGCCAGGAGGTGGATTGCCACATCATGTGGCCGGCTCTCTGGTTTTGTTTTGTTTTTGGCAGGAATCTCTTGATTGTTTTCAGTGGTGCCTGTTACCAGGGCGCAATACCACCAGTGGCTTAGGAGGCTTCCCTTTTCTCCAGGCCCTCTCCCGAAGCTATCGCTTCCAGACGTATTGACACTGGCAATCCTAACGGCTGCCAGGTGAAACCGCGAAGGCGTTTCAATTTCCATTTCTCCCATTCGCATGGGTGTGGAGCATATTTCCTGGGCCTTTCTTAGAAACCAACACAAAGGGAAACAAAACACGCATGGTGAATTCAACTTACCTCTTGAAACCGCCTGTTGCCAATCAATCCTGTTTCGGGCTCTTTTCCAGTGCCTATCCCCAGGACATTTTTGCAGTGGGGGTGTCAATTACAACCCCGCTGGCCTTTTGAACAGGAAGGGCCGCTGAGCTCCCTTTGGAACGTTGTAGTTACAGGAGGCGGCCACAAGGCGGCAGCATTTTCCCACAGCTGGTCGGATTCCCCAGGAACGCAGACCTTGCGCACACGCGTGTTCTTGGAATATGAATTAGAGAGGAACGTGTCCGGACAGACACCTAAGGGCTTGTGTCGCACTCCTTCTCCCACTTACCCTTCCCACTCTCGATTCATCACACCCCCTGCAAACCCCTCCTGAAGAGTGTGTTGTCGGAGGCAAGTGGGGTGACTCTAAGGAAGGAGGTGAATGGCGGGAACCCCACCAGCTGGAGACCTGGACACCAGGTGATGTTTGAACACTGTTGTGCATTTCGGACCACCATCCACTGGCTGCAGTGGGCTTGGCTTAGCTGCAGGAGGGCACACCTACATCTACAGAGACTGCTGCCAACCAGAAGGGACCAGGCACCACAGGTCCAAAGGGGTTAATTCGCTGGTGCGACCCACTCCAGCGCCGACCTGCCTCACTGTGACCACACTCCAACTTTGGTGCCCAAGCCTGCTCACGCTCCAGGGAAGTGACACCCACGCATCTCTCTGAGGCCTGAGAGGAACATACTGGATCTCGATCATTTTGCTTTTTATAGAGATTCTAATTTCTGTCCATGTCTAGTGAATTTACAATGCTGTTGACTTTCGTTGTGCAGCACCTTGATTCAGTTCTCCGTGTATGTATATATATACACATCCATTCTCTTTCGCATTCTCTTCCCACGTAGCTTAGTCCAGGGTGGTGCCGACCGCTCCCTGTGCTTTGTAGAAGGTGGTTGTGGATCGTCTGCTTAATACATATTAGAATGCATGTGTTAATCCCACCCTCCTCATTCAACCCACCTCCGCATGCCTTTGCCCTCTCAAAACCCTACACTTGCGTTCTAAATCTGTGACTCTGTTTGTGCTTTCTACTTTCCTGGTATCGACTTTGAGATGCCACCTATACGTGCTATCGTTGGAATTTTCTCTTTCTCTGTTGGACGTCCCATGCTGAGTACAGGGAACTCCGGATCTATCGAAGATGCTGGAAATGGCAGGATATTATTCTGTTTCATGGCTGAGCAGTATTCCATGCTCTATGTGTACCAACTCTTCACTTTCCATTCATCTGGGGATGGACATTGTGTTTTTACTTTCAAGACTTGGCTGTTGTCAATAGGTGGCTAGTGACAGCTGGGGCACCCGTGTCTCTCTAAAGTACACATGGTTCTGCAAACGCTTCCAAAACACTGCAGAGGAAAGAACACTCCCAAACTCATTGTACGAAGCCATCCACCTGATCCCCAAACCAGACAAAGATACTACAAGAAAAGAAAACTGGAGAGCAATATCACCGATGAACTTAGATGCAAAAATCCTCAACAAGATACTAGCCAACAGACTGCAACATGACATTAAAAGGATCACACACCATGACACTGTGTTTTTACTTTCAAGTCTTGGCTCTTGTCAATAGGTGTGCAGGGGTCGCTGGCCTGCCCTGGTCTCCCCAAATGATACTTTACTGTGCAAAGACAGCCAGGAGGTGGATTGCCACATCATGTGGCCGGCTCTCTGGTTTTGCTTTGTTTTTGGCAGGAATCTCTTGATTGTTTTCAGTGGTGCCTGTTACCAGGGCGCAATACCACCAGTGGCTTAGGAGGCTTCCCTTTTCTCCAGGCCCTCTCCCGAAGGTATTGCTTCCAGACGTATTGACACTGGCAATCCTAACGGCTGCCAGGTGAAACCGCGAAGGCGTTTCAATTTCCATTTCTCCCATTCGCATGGGCGTGGAGCATATTTCCTGGGCCTTTCTTAGAAACCAACACAAAGGGAAACAAAACACGCATGGTGAATTCAACTTACCTCTTGAAACCGCCTGTTGCCAATCAATCCTGTTTCGGGCTCTTTTCCAGTGCCTATCCCCAGGACATTTTTGCAGCGGGGGTGTCAATTACAACCCCGCTGGCCTTTTGAACAGGAAGGGCCGCTGAGCTCCCTTTGGAACGTTGTAGTTACAGGAGGCGGCCACAAGGCGGCAGCATTTTCCCACAGCTGGTCGGATTCCCCAGGAACGCAGACCTTGCGCACACACGTGTTCTTGGAATATGAATTAGAGAGGAACGTGTCCGGACAGACACCTAAGGGCTTGTGTCTCACTCCTTCTCCCACTTACCCTTCCCACTCTCGATTCATCACACCCCCTGCAAACCCCTCCTGAAGAGTGTGTTGTCGGAGGCAAGTGGGGTGACTCTAAGGAAGGAGGTGAATGGCGGGAACCCCACCAGCAGGAGACCTGGACACCAGGTGATGTTTGAACACTGTTGTGCATGTCGGACCACCATCCTCTGGCTGCAGTGGGCTTGGCTTAGCTGCAGGAGGGCACACCTACATCTACAGAGACTGCTGCCAACCAGAAGGGACCAGGCACCACAGGTCCAAAGGGGTTAATTCGCTGGTGCGACCCACTCCCGCGCCGACCTGCCTCACTGTGACCACACTCCAACTTTGGTGCCCAAGCCTGCTCACGCTCCAGGGAAGTGACACCCGCGCATCTCTCTGAGGCCTGAGAGGAACATACTGGATCTCGATCATTTTGCTTTTTATAGAGATTCTAATTTCTGTCCATGTCTTGTGAATTTACAATGCTGTTGACTTTCGCTGTGCAGCACCTTGATTCAGTTCTCCGTGTATGTATATATATACACATCCATTCTCTTTCGCATTCTCTTCCCACGTAGCTTAGTCCAGGGTGGTGCCGACCGCTCCCTGTGCTTTGTAGAAGGTGGTTGTGGATCATCTGCTTAATACATATTAGAATGCATGTGTTAATCCCACCCTCCTCATTCAACCCACCTCCGCATGCCTTTGCCCTCTCAAAACCCTACACTTGCGTTCTAAATCTGTGACTCTGTTTGTGCTTTCTACTTTCCTGGTATCGACTTTGAGATGCCACCTATACGTGCTATCGTTGGAATTTTCTCTTTCTCTGTTGGACGTCCCATGCTGAGTACAGGGAACTCCGGATCTATCGAAGATGCTGGAAATGGCAGGATATTATTCTGTTTCATGGCTGAGCAGTATTCCATGCTCTATGTGTACCAACTCTTCACTTTCCATTCATCTGGGGATGGACATTGTGTTTTTACTTTCAAGACTTGGCTGTTGTCAATAGGTGGCTAGTGACAGCTGGGGCACCCGTGTCTCTCTAAAGTACACATGGTTCTGCAAACGCTTCCAAAACACTGCAGAGGAAAGAACACTCCCAAACTCATTGTACGAAGCCATCCCCCTGATCCCCAAACCAGACAAAGATACTACAAGAAAAGAAAACTGGAGAGCAATATCACCGATGAACTTAGATGCAAAAATCCTCAACAAGATACTAGACAACAGACTCCAACATGACATTAAAAGGATCACACACCATGACACTGTGTTTTTACTTTCAAGCCTTGGCTCTTGTCAATAGGTGTGCAGGGGTTGCTGGCCTGCCCGGGTCTCCCCAAATGATACTTTAATGTGCAAAGACAGCCAGGAGGTGGATTGCCACATCATGTGGCCGGCTCTCTGGTTTTGTTTTGTTTTTGGCAGGAATCTCTTGATTGTTTTCAGTGGTGCCTGTTACCAGGGCACAATACCACCAGTGGCTTAGGAGGCTTCCCTTTTCTCCAGGCCCTCTCCCGAAGGTATTGCTTCCAGACGTATTGACACTGGCAATCCTAACGGCTGCCAGGTGAAACCGCGAAGGCGTTTCAATTTCCATTTCTCCCATTCGCATGGGCGTGGAGCATATTTCCTGGGCCTTTCTTAGAAACCAACACAAAGGGAAACAAAACAGGCATGGTGAATTCAACTTACCTCTTGAAACCGCCTGTTGCCAATCAATCCTGTTTCGGGCTCTTTTCCAGTGCCTATCCCCAGGACATTTTTGCAGCGGGGGTGTCAATTACAATCCCGCTGGCCTTTTGAACAGGAAGGGCCGCTGAGCACCCTTTGGAACGTTGTAGTTACAGGAGGCGGCCACAAGGCGGCAGCATTTTCCCACAGCTGGTCGGATTCCCCAGGAACGCAGACCTTGCGCACACGCGTGTTCTTGGAATATGAATTAGAGAGGAACGTGTCCGGACAGACACCTAAGGGCTTGTGTCTCACTCCTTCTCCCACTTACCCTTCCCACTCTCGATTCATCACACCCCCTGCAAACCCCTCCTGAAGAGTGTGTTGTCGGAGGCAAGTGGGGTGACTCTAAGGAAGGAGGTGAATGGCGGGAACCCCACCAGCAGGAGACCTGGACACCAGGTGATGTTTGAACACTGTTGTGCATGTCGGACCACCATCCTCTGGCTGCAGTGGGCTTGGCTTAGCTGCAGGACGGCACACCTACATCTACAGAGACTGCTGCCAACCAGAAGGGACCAGGCACCACAGGTCCAAAGGGGTTAATACGCTGGTGCGACCCACTCCCGCGCCGACCTGCCTCACTGTGACCACACTCCAACTTTGGTGCCCAAGCCTGCTCACGCTCCAGGGAAGTGACACCCGCGCATCTCTCTGAGGCCTGAGAGGAACATACTGGATCTCGATCATTTTGCTTTTTATAGAGATTCTAATTTCTGTCCATGTCTAGTGAATTTACAATGCTGTTGACTTTCGCTGTGCAGCACCTTGATTCAGTTCTCCGTGTATGTATATATATACACATCCATTCTCTTTCGCATTCTCTTCCCACGTAGCTTAGTCCAGGGTGGTGCCGACCGCTCCCTGTGCTTTGTAGAAGGTGGTTGTGGATCGTCTGCTTAATACATATTAGAATGCATGTGTTAATCCCACCCTCCTCATTCAACCCACCTCCGCATGCCTTTGCCCTCTCGAAACCCTGTACTTGCGTTCTAAATCTGTGACTCTGTTTGTGCTTTCTACTTTCCTGGTATCGACTTTGAGATGCCACCTATACATGCTATCGTTGGAATTTTCTCTTTCTCTGTTGGACGTCCCATGCTGAGTACAGGGAACTCCGGATCTATCGAAGATGCTGGAAATGGCAGGATATTATTCTGTTTCATGGCTGAGCAGTATTCCATGCTCTATGTGTACCAACTCTTCACTTTCCATTCATCTGGGGATGGACATTGTGTTTTTACTTTCAAGACTTGGCTGTTGTAAATAGGTGGCTAGTGACAGCTGGGGCACCCGTGTCTCTCTAAAGTACACATGGTTCTGCAAACGCTTCCAAAACACTGCAGAAGAAAGAACACTCCCAAACTCATTGTACGAAGCCATCCACCTGATCCCCAAACCAGACAAAGATACTACAAGAAAAGAAAACTGGAGAGCAATATCACCGATGAACTTAGATGCAAAAATCCTCAACAAGATACTAGACAACAGACTCCAACATGACATTAAAAGGATCACACACCATGACACTGTGTTTTTACTTTCAAGCCTTGGCTCTTGTCAATAGGTGTGCAGGGGTCGCTGGCCTGCCCGGGTCTCCCCAAATGATACTTTACTGTGCAAAGACAGCCAGGAGGTGGATTGCCACATCATGTGGCCGGCTCTCTGGTTTTGTTTTGTTTTTGGCAGGAATCTCTTGATTGTTTTCAGTGGTGCCTGTTACCAGGGCGCAATACCACCAGTGGCTTAGGAGGCTTCCCTTTTCTCCAGGCCCTCTCCCGAAGCTATCGCTTCCAGACGTATTGACACTGGCAATCCTAACGGCTGCCAGGTGAAACCGCGAAGGCGTTTCAATTTCCATTTCTCCCATTCGCATGGGTGTGGAGCATATTTCCTGGGCCTTTCTTAGAAACCAACACAAAGGGAAACAAAACACGCATGGTGAATTCAACTTACCTCTTGAAACCGCCTGTTGCCAATCAATCCTGTTTCGGGCTCTTTTCCAGTGCCTATCCCCAGGACATTTTTGCAGTGGGGGTGTCAATTACAACCCCGCTGGCCTTTTGAACAGGAAGGGCCGCTGAGCTCCCTTTGGAACGTTGTAGTTACAGGAGGCGGCCACAAGGCGGCAGCATTTTCCCACAGCTGGTCGGATTCCCCAGGAACGCAGACCTTGCGCACACGCGTGTTCTTGGAATATGAATTAGAGAGGAACGTGTCCGGACAGACACCTAAGGGCTTGTGTCGCACTCCTTCTCCCACTTACCCTTCCCACTCTCGATTCATCACACCCCCTGCAAACCCCTCCTGAAGAGTGTGTTGTCGGAGGCAAGTGGGGTGACTCTAAGGAAGGAGGTGAATGGCGGGAACCCCACCAGCTGGAGACCTGGACACCAGGTGATGTTTGAACACTGTTGTGCATTTCGGACCACCATCCACTGGCTGCAGTGGGCTTGGCTTAGCTGCAGGAGGGCACACCTACATCTACAGAGACTGCTGCCAACCAGAAGGGACCAGGCACCACAGGTCCAAAGGGGTTAATTCGCTGGTGCGACCCACTCCAGCGCCGACCTGCCTCACTGTGACCACACTCCAACTTTGGTGCCCAAGCCTGCTCACGCTCCAGGGAAGTGACACCCACGCATCTCTCTGAGGCCTGAGAGGAACATACTGGATCTCGATCATTTTGCTTTTTATAGAGATTCTAATTTCTGTCCATGTCTAGTGAATTTACAATGCTGTTGACTTTCGTTGTGCAGCACCTTGATTCAGTTCTCCGTGTATGTATATATATACACATCCATTCTCTTTCGCATTCTCTTCCCACGTAGCTTAGTCCAGGGTGGTGCCGACCGCTCCCTGTGCTTTGTAGAAGGTGGTTGTGGATCGTCTGCTTAATACATATTAGAATGCATGTGTTAATCCCACCCTCCTCATTCAACCCACCTCCGCATGCCTTTGCCCTCTCAAAACCCTACACTTGCGTTCTAAATCTGTGACTCTGTTTGTGCTTTCTACTTTCCTGGTATCGACTTTGAGATGCCACCTATACGTGCTATCGTTGGAATTTTCTCTTTCTCTGTTGGACGTCCCATGCTGAGTACAGGGAACTCCGGATCTATCGAAGATGCTGGAAATGGCAGGATATTATTCTGTTTCATGGCTGAGCAGTATTCCATGCTCTATGTGTACCAACTCTTCACTTTCCATTCATCTGGGGATGGACATTGTGTTTTTACTTTCAAGACTTGGCTGTTGTCAATAGGTGGCTAGTGACAGCTGGGGCACCCGTGTCTCTCTAAAGTACACATGGTTCTGCAAACGCTTCCAAAACACTGCAGAGGAAAGAACACTCCCAAACTCATTGTACGAAGCCATCCACCTGATCCCCAAACCAGACAAAGATACTACAAGAAAAGAAAACTGGAGAGCAATATCACCGATGAACTTAGATGCAAAAATCCTCAACAAGATACTAGCCAACAGACTGCAACATGACATTAAAAGGATCACACACCATGACACTGTGTTTTTACTTTCAAGTCTTGGCTCTTGTCAATAGGTGTGCAGGGGTCGCTGGCCTGCCCTGGTCTCCCCAAATGATACTTTACTGTGCAAAGACAGCCAGGAGGTGGATTGCCACATCATGTGGCCGGCTCTCTGGTTTTGTTTTGTTTTTGGCAGGAATCTCTTGATTGTTTTCAGTGGTGCCTGTTACCAGGGCGCAATACCACCAGTGGCTTAGGAGGCTTCCCTTTTCTCCAGGCCCTCTCCCGAAGGTATTGCTTCCAGACGTATTGACACTGGCAATCCTAACGGCTGCCAGGTGAAACCGTGAAGGCGTTTCAATTTCCATTTCTCCCATTCGCATGGGCGTGGAGCATATTTCCTGGGCCTTTCTTAGAAACCAACACAAAGGGAAACAAAACACGCATGGTGAATTCAACTTACCTCTTGAAACCGCCTGTTGCCAATCAATCCTGTTTCGGGCTCTTTTCCAGTGCCTATCCCCAGGACATTTTTGCAGCGGGGGTGTCAATTACAACCCCGCTGGCCTTTTGAACAGGAAGGGCCGCTGAGCTCCCTTTGGAACGTTGTAGTTACAGGAGGCGGCCACAAGGCGGCAGCATTTTCCCACAGCTGGTCGGATTCCCCAGGAACGCAGACCTTGCGCACACGCGTGTTCTTGGAATATGAATTAGAGAGGAACGTGTCCGGACAGACACCTAAGGGCTTGTGTCTCACTCCTTCTCCCACTTACCCTTCCCACTCTGGATTCATCACACCCCCTGCAAACCCCTCCTGAAGAGTGTGTTGTCGGAGGCAAGTGGGGTGACTCTAAGGAAGGAGGTGAATGGCGGGAACCCCACCAGCAGGAGACCTGGACACCAGGTGATGTTTGAACACTGTTGTGCATGTCGGACCACCATCCTCTGGCTGCAGTGGGCTTGGCTTAGCTGCAGGAGGGCACACCTACATCTACAGAGACTGCTGCCAACCAGAAGGGACCAGGCACCACAGGTCCAAAGGGGTTAATTCGCTGGTGCGACCCACTCTCGTGCCGACCTGCCTCACTGTGACCACACTCCAACTTTGGTGCCCAAGCCTGCTCACGCTCCAGGGAAGTGACACCCGCGCATCTCTCTGAGGCCTGAGAGGAACATACTGGATCTCGATCATTTTGCTTTTTATAGAGATTCTAATTTCTGTCCATGTCTAGTGAATTTACAATGCTGTTGACTTTCGCTGTGCAGCACCTTGATTCAGTTCTCCGTGTATGTATATATATACACAACCATTCTCTTTCGCATTCTCTTCCCACGTAGCTTAGTCCAGGGTGGTGGCGACCGCTCCCTGTGCTTTGTAGAAGGTGGTTGTGGATCGTCTGCTTAATACATATTAGAATGCATGTGTTAATCCCACCCTCCTCATTCAACCCACCTCCGCATGCCTTTGCCCTCTCAAAACCCTACACTTGCGTTCTAAATCTGTGACTCTGTTTGTGCTTTCTACTTTCCTGGTATCGACTTTGAGATGCCACCTATACGTGCTATCGTTGGAATTTTCTCTTTCTCTGTTGGACGTCCCATGCTGAGTACAGGGAACTCCGGATCTATCGAAGATGCTGGAAATGGCAGGATATTATTCTGTTTCATGGCTGAGCAGTATTCCATGCTCTATGTGTACCAACTCTTCACTTTCCATTCATCTGGGGATGGACATTGTGTTTTTACTTTCAAGACTTGGCTGTTGTCAATAGGTGGCTAGTGACAGCTGGGGCACCCGTGTCTCTCTAAAGTACACATGGTTCTGCAAACGCTTCCAAAACACTGCAGAGGAAAGAACACTCCCAAACTCATTGTACGAAGCCATCCACCTGATCCCCAAACCAGACAAAGATACTACAAGAAAAGAAAACTGGAGAGCAATATCACCGATGAACTTAGATGCAAAAATCCTCAACAAGATACTAGCCAACAGACTGCAACATGACATTAAAAGGATCACACACCATGACACTGTGTTTTTACTTTCAAGTCTTGGCTCTTGTCAATAGGTGTGCAGGGGTCGCTGGCCTGCCCTGGTCTCCCCAAATGATACTTTACTGTGCAAAGACAGCCAGGAGGTGGATTGCCACATCATGTGGCCGGCTCTCTGGTTTTGTTTTGTTTTTGGCAGGAATCTCTTGATTGTTTTCAGTGGTGCCTGTTACCAGGGCGCAATACCACCAGTGGCTTAGGAGGCTTCCCTTTTCTCCAGGCCCTCTCCCGAAGGTATTGCTTCCAGACGTATTGACACTGGCAATCCTAACGGCTGCCAGGTGAAACCGTGAAGGCGTTTCAATTTCCATTTCTCCCATTCGCATGGGCGTGGAGCATATTTCCTGGGCCTTTCTTAGAAACCAACACAAAGGGAAACAAAACACGCATGGTGAATTCAACTTACCTCTTGAAACCGCCTGTTGCCAATCAATCCTGTTTCGGGCTCTTTTCCAGTGCCTATCCCCAGGACATTTTTGCAGCGGGGGTGTCAATTACAACCCCGCTGGCCTTTTGAACAGGAAGGGCCGCTGAGCTCCCTTTGGAACGTTGTAGTTACAGGAGGCGGCCACAAGGCGGCAGCATTTTCCCACAGCTGGTCGGATTCCCCAGGAACGCAGACCTTGCGCACACGCGTGTTCTTGGAATATGAATTAGAGAGGAACGTGTCCGGACAGACACCTAAGGGCTTGTGTCTCACTCCTTCTCCCACTTACCCTTCCCACTCTGGATTCATCACACCCCCTGCAAACCCCTCCTGAAGAGTGTGTTGTCGGAGGCAAGTGGGGTGACTCTAAGGAAGGAGGTGAATGGCGGGAACCCCACCAGCAGGAGACCTGGACACCAGGTGATGTTTGAACACTGTTGTGCATGTCGGACCACCATCCTCTGGCTGCAGTGGGCTTGGCTTAGCTGCAGGAGGGCACACCTACATCTACAGAGACTGCTGCCAACCAGAAGGGACCAGGCACCACAGGTCCAAAGGGGTTAATTCGCTGGTGCGACCCACTCTCGTGCCGACCTGCCTCACTGTGACCACACTCCAACTTTGGTGCCCAAGCCTGCTCACGCTCCAGGGAAGTGACACCCGCGCATCTCTCTGAGGCCTGAGAGGAACATACTGGATCTCGATCATTTTGCTTTTTATAGAGATTCTAATTTCTGTCCATGTCTAGTGAATTTACAATGCTGTTGACTTTCGCTGTGCAGCACCTTGATTCAGTTCTCCGTGTATGTATATATATACACAACCATTCTCTTTCGCATTCTCTTCCCACGTAGCTTAGTCCAGGGTGGTGCCTACCGCTCCCTGTGCTTTGTAAAAGGTGGTTGTGGATCGTCTGCTTAATACATATTAGAATGCATGTGTTCATCCCACCCTCCTCATTCAACCCACCTCCGCATGCCTTTGCCCTCTCGAAACCCTGTACTTGCGTTCTAAATCTGTGACTCTGTTTGTGCTTTCTACTTTCCTGGTATCGACTTTGAGATGCCACCTATACGTGCTATCGTTGGAATTTTCTCTTTCTCTGTTGGACGTCCCATGCTGAGTACAGGGAACTCCGGATCTATCGAAGATGCTGGAAATGGCAGGATATTATTCTGTTTCATGGCTGAGCAGTATTCCATGCTCTATGTGTACCAACTCTTCACTTTCCATTCATCTGGGGATGGACATTGTGTTTTTACTTTCAAGACTTGGCTGTTGTCAATAGGTGGCTAGTGACAGCTGGGGCACCCGTGTCTCTCTAAAGTACACATGGTTCTGCAAACGCTTCCAAAACACTGCAGAGGAAAGAACACTCCCAAACTCATTGTACGAAGCCATCCACCTGATCCCCAAACCAGACAAAGATACTACAAGAAAAGAAAACTGGAGAGCAATATCACCGATGAACTTAGATGCAAAAATCCTCAACAAGATACTAGCCAACAGACTCCAACATGACATTAAAAGGATCACACACCATGACACTGTGTTTTTACTTTCAAGCCTTGGCTCTTGTCAATAGGTGTGCAGGGGTCGCTGGCCTGCCCGGGTCTCCCCAAATGATACTTTACTGTGCAAAGACAGCCAGGAGGTGGATTGCCACATCATGTGGCCGGCTCTCTGGTTTTGTTTTGTTTTTGGCAGGAATCTCTTGATTGTTTTCAGTGGTGCCTGTTACCAGGGCGCAATACCACCAGTGGCTTAGGAGGCTTCCCTTTTCTCCAGGCCCTCTCCCGAAGGTATCGCTTCCAGACGTATTGACACTGGCAATCCTAACGGCTGCCAGGTGAAACCGCGAAGGCGTTTCAATTTCCATTTCTCCCATTCGCATGGGCGTGGAGCATATTTCCTGGGCCTTTCTTAGAAACCAACACAAAGGGAAACAAAACAGGCATGGTGAATTCAACTTACCTCTTGAAACCGCCTGTTGCCAATCAATCCTGTTTCGGGCTCTTTTCCAGTGCCTATCCCCAGGACATTTTTGCAGCAGGGGTGTCAATTACAACCCCGCTGGCCTTTTGAAGAGGAAGGGCCGCTGAGCTCCCTTTGGAACGTTGTAGTTACAGGAGGCGGCCACAAGGCGGCAGCATTTTCCCACAGCTGGTCGGATTCCCCAGGAACGCAGACCTTGCGCACACGCGTGTTCTTGGAATATGAATTAGAGAGGAACGTGTCCGGACAGACACCTAAGGGCTTGTGTCTCACTCCTTCTCCCACTTACCCTTCCCACTCTCGATTCATCACACCCCCTGCAAACCCCTCCTGAAGAGTGTGTTGTCGGAGGCAAGTGGGGTGACTCTAAGGAAGGAGGTGAATGGCGGGAACCCCACCAGCAGGAGACCTGGACACCAGGTGATGTTTGAACACTGTTGTGCATGTCGGACCACCATCCTCTGGCTGCAGTGGGCTTGGCTTAGCTGCAGGAGGGCACACCTACATCTACAGAGACTGCTGCCAACCAGAAGGGACCAGGCACCACAGGTCCAAAGGGGTTAATTCGCTGGTGCGACCCACTCCCGCGCCGACCTGCCTCACTGTGACCACACTCCAACTTTGGTGCCCAAGCCTGCTCACGCTCCAGGGAAGTGACACCCGCGCATCTCTCTGAGGCCTGAGAGGAACATACTGGATCTCGATCATTTTGCTTTTTATAGAGATTCTAATTTCTGTCCATGTCTAGTGAATTTACAATGCTGTTGACTTTCGCTGTGCAGCACCTTGATTCAGTTCTCCGTGTATGTATATATATACACATCCATTCTTTTTCGCATTCTCTTCCCACGTAGCTTAGTCCAGGGTGGTGCCGACCGCTCCCTGTGCTTTGTAGAAGGTGGTTGTGGATCGTCTGCTTAATACATATTAGAATGCATGTGTTAATCCCACCCTCCTCATTCAACCCACCTCCGCATGCCTTTGCCCTCTCGAAACCCTGTACTTGCGTTCTAAATCTGTGACTCTGTTTGTGCTTTCTACTTTCCTGGTATCGACTTTGAGATGCCACCTATACGTGCTATCGTTGGAATTTTCTCTTTCTCTGTTGGACGTCCCATGCTGAGTACAGGGAACTCCGGATCTATTGAAGATGCTGGAAATGGCAGGATATTATTCTGTTTCATGGCTGAGCAGTATTCCATGCTCTATGTGTACCAACTCTTCACTTTCCATTCATCTGGGGATGGACATTGTGTTTTTACTTTCAAGACTTGGCTGTTGTCAATAGGTGGCTAGTGACAGCTGGGGCACCCGTGTCTCTCTAAAGTACACATGGTTCTGCAAACGCTTCCAAAACACTGCAGAGGAAAGAACACTCCCAAACTCATTGTACGAAGCCATCCCCCTGATCCCCAAACCAGACAAAGATACTACAAGAAAAGAAAACTGGAGAGCAATATCACCGATGAACTTAGATGCAAAAATCCTCAACAAGATACTAGACAACAGACTCCAACATGACATTAAAAGGATCACACACCATGACACTGTGTTTTTACTTTCAAGCCTTGGCTCTTGTCTATAGGTGTGCAGGGGTCGCTGGCCTGCCCGGGTCTCCCCAAATGATACTTTACTGTGCAAAGACAGCCAGGAGGTGGATTGCCACATCATGTGGCCGGCTCTCTGGTTTTGTTTTGTTTTTGGCAGGAATCTCTTGATTGTTTTCAGTGGTGCCTGTTACCAGGGCGCAATACCACCAGTGGCTTAGGAGGCTTCCCTTTTCTCCAGGCCCTCTCCCGAAGGTATCGCTTCCAGACGTATTGACACTGGCAATCCTAACGGCTGCCAGGTGAAACCGCGAAGGCGTTTCAATTTCCATTTCTCCCATTCGCATGGGCGTGGAGCATATTTCCTGGGCCTTTCTTAGAAACCAACACAAAGGGAAACAAAACACGCATGGTGAATTCAACTTACCTCTTGAAACCGCCTGTTGCCAATCAATCCTGTTTCGGGCTCTTTTCCAGTGCCTATCCCCAGGACATTTTTGCAGCGGGGGTGTCAATTACAACCCCGCTGGCCTTTTGAACAGGAAGGGCCGCTGAGCTCCCTTTGGAACGTTGTATTTACAGGAGGCGGCCACAAGGCGGCAGCATTTTCCCACAGCTGGTCGGATTCCCCAGGAACGCAGACCTTGCGCACACGCGTGTTCTTGGAATATGAATTAGAGAGGAACGTGTCCGGACAGACACCTAAGGGCTTGTGTCTCACTCCTTCTCCCACTTACCCTTCCCACTCTCGATTCATCACACCCCCTGCAAACCCCTCCTGAAGAGTGTGTTGTCGGAGGCAAGTGGGGTGACTCTAAGGAAGGAGGTGAATGGCGGGAACCCCACCAGCAGGAGACCTGGACACCAGGTGATGTTTGAACACTGTTGTGCATGTCGGACCACCATCCTCTGGCTGCAGTGGGCTTGGCTTAGCTGCAGGAGGGCACACCTACATCTACAGAGACTGCTGCCAACCAGAAGGGACCAGGCACCACAGGTCCAAAGGGGTTAATACGCTGGTGCGACCCACTCCCGCGCCGACCTGCCTCACTGTGACCACACTCCAACTTTGGTGCCCAAGCCTGCTCACGCTCCAGGGAAGTGACACCCGCGCATCTCTCTGAGGCCTGAGAGGAACATACTGGATCTCGATCATTTTGCTTTTTATAGAGATTCTAATTTCTGTCCATGTCTAGTGAATTTACAATGCTGTTGACTTTCGCTGTGCAGCACCTTGATTCAGTTCTCCGTGTATGTATATATATACACATCCATTCTCTTTCGCATTCTCTTCCCACGTAGCTTAGTCCAGGGTGGTGCCGACCGCTCCCTGTGCTTTGTAGAAGGTGGTTGTGGATCGTCTGCTTAATACATATTAGAATGCATGTGTTAATCCCACCCTCCTCATTCAACCCACCTCCGCATGCCTTTGCCCTCTCGAAACCCTGTACTTGCGTTCTAAATCTGTGACTCTGTTTGTGCTTTCTACTTTCCTGGTATCGACTTTGAGATGCCACCTATACATGCTATCGTTGGAATTTTCTCTTTCTCTGTTGGACGTCCCATGCTGAGTACAGGGAACTCCGGATCTATCGAAGATGCTGGAAATGGCAGGATATTATTCTGTTTCATGGCTGAGCAGTATTCCATGCTCTATGTGTACCAACTCTTCACTTTCCATTCATCTGGGGATGGACATTGTGTTTTTACTTTCAAGACTTGGCTGTTGTCAATAGGTGGCTAGTGACAGCTGGGGCACCCGTGTCTCTCTAAAGTACACATGGTTCTGCAAACGCTTCCAAAACACTGCAGAAGAAAGAACACTCCCAAACTCATTGTACGAAGCCATCCACCTGATCCCCAAACCAGACAAAGATACTACAAGAAAAGAAAACTGGAGAGCAATATCACCGATGAACTTAGATGCAAAAATCCTCAACAAGATACTAGACAACAGACTCCAACATGACATTAAAAGGATCACACACCATGACACCGTGTTTTTACTTTCAAGCCTTGGCTCTTGTCAATAGGTGTGCAGGGGTCGCTGGCCTGCCCGGGTCTCCCCAAATGATACTTTACTGTGCAAAGACAGCCAGGAGGTGGATTGCCACATCATGTGGCCGGCTCTCTGGTTTTGTTTTGTTTTTGGCAGGAATCTCTTGATTGTTTTCAGTGGTGCCTGTTACCAGGGCGCAATACCACCAGTGGCTTAGGAGGCTTCCCTTTTCTCCAGGCCCTCTCCCGAAGGTATTGCTTCCAGACGTATTGACACTGGCAATCCTAACGGCTGCCAGGTGAAACCGCGAAGGCGTTTCAATTTCCATTTCTCCCATTTGCATTGGTGTGGAGCATATTTCCTGGGCCTTTCTTAGAAACCAACACAAAGGGAAACAAAACACGCATGGTGAATTCAACTTACCTCTTGAAACCGCCTGTTGCCAATCAATCCTGTTTCGGGCTCTTTTCCAGTGCCTATCCACAGGACATTTTTGCAGCGGGGGTGTCAATTACAACCCCGCTGGCCTTTTGAACAGGAAGGGCCGCTGAGCTCCCTTTGGAACGTTGTAGTTACAGGAGGCGGCCACAAGGCGGCAGCATTTTCCCACAGCTGGTCGGATTCCCCAGGAACGCAGACCTTGCGCACATGCGTGTTCTTGGAATATGAATTAGAGAGGAACGTGTCCGGACAGACACCTAAGGGCTTGTGTCTCACTCCTTCTCCCACTTACCCTTCCCACTCTCGATTCATCACACCCCCTGCAAACCCCTCCTGAAGAGTGTGTTGTCGGAGGCAAGTGGGGTGACTCTAAGGAAGGAGGTGAATGGCGGGAACCCCACCAGCAGGAGACCTGGACACCAGGTGATGTTTGAACACTGTTGTGCATGTCAGACCACCATCCTCTGGCTGCAGTGGGCTTGGCTTAGCTGCAGGAGGGCACACCTACATCTACAGAGACTGCTGCCAACCAGAAGGGACCAGGCACCACAGGTCCAAAGGGGTTAATTCGTTGGTGCGACCCACTCCCGCGCCGACCTGCCTCACTGTGACCACACTCCAACTTTGGTGCCCAAGCCTGCTCACGCTCCAGGGAAGTGACACCCGCGCATCTCTCTGAGGCCTGAGAGGAACATACTGGATCTCGATCATTTTGCTTTTTATAGAGATTCTAATTTCTGTCCATGTCTAGTGAATTTACAATGCTGTTGACTTTCGCTGTGCAGCACCTTGATTCAGTTCTCCGTGTATGTATATATATACACATCCATTCTCTTTCGCATTCTCTTCCCACGTAGCTTAGTCCAGGGTGGTGGCGACCGCTCCCTGTGCTTTGTAGAAGGTGGTTGTGGATCGTCTGCTTAATACATATTAGAATGCATGTGTTAATCCCACCCTCCTCATTCAACCCACCTCCGCATGCCTTTGCCCTCTCAAAACCCTGTACTTGCGTTCTAAATCTGTGACTCTGTTTGTGCTTTCTACTTTCCTGGTATCGACTTTGAGATGCCACCTATACGTGCTATCGTTGGAATTTTCTCTTTCTCTGTTGGACGTCCCATGCTGAGTACAGGGAACTCCGGATCTATCGAAGATGCTGGAAATGGCAGGATATTATTCTGTTTCATGGCTGAGCAGTATTCCATGCTCTATGTGTACCAACTCTTCACTTTCCATTCATCTGGGGATGGACATTGTGTTTTTACTTTCAATACTTGGCTGTTGTCAATAGGTGGCTAGTGACAGCTGGGGCACCCGTGTCTCTCTAAAGTACACATGGTTCTGCAAACGCTTCCAAAACACTGCAGAGGAAAGAACACTCCCAAACTCATTGTACGAAGCCATCCACCTGATCCCCAAACCAGACAAAGATACTACAAGAAAAGAAAACTGGAGAGCAATATCACCGATGAACTTAGATGCAAAAATCCTCAACAAGATACTAGCCAACAGACTCCAACATGACATTAAAAGGATCACACACCATGACACTGTGTTTTTACTTTCAAGCCTTGGCTCTTGTCAATAGGTGTGCAGGGGTCGCTGGCCTGCCCGGGTCTCCCCAAATGATACTTTACTGTGCAAACACAGCCAGGAGGTGGATTGCCACATCATGTGGCCGACTCTCTGGTTTTGTTTTGTTTTTGGCAGGAATCTCTTGATTGTTTTCAGTGGTGCCTGTTACCAGGGCGCAATACCACCAGTGGCTTAGGAGGCTCCCCTTTTCTCCAGGCCCTCTCCCGAAGGTATTGCTTCCAGACGTATTGACACTGGCAATCCTAACGGCTGCCAGGTGAAACCGCGAAGGCGTTTCAATTTCCATTTCTCCCATTCGCATGGGCATGGAGCATATTTCCTGGGCCTTTCTTAGAAAACAACACAAAGGGAAACAAAACACGCATGGTGAATTCAACTTACCTCTTGAAACCGCCTGTTGCCAATCAATCCTGTTTCGGGCTCTTTTCCAGTGCCTATCCCCAGGACATTTTTGCAGCGGGGGTGTCAATTACAACCCCGCTGGCCTTTTGAACAGGAAGGGCCGCTGAGCTCCCTTTGGAACGTTGTAGTTACAGGAGGCGGCCACAAGGCGGCAGCATTTTCCCACAGCTGGTCGGATTCCCCAGGAACGCAGACCTTGCGCACACGCGTGTTCTTGGAATATGAATTAGAGAGGAACGTGTCCGGACAGACACCTAAGGGCTTGTGTCTCACTCCTTCTCCCACTTACCCTTCCCACTCTCGATTCATCACACCCCCTGCAAACCCCTCCTGAAGAGTGTGTTGTCGGAGGCAAGTGGGGTGACTCTAAGGAAGGAGGTGAATGGCGGGAACCCCACCAGCAGGAGACCTGGACACCAGGTGATGTTTGAACACTGTTGTGCATGTCAGACCACCATCCTCTGGCTGCAGTGGGCTTGGCTTAGCTGCAGGAGGGCACACCTACATCTACAGAGACTGCTGCCAACCAGAAGGGACCAGGCACCACAGGTCCAAAGGGGTTAATTCGCTGGTGCGACCCACTCCCGCGCCGACCTGCCTCACTGTGACCACACTCCAACTTTGGTGCCCAAGCCTGCTCACGCTCCAGGGAAGTGACACCCGCGCATCTCTCTGAGGCCTGAGAGGAACATACTGGATCTCGATCATTTTGCTTTTTATAGAGATTCTAATTTCTGTCCATGTCTAGTGAATTTACAATGCTGTTGACTTTCGCTGTGCAGCACCTTGATTCAGTTCTCCGTGTATGTATATATATACACATCCATTCTCTTTCGCATTCTCTTCCCACGTAGCTTAGTCCAGGGTGGTGCCGACCGCTCCTTGTGCTTTGTAGAAGGTGGTTGTGGATCGTCTGCTTAATACATATTAGAATGCATGTGTTAATCCCACCCTCCTCATTCAACCCACCTCCGCATGCCTTTGCCCTCTCAAAACCCTGTACTTGCGTTCTAAATCTGTGACTCTGTTTGTGCTTTCTACTTTCCTGGTATCGACTTTGAGATGCCACCTATACGTGCTATCGTTGGAAGTTTCTCTTTCTCTGTTGGACGTCCCATGCTGAGTACAGGGAACTTCGGATCTATCGAAGATGCTGGAAATGGCAGGATTTTATTCTGTTTCATGGCTGAGCAGTATTCCATGCTCTATGTGTACCATCTCTTCACTTTCCATTCATCTGGGGATGGACATTGTGTTTTTACTTTCAAGACTTGGCTGTTGTCAATAGGTGGCTAGTGACAGCTGGGGCACCCGTGTCTCTCTAAAGTACACATGGTTCTGCAAACGCTTCCAAAACACTGCAGAGGAAAGAACACTCCCAAACTCATTGTACGAAGCCATCCACCTGATCCCCAAACCAGACAAAGATACTACAAGAAAAGAAAACTGGAGAGCAATATCACCGATGAACTTAGATGCAAAAATCCTCAACAAGATACTAGCCAACAGACTCCAACATGACATTAAAAGGATCACACACCATGACACTGTGTTTTTACTTTCAAGCCTTGGCTCTTGTCAATAGGTGTGCAGGGGTCGCTGGCCTGCCCTGGTCTCCCCAAATGATACTTTACTGTGCAAAGACAGCCAGGAGGTGGATTGCCACATCATGTGGCCGGCTCTCTGGTTTTGTTTTGTTTTTGGCAGGAATCTCTTGATTGTTTTCAGTGGTGCCTGTTACCAGGGCGCAATACCACCAGTGGCTTAGGAGGCTCCCCTTTTCTCCAGGCCCTCTCCCGAAGGTATTGCTTCCAGACGTATTGACACTGGCAATCCTAACGGCTGCCAGGTGAAACCGCGAAGGCGTTTCAATTTCCATTTCTCCCATTCGCATGGGTGTGGAGCATATTTCCTGGGCCTTTCTTAGAAAACAACACAAAGGGAAACAAAACACGCATGGTGAATTCAACTTACCTCTTGAAACCGCCTGTTGCCAATCAATCCTGTTTCGGGCTCTTTTCCAGTGCCTATCCACAGGACATTTTTGCAGCGGGGGTGTCAATTACAACCCCGCTGGCCTTTTGAACAGGAAGGGCCGCTGAGCTCCCTTTGGAACGTTGTAGTTACAGGAGGCGGCCACAAGGCGGCAGCATTTTCCCACAGCTGGTCGGATTCCCCAGGAACGCAGACCTTGCGCACATGCGTGTTCTTGGAATATGAATTAGAGAGGAACGTGTCCGGACAGACACCTAAGGGCTTGTGTCTCACTCCTTCTCCCACTTACCCTTCCCACTCTCGATTCATCACACCCCCTGCAAACCCCTCCTGAAGAGTGTGTTGTCGGAGGCAAGTGGGGTGACTCTAAGGAAGGAGGTGAATGGTGGGAACCCCACCAGCAGGAGACCTGGACACCAGGTGATGTTTGAACACTGTTGTACATGTCAGACCACCATCCTCTGGCTGCAGTGGGCTTGGCTTAGCTGCAGGAGGGCACACCTACATCTACAGAGACTGCTGCCAACCAGAAGGGACCAGGCACCACAGGTCCAAAGGGGTTAATTCGTTGGTGCGACCCACTCCCGCGCCGACCTGCCTCACTGTGACCACACTCCAACTTTGGTGCCCAAGCCTGCTCACGCTCCAGGGAAGTGACACCCGCGCATCTCTCTGAGGCCTGAGAGGAACATACTGGATCTCGATCATTTTGCTTTTTATAGAGATTCTAATTTCTGTCCATGTCTAGTGAATTTACAATGCTGTTGACTTTCGCTGTGCAGCACCTTGATTCAGTTCTCCGTGTATGTATATATATACACATCCATTCTCTTTCGCATTCTCTTCCCACGTAGCTTAGTCCAGGGTGGTGGCGACCGCTCCCTGTGCTTTGTAGAAGGCGGTTGTGGATCGTCTGCTTAATACATATTAGAATGCATGTGTTAATCCCACCCTCCTCATTCAACCCACCTCCGCATGCCTTTGCCCTCTCAAAACCCTGTACTTGCGTTCTAAATCTGTGACTCTGTTTGTGCTTTCTACTTTCCTGGTATCGACTTTGAGATGCCACCTATACGTGCTATCGTTGGAATTTTCTCTTTCTCTGTTGGACGTCCCATGCTGAGTACAGGGAACTCCGGATCTATCGAAGATGCTGGAAATGGCAGGATATTATTCTGTTTCATGGCTGAGCAGTATTCCATGCTCTATGTGTACCAACTCTTCACTTTCCATTCATCTGGGGATGGACATTGTGTTTTTACTTTCAATACTTGGCTGTTGTCAATAGGTGGCTAGTGACAGCTGGGGCACCCGTGTCTCTCTAAAGTACACATGGTTCTGCAAACGCTTCCAAAACACTGCAGAGGAAAGAACACTCCCAAACTCATTGTACGAAGCCATCCACCTGATCCCCAAACCAGACAAAGATACTACAAGAAAAGAAAACTGGAGAGCAATATCACCGATGAACTTAGATGCAAAAATCCTCAACAAGATACTAGACAACAGACTCCAACATGACATTAAAAGGATCACACACCATGACACTGTGTTTTTACTTTCAAGCCTTGGCTCTTGTCAATAGGTGTGCAGGGGTCGCTGGCCTGCCCGGGTCTCCCCAAATGATACTTTACTGTGCAAAGACAGCCAGGAGGTGGATTGCCACATCATGTGGCCGGCTCTCTGGTTTTGTTTTGTTTTTGGCAGGAATCTCTTGATTGTTTTCAGTGGTGCCTGTTACCAGGGCGCAATACCACCAGTGGCTTAGGAGGCTCCCCTTTTCTCCAGGCCCTCTCCCGAAGGTATTGCTTCCAGACGTATTGACACTGGCAATCCTAACGGCTGCCAGGTGAAACCGCGAAGGCGTTTCAATTTCCATTTCTCCCATTCGCATGGGCATGGAGCATATTTCCTGGGCCTTTCTTAGAAAACAACACAAAGGGAAACAAAACACGCATGGTGAATTCAACTTACCTCTTGAAACCGCCTGTTGCCAATCAATCCTGTTTCGGGCTCTTTTCCAGTGCCTATCCCCAGGACATTTTTGCAGCGGGGGTGTCAATTACAACCCCGCTGGCCTTTTGAACAGGAAGGGCCGCTGAGCTCCCTTTGGAACGTTGTAGTTACAGGAGGCGGCCACAAGGCGGCAGCATTTTCCCACAGCTGGTCGGATTCCCCAGGAACGCAGACCTTGCGCACACGCGTGTTCTTGGAATATGAATTAGAGAGGAACGTGTCCGGACAGACACCTAAGGGCTTGTGTGTCACTCCTTCTCCCACTTACCCTTCCCACTCTCGATTCATCACACCCCCTGCAAACCCCTCCTGAAGAGTGTGTTGTCGGAGGCAAGTGGGGTGACTCTAAGGAAGGAGGTGAATGGCGGGAACCCCACCAGCAGGAGACCTGGACACCAGGTGATGTTTGAACACTGTTGTGCATGTCGGACCACCATCCTCTGGCTGCAGTGGGCTTGGCTTAGCTGCAGGAGGGCACACCTACATCTACAGAGACTGCTGCCAACCAGAAGGGACCAGGCACCACAGGTCCAAAGGGGTTAATTCGCTGGTGCGACCCACTCCCGCGCCGACCTGCCTCACTGTGACCACACTCCAACTTTGGTGCCCAAGCCTGCTCACGCTCCAGGGAAGTGACACCCGCGCATCTCTCTGAGGCCTGAGAGGAACATACTGGATCTCGATCATTTTGCTTTTTATAGAGATTCTAATTTCTGTCCATGTCTAGTGAATTTACAATGCTGTTGACTTTCGCTGTGCAGCACCTTGATTCAGTTCTCCGTGTATGTATATATATACACATCCATTCTCTTTCGCATTCTCTTCCCACGTAGCTTAGTCCAGGGTGGTGGCGACCGCTCCTTGTGCTTTGTAGAAGGTGGTTGTGGATCGTCTGCTTAATACATATTAGAATGCATGTGTTCATCCCACCCTCCTCATTCAACCCACCTCCGCATGCCTTTGCCCTCTCAAAACCCTGTACTTGCGTTCTAAATCTGTGACTCTGTTTGTGCTTTCTACTTTCCTGGTATCGACTTTGAGATGCCACCTATACGTGCTATCATTGGAATTTTCTCTTTCTCTGTTGGACGTCCCATGCTGAGTACAGGGAACTCCGGATCTATCGAAGATGCTGGAAATGGCAGGATTTTATTCTGTTTCATGGCTGAGCAGTATTCCATGCTCTATGTGTACCATCTCTTCACTTTCCATTCATCTGGGGATGGACATTGTGTTTTTACTTTCAAGACTTGGCTGTTGTCAATAGGTGGCTAGTGACAGCTGGGGCACCCGTGTCTCTCTAAAGTACACATGGTTCTGCAAACGCTTCCAAAACACTGCAGAGGAAAGAACACTCCCAAACTCATTGTACGAAGCCATCCACCTGATCCCCAAACCAGACAAAGATACTACAAGAAAAGAAAACTGGAGAGCAATATCACCGATGAACTTAGATGCAAAAATCCTCAACAAGATACTAGCCAACAGACTCCAACATGACATTAAAAGGATCACACACCATGACACTGTGTTTTTACTTTCAAGCCTTGGCTCTTGTCAATAGGTGTGCAGGGGTCGCTGGCCTGCCCGGGTCTCCCCAAATGATACTTTACTGTGCAAAGACAGCCAGGAGGTGGATTGCCACATCATGTGGCCGGCTCTCTGGTTTTGTTTTGTTTTTGGCAGGAATCTCTTGATTGTTTTCAGTGGTGCCTGTTACCAGGGCGCAATACCACCAGTGGCTTAGGAGGCTTCCCTTTTCTCCAGGCCCTCTCCCGAAGGTATTGCTTCCAGACATATTGACACTGGCAATCCTAACGGCTGCCAGGTGAAACCGCGAAGGCGTTTCAATTTCCATTTCTCCCATTCGCATGGTCGTGGAGCATATTTCCTGGGCCTTTCTTAGAAAACAACACAAAGGGAAACAAAACACGCATGGTGAATTCAACTTACCTCTTGAAACCGCCTGTTGCCAATCAATCCTGTTTCGGGCTCTTTTCCAGTGCCTATCCCCAGGACATTTTTGCAGCGGGGGTGTCAATTACAACCCCGCTGGCCTTTTGAACAGGAAGGGCCGCTGAGCTCCCTTTGGAACGTTGTAGTTACAGGAGGCGGCCACAAGGCGGCAGCATTTTCCCACAGCTGGTCGGATTCCCCAGGAACGCAGACCTTGCGCACACGCGTGTTCTTGGAATATGAATTAGAGAGGAACGTGTCCGGACAGACACCTAAGGGCTTGTGTCTCACTCCTTCTCCCACTTACCCTTCCCACTCTCGATTCATCACACCCCCTGCAAACCCCTCCTGAAGAGTGTGTTGACGGAGGCAAGTGGGGTGACTCTAAGGAAGGAGGTGAATGGCGGGAACCCCACCAGCTGGAGACCTGGACACCAGGTGATGTTTGAACACTGTTGTGCATGTCGGACCACCATCCTCTGGCTGCAGTGGGCTTGGCTTAGCTGCAGGACGGCACACCTACATCTACAGAGACTGCTGCCAACCAGAAGGGACCAGGCACCACAGGTCCAAAGGGGTTAATTCGCTGGTGCGACCCACTCCCGCGCCGACCTGCCTCACTGTGACCACACTCCAACTTTGGTGCCCAAGCCTGCTCACGCTCCAGGGAAGTGACACCCGCGCATCTCTCTGAGGCCTGAGAGGAACATACTGGATCTCGATCATTTTGCTTTTTATAGAGATTCTAATTTCTGTCCATGTCTAGTGAATTTACAATGCTGTTGACTTTCGCTGTGCAGCACCTTGATTCAGTTCTCCGTGTATGTATATATATACACATCCATTCTCTTTCGCATTCTCTTCCCACGTAGCTTAGTCCAGGGTGGTGGCGACCGCTCCCTGTGCTTTGTAGAAGGTGGTTGTGGATCGTCTGCTTAATATATATTAGAATGCATGTGTTAATCCCACCCTCCTCATTCAACCCACCTCCGCATGCCTTTGCCCTCTCAAAACCCTGTACTTGCGTTCTAAATCTGTGACTCTGTTTGTGCTTTCTACTTTCCTGGTATCGACTTTGAGATGCCACCTATACGTGCTATCGTTGGAATTTTCTCTTTCTCTGTTGGACGTCCCATGCTGAGTACAGGGAACTCCGGATCTATCGAAGATGCTGGAAATGGCAGGATATTATTCTGTTTCATGGCTGAGCAGTATTCCATGCTCTATGTGTACCAACTCTTCACTTTCCATTCATCTGGGGATGGACATTGTGTTTTTACTTTCAAGACTTGGCTGTTGTCAATAGGTGGCTAGTGACAGCTGGGGCACCCGTGTCTCTCTAAAGTACACATGGTTCTGCAAACGCTTCCAAAACCCTGCAGAGGAAAGAACACTCCCAAACTCATTGTACGAAGCCATCCACCTGATCCCCAAACCAGACAAAGATACTACAAGAAAAGAAAACTGGAGAGCAATATCACCGATGAACTTAGATGCAAAAATCCTCAACAAGATACTAGCCAACAGACTCCAACATGACATTAAAAGTATCACACACCATGACACTGTGTTTTTACTTTCAAGCCTTGGCTCTTGTCAATAGGTGTGCAGGGGTCGCTGGCCTGCCCTGGTCTCCCAAATGATACTTTACTGTGCAAAGACAGCCAGGAGGTGGATTGCCACATCATGTGGCCGGCTCTCTGGTTTTGTTTTGTTTTTGGCAGGAATCTCTTGATTGTTTTCAGTGGTGCCTGTTACCAGGGCGCAATACCACCAGTGGCTTAGGAGGCTTCCCTTTTCTCCAGGCCCTCTCCCGAAGGTATTGCTTCCAGACGTATTGACACTGGCAATCCTAACGGCTGCCAGGTGAAACCGCGAAGGCGTTTCAATTTCCATTTCTCCCATTCGCATGGGCGTGGAGCATATTTCCTGGGCCTTTCTTAGAAACCAACACAAAGGGAAACAAAACACGCATGGTGAATTCAACTTACCTCTTGAAACCGCCTGTTGCCAATCAATCCTGTTTCGGGCTCTTTTCCAGTGCCTATCCCCAGGACATTTTTGCAGCGGGGGTGTCAATTACAACCCCGCTGGCCTTTTGAACAGGAAGGGCCGCTGAGCTCCCTTTGGAACGTTGTAGTTACAGGAGGCGGCCACAAGGCGGCAGCATTTTCCCACAGCTGGTCGGATTCCCCAGGAACGCAGACCTTGCGCACACGCGTGTTCTTGGAATATGAATTAGAGAGGAACGTGTCCGGACAGACACCTAAGGGCTTGTGTCTCACTCCTTCTCCCACTTACCCTTCCCACTCTCGATTCATCACACCCCCTGCAAACCCCTCCTGAAGAGTGTGTTGTCGGAGGCAAGTGGGGTGACTCTAAGGAAGGAGGTGAATGGCGGGAACCCCACCAGCAGGAGACCTGGACACCAGGTGATGTTTGAACACTGTTGTGCATGTCGGACAACCATCCTCTGGCTGCAGTGGGCTTGGCTTAGCTGCAGGAGGGCACACCTACATCTACAGAGACTGCTGCCAACCAGAAGGGACCAGGCACCACAGGTCCAAAGGGGTTAATTCACTGGTGCGACCCACTCCCGCGCTGACCTGCCTCACTGTGACCACACTCCAACTTTGGTGCCCAAGCCTGCTCACGCTCCAGGGAAGTGACACCCGCGCATCTCTCTGAGGCCTGAGAGGAACATACTGGATCTCGATCATTTTGCTTTTTATAGAGATTCTAATTTCTGTCCATGTCTAGTGAATTTACAATGCTGTTGACTTTCGCTGTGCAGCACCTTGATTCAGTTCTCCATGTATGTATATATATACACATCCATTCTCTTTCGCATTCTCTTCCCACGTAGCTTAGTCCAGGGTGGTGCCGACCGCTCCCTGTGCTTTGTAGAAGGTGGTTGTGGATCGTCTGCTTAATACATATTAGAATGCATGTGTTAATCCCACCCTCCTCATTCAACCCACCTCCGCATGCCTTTGCCCTCTCAAAACCCTGTACTTGCGTTCTAAATCTGTGACTCTGTTTGTGCTTTCTACTTTCCTGGTATCGACTTTGAGATGCCACCTATACGTGCTATCGTTGGAATTTTCTCTTTCTCTGTTGGACGTCCCATGCTGAGTACAGGGGACTCCGAATCTATCGAAGATGCTGGAAATGGCAGGATTTTATTCTGTTTCATGGCTGAGCAGTATTCCATGCTCTATGTGTACCATCTCTTCACTTTCCATTCATCTGGGGATGGACATTGTGTTTTTACTTTCAAGACTTGGCTGTTGTCAATAGGTGGCTAGTGACAGCTGGGGCACCCGTGTCTCTCTAAAGTACACATGGTTCTGCAAACGCTTCCAAAACACTGCAGAGGAAAGAAGACTCCCAAACTCATTGTACGAAGCCATCCACCTGATCCCCAAACCAGACAAAGATACTACAAGAAAAGAAAACTGGAGAGCAATATCACCGATGAACTTAGATGCAAAAATCCTCAACAAGATACTAGCCAACAGACTCCAACATGACATTAAAAGGATCACACACCATGACACTGTGTTTTTACTTTCAAGTCTTGGCTCTTGTCAATAGGTGTGCAGGGGTCGCTGGCCTGCCCGGGTCTCCCCAAATGATACTTTACTGTGCAAAGACAGCCAGGAGGTGGATTGCCACATCATGTGGCCGGCTCTCTGGTTTTGTTTTGTTTTTGGCAGGAATCTCTTGATTGTTTTCAGTGGTGCCTGTTACCAGGGCGCAATACCACCAGTGGCTTAGGAGGCTTCCCTTTGCTCCAGGCCCTCTCCCGAAGGTATTGCTTCCAGACGTATTGACACTGGCAATCCTAACGGCTGCCAGGTGAAACCGTGAAGGCGTTTCAATTTCCATGTCTCCCATTCGCATGGTCGTGGAGCATATTTCCTGGGCCTTTCTTAGAAACCAACACAAAGGGAAACAAAACACGCATGGTGAATTCAACTTACCTCTTAAAACCGCCTGTTGCCAATCAATCCTGATTCGGGCTCTTTTCCAGTGCCTATCCCCAGGACATTTTTGCAGCGGGGGTGTCAATTACAACCCCACTGGCCTTTTGAACAGGAAGAGCCGCTGAGCTCCCTTTGGAACGCTGTAGTTACAGGAGGCGGCCACAAGGCAGCAGCATTTTCCCACAGCTGGTCGGATTCCACAGGAATGCAGACCTTGCGCACACGCGTGTTCTTGGAATATGAATTAGAGAGGAACGTGTCCAGACAGACACCTAAGGGCTTGTGTCTCACTCCTTCTCCCACTTACCCTTCCCACTCTCGATTCATCACACCCCCTGCAAACCCCTCCTGAAGAGTGTGTTGACGGAGGCAAGTGGGGTGACTCTAAGGAAGGAGGTGAATGGCGGGAACCCCACCAGCTGGAG
The DNA here is from genome assembly GCF_030028045.1 of Hippopotamus amphibius kiboko. Taxonomy (NCBI): domain Eukaryota; kingdom Metazoa; phylum Chordata; class Mammalia; order Artiodactyla; family Hippopotamidae; genus Hippopotamus; species Hippopotamus amphibius. The sequence continues at coordinate 95,594,469 of NC_080191.1, read as the reverse complement.
ACCTGGACACCAGGTGATGTTTGAACACTGTTGTGCATGTCGGACCACCATCCTCTGGCTGCAGTGGGCTTGGCTTAGCTTCAGGAGGGCACACCTACATATACAGAGACTGCTGCCAACCAGAAGGGACCAGGCACCACAGGTCCAAAGGGGTTAATTCGCTGGTGTGACCCACTCCCGCGCCGACCTGCCTCACTGTGACCACACTCCAACTTTGGTGCCCAAGCCTGCTCACGCTCCAGGGAAGTGACACCCGCGCATCTCTCTGAGGCCTGAGAGGAACATACTGGATCTCGATCATTTTGCTTTTTATAGAGATTCTAATTTCTGTCCATGTCTAGTGAATTTACAATGCTGTTGACTTTCGCTGTGCAGCACCTTGATTCAGTTCTCCGTGTATGTATATATATACACATCCATTCTCTTTCGCATTCTCTTCCCACGTAGCTTAGTCCAGGGTGGTGGCGACCGCTCCCTGTGCTTTGTAGAAGGTGGTTGTGGATCGTCTGCTTAATACATATTAGAATGCATGTGTTAATCCCACCCTCCTCATTCAACCCACCTCCGCATGCCTTTGCCCTCTCGAAACCCTGTACTTGCGTTCTAAATCTGTGACTCTGTTTGTGCTTTCTACTTTCCTGGTATCGACTTTGAGATGCCACCTATACGTGCTATCGTTGGAATTTTCTCTTTCTCTGTTGGACGTCCCATGCTGAGTACAGGGAACTCCGGATCTATCGAAGATGCTGGAAATGGCAGGATATTATTCTGTTTCATGGCTGAGCAGTATTCCATGCTCTATGTGTACCAACTCTTCACTTTCCATTCATCTGGGGATGGACATTGTGTTTTTACTTTCAAGACTTGGCTGTTGTCAATAGGTGGCTAGTGACAGCTGGGGCACCCGTGTCTCTCTAAAGTACACATGGTTCTGCAAACGCTTCCAAAACACTGCAGAGGAAAGAACACTCCCAAACTCATTGTACGAAGCCATCCACCTGATCCCCAAACCTGACAAAGATACTACAAGAAAAGAAAACTGGAGAGCAATATCACCGATGAACTTAGATGCAAAAATCCTCAACAAGATACTAGCCAACAGACTCCAACATGACATTAAAAGGATCACACACCATGACACTGTGTTTTTACTTTCAAGCCTTGGCTCTTGTCAATAGGTGTGCAGGGGTCGCTGGCCTGCCCTGGTCTCCCAAATGATACTTTACTGTGCAAAGACAGCCAGGAGGTGGATTGCCACATCATGTGGCCGGCTCTCTGGTTTTGTTTTGTTTTTGGCAGGAATCTCTTGATTGTTTTCAGTGGTGCCTGTTACCAGGGCGCAATACCACCAGTGGCTTAGGAGGCTTCCCTTTTCTCCAGGCCCTCTCCCGAAGGTATTGCTTCCAGACGTATTGACACTGGCAATCCTAACGGCTGCCAGGTGAAACCGCGAAGGCGTTTCAATTTCCATTTCTCCCATTCGCATGGGCGTGGAGCATATTTCCTGGGCCTTTCTTAGAAACCAACACAAAGGGAAACAAAACACGCATGGTGAATTCAACTTACCTCTTGAAACCGCCTGTTGCCAATCAATCCTGTTTCGGGCTCTTTTCCAGTGCCTATCCCCAGGACATTTTTGCAGCGGGGGTGTCAATTACAACCCCGCTGGCCTTTTGAACAGGAAGGGCCGCTGAGCTCCCTTTGGAACGTTGTAGTTACAGGAGGCGGCCACAAGGCGGCAGCATTTTCCCACAGCTGGTCGGATTCCCCAGGAACACAGACCTTGCGCACACGCGTGTTCTTGGAATATGAATTAGAGAGGAACGTGTCCGGACAGACACCTAAGGGCTTGTGTCTCACTCCTTCTCCCACTTACCCTTCCCACTCTCGATTCATCACACCCCCTGCAAACCCCTCCTGAAGAGTGTGTTGTCGGAGGCAAGTGGGGTGACTCTAAGGAAGGAGGTGAATGGCGGGAACCCCACCAGCAGGAGACCTGGACACCAGGTGATGTTTGAACACTGTTGTGCATGTCGGACCACCATCCTCTGGCTGCAGTGGGCTTGGCTTAGCTGCAGGAGGGCACACCTACATCTACAGAGACTGCTGCCAACCAGAAGGGACCAGGCACCACAGGTCCAAAGGGGTTAATTCGCTGGTGCGCCCCACTCCCGCGCTGACCTGCCTCACTGTGACCACACTCCAAATTTGGTGCCCAAGCCTGCTCACGCTCCAGGGAAGTGACACCCGTGCATCTCTCTGAGGCCTGAGAGGAACATACTGGATCTCGATCATTTTGCTTTTTATAGAGATTCTAATTTCTGTCCATGTCTAGTGAATTTACAATGCTGTTGACTTTCGCTGTGCAGCACCTTGATTCAGTTCTCCATGTATGTATATATATACACATCCATTCTCTTTCGCATTCTCTTCCCACGTAGCTTAGTCCAGGGTGGTGCCGACCGCTCCCTGTGCTTTGTAGAAGGTGGTTGTGGATCGTCTGCTTAATACATATTAGAATGCATGTGTTAATCCCACCCTCCTCATTCAACCCACCTCCGCATGCCTTTGCCCTCTCAAAACCCTGTACTTGCGTTCTAAATCTGTGACTCTGTTTGTGCTTTCTACTTTCCTGGTATCGACTTTGAGATGCCACCTATACGTGCTATCGTTGGAATTTTCTCTTTCTCTGTTGGACGTCCCATGCTGAGTACAGGGAACTCCGGATCTATCGAAGATGCTGGAAATGGCAGGATATTATTCTGTTTCATGGCTGAGCAGTATTCCATGCTCTATGTGTACCAACTCTTCACTTTCCATTCATCTGGGGATGGACATTGTGTTTTTACTTTCAAGACTTGGCTGTTGTCAATAGGTGGCTAGTGACAGCTGGGGCACCCGTGTCTCTCTAAAGTACACATGGTTCTGCAAACGCTTCCAAAACACTGCAGAGGAAAGAACACTCCCAAACTCATTGTACGAAGCCATCCACCTGATCCCCAAACCAGACAAAGATACTACAAGAAAAGAAAACTGGAGAGCAATATCACCGATGAACTTAGATGCAAAAATCCTCAACAAGATACTAGCCAACAGACTCCAACATGACATTAAAAGGATCACACACCATGACACTGTGTTTTTACTTTCAAGCCTTGGCTCTTGTCAATAGGTGTGCAGGGGTCGCTGGCCTGCCCTGGTCTCCCAAATGATACTTTACTGTGCAAAGACAGCCAGGAGGTGGATTGCCACATCATGTGGCCGGCTCTCTGGTTTTGTTTTGTTTTTGGCAGGAATCTCTTGATTGTTTTCAGTGGTGCCTGTTACCAGGGCGCAATACCACCAGTGGCTTAGGAGGCTTCCCTTTTCTCCAGGCCCTCTCCCGAAGGTATTGCTTCCAGACGTATTGACACTGGCAATCCTAACGGCTGCCAGGTGAAACCGCGAAGGCGTTTCAATTTCCATTTCTCCCATTCGCATGGGCGTGGAGCATATTTCCTGGGCCTTTCTTAGAAACCAACACAAAGGGAAACAAAACACGCATGGTGAATTCAACTTACCTCTTGAAACCGCCTGTTGCCAATCAATCCTGTTTCGGGCTCTTTTCCAGTGCCTATCCCCAGGACATTTTTGCAGCGGGGGTGTCAATTACAACCCCGCTGGCCTTTTGAACAGGAAGGGCCGCTGAGCTCCCTTTGGAACGTTGTAGTTACAGGAGGCGGCCACAAGGCGGCAGCATTTTCCCACAGCTGGTCGGATTCCCCAGGAACGCAGACCTTGCGCACACGCGTGTTCTTGGAATATGAATTAGAGAGGAACGTGTCCGGACAGACACCTAAGGGCTTGTGTCTCACTCCTTCTCTCACTTACCCTTCCCACTCTCGATTCATCACACCCCCTGCAAACCCCTCCTGAAGAGTGTGTTGTCGGAGGCAAGTGGGGTGACTCTAAGGAAGGAGGTGAATGGCGGGAACCCCACCAGCAGGAGACCTGGACACCAGGTGATGTTTGAACACTGTTGTGCATGTCGGACCACCATCCTCTGGCTGCAGTGGGCTTGGCTTAGCTGCAGGAGGGCACACCTACATCTACAGAGACTGCTGCCAACCAGAAGGGACCAGGCACCACAGGTCCAAAGGGGATAAATCGCTGGTGCGACCCACTCCCGCGCCGACCTGCCTCACTGTGACCACACTCCAACTTTGGTGCCCAAGCCTGCTCACGCTCCAGGGAAGTGACACCCGCGCATCTCTCTGAGGCCTGAGAGGAACATACTGGATCTCGATCATTTTGCTTTTTATAGAGATTCTAATTTCTGTCCATGTCTAGTGAATTTACAATGCTGTTGACTTTCTCTGTGCAGCACCTTGATTCAGTTCTCCGTGTATGTATATATATATACAACCATTCTCTTTCACATTCTCTTCCCACGTAGCTTAGTCCAGGGTGGTGCCGACCGCTCCCTGTGCTTTGTAAAAGGTGGATGTGGATCGTCTGCTTAATACATATTAGAATGCATGTGTTAATCCCACCCTCCTCATTCAACCCACCTCCGCATGCCTTTGCCCTCTCGAAACCCTGTACTTGCGTTCTAAATCTGTGACTCTGTTTGTGCTTTCTACTTTCCTGGTATCGACTTTGAGATGCCACCTATACGTGCTATCGTTGGAATTTTCTCTTTCTCTGTTGGACGTCCCATGCTGAGTACAGGGAACTCCGGATCTATCGAAGATGCTGGAAATGGCAGGATATTATTCTGTTTCATGGCTGAGCAGTATTCCATGCTCTATGTGTACCAACTCTTCACTTTCCATTCATCTGGGGATGGACATTGTGTTTTTACTTTCAAGACTTGGCTGTTGTCAATAGGTGGCTAGTGACAGCTGGGGCACCCGTGTCTCTCTAAAGTACACATGGTTCTGCAAACGCTTCCAAAACACTGCAGAGGAAAGAACACTCCCAAACTCATTGTACGAAGCCATCCACCTGATCCCCAAACCAGACAAAGATACTACAAGAAAAGAAAACTGGAGAGCAATATCACCGATGAACTTAGATGCAAAAATCCTCAACAAGATACTAGCCAACAGACTCCAACATGACATTAAAAGGATCACACACCATGACACTGTGTTTTTACTTTCAAGCCTTGGCTCTTGTCAATAGGTGTGCAGGGGTCGCTGGCCTGCCCGGGTCTCCCCAAATGATACTTCACTGTGCAAAGACAGCCAGGAGGTGGATTGCCACATCATGTGGCCGGCTCTCTGGTTTTGTTTTTCTTTGGCAGGAATCTCTTGATTGTTTTCAGTGGTGCCTGTTACCAGGGCGCAATACCACCAGTGGCTTAGGAGGCTTCCCTTTGCTCCAGGCCCTCTCCCGAAGGTATTGCTTCCAGACGTATTGACACTGGCAATCCTAACGGCTGCCAGGTGAAACCGCGAAGGCGTTTCAATTTCCATTTCTCCCATTTGCATGGTCGTGGAGCATATTTCCTGGGCCTTTCTTAGAAACCAACACAAAGGGAAACAAAACAGGCATGGTGAATTCAACTTACCTCTTGAAACCGCCTGTTGCCAATCAATCCTGTTTCGGGCTCTTTTCCAGTGCCTATCCCCAGGACATTTTTGCAGCGGGGGTGTCAATTACAACCCCGCTGGCCTTTTGAACAGGAAGGGCCGCTGAGCTCCCTTTGGAACGTTGTAGTTACAGGAGGCGGCCACAAGGCGGCAGCATTTTCCCACAGCTGGTCGGATTCCCCAGGAACGCAGACCTTGCGCACACGCATGTTCTTGGAATATGAATTAGAGTGGAACGTGTCCGGACAGACACCTAAGGGCTTGTGTCTCACTCCTTCTCCCACTTACCCTTCCCACTCTCGATTCATCACACCCCCTGCAAACCCCTCCTGAAGAGTGTGTTGTCGGAGGCAAGTGGGGTGACTCTAAGGAAGGAGGTGAATGGCGGGAACCCCACCAGCAGGAGACCTGGACACCAGGTGATGTTTGAACACTGTTGTGCATGTCGGACCACCATCCTCTGGCTGCAGTGGGCTTGGCTTAGCTGCAGGAGGGCACACCTACATCTACAGAGACTGCTGCCAACCAGAAGGGACCAGGCACCACAGGTCCAAATTGGATAATTCGCTGGTGCGACCCACTCCTGCGCCGACCTGCCTCACTGTGACCACACTCCAACTTTGGTGCCCAAGCCTGCTCACGCTCCAGGGAAGTGACACCCGCGCATCTCTCTCAGGCCTGAGAGGAACATACTGGATCTCGATCATTTTGCTTTTTATAGAGATTCTAATTTCTGTCCATGTCTAGTGAATTTACAATGCTGTTGACTTTCTCTGTGCAGCACCTTGATTCAGTTCTCCGTGTATGTATATATATACACAACCATTCTCTTTCACATTCTCTTCCCACGTAGCTTAGTCCAGGGTGGTACCGACCGCTCCCTGTGCTTTGTAAAAGGTGGATGTGGATCGTCTGCTTAATACATATTAGAATGCATGTGTTAATCCCACCCTCCTCATTCAACCCACCTCCGCATGCCTTTGCCCTCTCGAAACCCTGTACTTGCGTTCTACATCTGTGACTCTGTTTGTGCTTTCTACTTTCCTGGTATCGACTTTGAGATGCCACCTATACGTGCTATCGTTGGAATTTTCTCTTTCTCTGTTTGACGTCCCATGCTGAGTACAGGGAACTCCGGATCTATCGAAGATGCTGGAAATGGCAGGATATTATTCTGTTTCATGGCTGAGCAGTATTCCATGCTCTATGTGTACCAACTCTTCACTTTCCATTCATCTGGGGATGGACATTGTGTTTTTACTTTCAAGACTTGGCTGTTGTCAATAGGTGGCTAGTGACAGCTGGGGCAACCGTGTCTCTCTAAAGTACACATGGTTCTGCAAACGCTTCCAAAACCCTGCAGAGGAAAGAACACTCCCAAACTCATTGTACGAAGCCATCCACCTGATCCCCAAACCAGGCAAAGATACTACAAGAAAAGAAAACTGGAGAGCAATATCACCGATGAACTTAGATGCAAAAATCCTCAACAAGATACTAGCCAACAGACTCCAACATGACATTAAAAGGATCACACACCATGACACTGTGTTTTTACTTTCAAGCCTTGGCTCTTGTCAATAGGTGTGCAGGGGTCGCTGGCCTGCCCGGGTCTCCCCAAATGATACTTCACTGTGCAAAGACAGCCAGGAGGTGGATTGCCACATCATGTGGCCGGCTCTCTGGTTTTGTTTTTCTTTGGCAGGAATCTCTTGATTGTTTACAGTGGTGCCTGTTACCAGGGCGCAATACCACCAGTGGCTTAGGAGGCTTCCCTTTTCTCCAGGCCCTCTCCCGAAGGTATTGCTTCCAGACGTATTGACACTGGCAATCCTAACGGCTGCCAGGTGAAACCGCGAAGGCGTTTCAATTTCCATTTCTCCCATTTGCATGGTCGTGGAGCATATTTCCTGGGCCTTTCTTAGAAACCAACACAAAGGGAAACAAAACACGCATGGTGAATTCAACTTACCTCTTGAAACCGCCTGTTGCCAATCAATCCTGTTTCGGGCTCTTTTCCAGTGCCTATCCCCAGGACATTTTTGCAGCGGGGGTGTCAATTACAACCCCGCTGGCCTTTTGAACAGGAAGGGCCGCTGAGCTCCCTTTGGAACGTTGTAGTTACAGGAGGCGGCCACAAGGCGGCAGCATTTTCCCACAGCTGGTCGGATTCCCCAGGAACGCAGACCTTGCGCACACGCATGTTCTTGGAATATGAATTAGAGTGGAACGTGTCCGGACAGACACCTAAGGGCTTGTGTCTCACTCCTTCTCCCACTTACCCTTCCCACTCTCGATTCATCACACCCCCTGCAAACCCCTCCTGAAGAGTGTGTTGTCAGAGGCAAGTGGGGTGACTCTAAGGAAGGAGGTGAATGGCGGGAACCCCACCAGCAGGAGACCTGGACACCAGGTGATGTTTGAACACTGTTGTGCATGTCGGACCACCATCCTCTGGCTGCAGTGGGCTTGGCTTAGCTGCAGGAGGGCACACCTACATCTACAGAGACTGCTGCCAACCAGAAGGGACCAGGCACCACAGGTCCAAAGGGGTTAATTCGCTGGTGCGACCCACTCCCGCGCCGACCTGCCTCACTGTGACCACACTCCAACTTTGGTGCCCAAGCCTGCTCACGCTCCAGGGAAGTGACACCCGCGCATCTCTCTGAGGCCTGAGAGGAACATACTGGATCTCGATCATTTTGCTTTTTATAGAGATTCTAATTTCTGTCCATGTCTAGTGAATTTACAATGCTGTTGACTTTCGCTGTGCAGCACCTTGATTCAGTTCTCCGTGTATGTATATATATACACATCCATTCTCTTTCGCATTCTCTTCCCACGTAGCTTAGCCCAGGGTGGTGCCGACCGCTCCCTGTGCTTTGTAGAAGGTGGTTGTGGATCGTCTGCTTAATACATATTAGAATGCATGTGTTAATCCCACCCTCCTCATTCAACCCACCTCCGCATGCCTTTGCCCTCTCGAAACCCTGTACTTGCGTTCTAAATCTGTGACTCTGTTTGTGCTTTCTACTTTCCTGGTATCGACTTTGAGATGCCACCTATACGTGCTATCGTTGGAATTTTCTCTTTCTCTGTTGGACGTCCCATGCTGAGTACAGGGAACTCCGGATCTATCGAAGATGCTGGAAATGGCAGGATATTATTCTGTTTCATGGCTGAGCAGTATTCCATGCTCTATGTGTACCAACTCTTCACTTTCCATTCATCTGGGGATGGACATTGTGTTTTTACTTTCAAGACTTGGCTGTTGTCAATAGGTGGCTAGTGACAGCTGGGGCAACCGTGTCTCTCTAAAGTACACATGGTTCTGCAAACGCTTCCAAAACCCTGCAGAGGAAAGAACACTCCCAAACTCATTGTACGAAGCCATCCACCTGATCCCCAAACCAGGCAAAGATACTACAAGAAAAGAAAACTGGAGAGCAATATCACCGATGAACTTAGATGCAAAAATCCTCAACAAGATACTAGCCAACAGACTCCAACATGACATTAAAAGGATCACACACCATGACACTGTGTTTTTACTTTCAAGCCTTGGCTCTTGTCAATAGGTGTGCAGGGGTCGCTGGCCTGCCCGGGTCTCCCCAAATGATACTTCACTGTGCAAAGACAGCCAGGAGGTGGATTGCCACATCATGTGGCCGGCTCTCTGGTTTTGTTTTTCTTTGGCAGGAATCTCTTGATTGTTTTCAGTGGTGCCTGTTACCAGGGCGCAATACCACCAGTGGCTTAGGAGGCTTCCCTTTTCTCCAGGCCCTCTCCCGAAGGTATTGCTTCCAGACGTATTGACACTGGCAATCCTAACGGCTGCCAGGTGAAACCGCGAAGGCGTTTCAATTTCCATTTCTCCCATTTGCATGGTCGTGGAGCATATTTCCTGGGCCTTTCTTAGAAACCAACACAAAGGGAAACAAAACACGCATGGTGAATTCAACTTACCTCTTGAAACCGCCTGTTGCCAATCAATCCTGTTTCGGGCTCTTTTCCAGTGCCTATCCCCAGGACATTTTTGCAGCGGGGGTGTCAATTACAACCCCACTGGCCTTTTGAACAGGAAGGGCCGCTGAGCTCCCTTTGGAACGTTGTAGTTACAGGAGGCGGCCACAAGGCGGCAGCATTTTCCCACAGCTGGTCGGATTCCCCAGGAACGCAGACCTTGCGCACACGCGTGTTCTTGGAATATGAATTAGAGTGGAACGTGTCCGGACAGACACCTAAGGGCTTGTGTCTCACTCCTTCTCCCACTTACCCTTCCCACTCTCGATTCATCACACCCCCTGCAAACCCCTCCTGAAGAGTGTGTTGTCGGAGGCAAGTGGGGTGACTCTAAGGAAGGAGGTGAATGGCGGGAACCCCACCAGCAGGAGACCTGGACACCAGGTGATGTTTGAACACTGTTGTGCATGTCGGACCACCATCCTCTGGCTGCAGTGGGCTTGGCTTAGCTGCAGGAGGGCACACCTACATCTACAGAGACTGCTGCCAACCAGAAGGGACCAGGCACCACAGGTCCAAAGGGGTTAATTCGCTGGTGCGACCCACTCCTGCGCCGACCTGGCTCACTGTGACCACACTCCAACTTTGGTGCCCAAGCCTGCTCACGCTCCAGGGAAGTGACACCCGCGCATCTCTCTGAGGCCTGAGAGGAACATACTGGATCTCGATCATTTTGCTTTTTATAGAGATTCTAATTTCTGTCCATGTCTAGTGAATTTACAATGCTGTTGACTTTCGCTGTGCAGCACCTTGATTCAGTTCTCCGTGTATGTATATATATACACAACCATTCTCTTTCACATTCTCTTCCCACGTAGCTTAGTCCAGGGTGGTACCGACCGCTCCCTGTGCTTTGTAAAAGTTGGATGTGGATCGTCTGCTTAATACATATTAGAATGCATGTGTTAATCCCACCCTCCTCATTCAACCCACCTCCGCATGCCTTTGCCCTCTCGAAACCCTGTACTTGCGTTCTACATCTGTGACACTGTTTGTGCTTTCTACTTTCCTGGTATCGACTTTGAGATGCCACCTATATGTGCTATCGTTGGAATTTTCTCTTTCTCTGTTGGACGTCCCATGCTGAGTACAGGGAACTCCGGATCTATCGAAGATGCTGGAAATGGCAGGATATTATTCTGTTTCATGGCTGAGCAGTATTCCATGCTCTATGTGTACCAACTCTTCACTTTCCATTCATCTGGGGATGGACATTGTGTTTTTACTTTCAAGACTTGGCTGTTGTCAATAGGTGGCTAGTGACAGCTGGGGCACCCATGTCTCTCTAAAGTACACATGGTTCTGCAAACGCTTCCAAAACACTGCAGAGGAAAGAACACTCCCAAACTCATTGTACGAAGCCATCCACCTGATCCCCAAACCAGACAAAGATACTACAAGAAAAGAAAACTGGAGAGCAATATCACCGATGAACTTAGATGCAAAAATCCTCAACAAGATACTAGCCAACAGACTCCAACATGACATTAAAAGGATCACACACCATGACACTGTGTTTTTACTTTCAAGCCTTGGCTCTTGTCAATAGGTGTGCAGGGGTCGCTGGCCTGCCCGGGTCTCCCCAAATGATACTTCACTGTGCAAAGACAGCCAGGAGGTGGATTGCCACATCATGTGGCCGGCTCTCTGGTTTTGTTTTTCTTTGGCAGGAATCTCTTGATTGTTTACAGTGGTGCCTGTTACCAGGGCGCAATACCACCAGTGGCTTAGGAGGCTTCCCTTTTCTCCAGGCCCTCTCCCGAAGGTATTGCTTCCAGACGTATTGACACTGGCAATCCTAACGGCTGCCAGGTGAAACCGCGAAGGCGTTTCAATTTCCATTTCTCCCATTTGCATGGTCGTGGAGCATATTTCCTGGGCCTTTCTTAGAAACCAACACAAAGGGAAACAAAACACGCATGGTGAATTCAACTTACCTCTTGAAACCGCCTGTTGCCAATCAATCCTGTTTCGGGCTCTTTTCCAGTGCCTATCCCCAGGACATTTTTGCAGCGGGGGTGTCAATTACAACCCCGCTGGCCTTTTGAACAGGAAGGGCCGCTGAGCTCCCTTTGGAACGTTGTAGTTACAGGAGGCGGCCACAAGGCGGCAGCATTTTCCCACAGCTGGTCGGATTCCCCAGGAACGCAGACCTTGCGCAAACGCGTGTTCTTGGAATATGAATTAGAGTGGAACGTGTCCGGACAGACACCTAAGGGCTTGTGTCTCACTCCTTCTCCCACTTACCCTTCCCACTCTCGATTCATCACACCCCCTGCAAACCCCTCCTGAAGAGTGTGTTGTCGGAGGCAAGTGGGGTGACTCTAAGGAAGGAGGTGAATGGCGGGAACCCCACCAGCAGGAGACCTGGACACCAGGTGATGTTTGAACACTGTTGTGCATGTCGGACCACCATCCTCTGGCTGCAGTGGGCTTGGCTTAGCTGCAGGAGGGCACACCTACATCTACAGAGACTGCTGCCAACCAGAAGGGACCAGGCACCACAGGTCCAAAGGGGTTAATTCGCTGGTGCGACCCACTCCCGTGCCGACCTGCCTCACTGTGACCACACTCCAACTTTGGTGCCCAAGCCTGCTCACGCTCCAGGGAAGTGACACCCGCGCATCTCTCTCAGGCCTGAGAGGAACATACTGGATCTCGATCATTTTGCTTTTTATAGAGATTCTAATTTCTGTCCATGTCTAGTGAATTTACAATGCTGTTGACTTTCGCTGTGCAGCACCTTGATTCAGTTCTCCGTGTATGTATATATATACACATCCATTCTCTTTCGCATTCTCTTCCCACGTAGCTTAGTCCAGGGTGGTGCCGACCGCTCCCTGTGCTTTGTAGAAGGTGGTTGTGGATCGTCTGCTTAATACATATTAGAATGCATGTGTTAATCCCACCCTCCTCATTCAACCCACCTCCGCATGCCTTTGCCCTCTCGAAACCCTGTACTTGCGTTCTAAATCTGTGACTCTGTTTGTGCTTTCTACTTTCCTGGTATCGACTTTGAGATGCCACCTATACGTGCTATCGTTGGAATTTTCTCTTTCTCTGTTGGACGTCCCATGCTGAGTACAGGGAACTCCGGATCTATCGAAGATGCTGGAAATGGCAGGATATTATTCTGTTTCATGGCTGAGCAGTATTCCATGCTCTATGTGTACCAACTCTTCACTTTCCATTCATCTGGGGATGGACATTGTGTTTTTACTTTCAAGACTTGGCTGTTGTCAATAGGTGGCTAGTGACAGCTGGGGCACCCGTGTCTCTCTAAAGTACACATGGTTCTGCAAACGCTTCCAAAACCCTGCAGAGGAAAGAACACTCCCAAACTCATTGTACGAAGCCATCCACCTGATCCCCAAACCAGGCAAAGATACTACAAGAAAAGAAAACTGGAGAGCAATATCACCGATGAACTTAGATGCAAAAATCCTCAACAAGATACTAGCCAACAGACTCCAACATGACATTAAAAGGATCACACACCATGACACTGTGTTTTTACTTTCAAGCCTTGGCTCTTGTCAATAGGTGTGCAGGGGTCGCTGGCCTGCCCGGGTCTCCCCAAATGATACTTCACTGTGCAAAGACAGCCAGGAGGTGGATTGCCACATCATGTGGCCGGCTCTCTGGTTTTGTTTTTCTTTGGCAGGAATCTCTTGATTGTTTTCAGTGGTGCCTGTTACCAGGGCGCAATACCACCAGTGGCTTAGGAGGCTTCCCTTTTCTCCAGGCCCTCTCCCGAAGGTATTGCTTCCAGACGTATTGACACTGGCAATCCTAACGGCTGCCAGGTGAAACCGCGAAGGCGTTTCAATTTCCATTTCTCCCATTTGCATGGTCGTGGAGCATATTTCCTGGGCCTTTCTTAGAAACCAACACAAAGGGAAACAAAACACGCATGGTGAATTCAACTTACCTCTTGAAACCGCCTGTTGCCAATCAATCCTGTTTCGGGCTCTTTTCCAGTGCCTATCCCCAGGACATTTTTGCAGCGGGGGTGTCAATTACAACCCCACTGGCCTTTTGAACAGGAAGGGCCGCTGAGCTCCCTTTGGAACGTTGTAGTTACAGGAGGCGGCCACAAGGCGGCAGCATTTTCCCACAGCTGGTCGGATTCCCCAGGAACGCAGACCTTGCGCACACGCGTGTTCTTGGAATATGAATTAGAGTGGAACGTGTCCGGACAGACACCTAAGGGCTTGTGTCTCACTCCTTCTCCCACTTACCCTTCCCACTCTCGATTCATCACACCCCCTGCAAACCCCTCCTGAAGAGTGTGTTGTCGGAGGCAAGTGGGGTGACTCTAAGGAAGGAGGTGAATGGCGGGAACCCCACCAGCAGGAGACCTGGACACCAGGTGATGTTTGAACACTGTTGTGCATGTCGGACCACCATCCTCTGGCTGCAGTGGGCTTGGCTTAGCTGCAGGAGGGCACACCTACATCTACAGAGACTGCTGCCAACCAGAAGGGACCAGGCACCACAGGTCCAAAGGGGTTAATTCGCTGGTGCGACCCACTCCTGCGCCGACCTGGCTCACTGTGACCACACTCCAACTTTGGTGCCCAAGCCTGCTCACGCTCCAGGGAAGTGACACCCGCGCATCTCTCTGAGGCCTGAGAGGAACATACTGGATCTCGATCATTTTGCTTTTTATAGAGATTCTAATTTCTGTCCATGTCTAGTGAATTTACAATGCTGTTGACTTTCGCTGTGCAGCACCTTGATTCAGTTCTCCGTGTATGTATATATATACACAACCATTCTCTTTCACATTCTCTTCCCACGTAGCTTAGTCCAGGGTGGTACCGACCGCTCCCTGTGCTTTGTAAAAGGTGGATGTGGATCGTCTGCTTAATACATATTAGAATGCATGTGTTAATCCCACCCTCCTCATTCAACCCACCTCCGCATGCCTTTGCCCTCTCGAAACCCTGTACTTGCGTTCTACATCTGTGACTCTGTTTGTGCTTTCTACTTTCCTGGTATCGACTTTGAGATGCCACCTATATGTGCTATCGTTGGAATTTTCTCTTTCTCTGTTGGACGTCCCATGCTGAGTACAGGGAACTCCGGATCTATCGAAGATGCTGGAAATGGCAGGATATTATTCTGTTTCATGGCTGAGCAGTATTCCATGCTCTATGTGTACCAACTCTTCACTTTCCATTCATCTGGGGATGGACATTGTGTTTTTACTTTCAAGACTTGGCTGTTGTCAATAGGTGGCTAGTGACAGCTGGGGCACCCGTGTCTCTCTAAAGTACACATGGTTCTGCAAACGCTTCCAAAACACTGCAGAGGAAAGAACACTCCCAAACTCATTGTACGAAGCCATCCACCTGATCCCCAAACCAGACAAAGATACTACAAGAAAAGAAAACTGGAGAGCAATATCACCGATGAACTTAGATGCAAAAATCCTCAACAAGATACTAGCCAACAGACTCCAACATGACATTAAAAGGATCACACACCATGACACTGTGTTTTTACTTTCAAGCCTTGGCTCTTGTCAAAAGGTGTGCAGGGATCGCTGGCCTGCCCGGGTCTCCCCAAATGATACTTCACTGTGCAAAGACAGCCAGGAGGTGGATTGCCACATCATGTGGCCGGCTCTCTGGTGTTGTTTTTCTTTGGCAGGAATCTCTTGATTGTTTACAGTGGTGCCTGTTACCAGGGTGCAATACCACCAGTGGCTTAGGAGGCTTCCCTTTTCTCCAGGCCCTCTCCCGAAGGTATTGCTTCCAGACGTATTGACACTGGCAATCCTAACGGCTGCCAGGTGAAACCGCGAAGGCGTTTCAATTTCCATTTCTCCCATTCGCATGGTCGTGGAGCATATTTCCTGGGCCTTTCTTAGAAACCAACACAAAGGGAAACAAAACACGCATGGTGAATTCAACTTACCTCTTGAAACCGCCTGTTGCCAATCAATCCTGTTTCGGGCTCTTTTCCAGTGCCTATCCCCAGGACATTTTTGCAGCGGGGGTGTCAATTACAACCCCGCTGGCCTTTTGAACAGGAAGGGCCGCTGAGCTCCCTTTGGAACGTTGTAGTTACAGGAGGCGGCCACAAGGCGGCAGCATTTTCCCACAGCTGGTCGGATTCCCCAGGAACGCAGACCTTGCGCACACGCGTGTTCTTGGAATATGAATTAGAGAGGAACGTGTCCGGACAGACACCTAAGGGCTTGTGTCTCACTCCTTCTCCCACTTACCCTTCCCACTCTCGATTCATCACACCCCCTGCAAACCCCTCCTGAAGAGTGTGTTGTCGGAGGCAAGTGGGGTGACTCTAAGGAAGGAGGTGAATGGCGGGAACCCCACCAGCAGGAGACCTGGACACCAGGTGATGTTTGAACACTGTTGTGCATGTCGGACCACCATCCTCTGGCTGCAGTGGGCTTGGCTTAGCTGCAGGAGGGCACACCTACATCTACAGAGACTGCTGCCAACCAGAAGGGACCAGGCACCACAGGTCCAAAGGGGTTAATTTGCTGTTGCGACCCACTCCCGTGCCGACCTGCCTCACTGTGACCACACTCCAACTTTGGTGCCCAAGCCTGCTCACGCTCCAGGGAAGTGACACCCGCGCATCTCTCTGAGGCCTGAGAGGAACATACTGGATCTCGATCATTTTGCTTTTTATAGAGATTCTAATTTCTGTCCATGTCTAGTGAATTTACAATGCTGTTGACTTTCGCTGTGCAGCACCTTGATTCAGTTCTCCGTGTATGTATATATATACACAACCATTCTCTTTCACATTCTCTTCCCACGTAGCTTAGTCCAGGGTGGTACCGACCGCTCCCTGTGCTTTGTAGAAGGTGGATGTGGATCGTCTGCTTAATACATATTAGAATGCATGTGTTAATCCCACCCTCCTCATTCAACCCACCTCCGCATGCCTTTGCCCTCTCGAAACCCTGTACTTGCATTCTAAATCTGTGACTCTGTTTGTGCTTTCTACTTTCCTGGTATCGACTTTGAGATGCCACCTATATGTGCTATCGTTGGAATTTTCTCTTTCTCTGTTGGACGTCCCATGCTGAGTACAGGGAACTCCGGATCTATCGAAGATGCTGGAAATGGCAGGATATTATTCTGTTTCATGGCTGAGCAGTATTCCATGCTCTATGTGTACCAACTCTTCACTTTCCATTCATCTGGGGATGGACATTGTGTTTTTACTTTCAAGACTTGGCTGTTGTCAATAGGTGGCTAGTGACAGCTGGGGCACCCGTGTCTCTCTAAAGTACACATGGTTCTGCAAACGCTTCCAAAACACTGCAGAGGAAAGAACACTCCCAAACTCATTGTACGAAGCCATCCCCCTGATCCCCAAACCAGACAAAGATACTACAAGAAAAGAAAACTGGAGAGCAATATCACCGATGAACTTAGATGCAAAAATCCTCAACAAGATACTAGCCAACAGACTCCAACATGACATTAAAAGGATCACACACCATGACACTGTGTTTTTACTTTCAAGCCTTGGCTCTTGTCAATAGGTGTGCAGGGGTCGCTGGCCTGCCCGGGTCTCCCCAAATGATACTTCACTGTGCAAAGACAGCCAGGAGGTGGATTGCCACATCATGTGGCCGGCTCTCTGGTTTTGTTTTTCTTTGGCAGGAATCTCTTGATTGTTTACAGTGGTGCCTGTTACCAGGGCGCAATACCACCAGTGGCTTAGGAGGCTTCCCTTTTCTCCAGGCCCTCTCCCGAAGGTATTGCTTCCAGACGTATTGACACTGGCAATCCTAACGGCTGCCAGGTGAAACCGCGAAGGCGTTTCAATTTCCATTTCTCCCATTTGCATGGTCGTGGAGCATATTTCCTGGGCCTTTCTTAGAAACCAACACAAAGGGAAACAAAACACGCATGGTGAATTCAACTTACCTCTTGAAACCGCCTGTTGCCAATCAATCCTGTTTCGGGCTCTTTTCCAGTGCCTATCCCCAGGACATTTTTGCAGCGGGGGTGTCAATTACAACCCCGCTGGCCTTTTGAACAGGAAGGGCCGCTGAGCTCCCTTTGGAACGTTGTAGTTACAGGAGGCGGCCACAAGGCGGCAGCATTTTCCCACAGCTGGTCGGATTCCCCAGGAACGCAGACCTTGCGCACACGCGTGTTCTTGGAATATGAATTAGAGAGGAACGTGTCCGGACAGACACCTAAGGGCTTGTGTCTCACTCCTTCTCCCACTTACCCTTCCCACTCTCGATTCATCACACCCCCTGCAAACCCCTCCTGAAGAGTGTGTTGTTGGAGGCAAGTGGGGTGACTCTAAGGAAGGAGGTGAATGGCGGGAACCCCACCAGCAGGAGACCTGGACACCAGGTGATGTTTGAACACTGTTGTGCATGTCGGACCACCATCCTCTGGCTGCAGTGGGCTTGGCTTAGCTGCAGGAGGGCACACCTACATCTACAGAGACTGCTGCCAACCAGAAGGGACCAGGCACCACAGGTCCAAAGGGGTTAATTCGCTGGTGTGACCCACTCCCGCGCCGACCTGCCTCACTGTGACCACACTCCAACTTTGGTGCCCAAGCCTGCTCACGCTCCAGGGAAGTGACACCCGCGCATCTCTCTCAGGCCTGAGAGGAACATACTGGATCTCGATCATTTTGCTTTTTATAGAGATTCTAATTTCTGTCCATGTCTAGTGAATTTACAATGCTGTTGACTTTCGCTGTGCAGCACCTTGATTCAGTTCTCCGTGTATGTATATATATACACATCCATTCTCTTTCGCATTCTCTTCCCACGTAGCTTAGTCCAGGGTGGTGCCGACCGCTCCCTGTGCTTTGTAGAAGGTGGTTGTGGATCGTCTGCTTAATACATATTAGAATGCATGTGTTAATCCCACCCTCCTCATTCAACCCACCTCCGCATGCCTTTGCCCTCTCGAAACCCTGTACTTGTGTTCTAAATCTGTGACTCTGTTTGTGCTTTCTACTTTCCTGGTATTGACTTTGAGATGCCACCTATACGTGCTATCGTTGGAATTTTCTCTTTCTCTGTTGGACGTCCCATGCTGAGTACAGGGAACTCCGGATCTATCGAAGATGCTGGAAATGGCAGGATATTATTCTGTTTCATGGCTGAGCAGTATTCCATGCTCTATGTGTACCAACTCTTCACTTTCCATTCATCTGGGGATGGACATTGTGTTTTTCCTTTCAAGACTTGGCTGTTGTCAATAGGTGGCTAGTGACAGCTGGGGCACCCGTGTCTCTCTAAAGTACACATGGTTCTGCAAACGCTTCCAAAACACTGCAGAGGAAAGAACACTCCCAAACTCATTGTACGAAGCCATCCACCTGATCCCCAAACCAGACAAAGATACTACAAGAAAAGAAAACTGGAGAGCAATATCACCGATGAACTTAGATGCAAAAATCCTCAACAAGATACTAGCCAACAGACTCCAACATGACATTAAAAGGATCACACACCATGACACTGTGTTTTTACTTTCAAGCCTTGGCTCTTGTCAAAAGGTGTGCAGGGATCGCTGGCCTGCCCGGGTCTCCCCAAATGATACTTCACTGTGCAAAGACAGCCAGGAGGTGGATTGCCACATCATGTGGCCGGCTCTCTGGTTTTGTTTTTCTTTGGCAGGAATCTCTTGATTGTTTACAGTGGTGCCTGTTACCAGGGCGCAATACCACCAGTGGCTTAGGAGGCTTCCCTTTTCTCCAGGCCCTCTCCCGAAGGTATTGCTTCCAGACGTATTGACACTGGCAATCCTAACGGCTGCCAGGTGAAACCGCGAAGGCGTTTCAATTTCCATTTCTCCCATTCGCATGGTCGTGGAGCATATTTCCTGGGCCTTTCTTAGAAACCAACACAAAGGGAAACAAAACACGCATGGTGAATTCAACTTACCTCTTGAAACCGCCTGTTGCCAATCAATCCTGTTTCGGGCTCTTTTCCAGTGCCTATCCCCAGGACATTTTTGCAGCGGGGGTGTCAATTACAACCCCGCTGGCCTTTTGAACAGGAAGGGCCGCTGAGCTCCCTTTGGAACGTTGTAGTTACAGGAGGCGGCCACAAGGCGGCAGCATTTTCCCACAGCTGGTCGGATTCCCCAGGAACGCAGACCTTGCGCACACGCGTGTTCTTGGAATATGAATTAGAGAGGAACGTGTCCGGACAGACACCTAAGGGCTTGTGTCTCACTCCTTCTCCCACTTACCCTTCCCACTCTCGATTCATCACACCCCCTGCAAACCCCTCCTGAAGAGTGTGTTGTCGGAGGCAAGTGGGGTGACTCTAAGGAAGGAGGTGAATGGCGGGAACCCCACCAGCAGGAGACCTGGACACCAGGTGATGTTTGAACACTGTTGTGCATGTCGGACCACCATCCTCTGGCTGCAGTGGGCTTGGCTTAGCTGCAGGAGGGCACACCTACATCTACAGAGACTGCTGCCAACCAGAAGGGACCAGGCACCACAGGTCCAAAGGGGATAATTCGCTCGTGCGACCCACTCCCGCGCTGACCTGCCTCACTGTGACCACACTCCAACTTTGGTGCCCAAGCCTGCTCACGCTCCAGGGAAGTGACACCCACGCATCTCTCTGAGGCCTGAGAGGAACATACTGGATCTCGATCATTTTGCTTTTTATAGAGATTCTAATTTCTGTCCATGTCTAGTGAATTTACAATGCTGTTGACTTTCGCTGTGCAGCACCTTGATTCAGTTCTCCGTGTATGTATATATATACACATCCATTCTCTTTCGCATTCTCTTCCCACGTAGCTTAGTCCAGGGTGGTGCCGACCGCTCCCTGTGCTTTGTAGTAGGTGGTTGTGGATCGTCTGCTTTATACATATTAGAATGCATGTGTTAATCCCACCCTCCTCATTCAACCCACCTCCGCATGCCTTTGCCCTCTCGAAACCCTGTACTTGTGTTCTAATTCTGTGACTCTGTTTGTGCTTTCTACTTTCCTGGTATTGACTTTGAGATGCCACCTATACGTGCTATCGTTGGAATTTTCTCTTTCTCTGTTGGACGTCCCATGCTGAGTACAGGGAACTCCGGATCTATCGAAGATGCTGGAAATGGCAGGATATTATTCTGTTTCATGGCTGAGCAGTATTCCATGCTCTATGTGTACCAACTCTTCACTTTCCATTCATCTGGGGATGGACATTGTGTTTTTACTTTCAAGACTTGGCTGTTGTCAATAGGTGGCTAGTGACAGCTGGGGCACCCGTGTCTCTCTAAAGTACACATGGCTCTGCAAACGCTTCCAAAACACTGCAGAGGAAAGAACACTCCCAAACTCATTGTACGAAGCCATCCACCTGATCCCCAAACCAGGCAAAGATACTACAAGAAAAGAAAACTGGAGAGCAATATCACCGATGAACTTAGATGCAAAAATCCTCAACAAGATACTAGCCAACAGACTCCAACATGACATTAAAAGGATCACACACCATGACACTGTGTTTTTACTTTCAAGCCTTGGCTCTTGTCAATAGGTGTGCAGGGGTCGCTGGCCTGCCCGGGTCTCCCCAAATGATACTTTACTGTGCAAAGACAGCCAGGAGGTGGATTGCCACATCATGTGGCCGGCTCTCTGGTTTTGCTTTGTTTTTGGCAGGAATCTCTTGATTGTTTTCAGTGGTGCCTGTTACCAGGGCGCAATACCACCAGTGGCTTAGGAGGCTTCCCTTTTCTCCAGGCCCTCTCCCGAAGGTATTGCTTCCAGACGTATTGATACTGGCAATCCTAACGGCTGCCAGGTGAAACCGCGAAGGCGTTTCAATTTCCATTTCTCCCATTCGCATGGGCGTGGAGCATATTTCCTGGGCCTTTCTTAGAAACCAACACAAAGGGAAACAAAACACGCATGGTGAATTCAACTTAACTCTTGAAACCGCCTGTTGCCAATCAATCCTGTTTCGGGCTCTTTTCCAGTGCCTATCCCCAGGACATTTTTGCAGCGGGGGTGTCAATTACAACCCCGCTGGCCTTTTGAACAGGAAGGGCCGCTGAGCTCCCTTTGGAACGTTGTAGTTACAGGAGGCGGCCACAAGGCGGCAGCATTTTCCCACAGCTGGTCGGATTCCCCAGGAACGCAGACCTTGCGCACACGCGTGTTCTTGGAATATGAATTAGAGAGGAACGTGTCCGGACAGACACCTAAGGGCTTGTGTCTCACTCCTTCTCCCACTTACCCTTCCCACTCTCGATTCATCACACCCCCTGCAAACCCCTCCTGAAGAGTGTGTTGTCGGAGGCAAGTGGGGTGACTCTAAGGAAGGAGGTGAATGGCGGGAACCCCACCAGCAGGAGACCTGGACACCAGGTGATGTTTGAACACTGTTGTGCATGTCGGACCACCATCCTCTGGCTGCAGTGGGCTTGGCTTAGCTGCAGGAGGGCACACCTACATCTACAGAGACTGCTGCCAACCAGAAGGGACCAGGCACCACAGGTCCAAAGGGGTTAATTCGCTGGTGCGACCCACTCCCGTGCCGACCTGCCTCACTGTGACCACACTCCAACTTTGGTGCCCAAGCCTGCTCACGCTCCAGGGAAGTGACACCCGCGCATCTCTCTGAGGCCTGAGAGGAACATACTGGATCTCGATCATTTTGCTTTTTATAGAGATTCTAATTTCTGTCCATGTCTAGTGAATTTACAATGCTGTTGACTTTCGCTGTGCAGCACCTTGATTCAGTTCTCCGTGTATGTATATATATACACATCCATTCTCTTTCGCATTCTCTTCCCACATAGCTTAGTCCAGGGTGGTGCAGAACGCTCCCTGTGCTTTGTAGAAGGTGGTTGTGGATCATCTGCTTAATACATATTAGAATGCATGTGTTCATCCCACCCTCCTCATTCAACCCACCTCCGCATGCCTTTGCCCTCTCGAAACCCTGTACTTGCGTTCTAAATCTGTGACTCTGTTTGTGCTTTCTACTTTCCTGGTATCGACTTTGAGATGTTACCTATACGTGCTATCGTTGGAATTTTCTCTTTCTCTGTTGGACGTCCCATGCTGAGTACAGGGAACTCCGGATCTATCGAAGATGCTGGAAATGGCAGGATATTATTCTGTTTCATGGCTGAGCAGTATTCCATGCTCTATGTGTACCAACTCTTCACTTTCCATTCATCTGGGGATGGACATTGTGTTTTTACTTTCAAGACTTGGCTGTTGTCAATAGGTGGCTAGTGACAGCTGGGGCACCCGTGTCTCTCTAAAGTACACATGGTTCTGCAAACGCTTCCAAAACACTGCAGAGGAAAGAACACTCCCAAACTCATTGTACAAAGCCATCCACCTGATCCCCAAACCAGACAAAGATACTACAAGAAAAGAAAACTGGAGAGCAATATCACCGATGAACTTAGATGCAAAAATCCTCAACAAGATACTAGCCAACAGACTCCAACATGACATTAAAAGGATCACACACCATGACACTGTGTTTTTACTTTCAAGCCTTGGCTCTTGTCAATAGGTGTGCAGGGGTCGCTGGCCTGCCCGGGTCTCCCCAAATGATACTTTACTGTGCAAAGACAGCCAGGAGGTGGATTGCCACATCATGTGGCCGGCTCTCTGGTTTTGTTTTGTTTTTGGCAGGAATCTCTTGATTGTTTTCAGTGGTGCCTGTTACCAGGGCGCAATACCACCAGTGGCTTAGGAGGCTTCCCTTTGCTCCAGGCCCTCTCCCGAAGGTATTGCTTCCAGACGTATTGACACTGGCAATCCTAACGGCTGCCAGGTGAAACCGCGAAGGCGTTTCAATTTCCATTTCTCCCATTCGCATGGGCGTGGAGCATATTTCCTGGGCCTTTCTTAGAAACCAACACAAAGGGAAACAAAACACGCATGGTGAATTCAACTTACCTCTTGAAACCGCCTGTTGCCAATCAATCCTGTTTCGGGCTCTTTTCCAGTGCCTATCCCCAGGACATTTTTGCAGCGGGGGTGTCAATTACAACCCCGCTGGCCTTTTGAACAGGAAGGGCCGCTGAGCTCCCTTTGGAACGTTGTAGTTACAGGAGGCGGCCACAAGGCGGCAGCATTTTCCCACAGCTGGTCGGATTCCCCAGGAACGCAGACCTTGCGCACATGCGTGTTCTTGGAATATGAATTAGAGAGGAACGTGTCCGGACAGACACCTAAGGGCTTGTGTCTCACTCCTTCTCCCACTTACCCTTCCCACTCTCGACTCATCACACCCCCTGCAAACCCCTCCTGAAGAGTGTGTTGTCGGAGGCAAGTGGGGTGACTCTAAGGAAGGAGGTGAATGGCGGGAACTCCACCAACAGGAGACCTGGACACCAGGTGATGTTTGAACACTGTTGTGCATGTCGGACCACCATCCTCTGGCTGCAGTGGGCTTGGCTTAGCTGCAGGAGGGCACACCTACATCTACAGAGACTGCTGCCAACCAGAAGGGACCAGGCACCACAGGTCCAAAGGGGTTAATTCGCTGGTGCGACCCACTCCCGCGCCGACCTGCCTCACTGTGACCACACTCCAACTTTGGTGCCCAAGCCTGCTCACGCTCCAGGGAAGTGACACCCGCGCATCTCTCTGAGGCCTGAGAGGAACATACTGGATCTCGATCATTTTGCTTTTTATAGAGATTCTAATTTCTGTCCATGTCTAGTGAATTTACAATGCTGTTGACTTTCGCTGTGCAGCACCTTGATTCAGTTCTCCGTGTATGTATATATATACACATCCATTCTCTTTCGCATTCTCTTCCCACGTAGCTTAGTCCAGGGTGGTGCCGACCGCTCCCTGTGCTTTGTAGTAGGTGGTTGTGGATCGTCTGCTTTATACATATTAGAATGCATGTGTTAATACCACCCTCCTCATTCAACCCACCTCCGCATGCCTTTGCCCTCTCGAAACCCTGTACTTGCGTTCTAAATCTGTGACTCTGTTTGTGCTTTCTACTTTCCTGGTATCGACTTTGAGATGCCACCTATACGTGCTATCGTTGGAATTTTCTCTTTCTCTGTTGGACGTCCCATGCTGAGTACAGGGAACTCCGGATCTATCGAAGATGCTGGAAATGGCAGGATATTATTCTGTTTCATGGCTGAGCAGTATTCCATGCTCTATGTGTACCAACTCTTCACTTTCCATTCATCTGGGGATGGACATTGTGTTTTTACTTTCAAGACTTGGCTGTTGTCAATAGGTGGCTAGTGACAGCTGGGGCACCTGTGTCTCTCTAAAGTACACATGGTTCTGCAAACGCTTCCAAAACACTGCAGAGGAAAGAACACTCCCAAACTCATTGTACGAAGCCATCCACCTGATCCCCAAACCAGACAAAGATACTACAAGAAAAGAAAACTGGAGAGCAATATCACCGATGAACTTAGATGCAAAAATCCTCAACAAGATACTAGCCAACAGACTCCAACATGACATTAAAAGGATCACACACCATGACACTGTGTTTTTACTTTCAAGCCTTGGCTCTTGTCAATAGGTGTGCAGGGGTCGCTGGCCTGCCCGGGTCTCCCCAAATGATGCTTTACTGTGCAAAGACAGCCAGGAGGTGGATTGCCACATCATGTGGCCGGCTCTCTGGTTTTGTTTTGTTTTTGGCAGGAATCTCTTGATTGTTTTCAGTGGTGCCTGTTACCAGGGCGCAATACCACCAGTGGCTTAGGAGGCTTCCCTTTGCTCCAGGCCCTCTCCCGAAGGTATTGCTTCCAGACGTATTGACACTGGCAATCCTAACGGCTGCCAGGTGAAACCGCGAAGGCGTTTCAATTTCCATTTCTCCCATTCGCATGGGCGTGGAGCATATTTCCTGGGCCTTTCTTAGAAACCAACACAACGGGAAACAAAACACGCATGGTGAATTCAACTTACCTCTTGAAACCGCCTGTTGCCAATCAATCCTGTTTCGGGCTCTTTTCCAGTGCCTATCCCCAGGACATTTTTGCAGCGGGGGTGTCAATTACAACCCCGCTGGCCTTTTGAACAGGAAGGGCCGCTGAGCTCCCTTTGGAACGTTGTAGTTACAGGAGGCGGCCACAAGGCGGCAGCATTTTCCCACAGCTGGTCGGATTCCCCAGGAACGCAGACCTTGCGCACACGCGTGTTCTTGGAATATGAATTAGAGAGGAACGTGTCCGGACAGACACCTAAGGGCTTGTGTCTCACTCCTTCTCCCACTTACCCTTCCCACTCTCGATTCATCACACCCCCTGCAAACCCCTCCTGAAGAGTGTGTTGTCGGAGGCAAGTGGGGTGACTCTAAGGAAGGAGGTGAATGGCGGGAACCCCACCAGCTGGAGACCTAGACACCAGGTGATGTTTGAACACTGTTGTGCATGTCGGACCACCATCCTCTGGCTGCAGTGGGCTTGGCTTAGCTGCAGGAGGGCACACCTACATCTACAGAGACTGCTGCCAACCAGAAGGGACCAGGCACCACAGGTCCAAAGGGGATAATTCGCTGGTGCGACCCACTCCCGCGCCGACCTGCCTCACTGTGACCACACTCCAACTTTGGTGCCCAAGCCTGCTCACGCTCCAGGGAAGTGACACCCGCGCATCTCTCTGAGGCCTGAGAGGAACATACTGGATCTCAATCATTTTGCTTTTTATAGAGATTCTAATTTCTGTCCATGTCTAGTGAATTTACAATGCTGTTGACTTTCGCTGTGCAGCACCTTGATTCAGTTCTCCGTGTATGTATATATATACACATCCATTCTCTTTCGCATTCTCTTCCCACGTAGCTTAGTCCAGGGTGGTGCCGACCGCTCCCTGTGCTTTGTAGTAGGTGGTTGTGGATCGTCTGCTTTATACATATTAGAATGCATGTGTTAATCCCACCCTCCTCATTCAACCCACCTCCGCATGCCTTTGCCCTCTCGAAACCCTGTACTTGCGTTCTAAATCTGTGACTCTGTTTGTGCTTTCTACTTTCCTGGTATCGACTTTGAGATGCCACCTATACGTGCTATCGTTGGAATTTTCTCTTTCTCTGTTGACGTCCCATGCTGAGTACAGGGAACTCCGGATCTATCGAAGATGCTGGAAATGGCAGGATATTATTCTGTTTCATGGCTGAGCAGTATTCCATGCTCTATGTGTACCAACTCTTCACTTTCCATTCATCTGGGGATGGACATTGTGTTTTTCCTTTCAAGACTTGGCTGTTGTCAATAGGTGGCTAGTGACAGCTGGGGCACCCGTGTCTCTCTAAAGTACACATGGTTCTGCAAACGCTTCCAAAACACTGCAGAGGAAAGAACACTCCCAAACTCATTGTACGAAGCCATCCCCCTGATCCCCAAACCAGACAAAGATACTACAAGTAAAGAAAACTGGAGAGCAATATCACCGATGAACTTAGATGCAAAAATCCTCAACAAGATACTAGCCAACAGACTCCAACATGACATTAAAAGGATCACACACCATGACACTGTGTTTTTACTTTCAAGCCTTGGCTCTTGTCAATAGGTGTGCAGGGGTCGCTGGCCTGCCCGGGTCTCCCCAAATGATACTTTACTGTGCAAAGACAGCCAGGAGGTGGATTGCCACATCATGTGGCCGGCTCTCTGGTTTTGTTTTGTTTTTGGCAGGAATCTCTTGATTGTTTTCAGTGGTGCCTGTTACCAGGGCGCAATACCACCAGTGGCTTAGGAGGCTTCCCTTTTCTCCAGGCCCTCTCCCGAAGGTATTGCTTCCAGACGTATTGACACTGGCAATCCTAACGGCTGCCAGGTGAAACCGCGAAGGCGTTTCAATTTCCATTTCTCCCATTCGCATGGGCGTGGAGCATATTTCCTGGGCCTTTCTTAGAAACCAACACAAAGGGAAACAAAACACGCATGGTGAATTCAACTTACCTCTTGAAACCGCCTGTTGCCAATCAATCCTGTTTCGGGCTCTTTTCCAGTGCCTATCCCCAGGACATTTTTGCAGCGGGGGTGTCAATTACAACCCCGCTGGCCTTTTGAACAGGAAGGGCCGCTGAGCTCCCTTTGGAACGTTGTAGTTACAGGAGGCGGCCACAAGGCGGCAGCATTTTCCCACAGCTGGTCGGATTCCCCAGGAACGCAGACCTTGCGCACACGCGTGTTCTTGGAATATGAATTAGAGAGGAACATGTCCGGACAGACACCTAAGGGCTTGTGTCTCACTCCTTCTCCCACTTACCCTTCCCACTCTCGATTCATCACACCCCCTGCAAACCCCTCCTGAAGAGTGTGTTGTCGGAGGCAAGTGGGGTGACTCTAAGGAAGGAGGTGAATGGCGGGAACCCCACCAGCAGGAGACCTGGACACCAGGTGATGTTTGAACACTGTTGTGCATGTCGGACCACCATCCTCTGGCTGCAGTGGGCTTGGCTTAGCTGCAGGAGGGCACACCTACATCTACAGAGACTGCTGCCAACCAGAAGGGACCAGGCACCACAGGTCCAAAGGGGTTAATTCGCTGGTGCGACCCACTCCCGCGCCGACCTGCCTCACTGTGACCACACTCCAACTTTGGTGCCCAAGCCTGCTCACGCTCCAGGGAAGTGACACCCGCGCATCTCTCTGAGGCCTGAGAGGAACATACTGGATCTCGATCATTTTGCTTTTTATAGAGATTCTAATTTCTGTCCATGTCTAGTGAATTTACAATGCTGTTGACTTTCGCTGTGCAGCACCTTGATTCAGTTCTCCGTGTATGTATATATATACACATCCATTCTCTTTCGCATTCTCTTCCCACGTAGCTTAGTCCAGGGTGGTGCTGACCGCTCCCTGTGCTTTGTAGTAGGTGGTTGTGGATCGTCTGCTTTATACATATTAGAACGCATGTGTTAATCCCACCCTCCTCATTCAACCCACCTCCGCATGCCTTTGCCCTCTCGAAACCCTGTACTTGCGTTCTAAATCTGTGACTCTGTTTGTGCTTTCTACTTTCCTGGTATCGACTTTGAGATGCCACCTATACGTGCTATCGTTGGAATTTTCTCTTTCTCTGTTGGACGTCCCATGCTGAGTACAGGGAACTCCGGATCTATCGAAGATGCTGGAAATGGCAGGATATTATTCTGTTTCATGGCTGAGCAGTATTCCATGCTCTATGTGTACCAACTCTTCACTTTCCATTCATCTGGGGATGGACATTGTGTTTTTCCTTTCAAGACTTTGCTGTTGTCAATAGGTGGCTAGTGACAGCTGGGGCACCCGTGTCTCTCTAAAGTACACATGGTTCTGCAAACGCTTCCAAAACACTGCAGAGGAAAGAACACTCCCAAACTCATTGTACGAAGCCATCCACCTGATCCCCAAACCAGACAAAGATACTACAAGAAAAGAAAACTGGAGAGCAATATCACCAATGAACTTAGATGCAAAAATCCTCAACAAGATACTAGCCAACAGACTCCAACATGACATTAAAAGGATCACACACCATGACACTGTGTTTTTACTTTCAAGCCTTGGCTCTTGTCAATAGGTGTGCAGGGGTCGCTGGCCTGCCCGGGTCTCCCCAAATGATACTTTACTGTGCAAAGACAGCCAGGAGGTGGATTGCCACATCATGTGGCCGGCTCTCTGGTTTTGTTTTGTTTTTGGCAGGAATCTCTTGATTGTTTTCAGTGGTGCCTGTTACCAGGGTGCAATACCACCAGTGGCTTAGGAGGCTTCCCTTTGCTCCAGGCCCTCTCCCGAAGGTATTGCTTCCAGACGTATTGACACTGGCAATCCTAACGGCTGCCAGGTGAAACCGCGAAGGCGTTTCAATTTCCATTTCTCCCATTCGCATGGGCGTGGAGCATATTTCCTGGGCCTTTCTTAGAAACCAACACAAAGGGAAACAAAACACGCATGGTGAATTCAACTTACCTCTTGAAACCGCCTGTTGCCAATCAATCCTGTTTCGGGCTCTTTTCCAGTGCCTATCCCCAGGACATTTTTGCAGCGGGGGTGTCAATTACAACCCCGCTGGCCTTTTGAACAGGAAGGGCTGCTGAGCTCCCTTTGGAACGTTGTAGTTACAGGAGGCGGCCACAAGGCGGCAGCATTTTCCCACAGCTGGTCGGATTCCCCAGGAACGCAGACCTTGCGCACACGCGTGTTCTTGGAATATGAATTAGAGAGGAACGTGTCCGGACAGACACCTAAGGGCTTGTGTCTCACTCCTTCTCCCACTTACCCTTCCCACTCTCGATTCATCACACCCCCTGCAAACCCCTCCTGAAGAGTGTGTTGTCGGAGGCAAGTGGGGTGACTCTAAGGAAGGAGGTGAATGGCGGGAACCCCACCAGCAGGAGACCTGGACACCAGGTGATGTTTGAACACTGTTGTGCATGTCGGACCACCATCCTCTGGCTGCAGTGGGCTTGGCTTAGCTGCAGGAGGGCACACCTACATCTACAGAGACTGCTGCCAACCAGAAGGGACCAGGCACCACAGGTCCAAAGGGGTTAATTCGCTGGTGCGACCCACTCCCGCGCCGACCTGCCTCACTGTGACCACACTCCAACTTTGGTGCCCAAGCCTGCTCACGCTCCAGGGAAGTGACACCCGCGCATCTCTCTGAGGCCTGAGAGGAACATACTGGATCTCGATCATTTTGCTTTTTATAGAGATTCTAATTTCTGTCCATGTCTAGTGAATTTACAATGCTGTTGACTTTCGCTGTGCAGCACCTTGATTCAGTTCTCCGTGTATGTATATATATACACATCCATTCTCTTTCACATTCTCTTCCCACGTAGCTTAGTCCAGGGTGGTGCCAACCGCTCCCTGTGCTTTGTAGAAGGTGGTTGTGGATCGTCTGCTTAATACATATTAGAATGCATGTGTTAATCCCACCCTCCTCATTCAACCCACCTCCGCATGCCTTTGCCCTCTCGAAACCCTGTACTTGCGTTCTAAATCTGTGACTCTGTTTGTGCTTTCTACTTTCCTGGTATCAACTTTGAGATGCCACCTATACGTGCTATCGTTGGAATTTTCTCTTTCTCTGTTGGACGTCCCATGCTGAGTACAGGGAACTCCGGATCTATCGAAGATGCTGGAAATGGCAGGATATTATTCTGTTTCATGGCTGAGCAGTATTCCATGCTCTATGTGTACCATCTCTTCACTTTCCATTCATCTGGGGATGGACATTGTGTTTTTACTTTCAAGACTTGGCTGTTGTCAATAGGTGGCTAGTGACAGCTGGGGCACCCGTGTCTCTCTAAAGTACACATGGTTCTGCAAACGCTTCCAAAACACTGCAGAGGAAAGAACACTCCCAAACTCATTGTACGAAGCCATCCACCTGATCCCCAAACCAGACAAAGATACTACAAGAAAAGAAAACTGGAGAGCAATATCACCGATGAACTTAGATGCAAAAATCCTCAACAAGATACTAGCCAACAGACTCCAACATGACATTAAAAGGATCACACACCATGACACTGTGTTTTTACTTTCAAGCCTTGGCTCTTGTCAATAGGTGTGCAGGGGTCGCTGGCCTGCCCGGGTCTCCCCAAATGATACTTTACTGTGCAAAGACAGCCAGGAGGTGGATTGCCACATCATGTGGCCGGCTCTCTGGTTTTGTTTTGTTTTTGGCAGGAATCTCTTGATTGTTTTCAGTGGTGCCTGTTACCAGGGTGCAATACCACCAGTGGCTTAGGAGGCTTCCCTTTGCTCCAGGCCCTCTCCCGAAGGTATTGCTTCCAGACGTATTGACACTGGCAATCCTAACGGCTGCCAGGTGAAACCGCGAAGGCGTTTCAATTTCCATTTCTCCCATTCGCATGGGCGTGGAGCATATTTCCTGGGCCTTTCTTAGAAACCAACACAAAGGGAAACAAAACACGCATGGTGAATTCAACTTACCTCTTGAAACCGCCTGTTGCCAATCAATCCTGTTTCGGGCTCTTTTCCAGTGCCTATCCCCAGGACATTTTTGCAGCGGGGGTGTCAATTACAACCCCGCTGGCCTTTTGAACAGGAAGGGCCGCTGAGCTCCCTTTGGAACGTTGTAGTTACAGGAGGCGGCCACAAGGCGGCAGCATTTTCCCACAGCTGGTCGGATTCCCCAGGAACGCAGACCTTGCGCACACGCGTGTTCTTGGAATATGAATTAGAGAGGAACGTGTCCGGACAGACACCTAAGGGCTTGTGTCTCACTCCTTCTCCCACTTACCCTTCCCACTCTCGATTCATCACACCCCCTGCAAACCCCTCCTGAAGAGTGTGTTGTCGGAGGCAAGTGGGGTGACTCTAAGGAAGGAGGTGAATGGCGGGAACCCCACCAGCTGGAGACCTGGACACCAGGTGATGTTTGAACACTGTTGTGCATGTCGGACCACCATCCTCTGGCTGCAGTGGGCTTGGCTTAGCTGCAGGAGGGCACACCTACATCTACAGAGACTGCTGCCAACCAGAAGGGACCAGGCACCACAGGTCCAAAGGGGTTAATTCGCTGGTGCGACCCACTCCCGCGCCGACCTGCCTCACTGTGACCACACTCCAACCTTGGTGCCCAAGCCTGCTCACGCTCCAGGGAAGTGACACCCGCGCATCTCTCTGAGGCCTGAGAGGAACATACTGGATCTCGATCATTTTGCTTTTTATAGAGATTCTAATTTCTGTCCATGTCTAGTGAATTTACAATGCTGTTGACTTTCGCTGTGCAGCACCTTGATTCAGTTCTCCGTGTATGTATATATATACACATCCATTCTCTTTCGCATTCTCTTCCCACGTAGCTTAGTCCAGGGTGGTGCCGACCGCTCCCTGTGCTTTGTAGAAGGTGGTTGTGGATCGTCTGCTTAATACATATTAGAATGCATGTGTTAATCCCACCCTCCTCATTCAACCCACCTCCGCATGCCTTTGCCCTCTCGAAACCCTGTACTTGCGTTCTAAATCTGTGACTCTGTTTGTGCTTTCTACTTTCCTGGTATCAACTTTGAGATGCCACCTATACGTGCTATCGTTGGAATTTTCTCTTTCTCTGTTGGACGTCCCATGCTGAGTACAGGGAACTCCGGATCTATCGAAGATGCTGGAAATGGCAGGATATTATTCTGTTTCATGGCTGAGCAGTATTCCATGCTCTATGTGTACCAACTCTTCACTTTCCATTCATCTGGGGATGGACATTGTGTTTTTACTTTCAAGACTTGGCTGTTGTCAATAGGTGGCTAGTGACAGCTGGGGCACCCGTGTCTCTCTAAAGTACACATGGTTCTGCAAACGCTTCCAAAACACTGCAGAGGAAAGAACACTCCCAAACTCATTGTACGAAGCCATCCACCTGATCCCCAAACCAGACAAAGATACTACAAGAAAAGAAAACTGGAGAGCAATATCACCGATGAACTTAGATGCAAAAATCCTCAACAAGATACTAGCCAACAGACTCCAACATGACATTAAAAGGATCACACACCATGACACTGTGCTTTTACTTTCAAGCCTTGGCTCTTGTCAATAGGTGTGCAGGGGTCGCTGGCCTGCCCGGGTCTCCCCAAATGATACTTTACTGTGCAAACACAGCCAGGAGGTGGATTGCCACATCATGTGGCCGGCTCTCTGGTTTTGTTTTGTTTTTGGCAGGAATCTCTTGATTGTTTTCAGTGGTGCCTGTTACCAGGGCGCAATACCACCAGTGGCTTAGGAGGCTTCCCTTTGCTCCAGGCCCTCTCCCGAAGGTATAGCTTCCAGACGTATTGACACTGGCAATCCTAACAGCTGCCAGGTGAAACCGCGAAGGCATTTCAATTTCCATTTCTCCCATTCACATGGGCGTGGAGCATATTTCCTGGGCCTTTCTTAGAAACCAACACAAAGGGAAACAAAACACGCATGGTGAATTCAACTTACCTCTTGAAACCGCCTGTTGCCAATCAATCCTGTTTCGGGCTCTTTTCCAGTGCCTATCCCCAGGACATTTTTGCAGCGGGGGTGTCAATTACAACCCCGCTGGCCTTTTGAACAGGAAGGGCCGCTGAGCTCCCTTTGGAACGTTGTAGTTACAGGATGCGGCCACAAGGCGGCAGCATTTTCCCACAGCTGGTCGGATTCCCCAGGAATGCAGACCTTGCGCACACGCGTGTTCTTGGAATATGAATTAGAGAGGAACGTGTCCGGACAGACACCTAAGGGCTTGTGTCTCACTCCTTCTCCCACTTACCCTTCCCACTCTCGATTCATCACACCCCCTGCAAACCCCTCCTGAAGAGTGTGTTGTCGGAGGCAAGTGGGGTGACTCTAAGGAAGGAGGTGAATGGCGGGAACCCCACCAGCAGGAGACCTGGACACCAGGTGATGTTTGAACACTGTTGTGCATGTCGGACCACCATCCTCTGGCTGCAGTGGGCTTGGCTTAGCTGCAGGAGGGCACACCTACATCTACAGAGACTGCTGCCAACCAGAAGGGACCAGGCACCACAGGTCCAAAGGGGATAATTCGCTGGTGCGACCCACTCCCGCGCCGACCTGCCTCACTGTGACCACACTCCAACTTTGGTGCCCAAGCCTGCTCACGCTCCAGGGAAGTGACACCCGCGCATCTCTCTGAGGCCTGAGAGGAACATACTGGATCTCGATCATTTTGCTTTTTATAGAGATTCTAATTTCTGTCCATGTCTAGTGAATTTACAATGCTGTTGACTTTCGCTGTGCAGCACCTTGATTCAGTTCTCCGTGTATGTATATATATACACATCCATTCTCTTTCGCATTCTCTTCCCACGTAGCTTAGTCCAGGGTGGTGCCGACCGCTCCCTGTGCTTTGTAGTAGGTGGTTGTGGATCGTCTGCTTTATACATATTAGAATGCATGTGTTAATCCCACCCTCCTCATTCAACCCACCTCCGCATGCCTTTGCCCTCTCGAAACCCTGTACTTGCGTTCTAAATCTGTGACTCTGTTTGTGCTTTCTACTTTCCTGGTATCGACTTTGAGATGCCACCTATACGTGCTATCGTTGGAATTTTCTCTTTCTCTGTTGGACGTCCCATGCTGAGTACAGGGAACTCCGGATCTATCGAAGATGCTGGAAATGGCAGGATATTATTCTGTTTCATGGCTGAGCAGTATTCCATGCTCTATGTGTACCAACTCTTCACTTTCCATTCATCTGGGGATGGACATTGTGTTTTTCCTTTCAAGACTTGGCTGTTGTCAATAGGTGGCTAGTGACAGCTGGGGCACCCGTGTCTCTCTAAAGTACACATGGTTCTGCAAACGCTTCCAAAACACTGCAGAGGAAAGAACACTCCCAAACTCATTGTACGAAGCCATCCACCTGATCCCCAAACCAGACAAAGATACTACAAGAAAAGAAAACTGGAGAGCAATATCACCGATGAACTTAGATGCAAAAATCCTCAACAAGATACTAGCCAACAGACTCCAACATGACATTAAAAGGATCACACACCATGACACTGTGTTTTTACTTTCAAGCCTTGGCTCTTGTCAATAGGTGTGCAGGGGTCGCTGGCCTGCCCGGGTCTCCCCAAATGATACTTTACTGTGCAAACACAGCCAGGAGGTGGATTGCCACATCATGTGGCCGGCTCTCTGGTTTTGTTTTTCTTTGGCAGGAATCTCTTGATTGTTTTCAGTGGTGCCTGTTACCAGGGCGCAATACCACCAGTGGCTTAGGAGGCTTCCCTTTTCTCCAGGCCCTCTCCTGAAGGTATTGCTTCCAGACGTATTGACACTGGCAATCCTAACGGCTGCCAGGTGAAACCGCGAAGGCGTTTCAATTTCCATTTCTCCCATTCGCATGGGCGTGGAGCATATTTCCTGGGCCTTTCTTAGAAACCAACACAAAGGGAAACAAAACACGCATGGTGAATTCAACTTACCTCTTGAAACCGCCTGTTGCCAATCAATCCTGTTTCGGGCTCTTTTCCAGTGCCTATCCCCAGGACATTTTTGCAGCGGGGGTGTCAATTACAACCCCGCTGGCCTTTTGAACAGGAAGGGCCGCTGAGCTCCCTTTGGATCGTTGTAGTTACAGGAGGCGGCCACAAGGCGGCAGCATTTTCCCACAGCTGGTCGGATTCCCCAGGAACGCAGACCTTGCGCACACGCGTGTTCTTGGAATATGAATTAGAGAGGAACGTGTCCGGACAGACACCTAAGGGCTTGTGTCTCACTCCTTCTCCCACTTACCCTTCCCACTCTCGATTCATCACACCCCCTGTAAACCCCTCCTGAAGAGTGTGTTGTCGGAGGCAAGTGGGGTGACTCTAAGGAAGGAGGTGAATGGCGGGAACCCCACCAGCAGGAGACCTGGACACCAGGTGATGTTTGAACACTGTTGTGCATGTCGGACCACCATCCTCTGGCTGCAGTGGGCTTGGCTTAGCTGCAGGAGGGCACACCTACATCTACAGAGACTGCTGCCAACCAGAAGGGACCAGGCACCACAGGTCCAAAGGGGTTAATTCGCTGGTGCGACCCACTCCCGCGCCGACCTGCCTCACTGTGACCACACTCCAACTTTGGTGCCCAAGCCTGCTCACGCTCCAGGGAAGTGACACCCGCGCATCTCTCTGAGGCCTGAGAGGAACATACTGGATCTCGATCATTTTGCTTTTTATAGAGATTCTAATTTCTGTCCATGTCTAGTGAATTTACAATGCTGTTGACTTTCGTTGTGCAGCACCTTGATTCAGTTCTCCGTGTATGTATATATATACACATCCATTCTCTTTCGCATTCTCTTCCCACGTAGCTTAGTCCAGGGTGGTGCCGACCGCTCCCTGTGCTTTGTAGAAGGTGGCTGTGGATCGTCTGCTTAATACATATTAGAATGCATGTGTTAATCCCACCCTCCTCATTCAACCCACCTCCGCATGCCTTTGCCCTCTCGAAACCCTGTACTTGCGTTCTAAATCTGTGACTCTGTTTGTGCTTTCTACTTTCTTGGTATCGACTTTGAGATGCCACCTATACGTGCTATCGTTGGAATTTTCTCTTTCTCTGTTGGACGTTGCATGCTGAGTACAGGGTACTCCGGATCTATCGAAGATGCTGGAAATGGCAGGATTTTATTCTGTTTCATGGCTGAGCAGTATTCCATGCTCTATGTGTACCATCTCTTCACTTTCCATTCATCTGGGGATGGACATTGTGTTTTTACTATCAAGACTTGGCTGTTGTCAATAGGTGGCTAGTGCCAGCTGGGGAGCCCGTGTCTCTCTAAAGTACACATGGCTCTGCAAACGCTTCCAAAACACTGCAGAGGAAAGAACACTCCCAAACTCATTGTACGAAGCCATCCACCTGATCCCCAAACCAGGCAAAGATACTACAAGAAAAGAAAACTGGAGAGCAATATCACCGATGAACTTAGATGCAAAAATCCTCAACAAGATACTAGCCAACAGACTGCAACATGACATTAAAAGGATCACACACCGTGACACTGTGTTTTTACTTTCAAGTCTTGGCTCTTGTCAATAGGTGTGCAGGGGTCGCTGGCCAGCCCGGGTCTCCCCAATTGATACTTTACTGCGCAAAGACAGCCAGGAGGTGGATTGCCACATCATGTGGCCGGCTCTCTGGTTTTGTTTTTCTTTGGCAGGAATCTCTTGATTGTTTTCAGTGGTGCCTGTTACCAGGGTGCAATACCACCAGTGGCTTAGGAGGCTTCCCTTTTCTCCAGGCCCTCTCCCAAAGGTATTGCTTCCAGACGTATTGACACTGGCAATCCTAACAGCTGCCAGGTGAAACCGCAAAGGCGTTTCAATTTCCATTTCTCCCATTCGCATGGTCGTGGAGCATATTTCCTGGGCCTTTCTTAGAAAACAACACAAAGGAAAACAAAACACGCATGGTGAATTCAACTTACCTCTTGAAACCGCCTGTTGCAAGTCGATCCTGTTTCGGGCTCTTTTCCAGTGCCTATCCCCAGGACATTTTTGCAGCGGGGGTGTCAATTACAACCCCGCTGGCCTTTTGAACAGGAAGGGCTGCTGAGCTCCCTTTGGAACGCTGTAGTTACAGGACGCGGCCACAGGGCGGCAGCATTTTACCAGAGCTGGTCGGATTCCCTAGGAATGCAGACCTTGCGCACATGCGTGTTCTTCGAATATGAATTAGACTGGAACGTGTCCGGACAGACACATAAGGGCTTGTGTCTCACTCCTTCTCCCACTTATCCTTCCCACTCTCGATTCATCTCACCCCCTGCAATCCACTCCTGATGAGGCTGTTGTCGGAGGCAAGTGGGGTGACTCTAAGGAAGGAGGTGAATGGCGGGAACCCCACCAGCAGGAGACCTGGACACCAGGTGATGTTTGAACGCTGTTGTGCATGTCGGACCACCATCCTCTGGCTGCAGCGGGCTTGGCTTAGCTGCAGGAGGGCACACCTACATCTAGAGAGACTGCTGCCAGCTAGTGGGGACCAGGCACCACAGGTCCAAAGGGGTTAATTCTCTGGTGCGCCCCCCCAGCCCCGACCTGCCTCACTGTGTCCACACTCCAACTTTGGTGCCCAAGCCTGCTCACGCTCCAGGGAAGTGACACCCGCACACCTCTCTGAGGCCTGAGAGGAACGTACTGGACCTCGATCATTTTGGTTTTTATAGAGTTTCTAATTTCTGTCCGTGTCTAGTGAATTTACAATGCTGTATTGACTTTCGCTGTGCAGCAGCTTGATTCAGTTCTCCGTGTATGTATATATATACACATCCATTCTCTTTCGCATTCTCTTCCCACGTAGCTTAGTCCAGGGTGGTGCCGACCTCTCCCTGTGCTTTGTAGTAGGTGGTTGTGGATCGTCTGCTTTATACATATTAGAATGCATGTGTTAATCCCACCCTCCTCATTCAACCCACCTCCGCATGCCTTTGCCCTCTCGAAACCCTGTACTTGCGTTCTAAATCTGTGACTCTGTTTGTGCTTTCTACTTTCCTGGTATCGACTTTGAGATGCCACCTATACGTGCTATCGTTGGAATTTTCTCTTTCTCTGTTGGACGTTGCATGCTGAGTACAGGGTACTCCGGATCTATCGAAGATGCTGGAAATGGCAGGATTTTATTCTGTTTCATGGCTGAGCAGTATTCCATGCTCTATGTGTACCATCTCTTCACTTTCCATTCATCTGGGGATGGACATTGTGTTTTTACTATCAAGACTTGGCTGTTGTCAATAGGTGGCTAGTGCCAGCTGGGGAGCCCGTGTCTCTCTAAAGTACACATGGCTCTGCAAACGCTTCCAAAACACTGCAGAGGAAAGAACACTCCCAAACTCATTGTACGAAGCCATCCACCTGATCCCCAAACCAGACAAAGATACTACAAGAAAAGAAAACTGGAGAGCAATATCACCGATGAACTTAGATGCAAAAATCCTCAACAAGATACTAGCCAACAGACTCCAACATGACATTAAAAGGATCACACACCATGACACTGTGTTTTTACTTTCAAGTCTTGGCTCTTGTCAATAGGTGTGCAGGGGTCACTGGCCAGCCCTGGTCTCCCCAATAGATACTTTACTGCACAAAGACAGCCAGGAGGTGGATTGCCACATCATGTGGCCGGCTCTCTGGTTTTGTTTTTCTTTGGCAGGAATCTCTTGATTGTTTTCAGTGGTGCCTGTTACCAGGGTGCAATACCACCAGTGGTTTAGGAGGCTTCCCTTTTCTCCAGGCCCTCTCCCAAAGGTATTGCTTCCAGACGTATTGACACTGGCAATCCTAACAGCTGCCAGGTGATACCGCAAAGGCGTTTCAATTTCCATTTCTCCCATTCGCATGGTCGTGGAGCATATTTCCTGGGCCTTTCTTAGAAAACAACACAAAGGAAAACAAAACACGCATGTTGAATTCAACTTACTTCTTGAAACCGCCTGTTGCAAGTCGATCCTGTTTCGGGCTCTTTTCCAGTGCCTATCCCCAGGACATTTTTGCAGCGGGGGTGTCAATTACAACCCCGCTGGCCTTTTGAACAGGAAGGGCCGCTGAGCTCCCTTTGGAACGTTGTAGTTACAGGAGGCGGCCACAAGGCGGCAGCATTTTCCCACAGCTGGTCGGATTCCCCAGGAACGCAGACCTTGCGCACACGCGTGTTCTTGGAATATGAATTAGAGAGGAACGTGTCCGGACAGACACCTAAGGGCTTGTGTCTCACTCCTTTTCCCACTTACCCTTCCCACTCTCGATTCATCACACCCCCTGCAAACCCCTCCTGAAGAGTGTGTTGTCGGAGGCAAGTGGGGTGACTCTAAGGAAGGAGGTGAATGGCGGGAACCCCACCAGCAGGAGACCTGGACACCAGGTGATGTTTGAACACTGTTGTGCATGTCGGACCACCATCCTCTGGCTGCAGTGGGCTTGGCTTAGCTGCAGGAGGGCACACCTACATCTACAGAGACTGCTGCCAACCAGAAGGGACCAGGCACCACAGGTCCAAAGGGGTTAATTCGCTGGTGCGACCCACTCCCGCGCCGACCTGCCTCACTGTGACCACACTCCAACTTTGGTGCCCAAGCCTGCTCACGCTCCAGGGAAGTGACACCCGCGCATCTCTCTGAGGCCTGAGAGGAACATACTGGATCTCGATCATTTTGCTTTTTATAGAGATTCTAATTTCTGTCCATGTCTAGTGAATTTACAATGCTGTTGACTTTCGCTGTGCAGCACCTTGATTCAGTTCTCCGTGTATGTATATATATACACATCCATTCTCTTTCGCATTCTCTTCCCACGTAGCTTAGTCCAGGGTGGTGCCGACCGCTCCCTGTGCTTTGTAGAATGTGGTTGTGGATCGTCTGCTTAATACATATTAGAATGCATGTGTTAATCCCACCCTCCTCATTCAACCCACCTCCGCATGCCTTTGCCCTCTCGAAACCCTGTACTTGCGTTCTAAATCTGTGACTCTGTTTGTGCTTTCTACTTTCCTGGTATCGACTTTGAGATGCCACCTATACGTGCTATCGTTGGAATTTTCTCTTTCTCTGTTGGACGTCCCATGCTGAGTAGAGGGAACTCCGGATCTATCGAAGATGCTGGAAATGGCAGGATATTATTCTGTTTCATGGCTGAGCAGTATTCCATGCTCTATGTGTACCAACTCTTCACTTTCCATTCATCTGGGGATGGACATTGTGTTTTTACTTTCAAGACTTGGCTGTTGTCAATAGGTGGCTAGTGACAGCTGGGGCACCCGTGTCTCTCTAAAGTACACATGGTTCTGCAAACGCTTCCAAAACACTGCAGAGGAAAGAACACTCCCAAACTCATTGTACGAAGCCATCCACCTGATCCCCAAACCAGACAAAGATACTACAAGAAAAGAAAACTGGAGAGCAATATCACCGATGAACTTAGATGCAAAAATCCTCAACAAGATACTAGCCAACAGACTCCAACATGACATTAAAAGGATCACACACCATGACACTGTGTTTTTACTTTCAAGCCTTGGCTCTTGTCAATAGGTGTGCAGGGGTCGCTGGCCTGCCCGGGTCTCCCCAAATGATACTTTACTGTGCAAACACAGCCAGGAGGTGGATTGCCACATCATGTGGCCGGCTCTCTGGTTTTGTTTTTCTTTGGCAGGAATCTCTTGATTGTTTTCAGTGGTGCCTGTTACCAGGGCGCAATACCACCAGTGGCTTAGGAGGCTTCCCTTTTCTGCAGGCCCTCTCCCGAAGGTATTGCTTCCAGACGTATTGACACTGGCAATCCTAACGGCTGCCAGGTGAAACCGCGAAGGCGTTTCAATTTCCATTTCTCCCATTCGCATGGGCGTGGAGCATATTTCCTGGGCCTTTCTTAGAAACCAACACAAAGGGAAACAAAACACGCATGGTGAATTCAACTTACCTCTTGAAACCGCCTGTTGCCAATCAATCCTGTTTCGGGCTCTTTTCCAGTGCCTATCCCCAGGACATTTTTGCAGCGGGGGTGTCAATTACAACCCCGCTGGCCTTTTGAACAGGAAGGGCCGCTGAGCTCCCTTTGGATCGTTGTAGTTACAGGAGGCGGCCACAAGGCGGCAGCATTTTCCCACAGCTGGTCGGATTCCCCAGGAACGCAGACCTTGCGCACACGCGTGTTCTTGGAATATGAATTAGAGAGGAACGTGTCCGGACAGACACCTAAGGGCTTGTGTCTCACTCCTTCTCCCACTTACCCTTCCCACTCTCGATTCATCACACCCCCTGCAAACCCCTCCTGAAGAGTGTGTTGTCGGAGGCAAGTGGGGTGACTCTAAGGAAGGAGGTGAATGGCGGGAACCCCACCAGCAGGAGACCTGGACACCAGGTGATGTTTGAACACTGTTGTGCATGTCGGACCACCATTCTCTGGCTGCAGTGGGCTTGGCTTAGCTGCAGGAGGGCACACCTACATCTACAGAGACAGCTGCCAACCAGAAGGGACCAGGCACCACAGGTCCAAAGGGGTTAATTCGCTGGTGCGACCCACTCCCGCGCCGACCTGCCTCACTGTGACCACACTCCAACTTTGGTGCCCAAGCCTGCTCACGCTCCAGGGAAGTGACACCCGCGCATCTCTCTGAGGCCTGAGAGGAACATACTGGATCTCGATCATTTTGCTTTTTATAGAGATTCTAATTTCTGTCCATGTCTAGTGAATTTACAATGCTGTTGACTTTCGTTGTGCAGCACCTTGATTCAGTTCTCCGTGTATGTATATATATACACATCCATTCTCTTTCGCATTCTCTTCCCACGTAGCTTAGTCCAGGGTGGTGCCGACCGCTCCCTGTGCTTTGTAGAAGGTGGTTGTGGATCGTCTGCTTAATACATATTAGAATGCATGTGTTAATCCCACCCTCCTCATTCAACCCACCTCCACATGCCTTTGCCCTCTCGAAACCCTGTACTTGCGTTCTAAATCTGTGACTCTGTTTGTGCTTTCTACTTTCCTGGTATCGACTTTGAGATGCCACCTATACGTGCTATCGTTGGAATTTTCTCTTTCTC
Organism: Hippopotamus amphibius kiboko; assembly: GCF_030028045.1. Lineage (NCBI taxonomy): Eukaryota > Metazoa > Chordata > Mammalia > Artiodactyla > Hippopotamidae > Hippopotamus > Hippopotamus amphibius. Next base: position 95,551,893 of record NC_080191.1, on the reverse strand, counting down.
TGTTGGACGTCCCATGCTGAGTACAGGGAACTCCGGATCTATCGAAGATGCTGGAAATGGCAGGATATTATTCTGTTTCATGGCTGAGCAGTATTCCATGCTCTATGTGTACCAACTCTTCACTTTCCATTCATCTGGGGATGGACATTGTGTTTTTACTTTCAAGACTTGGCTGTTGTCAATAGGTGGCTAGTGACAGCTGGGGCACCCGTGTCTCTCTAAAGTACACATGGTTCTGCAAACGCTTCCAAAACACTGCAGAGGAAAGAACACTCCCAAACTCATTGTACGAAGCCATCCACCTGATCCCCAAACCAGACAAAGATACTACAAGAAAAGAAAACTGGAGAGCAATATCACCGATGAACTTAGATGCAAAAATCCTCAACAAGATACTAGCCAACAGACTCCAACATGACATTAAAAGGATCACACACCATGACACTGTGTTTTTACTTTCAAGCCTTGGCTCTTGTCAATAGGTGTGCAGGGGTCGCTGGCCTGCCCGGGTCTCCCCAAATGATACTTTACTGTGCAAAGACAGCCAGGAGGTGGATTGCCACATCATGTGGCCGGCTCTCTGGTTTTGTTTTGTTTTTGGCAGGAATCTCTTGATTGTTTTCAGTGGTGCCTGTTACCAGGGCGCAATACCACCAGTGGCTTAGGAGGCTTCCCTTTTCTCCAGGCCCTCTCCCGAAGGTATTGCTTCCAGACGTATTGACACTGGCAATCCTAACGGCTGCCAGGTGAAACCGCGAAGGCGTTTCAATTTCCATTTCTCCCATTCGCATGGTCGTGGAGCATATTTCCTGGGCCTTTCTTAGAAACCAACACAAAGGGAAACAAAACACGCATGGTGAATTCAACTTACCTCTTGAAACCGCCTGTTGCAAGTCGATCCTGTTTCGGGCTCTTTTCCAGTGCCTATCCCCAGGACATTTTTGCAGCGGGGGTGTCAATTACAACCCCGCTGGCCTTTTGAACAGGAAGGGCTGCTGAGCTCCCTTTGGAACGTTGTAGTTACAGGACGCGGCCACAAGGCGGCAGCATTTTCCCACAGCTGGTCGGATTCCCCAGGAACGCAGACCTTGCGCACATGCGTGTTCTTCGAATATGAATTAGAGTGGAACGTGTCCGGACAGACACCTAAGGGCTTGTGTCTCACTCCTTCTCCCACTTATCCTTCCCACTCTCGATTCATCTCAACCTCTGCAAACCCCTCCTGATGAGGGTGTTGTCGGAGGCAAGTGGGGTGACTCTAAGGAAGGAGGTGAATGGCGGGAACCCCACCAGCAGGAGACCTGGACAACAGGTGATGTTTGAACGCTGTTGTGCATGTCGGACCACCATCCTCTGGCTGCAGTGGGCTTGGCTTAGCTGCAGGAGGGCACACCTACATCTAGAGAGACTGCAGCCAACCAGTGGGGGCCAGGCACCACAGGTCCCAAAGGGATTAATTCTCTGTTGCGCCCCCCCCCAGCCCCGACCTGCCTCACTGTGACCACACTCCAACTTTGGTGCCCAAGCCTGCTCACGCTCCAGGGAAGTGACACCCGCACACCTCTCTGAGGCCTGAGAGGAACGTACTGGACCTCGATCATTTTGCTTTTTATAGAGTTTCTAATTTCTGTCCGTGTCTAGTGAATTTACAATGCTGTATTGACTTTCGCTGTGCAGCAGCTTGATTCAGTTCTCCGTGTATGTATATATATACACATCCATTCTCTTTCGCATTCTCTTCCCACGTAGCTTACTCCAGGGTGGTGCCGACCTCTCCCTGTGCTTTGTAGTAGGTGGTTGTGGATCGTCTGCTTTATACATATTAGAATGCATGTGTTAATCCCACCCTCCTCATTCAACCCACCTCCGCATGCCTTTGCCCTCTCGAAACCCTGTACTTGCGTTCTAAATCTGTGACTCTGTTTGTGCTTTCTACTTTCTTGGTATCGACTTTGAGATGCCACCTATACGTGCTATCGTTGGAATTTTCTCTTTCTCTGTTGGACGTTGCATGCTGAGTACAGGGTACTCCGGATCTATCGAAGATGCTGGAAATGGCAGGATTTTATTCTGTTTCATGGCTGAGCAGTATTCCATGCTCTATGTGTACCATCTCTTCACTTTCCATTCATCTGGGGATGGACATTGTGTTTTTACTATCAAGACTTGGCTGTTGTCAATAGGTGGCTAGTGCCAGCTGGGGAGCCCGTGTCTCTCTAAAGTACACATGGCTCTGCAAACGCTTCCAAAACACTGCAGAGGAAAGAACACTCCCAAAACTCATTGTACAAAGCCATCCACCTGATCCCCAAACCAGGCAAAGATACTACAAGAAAAGAAAACTGGAGAGCAATATCACCGATGAACTTAGATGCAAAAATCCTCAACAAGATACTAGCCAACAGACTCCAACATGACATTAAAAGGATCACACACCATGACACTGTGTTTTTACTTCTTGTCAAGTCTTGGCTCTTGTCAATAGGTGTGCAGGGGTCGCTGGCCAGCCCGGGTCTCCCCAATTGATACTTTACTGCGCAAAGATAGCCAGGAGGTGGATTGCCACATCATGTGGCCGGGCTCTCTGGTTTTGTTTTTCTTTGGCAGGAATCTCTTGATTGTTTTCAGTGGTGCCTGTTACCAGGGTGCAATACCACCAGTGGCTTAGGAGGCTTCCCTTTTCTCCAGGCCCTCTCCCAAAGATATTGCTTCCAGACGTATTGACACTGGCAATCCTAACAGCTGCCAGGTGAAACTGCAAAGGCGTTTCAATTTCCATTTCTCCCATTCGCAAGGTCGTGGAGCATATTTCCTGGGCCTTTCTTAGAAAACAACACAAAGGAAAACAAAACACGCATGGTGAATTCAACTTACCTCTTGAAACCGCCTGTTGCAAGTCGATCCTGTTTCGGGCTCTTTTCCAGTGCCTATCCCCAGGACATTTTTGCAGCGGGGATGTCAATTACAACCCCGCTGGCCTTTTTGAACAGGAAGGGCTGCTGAGCTCCCTTTGGAACGTTGTAGTTACAGGGACACGGCCACAAGGCAGCAGCATTTTCCCACAGCTGGTCGGATTCCCCAGGAATGCAGACCTTGCGCACATGCGTGTTCTTCGAATATGAATTAGAGTGGAACGTGTCCGGACAGACACCTAAGGGCTTGTGTCTCACTCCTTCTCCCACTTATCCTTCCGACTCTCGATTCATCTCAACCTCTGCAATCCCCTCCTGATGAGGGTGTTGTCGGAGGCAAGTGGGGTGACTCTAAGGAAGGAGGTGAATGGCGGGAACCCCACCAGCAGGAGACCTGGGCACCAGGTGATGTTTGAACGCTGTTGTGCATGTCGGACCACCATCCTCTGGCTGCAGTGGGCTTGGCTTAGCTGCAGGAGGGCACACCCTACATATACAGAGACTGCTGCCAACCAGAGGGGGACCCAGGCACCACAGGTCCAAAGGGGTTAATTCTCTGGTGCGCCCCCCGCCCACCCCGACCTGCCTCACTGTGACCACACTCCAACTTTGGTGCCCAAGCCTGCTCACGCTCCAGGGAAGTGACACCCGCACACCTCTCTGAGGCCTGAGAGGAACGTACTGGACCTCGATCATTTTGGTTTTTATAGAGTTTCTAATTTCTGTCCGTGTCTAGTGAATTTACAATGCTGTATTGACTTTCGCTGTGCAGCAGCTTGATTCAGTTCTCCGTGTATGTATATATATACACATCCATTCTCTTTCGCATTCGCTTCCCACGTAGCTTACTCCAGGGTGGTGCCGACCTCTCCCTGTGCTTTGTAGTAGGTGGTTGTGGATCGTCTGCTTTATACATATTAGAATGCATGGGTTAATCCCACCCTCCTCATTCAACCCACCTCCGCATGCCTTTGCCCTCTCGAAACCCTGTACTTGCGTTCTAAATCTGTGACTCTGTTTGTGCTTTCTACTTTCTTGGTATCGACTTTGAGATGCCACCTATACGTGCTATCGTTGGAATTTTCTCTTTCTCTGTTGGACGTTGCATGCTGAGTACAGGGTACTCCGGATCTATCGAAGATGTTGGAAATGGCAGGATTTTATTCTGTTTCATGGCTGAGCAGTATTCCATGCTCTATGTGTACCATCTCTTCACTTTCCATTCATCTGGGGATGGACATTGTGTTTTTACTATCAAGACTTGGCTGTTGTCAATAGGTGGCTAGTGCCAGCTGGGGAGCCCGTGTCTCTCTAAAGTACACATGGCTCTGCAAACGCTTCCAAAACACTGCAGAGGAAAGAACACTCCCAAACTCATTGTACGAAGCCATCCACCTGATCCCCAAACCAGGCAAAAATACTACAAGAAAAGAAAACTGGAGAGCAATATCACCGATGAACTTAGATGCAAAAATCCTCAACAAGATACTAGCCAACAGACTCCAACATGACATTAAAAGGATCACACACCATGACACTGTGTTTTTACTTTCAAGTCTTGGCTCTTGTCAATAGGTGTGCAGGGGTCGCTGGCCAGCCCGGGTCTCCCCAATTGATACTTTACTGTGCAAAGACAGCCAGGAGGTGGATTGCCACATCATGTGGCCGGCTCTCTGGTTTTGTTTTTCTTTGGCAGGAATCTCTTGATTGTTTTCAGTGGTGCCTGTTACCAGGGTGCAATACCACCAGTGGCTTAGGAGGCTTCCCTTTTCTCCAGGCCCTCTCCCAAAGGTATTGCTTCCAGACGTATTGACACTGGCAATCCTAACAGCTGCCAGGTGAAACCGCAAAGGCGTTTCAATTTCCATTTCTCCCATTCGCATGGTCGTGGAGCATATTTCCTGGGCCTTTCTTAGAAAACAACACAAAGGAAAACAAAACACGCATGTTGAATTCAACTTACCTCTTGAAACCGCCTGTTGCAAGTCGATCCTGTTTCGGGCTCTTTTCCAGTGCCTATCCCCAGGACATTTTTGCAGCGGGGATGTCAATTACAACCCCGCTGGCCTTTTGAACAGGAAGGGCTGCTGAGCTCCCTTTGGAACGTTGTAGTTACAGGACGCGGCCACAAGGTGGCAGCATTTTCCCACAGCTGGTCGGATTCCCCAGGAATGCAGACCTTGCGCACATGCGTGTTCTTCGAATATGAATTAGAGTGGAACGTGTCCGGACAGACACCTAAGGGCTTGTGTCTCACTCCTTCTCCCACTTATCCTTCCCAATCTCGATTCATCTCACCCCCTGCAATCCACTTCCTGATGAGGCTGTTGTCGGAGGCAAGTGGGGTGACTCTAAGGAAGGAGGTGAATGGCGGGAACCCCACCAGCAGGAGACCTGGACACCAGGTGATGTTTGAACGCTGTTGTGCATGTCGGACCACCATCCTCTGGCTGCAGCGGGCTTGGCTTAGCTGCAGGAGGGCACACCTACATCTACAGAGACTGCTGCCAACCAGTGGGGGCCAGGCACCACAGGTCCAAAGGGATTAATTCTCTGTTGCGCCCCCCCCCAGCCCCGACCTGCCTCACTGTGACCACACTCCAACTTTGGTGCCCAAGCCTGCTCACGCTCCAGGGAAGTGACACCCGCACACCTCTCTGAGGCCTGAGAGGAACGTACTGGACCTCGATCATTTTGGTTTTTATAGAGTTTCTAATTTCTGTCCGTGTCTAGTGAATTTACAATGCTGTATTGACTTTCGCTGTGCAGCAGCTTGATTCAGTTCTCCGTGTATGTATATATATACACATCCATTCTCTTTCACATTCTCTTCCCACGTAGCTTACTCCAGGGTGGTGCCGACCTCTCCCTGTGCTTTGTAGTAGGTGGTTGTGGATCGTCTGCTTTATACATATTAGAATGCATGTGTTAATCCCACCCTCCTCATTCAACCCACCTCCGCATGCCTTTGCCCTCTCGAAACCCTGTACTTGCGTTCTAAATCTGTGACTCTGTTTGTGCTTTCTACTTTCTTGGTATCGACTTTGAGATGCCACCTATACATGCTATCGTTGGAATTTTCTCTTTCTCTGTTGGACGTTGCATGCTGAGTACAGGGTACTCCGGATCTATCGAAGATGCTGGAAATGGCAGGATTTTATTCTGTTTCATGGCTGAGCAGTATTCCATGCTCTATGTGTACCATCTCTTCACTTTCCATTCATCTGGGGATGGACATTGTGATTTTACTATCAAGACTTGGCTGTTGTCAATAGGTGGCTAGTGCCAGCTGGGGAGCCCGTGTCTCTCTAAAGTACACATGGCTCTGCAAACACTTCCAAAACACTGCAGAGGAAAGAACACTCCCAAACTCATTGTACGAAGCCATCCACCTGATCCCCAAACCAGGCAAAGATACTACAGGAAAAGAAAACTGGAGAGCAATATCACCGATGAACTTAGATGCAAAAATCCTCAACAAGATACTAGCCAACAGACTCCAACATGACATTAAAAGGATCACACACCATGACACTGTGTTTTTACTTTCAAGTCTTGGCTCTTGTCAATAGGTGTGCAGGGGTCACTGGTCAGCCCGGGTCTCCCCAATTGATACTTTACTGCGCAAAGACAGCCAGGAGGTGGATTGCCACATCATGTGGCCGGCTCTCTGGTTTTGTTTTTCTTTGGCAGGAATCTCTTGATTGTTTTCAGTGGTGCCTGTTACCAGGGTGCAATACCACCAGTGGCTTAGGAGGCTTCCCTTTTCTCCAGGCCCTCTCCCAAAGGTATTGCTTCCAGACGTATTGACACTGGCAATCCTAACAGCTGCCAGGTGAAACTGCAAAGGCGTTTCAATTTCCATTTCTCCCATTCGCAAGGTCGTGGAGCATATTTCCTGGGCCTTTCTTAGAAAACAACACAAAGGAAAACAAAACACGCATGGTGAATTCAACTTACCTCTTGAAACCGCCTGTTGCAAGTCGATCCTGTTTCGGGCTCTTTTCCAGTGCCTATCCCCAGGACATTTTTGCAGCGGGGATGTCAATTACAACCCCGCTGGCCTTTTGAACAGGAAGGGCTGCTGAGCTCCCTTTGGAACGTTGTAGTTACAGGACGCGGCCACAAGGCGGCAGCATTTTCCCACAGCTGGTCGGATTCCCCAGGAATGCAGACCTTGCGCACATGCGTGTTCTTCGAATATGAATTAGAGTGGAACGTGTCCGGACAGACACCTAAGGGCTTGTGTCTCACTCCTTCTCCCACTTATCCTTCCCACTCTCGATTCATCTCACCCCCTGCAATACCCTCCTGATGAGGCTGTTGTCGGAGGCAAGTGGGGTGACTCTAAGGAAGGAGGTGAATGGCGGGAACCCCACCAGCAGGAGACCTGGACACCAGGTGATGTTTGAACGCTGTTGTGCATGTCGGACCACCATCCTCTGGCTGCAGTGGGCTTGGCTTAGCTGCAGGAGTTCACACCTACATCTAGAGAGACTGCTGCCAACCAGAGGGGACCAGGCACCACAGGTCCAAAGGGGTTAATTCTCTGGTGCGCCCCCCCCCCGCCCCGACCTGCCTCACTGTGACCACACTCCAACTTTGGTGCCCAAGCCTGCTCACGCTCCAGGGAAGTGACACCCGCACACCTCTCTGAGGCCTGAGAGGAACGTACTGGACCTCGATCATTTTGGTTTTTATAGAGTTTCTAATTTCTGTCCGTGTCTAGTGAATTTACAATGCTGTATTGACTTTCGCTGTGCAGCAGCTTGATTCAGTTCTCCGTGTATGTATATATATACACATCCATTCTCTTTCGCATTCTCTTCCCACATAGCTTACTCCAGGGTGGTGCCGACCTCTCCCTGTGCTTTGTAGTAGGTGGTTGTGGATCGTCTGCTTTATACATATTAGAATGCATGTGTTAATCCCACCCTCCTCATTCAACCCACCTCCGCATGCCTTTGCCCTCTCGAAACCCTGTACTTGCGTTCTAAATCTGTGACTCTGTTTGTGCTTTCTACTTTCTTGGTATCGACTTTGAGATGCCACCTATACGTGCTATCGTTGGAATTTTCTCTTTCTCTGTTGGACGTTGCATGCTGAGTACAGGGTACTCCGGATCTATCGAAGATGCTGGAAATGGCAGGATTTTATTCTGTTTCATGGCTGAGCAGTATTCCATGCTCTATGTGTACCATCTCTTCACTTTCCATTCATCTGGGGATGGACACTGTGTTTTTACTATCAAGACTTGGCTGTTGTCAATAGGTGGCTAGTGCCAGCTGAGGAGCCCGTGTCTCTCTAAAGTACACATGGCTCTGCAAACGCTTCCAAAACACTGCAGAGGAAAGAACACTCCCAAACTCATTGTACGAAGCCATCCACCTGATCCCCAAACCAGACAAAGATACTACAAGAAAAGAAAACTGGAGAGCAATATCACCGATGAACTTAGATGCAAAAATCCTCAACAAGATACTAGCCAACAGACTCCAACATGACATTAAAAGGATCACACACCATGACACTGTGTTTTTACTTTCAAGTCTTGGCTCTTGTCAATAGGTGTGCAGGGGTCGCTGGCCAGCCCGGGTCTCCCCAATTGATACTTTACTGCCCAAAGACAGCCAGGAGGTGGATTGCCACATCATGAGGCCGGCTCTCTGGTTTTGTTTTTCTTTGGCAGGAATCTCTTGATTGTTTTCAGTGGTGCCTGTTACCAGGGTGCAATACCACCAGTGGCTTAGGAGGCTTCCCTTTTCTCCAGGCCCTCTCCCAAAGGTATTGCTTCCAGACGTATTGACACTGGCAATCCTAACAGCTGCCAGGTGAAACCGCAAAGGCGTTTCAATTTCCATTTCTCCCATTCGCATGGTCGTGGAGCATATTTCCTGGGCCTTTCTTAGAAAACAACACAAAGGAAAACAAAACACGCATGGTGAATTCAACTTACCTCTTGAAACCGCCTGTTGCAAGTCGATCCTGTTTCGGGCTCTTTTCCAGTGCCTATCCCCAGGACATTTTTGCAGCGGGGATGTCAATTACAACCCCGCTGGCCTTTTGAACAGGAAGGGCTGCTGAGCTCCCTTTGGAACGTTGTAGTTACAGGACGCGGCCACAAGGTGGCAGCATTTTCCCACAGCTGGTCGGATTCCCCAGGAATGCAGACCTTGCGCACATGCGTGTTCTTCGAATATGAATTAGAGAGGAACGTGTCCGGACAGACACCTAAGGGCTTGTGTCTCACTCCTTCTCCCACTTATCCTTCCCACTCTCGATTCATCTCACCCCCTGCAATCCACTCCTGATGAGGCTGTTGTCGGAGGCAAGTGGGGTGACTCTAAGGAAGGAGGTGAATGGCGGGAACCCCACCAGCAGGAGACCTGGACACCAGGTGATGTTTGAACGCTGTTGTGCATGTCGGACCACCATCCTCTGGCTGCAGCGGGCTTGGCTTAGCTGCAGGAGGGCACACCTACATCTAGAGAGACTGCTGCCAACCAGTGGGGGCCAGGCACCACAGGTCCAAAGGGATTAATTCTCTGTTGCGCCACCCCCCAGCCCCGACCTGCCTCACTGTGACCACACTCCAACTTTGGTGCCCAAGCCTGCTCACGCTCCAGGGAAGTGACACCCGCACACCTCTCTGAGGCCTGAGAGGAACGTACTGGACCTCGATCATTTTGGTTTTTATAGAGTTTCTAATTTCTGTCCGTGTCTAGTGAATTTACAATGCTGTATTGACTTTCGCTGTGCAGCAGCTTGATTCAGTTCTCCGTGTATGTATATATATACACATCCATTCTCTTTCGCATTCTCTTCCCACATAGCTTACTCCAGGGTGGTGCCGACCTCTCCCTGTGCTTTGTAGTAGGTGGTTGTGGATCGTCTGCTTTATACATATTAGAATGCATGTGTTAATCCCACCCTCCTCATTCAACCCACCTCCGCATGCCTTTGCCCTCTCGAAACCCTGTACTTGCGTTCTAAATCTGTGACTCTGTTTGTGCTTTCTACTTTCTTGGTATCGACTTTGAGATGCCACCTATACGTGCTATCGTTGGAATTTTCTCTTTCTCTGTTGGACGTTGCATGCTGAGTACAGGGTACTCCGGATCTATCGAAGATGCTGGAAATGGCAGGATTTTATTCTGTTTCATGGCTGAGCAGTATTCCATGCTCTATGTGTACCATCTCTTCACTTTCCATTCATCTGGGGATGGACATTTTGTTTTTACTATCAAGACTTGGCTGTTGTCAATAGGTGGCTAGTGCCAGCTGGGGAGCCCGTGTCTCTCTAAAGTACACATGGCTCTGCAAACGCTTCCAAAACACTGCAGAGGAAAGAACACTCCCAAACTCATTGTACGAAGCCATCCACCTGATCCCCAAACCAGGCAAAGATACTACAAGAAAAGAAAACTGGAGAGCAATATCACCGATGAACTTAGATGCAAAAATCCTCAACAAGATACTAGCCAACAGACTCCAACATGACATTAAAAGGATCACACACCATGACACTGTGTTTTTACTTTCAAGTCTTGGCTCTTGTCAATAGGTGTGCAGGGGTCACTGGTCAGCCCGGGTCTCCCCAATTGATACTTTACTGCGCAAAGACAGCCAGGAGGTGGATTGCCACATCATGTGGCCGGCTCTCTGGTTTTGTTTTTCTTTGGCAGGAATCTCTTGATTGTTTTCAGTGGTGCCTGTTACCAGGGTGCAATACCACCAGTGGCTTAGGAGGCTTCCCTTTTCTCCAGGCCCTCTCCCAAAGGTATTGCTTCCAGACGTATTGACACTGGCAATCCTAACAGCTGCCAGGTGAAACTGCAAAGGCGTTTCAATTTCCATTTCTCCCATTCGCAAGGTCGTGGAGCATATTTCCTGGGCCTTTCTTAGAAAACAACACAAAGGAAAACAAAACACGCATGGTGAATTCAACTTACCTCTTGAAAGCGCCTGTTGCAAGTCGATCCTGTTTCGGGCTCTTTTCCAGTGCCTATCCCCAGGACATTTTTGCAGCGGGGATGTCAATTACAACCCCGCTGGCCTTTTGAACAGGAAGGGCTGCTGAGCTCCCTTTGGAACGTTGTAGTTACAGGACGCGGCCACAAGGCGGCAGCATTTTCCCACAGCTGGTCGGATTCCCTAGGAATGCAGACCTTGCGCACATGCGTGTTCTTCGAATATGAATTAGAGTGGAACGTGTCCGGACAGACACCTAAGGGCTTGTGTCTCACTCCTTCTCCCACTTATCCTTCCCACTCTCGATTCATCTCACCCCCTGCAATCCCCTCCTGATGAGGCTGTTGTCGGAGGCAAGTGGGGTGACTCTAAGGAAGGAGGTGAATGGCGGGAACCCCACCAGCAGGAGACCTGGACACCAGGTGATGTTTGAACGCTGTTGTGCATGTCGGACCACCATCCTCTGGCTGCAGTGGGCTTGGCTTACCTGCAGGAGGGCACACCTACATCTAGAGAGACTGCTGCCAACCAGAGGGGACCAGGCACCACAGGTCCAAAGGGGTTAATTCTCTGGTGCGCCCCCCCCCCGCCCCGACCTGCCTCACTGTGACCACACTCCAACTTTGGTGCCCAAGCCTGCTCACGCTCCAGGGAAGTGACACCCGCACACCTCTCTGAGGCCTGAGAGGAACGTACTGGACCTCGATCATTTTGGTTTTTATAGAGTTTCTAATTTCTGTCCGTGTCTAGTGAATTTACAATGCTGTATTGACTTTCGCTGTGCAGCAGCTTGATTCAGTTCTCCGTGTATGTATATATATACACATCCATTCTCTTTCGCATTCTCTTCCCACATAGCTTACTCCAGGGTGGTGCCGACCTCTCCCTGTGCTTTGTAGTAGGTGGTTGTGGATCGTCTGCTTTATACATATTAGAATGCATGTGTTAATCCCACCCTCCTCATTCAACCCACCTCCGCATGCCTTTGCCCTCTCGAAACCCTGTACTTGCGTTCTAAATCTGTGACTCTGTTTGTGCTTTCTACTTTCTTGGTATCGACTTTGAGATGCCACCTATACGTGCTATCGTTGGAATTTTCTCTTTCTCTGTTGGACGTTGCATGCTGAGTACAGGGTACTCCGGATCTATCGAAGATGCTGGAAATGGCAGGATTTTATTCTGTTTCATGGCTGAGCAGTATTCCATGCTCTATGTGTACCATCTCTTCACTTTCCATTCATCTGGGGATGGACATTGTGTTTTTACTATCAAGACTTGGCTGTTGTCAATAGGTGGCTAGTGCCAGCTGAGGAGCCCGTGTCTCTCTAAAGTACACATGGCTCTGCAAACGCTTCCAAAACACTGCAGAGGAAAGAACACTCCCAAACTCATTGTACGAAGCCATCCACCTGATCCCCAAACCAGACAAAGATACTACAAGAAAAGAAAACTGGAGAGCAATATCACCGATGAACTTAGATGCAAAAATCCTCAACAAGATACTAGCCAACAGACTCCAACATGACATTAAAAGGATCACACACCATGACACTGTGTTTTTACTTTCAAGTCTTGGCTCTTGTCAATAGGTGTGCAGGGGTCGCTGGCCAGCCCGGGTCTCCCCAATTGATACTTTACTGCCCAAAGACAGCCAGGAGGTGGATTGCCACATCATGAGGCCGGCTCTCTGGTTTTGTTTTTCTTTGGCAGGAATCTCTTGATTGTTTTCAGTGGTGCCTGTTACCAGGGTGCAATACCACCAGTGGCTTAGGAGGCTTCCCTTTTCTCCAGGCCCTCTCCCAAAGGTATTGCTTCCAGACGTATTGACACTGGCAATCCTAACAGCTGCCAGGTGAAACCGCAAAGGCGTTTCAATTTCCATTTCTCCCATTCGCATGGTCGTGGAGCATATTTCCTGGGCCTTTCTTAGAAAACAACACAAAGGAAAACAAAACACGCATGGTGAATTCAACTTACCTCTTGAAACCGCCTGTTGCAAGTCGATCCTGTTTCGGGCTCTTTTCCAGTGCCTATCCCCAGGACATTTTTGCAGCGGGGATGTCAATTACAACCCCGCTGGCCTTTTGAACAGGAAGGGCTGCTGAGCTCCCTTTGGAACGTTGTAGTTACAGGACGCGGCCACAAGGTGGCAGCATTTTCCCACAGCTGGTCGGATTCCCCAGGAATGCAGACCTTGCGCACATGCGTGTTCTTCGAATATGAATTAGAGAGGAACGTGTCCGGACAGACACCTAAGGGCTTGTGTCTCACTCCTTCTCCCACTTATCCTTCCCACTCTCGATTCATCTCACCCCCTGCAATCCACTCCTGATGAGGCTGTTGTCGGAGGCAAGTGGGGTGACTCTAAGGAAGGAGGTGAATGGCGGGAACCCCACCAGCAGGAGACCTGGACACCAGGTGATGTTTGAACGCTGTTGTGCATGTCGGACCACCATCCTCTGGCTGCAGCGGGCTTGGCTTAGCTGCAGGAGGGCACACCTACATCTAGAGAGACTGCTGCCAACCAGTGGGGGCCAGGCACCACAGGTCCAAAGGGATTAATTCTCTGTTGCGCCACCCCCCAGCCCCGACCTGCCTCACTGTGACCACACTCCAACTTTGGTGCCCAAGCCTGCTCACGCTCCAGGGAAGTGACACCCGCACACCTCTCTGAGGCCTGAGAGGAACGTACTGGACCTCGATCATTTTGGTTTTTATAGAGTTTCTAATTTCTGTCCGTGTCTAGTGAATTTACAATGCTGTATTGACTTTCGCTGTGCAGCAGCTTGATTCAGTTCTCCGTGTATGTATATATATACACATCCATTCTCTTTCGCATTCTCTTCCCACATAGCTTACTCCAGGGTGGTGCCGACCTCTCCCTGTGCTTTGTAGTAGGTGGTTGTGGATCGTCTGCTTTATACATATTAGAATGCATGTGTTAATCCCACCCTCCTCATTCAACCCACCTCCGCATGCCTTTGCCCTCTCGAAACCCTGTACTTGCGTTCTAAATCTGTGACTCTGTTTGTGCTTTCTACTTTCTTGGTATCGACTTTGAGATGCCACCTATACGTGCTATCGTTGGAATTTTCTCTTTCTCTGTTGGACGTTGCATGCTGAGTACAGGGTACTCCGGATCTATCGAAGATGCTGGAAATGGCAGGATTTTATTCTGTTTCATGGCTGAGCAGTATTCCATGCTCTATGTGTACCATCTCTTCACTTTCCATTCATCTGGGGATGGACATTTTGTTTTTACTATCAAGACTTGGCTGTTGTCAATAGGTGGCTAGTGCCAGCTGGGGAGCCCGTGTCTCTCTAAAGTACACATGGCTCTGCAAACGCTTCCAAAACACTGCAGAGGAAAGAACACTCCCAAACTCATTGTACGAAGCCATCCACCTGATCCCCAAACCAGGCAAAGATACTACAAGAAAAGAAAACTGGAGAGCAATATCACCGATGAACTTAGATGCAAAAATCCTCAACAAGATACTAGCCAACAGACTCCAACATGACATTAAAAGGATCACACACCATGACACTGTGTTTTTACTTTCAAGTCTTGGCTCTTGTCAATAGGTGTGCAGGGGTCACTGGTCAGCCCGGGTCTCCCCAATTGATACTTTACTGCGCAAAGACAGCCAGGAGGTGGATTGCCACATCATGTGGCCGGCTCTCTGGTTTTGTTTTTCTTTGGCAGGAATCTCTTGATTGTTTTCAGTGGTGCCTGTTACCAGGGTGCAATACCACCAGTGGCTTAGGAGGCTTCCCTTTTCTCCAGGCCCTCTCCCAAAGGTATTGCTTCCAGACGTATTGACACTGGCAATCCTAACAGCTGCCAGGTGAAACTGCAAAGGCGTTTCAATTTCCATTTCTCCCATTCGCAAGGTCGTGGAGCATATTTCCTGGGCCTTTCTTAGAAAACAACACAAAGGAAAACAAAACACGCATGGTGAATTCAACTTACCTCTTGAAACCGCCTGTTGCAAGTCGATCCTGTTTCGGGCTCTTTTCCAGTGCCTATCCCCAGGACATTTTTGCAGCGGGGATGTCAATTACAACCCCGCTGGCCTTTTGAACAGGAAGGGCTGCTGAGCTCCCTTTGGAACGTTGTAGTTACAGGACGCGGCCACAAGGTGGCAGCATTTTCCCACAGCTGGTCGGATTCCCCAGGAATGCAGACCTTGCGCACATGCGTGTTCTTCGAATATGAATTAGAGAGGAACGTGTCCGGACAGACACCTAAGGGCTTGTGTCTCACTCCTTCTCCCACTTATCCTTCCCACTCTCGATTCATCTCACCCCCTGCAATCCCCTCCTGATGAGGCTGTTGTCGGAGGCAAGTGGGGTGACTCTAAGGAAGGAGGTGAATGGCGGGAACCCCACCAGCAGGAGACCTGGACACCAGGTGATGTTTGAACGCTGTTGTGCATGTCGGACCACCATCCTCTGGCTGCAGTGGGCTTGGCTTACCTGCAGGAGGGCACACCTACATCTAGAGAGACTGCTGCCAACCAGAGGGGACCAGGCACCACAGGTCCAAAGGGGTTAATTCTCTGGTGCGCCCCCCCCCCCGCCCCGACCTGCCTCACTGTGACCACACTCCAACTTTGGTGCCCAAGCCTGCTCACGCTCCAGGGAAGTGACACCCGCACACCTCTCTGAGGCCTGAGAGGAACGTACTGGACCTCGATCATTTTGGTTTTTATAGAGTTTCTAATTTCTGTCCGTGTCTAGTGAATTTACAATGCTGTATTGACTTTCGCTGTGCAGCAGCTTGATTCAGTTCTCCGTGTATGTATATATATACACATCCATTCTCTTTCGCATTCTCTTCCCACATAGCTTACTCCAGGGTGGTGCCGACCTCTCCCTGTGCTTTGTAGTAGGTGGTTGTGGATCGTCTGCTTTATACATATTAGAATGCATGTGTTAATCCCACCCTCCTCATTCAACCCACCTCCGCATGCCTTTGCCCTCTCGAAACCCTGTACTTGCGTTCTAAATCTGTGACTCTGTTTGTGCTTTCTACTTTCTTGGTATCGACTTTGAGATGCCACCTATACGTGCTATCGTTGGAATTTTCTCTTTCTCTGTTGGACGTTGCATGCTGAGTACAGGGTACTCCGGATCTATCGAAGATGCTGGAAATGGCAGGATTTTATTCTGTTTCATGGCTGAGCAGTATTCCATGCTCTATGTGTACCATCTCTTCACTTTCCATTCATCTGGGGATGGACATTGTGTTTTTACTATCAAGACTTGGCTGTTGTCAATAGGTGGCTAGTGCCAGCTGGGGAGCCCGTGTCTCTCTAAAGTACACATGGCTCTGCAAACGCTTCCAAAACACTGCAGAGGAAAGAACACTCCCAAACTCATTGTACGAAGCCATCCACCTGATCCCCAAACCAGACAAAGATACTACAAGAAAAGAAAACTGGAGAGCAATATCACCGATGAACTTAGATGCAAAAATCCTCAACAAGATACTAGCCAACAGACTCCAACATGACATTAAAAGGATCACACACCATGACACTGTGTTTTTACTTTCAAGTCTTGGCTCTTGTCAATAGGTGTGCAGGGGTCGCTGGCCAGCCCGGGTCTCCCCAATTGATACTTTACTGCGCAAAGACAGCCAGGAGGTGGATTGCCACATCATGTGGCCGGCTCTCTGGTTTTGTTTTTCTTTGGCAGGAATCTCTTGATTGTTTTCAGTGGTGCCTGTTACCAGGGTGCAATACCACCAGTGGCTTAGGAGGCTTCCCTTTTCTCCAGGCCCTCTCCCAAAGGTATTGCTTCCAGACGTATTGACACTGGCAATCCTAACAGCTGCCAGGTGAAACCGCAAAGGCGTTTCAATTTCCATTTCTCCCATTCGCATGGTCGTGGAGCATATTTCCTGGGCCTTTCTTAGAAAACAACACAAATAAAAACAAAACACGCATGGTGAATTCAACTTACCTCTTGAAACCGCCTGTTGCAAGTTGATCCTGTTTCGGGCTCTTTTCCAGTGCCTATCCCCAGGACATTTTTGCAGCGGGGGTGTCAATTACAACCCCGCTGGCCTTTTGAACAGGAAGGGCTGCTGAGCTCCCTTTGGAACGTTGTAGTTACAGGACGCGGCCACAAGGCGGCAGCATTTTCCCACAGCTGGTCGGATTCCCCAGGAATGCAGACCTTGCGCACATGTGTGTTCTTCGAATATGAATTAGAGTGGAACGTGTCCGGACAGACACCTAAGGGCTTGTGTCTCACTCCTTCTCCCACTTATCCTTCCCACTCTCGATTCATCTCACCCCCTGCAATCCACTCCTGATGCTGTTGTCGGAGGCAAGTGGGGTGACTCTAAGGAAGGAGGTGAATGGCGGGAACCCCACCAGCAGGAGACCTGGACACCAGGTGATGTTTGAACGCTGTTGTGCATGTCGGACCACCATCCTCTGGCTGCAGTGGGCTTGGCTTAGCTGCAGGAGGGCACACCTACATCTAGAGAGACTGCTGCCAACCAGAGGGGACCAGGCACCACAGGTCCAAAGGGGTTAATTCTCTGGTGCGCCCCCCCCGCCCCGACCTGCCTCACTGTGACCACACTCCAACTTTGGTGCCCAAGCCTGCTCACGCTCCAGGGAAGTGACACCCGCACACCTCTCTGAGGCCTGAGAGGAACGTACTGGACCTCGATCATTTTGGTTTTTATAGAGTTTCTAATTTCTGTCCGTGTCTAGTGAATTTACAATGCTGTATTGACTTCGCTGTGCAGCAGCTTGATTCAGTTCTCCGTGTATGTATATATATACACATCCATTCTCTTTCGCATTGTCTTCCCACGTAGCTTACTCCAGGGTGGTGCCGACCTCTCCCTGTGCTTTGTAGTAGGTGGTTGTGGATCGTCTGCTTTATACATATTAGAATGCATGTGTTAATCCCACCCTCCTCATTCAACCCACCTCCGCATGCCTTTGCCCTCTCGAAACCCTGTACTTGCGTTCTAAATCTGTGACTCTGTTTGTGCTTTCTACTTTCTTGGTATCGACTTTGAGATGCCACCTATACGTGCTATCGTTGGAATTTTCTCTTTCTCTGTTGGACGTTGCGTGCTGAGTACAGGGTACTCCGGATCTATCGAAGATGCTGGAAATGGCAGGATTTTATTCTGTTTCATGGCTGAGCAGTATTCCATGCTCTATGTGTACCATCTCTTCACTTTCCATTCATCTGGGGATGGACATTGTGTTTTTACTATCAAGACTTGGCTGTTGTCAATAGGTGGCTAGTGCCAGCTGGGGAGCCCGTGTCTCTCTAAAGTACACATGGCTCTGCAAACGCTTCCAAAACACTGCAGAGGAAAGAACACTCCCAAACTCATTGTACGAAGCCATCCACCTGATCCCCAAACCAGACAAAGATACTACAAGAAAAGAAAACTGGAGAGCAATATCACCGATGAACTTAGATGCAAAAATCCTCAACAAGATACTAGCCAACAGACTCCAACATGACATTAAAAGGATCACACACCATGACACTGTGTTTTTACTTTCAAGTCTTGGCTCTTGTCAATAGGTGTGCAGGGGTCGCTGGCCAGCCCGGGTCTCCCCAATTGATACTTTACTGCCCAAAGACAGCCAGGAGGTGGATTGCCACATCATGTGGCCGGCTCTCTGGTTTTGTTTTTCTTTGGCAGGAATCTCTTGATTGTTTTCAGTGGTGCCTGTTACCAGGGTGCAATACCACCAGTGGCTTAGGAGGCTTCCCTTTTCTCCAGGCCCTCTCCCAAAGGTATTGCTTCCAGACGTATTGACACTGGCAATCCTAACAGCTGCCAGGTGAAACCGCAAAGGCGTTTCAATTTCCATTTCTCCCATTCGCATGGTCGTGGAGCATATTTCCTGGGCCTTTCTTAGAAAACAACACAAATAAAAACAAAACACGCATGGTGAATTCAACTTACCTCTTGAAACCGCCTGTTGCAAGTTGATCCTGTTTCGGGCTCTTTTCCAGTGCCTATCCCCAGGACATTTTTGCAGCGGGGGTGTCAATTACAACCCCGCTGGCCTTTTGAACAGGAAGGGCTGCTGAGCTCCCTTTGGAACGTTGTAGTTACAGGACGCGGCCACAAGGCGGCAGCATTTTCCCACAGCTGGTCGGATTCCCCAGGAATGCAGACCTTGCGCACATGTGTGTTCTTCGAATATGAATTAGAGTGGAACGTGTCCGGACAGACACCTAAGGGCTTGTGTCTCACTCCTTCTCCCACTTATCCTTCCCACTCTCGATTCATCTCACCCCCTGCAATCCACTCCTGATGCTGTTGTCGGAGGCAAGTGGGGTGACTCTAAGGAAGGAGGTGAATGGCGGGAACCCCACCAGCAGGAGACCTGGACACCAGGTGATGTTTGAACGCTGTTGTGCATGTCGGACCACCATCCTCTGGCTGCAGTGGGCTTGGCTTAGCTGCAGGAGGGCACACCTACATCTAGAGAGACTGCTGCCAACCAGAGGGGACCAGGCACCACAGGTCCAAAGGGGTTAATTCTCTGGTGCGCCCCCCCCCGCCCCGACCTGCCTCACTGTGACCACACTCCAACTTTGGTGCCCAAGCCTGCTCACGCTCCAGGGAAGTGACACCCGCACACCTCTCTGAGGCCTGAGAGGAACGTACTGGACCTCGATCATTTTGGTTTTTATAGAGTTTCTAATTTCTGTCCGTGTCTAGTGAATTTACAATGCTGTATTGACTTTCGCTGTGCAGCAGCTTGATTCAGTTCTCCGTGTATGTATATATATACACATCCATTCTCTTTCACATTCTCTTCCCACGTAGCTTACTCCAGGGTGGTGCCGACCTCTCCCTGTGCTTTGTAGTAGGTGGTTGTGGATCGTCTGCTTTATACATATTAGAATGCATGTGTTAATCCCACCCTCCTCATTCAACCCACCTCCGCATGCCTTTGCCCTCTCGAAACCCTGTACTTGCGTTCTAAATCTGTGACTCTGTTTGTGCTTTCTACTTTCTTGGTATCGACTTTGAGATGCCACCTATACGTGCTATCGTTGGAATTTTCTCTTTCTCTGTTGGACGTTGCATGCTGAGTACAGGGTACTCCGGATCTATCGAAGATGCTGGAAATGGCAGGATTTTATTCTGTTTCATGGCTGAGCAGTATTCCATGCTCTATGTGTACCATCTCTTCACTTTCCATTCATCTGGGGATGGACATTGTGTTTTTACTATCAAGACTTGGCTGTTGTCAATAGGTGGCTAGTGCCAGCTGGGGAGCCCGTGTCTCTCTAAAGTACACATGGCTCTGCAAACGCTTCCAAAACACTGCAGAGGAAAGAACACTCCCAAACTCATTGTACGAAGCCATCCACCTGATCCCCAAACCAGACAAAGATACTACAAGAAAAGAAAACTGGAGAGCAATATCACCGATGAACTTAGATGCAAAAATCCTCAACAAGATACTAGCCAACAGACTCCAACATGACATTAAAAGGATCACACACCATGACACTGTGTTTTTACTTTCAAGTCTTGGCTCTTGTCAATAGGTGTGCAGGGGTCGCTGGCCAGCCCGGGTCTCCCCAATTGATACTTTACTGCGCAAAGACAGCCAGGAGGTGGATTGCCACATCATGTGGCCGGCTCTCTGGTTTTGTTTTTCTTTGGCAGGAATCTCTTGATTGTTTTCAGTGGTGCCTGTTACCAGGGTGCAATACCACCAGTGGCTTAGGAGGCTTCCCTTTTCTCCAGGCCCTCTCCCAAAGGTATTGCTTCCAGACGTATTGACACTGGCAATCCTAACAGCTGCCAGGTGAAACCGCAAAGGCGTTTCAATTTCCATTTCTCCCATTCGCATGGTCGTGGAGCATATTTCCTGGGCCTTTCTTAGAAAACAACACAAAGGAAAACAAAACACGCATGGTGAATTCAACTTACCTCTTGAAACCGCCTGTTGCAAGTCGATCCTGTTTCGGGCTCTTTTCCAGTGCCTATCCCCAGGACATTTTTGCAGCGGGGGTGTCAATTACAACCCCGCTGGCCTTTTGAACAGGAAGGGCTGCTGAGCTCCCTTTGGAACGTTGTAGTTACAGGACGCGGCCACAAGGCGGCAGCATTTTCCCACAGCTGGTCGGATTCCCCAGGAATGCAGACCTTGCGCACATGCGTGTTCTTCGAATATGAATTAGAGTGGAACGTGTCCGGACAGACACCTAAGGGCTTGTGTCTCACTCCTTCTCCCACTTATCCTTCCCACTCTCGATTCATCTCACCCCCTGCAATCCACTCCTGATGCTGTTGTCGGAGGCAAGTGGGGTGACTCTAAGGAAGGAGGTGAATGGCGGGAACCCCACCAGCAGGAGACCTGGACACCAGGTGATGTTTGAACGCTGTTGTGCATGTCGGACCACCATCCTCTGGCTGCAGTGGGCTTGGCTTAGCTGCAGGAGGGCACACCTACATCTAGAGAGACTGCTGCCAACCAGAGGGGACCAGGCACCACAGGTCCAAAGGGGTTAATTCTCTGGTGCGCCCCCCCCGCCCCGACCTGCCTCACTGTGACCACACTCCAACTTTGGTGCCCAAGCCTGCTCACGCTCCAGGGAAGTGACACCCGCACACCTCTCTGAGGCCTGAGAGGAACGTACTGGACCTCGATCATTTTGGTTTTTATAGAGTTTCTAATTTCTGTCCGTGTCTAGTGAATTTACAATGCTGTATTGACTTCGCTGTGCAGCAGCTTGATTCAGTTCTCCGTGTATGTATATATATACACATCCATTCTCTTTCGCATTGTCTTCCCACGTAGCTTACTCCAGGGTGGTGCCGACCTCTCCCTGTGCTTTGTAGTAGGTGGTTGTGGATCGTCTGCTTTATACATATTAGAATGCATGTGTTAATCCCACCCTCCTCATTCAACCCACCTCCGCATGCCTTTGCCCTCTCGAAACCCTGTACTTGCGTTCTAAATCTGTGACTCTGTTTGTGCTTTCTACTTTCTTGGTATCGACTTTGAGATGCCACCTATACGTGCTATCGTTGGAATTTTCTCTTTCTCTGTTGGACGTTGCGTGCTGAGTACAGGGTACTCCGGATCTATCGAAGATGCTGGAAATGGCAGGATTTTATTCTGTTTCATGGCTGAGCAGTATTCCATGCTCTATGTGTACCATCTCTTCACTTTCCATTCATCTGGGGATGGACATTGTGTTTTTACTATCAAGACTTGGCTGTTGTCAATAGGTGGCTAGTGCCAGCTGGGGAGCCCGTGTCTCTCTAAAGTACACATGGCTCTGCAAACGCTTCCAAAACACTGCAGAGGAAAGAACACTCCCAAACTCATTGTACGAAGCCATCCACCTGATCCCCAAACCAGACAAAGATACTACAAGAAAAGAAAACTGGAGAGCAATATCACCGATGAACTTAGATGCAAAAATCCTCAACAAGATACTAGCCAACAGACTCCAACATGACATTAAAAGGATCACACACCATGACACTGTGTTTTTACTTTCAAGTCTTGGCTCTTGTCAATAGGTGTGCAGGGGTCGCTGGCCAGCCCGGGTCTCCCCAATTGATACTTTACTGCCCAAAGACAGCCAGGAGGTGGATTGCCACATCATGTGGCCGGCTCTCTGGTTTTGTTTTTCTTTGGCAGGAATCTCTTGATTGTTTTCAGTGGTGCCTGTTACCAGGGTGCAATACCACCAGTGGCTTAGGAGGCTTCCCTTTTCTCCAGGCCCTCTCCCAAAGGTATTGCTTCCAGACGTATTGACACTGGCAATCCTAACAGCTGCCAGGTGAAACCGCAAAGGCGTTTCAATTTCCATTTCTCCCATTCGCATGGTCGTGGAGCATATTTCCTGGGCCTTTCTTAGAAAACAACACAAATAAAAACAAAACACGCATGGTGAATTCAACTTACCTCTTGAAACCGCCTGTTGCAAGTTGATCCTGTTTCGGGCTCTTTTCCAGTGCCTATCCCCAGGACATTTTTGCAGCGGGGGTGTCAATTACAACCCCGCTGGCCTTTTGAACAGGAAGGGCTGCTGAGCTCCCTTTGGAACGTTGTAGTTACAGGACGCGGCCACAAGGCGGCAGCATTTTCCCACAGCTGGTCGGATTCCCCAGGAATGCAGACCTTGCGCACATGTGTGTTCTTCGAATATGAATTAGAGTGGAACGTGTCCGGACAGACACCTAAGGGCTTGTGTCTCACTCCTTCTCCCACTTATCCTTCCCACTCTCGATTCATCTCACCCCCTGCAATCCACTCCTGATGCTGTTGTCGGAGGCAAGTGGGGTGACTCTAAGGAAGGAGGTGAATGGCGGGAACCCCACCAGCAGGAGACCTGGACACCAGGTGATGTTTGAACGCTGTTGTGCATGTCGGACCACCATCCTCTGGCTGCAGTGGGCTTGGCTTAGCTGCAGGAGGGCACACCTACATCTAGAGAGACTGCTGCCAACCAGAGGGGACCAGGCACCACAGGTCCAAAGGGGTTAATTCTCTGGTGCGCCCCCCCCCGCCCCGACCTGCCTCACTGTGACCACACTCCAACTTTGGTGCCCAAGCCTGCTCACGCTCCAGGGAAGTGACACCCGCACACCTCTCTGAGGCCTGAGAGGAACGTACTGGACCTCGATCATTTTGGTTTTTATAGAGTTTCTAATTTCTGTCCGTGTCTAGTGAATTTACAATGCTGTATTGACTTTCGCTGTGCAGCAGCTTGATTCAGTTCTCCGTGTATGTATATATATACACATCCATTCTCTTTCACATTCTCTTCCCACGTAGCTTACTCCAGGGTGGTGCCGACCTCTCCCTGTGCTTTGTAGTAGGTGGTTGTGGATCGTCTGCTTTATACATATTAGAATGCATGTGTTAATCCCACCCTCCTCATTCAACCCACCTCCGCATGCCTTTGCCCTCTCGAAACCCTGTACTTGCGTTCTAAATCTGTGACTCTGTTTGTGCTTTCTACTTTCTTGGTATCGACTTTGAGATGCCACCTATACGTGCTATCGTTGGAATTTTCTCTTTCTCTGTTGGACGTTGCATGCTGAGTACAGGGTACTCCGGATCTATCGAAGATGCTGGAAATGGCAGGATTTTATTCTGTTTCATGGCTGAGCAGTATTCCATGCTCTATGTGTACCATCTCTTCACTTTCCATTCATCTGGGGATGGACATTGTGTTTTTACTATCAAGACTTGGCTGTTGTCAATAGGTGGCTAGTGCCAGCTGGGGAGCCCGTGTCTCTCTAAAGTACACATGGCTCTGCAAACGCTTCCAAAACACTGCAGAGGAAAGAACACTCCCAAACTCATTGTACGAAGCCATCCACCTGATCCCCAAACCAGACAAAGATACTACAAGAAAAGAAAACTGGAGAGCAATATCACCGATGAACTTAGATGCAAAAATCCTCAACAAGATACTAGCCAACAGACTCCAACATGACATTAAAAGGATCACACACCATGACACTGTGTTTTTACTTTCAAGTCTTGGCTCTTGTCAATAGGTGTGCAGGGGTCGCTGGCCAGCCCGGGTCTCCCCAATTGATACTTTACTGCGCAAAGACAGCCAGGAGGTGGATTGCCACATCATGTGGCCGGCTCTCTGGTTTTGTTTTTCTTTGGCAGGAATCTCTTGATTGTTTTCAGTGGTGCCTGTTACCAGGGTGCAATACCACCAGTGGCTTAGGAGGCTTCCCTTTTCTCCAGGCCCTCTCCCAAAGGTATTGCTTCCAGACGTATTGACACTGGCAATCCTAACAGCTGCCAGGTGAAACCGCAAAGGCGTTTCAATTTCCATTTCTCCCATTCGCATGGTCGTGGAGCATATTTCCTGGGCCTTTCTTAGAAAACAACACAAAGGAAAACAAAACACGCATGGTGAATTCAACTTACCTCTTGAAACCGCCTGTTGCAAGTCGATCCTGTTTCGGGCTCTTTTCCAGTGCCTATCCCCAGGACATTTTTGCAGCGGGGGTGTCAATTACAACCCCGCTGGCCTTTTGAACAGGAAGGGCTGCTGAGCTCCCTTTGGAACGTTGTAGTTACAGGACGCGGCCACAAGGCGGCAGCATTTTCCCACAGCTGGTCGGATTCCCCAGGAATGCAGACCTTGCGCACATGCGTGTTCTTCGAATATGAATTAGAGTGGAACGTGTCCGGACAGACACCTAAGGGCTTGTGTCTCACTCCTTCTCCCACTTATCCTTCCCACTCTCGATTCATCTCACCCCCTGCAATCCACTCCTGATGCTGTTGTCGGAGGCAAGTGGGGTGACTCTAAGGAAGGAGGTAAATGGCGGGAACCCCACCAGCAGGAGACCTGGACACCAGGTGATGTTTGAACGCTGTTGTGCATGTCGGACCACCATCCTCTGGCTGCAGCGGGCTTGGCTTAGCTGCAGGAGGGCACACCTACATCTAGAGAGACTGCTGCCAACCAGAGGGGACCAGGCACCACAGGTCCAAAGGGGTTAATTCTCTGGTGCGCCCCCCCGCCCGCCCCGACCTGCCTCACTGTGACCACACTCCAACTTTGGTGCCCAAGCCTGCTCACGCTTCAGGGAAGTGACACCCGCACACCTCTCTGAGGCCTGAGAGGAACGTACTGGACCTCGATCATTTTGGTTTTTATAGAGTTTCTAATTTCTGTCCGTGTCTAGTGAATTTACAATGCTGTATTGACTTTCGCTGTGCAGCAGCTTGATTCAGTTCTCCGTGTATGTATATATATACACATCCATTCTCTTTCGCATTCTCTTCCCACATAGCTTACTCCAGGGTGGTGCCGACCTCTCCCTGTGCTTTGTAGTAGGTGGTTGTGGATCGTCTGCTTTATACATATTAGAATGCATGTGTTAATCCCACCCTCCTCATTCAACCCACCTCCGCATGCCTTTGCCCTCTCGAAACCCTGTACTTGCGTTCTAAATCTGTGACTCTGTTTGTGCTTTCTACTTTCTTGGTATCGACTTTGAGATGCCACCTATACGTGCTATCGTTGGAATTTTCTCTTTCTCTGTTGGACGTTGCATGCTGAGTACAGGGTACTCTGGATCTATCGAAGATGCTAGAAATGGCAGGATTTTATTCTGTTTCATGGCTGAGTCGTATTCCATGCTCTATGTGTACCATCTCTTCACTTTCCATTCATCTGGGGATGGACATTGTGTTTTTACTATCAAGACTTGGCTGTTGTCAATAGGTGGCTAGTGCCAGCTGGGGAGCCCGTGTCTCTCTAAAGTACACATGGCTCTGCAAACGCTTCCAAAACACTGCAGAGGAAAGAACACTCCCAAACTCATTGTACGAAGCCATCCACCTGATCCCCAAACCAGACAAAGATACTACAAGAAAAGAAAACTGGAGAGCAATATCACCGATGAACTTAGATGCAAAAATCCTCAACAAGATACTAGCCAACAGACTCCAACATGACATTAAAAGGATCACACACCATGACACTGTGTTTTTACTTTCAAGTCTTGGCTCTTGTCAATAGGTGTGCAGGGGTCGCTGGCCAGCCCGGGTCTCCCCAATTGATACTTTACTGCGCAAAGACAGCCAGGAGGTGGATTGCCACATCATGTGGCCGGCTCTCTGGTTTTGTTTTTCTTTGGCAGGAATCTCTTGATTGTTTTCAGTGGTGCCTGTTACCAGGGTGCAATACCACCAGTGGCTTAGGAGGCTTCCCTTTTCTCCAGGCCCTCTCCCAAAGGTATTGCTTCCAGACGTATTGACACTGGCAATCCTAACAGCTGCCAGGTGAAACCGCAAAGGCGTTTCAATTTCCATTTCTCCCATTCGCATGGTCGTGGAGCATATTTCCTGGGCCTTTCTTAGAAAACAACACAAAGGAAAACAAAACACGCATGGTGAATTCAACTTACCTCTTGAAACCGCCTGTTGCAAGTCGATCCTGTTTCGGGCTCTTTTCCAGTGCCTATCCCCAGGACATTTTTGCAGCGGGGGTGTCAATTACAACCCCGCTGGCCTTTTGAACAGGAAGGGCTGCTGAGCTCCCTTTGGAACGTTGTAGTTACAGGACGCGGCCACAAGGCGGCAGCATTTTCCCACAGCTGGTCGGATTCCCCAGGAATGCAGACCTTGCGCACATGCGTGTCCTTCGAATATGAATTAGAGTGGAACGTGTCCGGACAGACACCTAAGGGCTTGTGTCTCACTCCTTCTCCCACTTATCCTTCCCACTCTCGATTCATCTCACCCCCTGCAATCCACTCCTGATGAGGCTGTTGTCGGAGGCAAGTGGGGTGACTCTAAGGAATGAGATGAATGGCGGGAACCCCACCAGCAGGAGACCTGGACACCAGGTGATGTTTGAACGCTGTTGTGCATGTCGGACCACCATCCTCTGGCTGCAGCGGGCTTGGCTTAGCTGCAGGAGGGCACACCTACATCTAGAGAGACTGCTGCCAACCAGTGGGGACCAGGCACCACAGGTCCAAAGGGGTTAATTCTCTGGTGCGCCCCCCTCCGCCCCGACCTGCCTCACTGTGACCACACTCCAACTTTGGTGCCCAAGCCTGCTCACACTCCAGGGAAGTGACACCCGCACACCTCTCTGAGGCCTGAGAGGAACGTACTGGACCTCGATCATTTTGGTTTTTATAGAGTTTCTAATTTCTGTCCGTGTCTAGTGAATTTACAATGCTGTATTGACTTTCGCTGTGCAGCAGCTTGATTCAGTTCTCCGTGTATGTATATATATACACATCCATTCTCTTTCGCATTCTCTTCCCACGTAGCTTACTCCAGGGTGGTGCCGACCTCTCCCTGTGCTTTGTAGTAGGTGGTTGTGGATCGTCTGCTTTATACATATTAGAATGCATGTGTTAATCCCACCCTCCTCATTCAACCCACCTCCGCATGCCTTTGCCCTCTCGAAACCCTGTACTTGCGTTCTAAATCTGTGACTCTGTTTGTGCTTTCTACTTTCTTGGTATCGACTTTGAGATGCCACCTATACGTGCTATCGTTGGAATTTTCTCTTTCTCTGTTGGACGTTGCATGCTGAGTACAGGGTACTCTGGATCTATCGAAGATGCTGGAAATGGCAGGATTTTATTCTGTTTCATGGCTGAGTCGTATTCCATGCTCTATGTGTACCATCTCTTCACTTTCCATTCATCTGGGGATGGACATTGTGTTTTTACTATCAAGACTTGGCTGTTGTCAATAGGTGGCTAGTGCCAGCTGGGGAGCCCGTGTCTCTCTAAAGTACACATGGCTCTGCAAACGCTTCCAAAACACTGCAGAGGAAAGAACACTCCCAAACTCATTGTACGAAGCCATCCACCTGATCCCCAAACCAGACAAAGATACTACAAGAAAAGAAAACTGGAGAGCAATATCACCGATGAACTTAGATGCAAAAATCCTCAACAAGATACTAGCCAACAGACTCCAACATGACATTAAAAGGATCACACACCATGACACTGTGTTTTTACTTTCAAGTCTTGGCTCTTGTCAATAGGTGTGCAGGGGTCGCTGGCCAGCCCGGGTCTCCCCAATTGATACTTTACTGCGCAAAGACAGCCAGGAGGTGGATTGCCACATCATGTGGCCGGCTCTCTGGTTTTGTTTTTCTTTGGCAGGAATCTCTTGATTGTTTTCAGTGGTGCCTGTTACCAGGGTGCAATACCACCAGTGGCTTAGGAGGCTTCCCTTTTCTCCAGGCCCTCTCCCAAAGGTATTGCTTCCAGACGTATTGACACTGGCAATCCTAACAGCTGCCAGGTGAAACCGCAAAGGCGTTTCAATTTCCATTTCTCCCATTCGCATGGTCGTGGAGCATATTTCCTGGGCCTTTCTTAGAAAACAACACAAAGGAAAACAAAACACGCATGGTGAATTCAACTTACCTCTTGAAACCGCCTGTTGCAAGTCGATCCTGTTTCGGGCTCTTTTCCAGTGCCTATCCCCAGGACATTTTTGCAGCGGGGGTGTCAATTACAACCCCGCTGGCCTTTTGAACAGGAAGGGCTGCTGAGCTCCCTTTGGAACGTTGTAGTTACAGGACGCGGCCACAAGGCGGCAGCATTTTCCCACAGCTGGTCGGATTCCCCAGGAATGCAGACCTTGCGCACATGCGTGTCCTTCGAATATGAATTAGAGTGGAACGTGTCCGGACAGACACCTAAGGGCTTGTGTCTCACTCCTTCTCCCACTTATCCTTCCCACTCTCGATTCATCTCACCCCCTGCAATCCACTCCTGATGAGGCTGTTGTCGGAGGCAAGTGGGGTGACTCTAAGGAATGAGATGAATGGCGGGAACCCCACCAGCAGGAGACCTGGACACCAGGTGATGTTTGAACGCTGTTGTGCATGTCGGACCACCATCCTCTGGCTGCAGCGGGCTTGGCTTAGCTGCAGGAGGGCACACCTACATCTAGAGAGACTGCTGCCAACCAGTGGGGACCAGGCACCACAGGTCCAAAGGGGTTAATTCTCTGGTGCGCCCCCCTCCGCCCCGACCTGCCTCACTGTGACCACACTCCAACTTTGGTGCCCAAGCCTGCTCACACTCCAGGGAAGTGACACCCGCACACCTCTCTGAGGCCTGAGAGGAACGTACTGGACCTCGATCATTTTGGTTTTTATAGAGTTTCTAATTTCTGTCCATGTCTAGTGAATTTACAATGCTGTATTGACTTTCGCTGTGCAGCAGCTTGATTCAGTTCTCCGTGTATGTATATATATACACATCCATTCTCTTTCGCATTCTCTTCCCACATAGCTTACTCCAGGGTGGTGCCGACCTCTCCCTGTGCTTTGTAGTAGGTGGTTGTGGATCGTCTGCTTTATACATATTAGAATGCATGTGTTAATCCCACCCTCCTCATTCAACCCACCTCCGCATGCCTTTGCCCTCTCGAAACCCTGTACTTGCGTTCTAAATCTGTGACTCTGTTTGTGCTTTCTACTTTCTTGGTATCGACTTTGAGATGCCACCTATACGTGCTATCGTTGGAATTTTCTCTTTCTCTGTTGGACGTTGCGTGCTGAGTACAGGGTACTCTGGATCTATCGAAGATGCTAGAAATGGCAGGATTTTATTCTGTTTCATGGCTGAGTCGTATTCCATGCTCTATGTGTACCATCTCTTCACTTTCCATTCATCTGGGGATGGACATTGTGTTTTTACTATCAAGACTTGGCTGTTGTCAATAGGTGGCTAGTGCCAGCTGGGGAGCCCGTGTCTCTCTAAAGTACACATGGCTCTGCAAACGCTTCCAAAACACTGCAGAGGAAAGAACACTCCCAAACTCATTGTACGAAGCCATCCACCTGATCCCCAAACCAGACAAAGATACTACAAGAAAAGAAAACTGGAGAGCAATATCACCGATGAACTTAGATGCAAAAATCCTCAACAAGATACTAGCCAACAGACTCCAACATGACATTAAAAGGATCACACACCATGACACTGTGTTTTTACTTTCAAGTCTTGGCTCTTGTCAATAGGTGTGCAGGGGTCGCTGGCCAGCCCGGGTCTCCCCAATTGATACTTTACTGCGCAAAGACAGCCAGGAGGTGGATTGCCACATCATGTGGCCGGCTCTCTGGTTTTGTTTTTCTTTGGCAGGAATCTCTTGATTGTTTTCAGTGGTGCCTGTTACCAGGGTGCAATACCACCAGTGGCTTAGGAGGCTTCCCTTTTCTCCAGGCCCTCTCCCAAAGGTATTGCTTCCAGACGTATTGACACTGGCAATCCTAACAGCTGCCAGGTGAAACCGCAAAGGCGTTTCAATTTCCATTTCTCCCATTCGCATGGTCGTGGAGCATATTTCCTGGGCCTTTCTTAGAAAACAACACAAAGGAAAACAAAACACGCATGGTGAATTCAACTTACCTCTTGAAACCGCCTGTTGCAAGTCGATCCTGTTTCGGGCTCTTTTCCAGTGCCTATCCCCAGGACATTTTTGCAGCGGGGGTGTCAATTACAACCCCGCTGGCCTTTTGAACAGGAAGGGCTGCTGAGCTCCCTTTGGAACGTTGTAGTTACAGGACGCGGCCACAAGGCGGCAGCATTTTCCCACAGCTGGTCGGATTCCCCAGGAATGCAGACCTTGCGCACATGCGTGTCCTTCGAATATGAATTAGAGTGGAACGTGTCCGGACAGACACCTAAGGGCTTGTGTCTCACTCCTTCTCCCACTTATCCTTCCCACTCTCGATTCATCTCACCCCCTGCAATCCACTCCTGATGAGGCTGTTGTCGGAGGCAAGTGGGGTGACTCTAAGGAATGAGATGAATGGCGGGAACCCCACCAGCAGGAGACCTGGACACCAGGTGATGTTTGAACGCTGTTGTGCATGTCGGACCACCATCCTCTGGCTGCAGCGGGCTTGGCTTAGCTGCAGGAGGGCACACCTACATCTAGAGAGACTGCTGCCAACCAGTGGGGACCAGGCACCACAGGTCCAAAGGGGTTAATTCTCTGGTGCGCCCCCCTCCGCCCCGACCTGCCTCACTGTGACCACACTCCAACTTTGGTGCCCAAGCCTGCTCACACTCCAGGGAAGTGACACCCGCACACCTCTCTGAGGCCTGAGAGGAACGTACTGGACCTCGATCATTTTGGTTTTTATAGAGTTTCTAATTTCTGTCCGTGTCTAGTGAATTTACAATGCTGTATTGACTTTCGCTGTGCAGCAGCTTGATTCAGTTCTCCGTGTATGTATATATATACACATCCATTCTCTTTCGCATTCTCTTCCCACGTAGCTTACTCCAGGGTGGTGCCGACCTCTCCCTGTGCTTTGTAGTAGGTGGTTGTGGATCGTCTGCTTTATACATATTAGAATGCATGTGTTAATCCCACCCTCCTCATTCAACCCACCTCCGCATGCCTTTGCCCTCTCGAAACCCTGTACTTGCGTTCTAAATCTGTGACTCTGTTTGTGCTTTCTACTTTCTTGGTATCGACTTTGAGATGCCACCTATACGTGCTATCGTTGGAATTTTCTCTTTCTCTGTTGGACGTTGCATGCTGAGTACAGGGTACTCTGGATCTATCGAAGATGCTGGAAATGGCAGGATTTTATTCTGTTTCATGGCTGAGTCGTATTCCATGCTCTATGTGTACCATCTCTTCACTTTCCATTCATCTGGGGATGGACATTGTGTTTTTACTATCAAGACTTGGCTGTTGTCAATAGGTGGCTAGTGCCAGCTGGGGAGCCCGTGTCTCTCTAAAGTACACATGGCTCTGCAAACGCTTCCAAAACACTGCAGAGGAAAGAACACTCCCAAACTCATTGTACGAAGCCATCCACCTGATCCCCAAACCAGACAAAGATACTACAAGAAAAGAAAACTGGAGAGCAATATCACCGATGAACTTAGATGCAAAAATCCTCAACAAGATACTAGCCAACAGACTCCAACATGACATTAAAAGGATCACACACCATGACACTGTGTTTTTACTTTCAAGTCTTGGCTCTTGTCAATAGGTGTGCAGGGGTCGCTGGCCAGCCCGGGTCTCCCCAATTGATACTTTACTGCGCAAAGACAGCCAGGAGGTGGATTGCCACATCATGTGGCCGGCTCTCTGGTTTTGTTTTTCTTTGGCAGGAATCTCTTGATTGTTTTCAGTGGTGCCTGTTACCAGGGTGCAATACCACCAGTGGCTTAGGAGGCTTCCCTTTTCTCCAGGCCCTCTCCCAAAGGTATTGCTTCCAGACGTATTGACACTGGCAATCCTAACAGCTGCCAGGTGAAACCGCAAAGGCGTTTCAATTTCCATTTCTCCCATTCGCATGGTCGTGGAGCATATTTCCTGGGCCTTTCTTAGAAAACAACACAAAGGAAAACAAAACACGCATGGTGAATTCAACTTACCTCTTGAAACCGCCTGTTGCAAGTCGATCCTGTTTCGGGCTCTTTTCCAGTGCCTATCCCCAGGACATTTTTGCAGCGGGGGTGTCAATTACAACCCCGCTGGCCTTTTGAACAGGAAGGGCTGCTGAGCTCCCTTTGGAACGTTGTAGTTACAGGACGCGGCCACAAGGCGGCAGCATTTTCCCACAGCTGGTCGGATTCCCCAGGAATGCAGACCTTGCGCACATGCGTGTCCTTCGAATATGAATTAGAGTGGAACGTGTCCGGACAGACACCTAAGGGCTTGTGTCTCACTCCTTCTCCCACTTATCCTTCCCACTCTCGATTCATCTCACCCCCTGCAATCCACTCCTGATGAGGCTGTTGTCGGAGGCAAGTGGGGTGACTCTAAGGAATGAGATGAATGGCGGGAACCCCACCAGCAGGAGACCTGGACACCAGGTGATGTTTGAACGCTGTTGTGCATGTCGGACCACCATCCTCTGGCTGCAGCGGGCTTGGCTTAGCTGCAGGAGGGCACACCTACATCTAGAGAGACTGCTGCCAACCAGTGGGGACCAGGCACCACAGGTCCAAAGGGGTTAATTCTCTGGTGCGCCCCCCTCCGCCCCGACCTGCCTCACTGTGACCACACTCCAACTTTGGTGCCCAAGCCTGCTCACACTCCAGGGAAGTGACACCCGCACACCTCTC
The DNA here is from genome assembly GCF_030028045.1 of Hippopotamus amphibius kiboko. Taxonomy (NCBI): domain Eukaryota; kingdom Metazoa; phylum Chordata; class Mammalia; order Artiodactyla; family Hippopotamidae; genus Hippopotamus; species Hippopotamus amphibius. The sequence continues at coordinate 95,518,404 of NC_080191.1, read as the reverse complement.
TGAGGCCTGAGAGGAACGTACTGGACCTCGATCATTTTGGTTTTTATAGAGTTTCTAATTTCTGTCCATGTCTAGTGAATTTACAATGCTGTATTGACTTTCGCTGTGCAGCAGCTTGATTCAGTTCTCCGTGTATGTATATATATACACATCCATTCTCTTTCGCATTCTCTTCCCACATAGCTTACTCCAGGGTGGTGCCGACCTCTCCCTGTGCTTTGTAGTAGGTGGTTGTGGATCGTCTGCTTTATACATATTAGAATGCATGTGTTAATCCCACCCTCCTCATTCAACCCACCTCCGCATGCCTTTGCCCTCTCGAAACCCTGTACTTGCGTTCTAAATCTGTGACTCTGTTTGTGCTTTCTACTTTCTTGGTATCGACTTTGAGATGCCACCTATACGTGCTATCGTTGGAATTTTCTCTTTCTCTGTTGGACGTTGCGTGCTGAGTACAGGGTACTCTGGATCTATCGAAGATGCTAGAAATGGCAGGATTTTATTCTGTTTCATGGCTGAGTCGTATTCCATGCTCTATGTGTACCATCTCTTCACTTTCCATTCATCTGGGGATGGACATTGTGTTTTTACTATCAAGACTTGGCTGTTGTCAATAGGTGGCTAGTGCCAGCTGGGGAGCCCGTGTCTCTCTAAAGTACACATGGCTCTGCAAACGCTTCCAAAACACTGCAGAGGAAAGAACACTCCCAAACTCATTGTACGAAGCCATCCACCTGATCCCCAAACCAGACAAAGATACTACAAGAAAAGAAAACTGGAGAGCAATATCACCGATGAACTTAGATGCAAAAATCCTCAACAAGATACTAGCCAACAGACTCCAACATGACATTAAAAGGATCACACACCATGACACTGTGTTTTTACTTTCAAGTCTTGGCTCTTGTCAATAGGTGTGCAGGGGTCGCTGGCCAGCCCGGGTCTCCCCAATTGATACTTTACTGCGCAAAGACAGCCAGGAGGTGGATTGCCACATCATGTGGCCGGCTCTCTGGTTTTGTTTTTCTTTGGCAGGAATCTCTTGATTGTTTTCAGTGGTGCCTGTTACCAGGGTGCAATACCACCAGTGGCTTAGGAGGCTTCCCTTTTCTCCAGGCCCTCTCCCAAAGGTATTGCTTCCAGACGTATTGACACTGGCAATCCTAACAGCTGCCAGGTGAAACCGCAAAGGCGTTTCAATTTCCATTTCTCCCATTCGCATGGTCGTGGAGCATATTTCCTGGGCCTTTCTTAGAAAACAACACAAAGGAAAACAAAACACGCATGGTGAATTCAACTTACCTCTTGAAACCGCCTGTTGCAAGTCGATCCTGTTTCGGGCTCTTTTCCAGTGCCTATCCCCAGGACATTTTTGCAGCGGGGGTGTCAATTACAACCCCGCTGGCCTTTTGAACAGGAAGGGCTGCTGAGCTCCCTTTGGAACGTTGTAGTTACAGGACGCGGCCACAAGGCGGCAGCATTTTCCCACAGCTGGTCGGATTCCCCAGGAATGCAGACCTTGCGCACATGCGTGTCCTTCGAATATGAATTAGAGTGGAACGTGTCCGGACAGACACCTAAGGGCTTGTGTCTCACTCCTTCTCCCACTTATCCTTCCCACTCTCGATTCATCTCACCCCCTGCAATCCACTCCTGATGAGGCTGTTGTCGGAGGCAAGTGGGGTGACTCTAAGGAATGAGATGAATGGCGGGAACCCCACCAGCAGGAGACCTGGACACCAGGTGATGTTTGAACGCTGTTGTGCATGTCGGACCACCATCCTCTGGCTGCAGCGGGCTTGGCTTAGCTGCAGGAGGGCACACCTACATCTAGAGAGACTGCTGCCAACCAGTGGGGACCAGGCACCACAGGTCCAAAGGGGTTAATTCTCTGGTGCGCCCCCCTCCGCCCCGACCTGCCTCACTGTGACCACACTCCAACTTTGGTGCCCAAGCCTGCTCACACTCCAGGGAAGTGACACCCGCACACCTCTCTGAGGCCTGAGAGGAACGTACTGGACCTCGATCATTTTGGTTTTTATAGAGTTTCTAATTTCTGTCCATGTCTAGTGAATTTACAATGCTGTATTGACTTTCGCTGTGCAGCAGCTTGATTCAGTTCTCCGTGTATGTATATATATACACATCCATTCTCTTTCGCATTCTCTTCCCACGTAGCTTACTCCAGGGTGGTGCCGACCTCTCCCTGTGCTTTGTAGTAGGTGGTTGTGGATCGTCTGCTTTATACATATTAGAATGCATGTGTTAATCCCACCCTCCTCATTCAACCCACCTCCGCATGCCTTTGCCCTCTCGAAACCCTGTACTTGCGTTCTAAATCTGTGACTCTGTTTGTGCTTTCTACTTTCTTGGTATCGACTTTGAGATGCCACCTATACGTGCTATCGTTGGAATTTTCTCTTTCTCTGTTGGACGTTGCATGCTGAGTACAGGGTACTCTGGATCTATCGAAGATGCTGGAAATGGCAGGATTTTATTCTGTTTCATGGCTGAGTCGTATTCCATGCTCTATGTGTACCATCTCTTCACTTTCCATTCATCTGGGGATGGACATTGTGTTTTTACTATCAAGACTTGGCTGTTGTCAATAGGTGGCTAGTGCCAGCTGGGGAGCCCGTGTCTCTCTAAAGTACACATGGCTCTGCAAACGCTTCCAAAACACTGCAGAGGAAAGAACACTCCCAAACTCATTGTACGAAGCCATCCACCTGATCCCCAAACCAGACAAAGATACTACAAGAAAAGAAAACTGGAGAGCAATATCACCGATGAACTTAGATGCAAAAATCCTCAACAAGATACTAGCCAACAGACTCCAACATGACATTAAAAGGATCACACACCATGACACTGTGTTTTTACTTTCAAGTCTTGGCTCTTGTCAATAGGTGTGCAGGGGTCGCTGGCCAGCCCGGGTCTCCCCAATTGATACTTTACTGCGCAAAGACAGCCAGGAGGTGGATTGCCACATCATGTGGCCGGCTCTCTGGTTTTGTTTTTCTTTGGCAGGAATCTCTTGATTGTTTTCAGTGGTGCCTGTTACCAGGGTGCAATACCACCAGTGGCTTAGGAGGCTTCCCTTTTCTCCAGGCCCTCTCCCAAAGGTATTGCTTCCAGACGTATTGACACTGGCAATCCTAACAGCTGCCAGGTGAAACCGCAAAGGCGTTTCAATTTCCATTTCTCCCATTCGCATGGTCGTGGAGCATATTTCCTGGGCCTTTCTTAGAAAACAACACAAAGGAAAACAAAACACGCATGGTGAATTCAACTTACCTCTTGAAACCGCCTGTTGCAAGTCGATCCTGTTTCGGGCTCTTTTCCAGTGCCTATCCCCAGGACATTTTTGCAGCGGGGGTGTCAATTACAACCCCGCTGGCCTTTTGAACAGGAAGGGCTGCTGAGCTCCCTTTGGAACGTTGTAGTTACAGGACGCGGCCACAAGGCGGCAGCATTTTCCCACAGCTGGTCGGATTCCCCAGGAATGCAGACCTTGCGCACATGCGTGTTCTTCGAATATGAATTAGAGTGGAACGTGTCCGGACAGACACCTAAGGGCTTGTGTCTCACTCCTTCTCCCACTTATCCTTCCCACTCTCGATTCATCTCACCCCCTGCAAACCCCCCCTGATGAGGTTGATGTCGGAGGCAAGTGGGGTGACTCTAAGGAATGAGGTGAATGGCGGGAACCCCACCAGCAGGAGACCTGGACACCAGGTGATGTTTGAACGCTGTTGTGCATGTCGGACCACCATCCTCTGGCTGCAGCGGGCTTGGCTTAGCTGCAGGAGGGCACACCTACATCTAGAGAGACTGCTGCCAACCAGAGGGGACCAGGCACCACAGGTCCAAAGGGGTTAATTCTCTGGTGCCCCCCCACCCCCCCGCCCCGACCTACCTCACTGTGACCACACTCCAACATTGGTGCCCAAGCCTGCTCACGCTCCAGGGAAGTGACACCCGCACACCTCTCTGAGGCCTGAGAGGAATGTACTGGACCTCGATCATTTTGGTTTTTATAGAGTTTCTAATTTCTGTCCGTGTCTAGTGAATTTACAATGCTGTATTGACTTTCGCTGTGCAGCACCTTGATTCAGTTCTCCGTGTATGTATATATATACACATCCATTCTCTTTCGCATTCTCTTCCCACGTAGCTTACTCCAGGGTGGTGCCGACCTCTCCCTGTGCTTTGTAGTAGGTGGTTGAGGATCGTCTGCTTTATACATATTAGAATGCATGTGTTTATCCCACCCTCCTCATTCAACCCACCTCCGCATGCTTTTGCCCTCTCGAAACCCTGTACTTGCGTTCTAAATCTGTGACTCTGTTTGTGCTTTCTACTTTCTTGGTATCGACTTTGAGATGCCACCTATACGTGCTATCATTGGAATTTTCTCTTTCTCTGTTGGACGTTGCGTGCTGAGTACAGGGTACTCCGGATCTATCGAAGATGCTGGAAATGGCAGGATTTTATTCTGTTTCATGGCTGAGCAGTATTCCATGCTCTATGTGTACCATCTCTTCACTTTCCATTCATCTGGGGATGGACATTGTGTTTTTACTATCAAGACTTGGCTGTTGTCAATAGGTGGCTAGTGCCAGCTGGGGAGCCCGTGTCTCTCTAAAGTACACATGGCTCTGCAAACGCTTCCAAAACACTGCAGAGGAAAGAACACTCCCAAACTCATTGTACGAAGCCATCCACCTGATCCCCAAACCAGACAAAGATACTACAAGAAAAGAAAACTGGAGAGCAATATCACCGATGAACTTAGATGCAAAAATCCTCAACAAGATACTAGCCAACAGACTCCAACATGACATTAAAAGGATCACACACCATGACACTGTGTTTTTACTTTCAAGTCTTGGCTCTTGTCAATAGGTGTGCAGGGGTCGCTGGCCAGCCCGGGTCTCCCCAATTGATACTTTACTGCGCAAAGACAGCCAGGAGGTGGATTGCCACATCATGTGGCCGGCTCTCTGGTTTTGTTTTTCTTTGGCAGGAATCTCTTGATTGTTTTCAGTGGTGCCTGTTACCAGGGTGCAATACCACCAGTGGCTTAGGAGGCTTCCCTTTTCTCCAGGCCCTCTCCCAAAGGTATTGCTTCCAGACGTATTGACACTGGCAATCCTAACAGCTGCCAGGTGAAACCGCAAAGGCGTTTCAATTTCCATTTCTCCCATTCGCATGGTCGTGGAGCATATTTCCTGGGCCTTTCTTAGAAAACAACACAAAGGAAAACAAAACACGCATGGTGAATTCAATTTACCTCTTGAAACCGCCTGTTGCAAGTCGATCCTGTTTTGGGCTCTTTTCCAGTGCCTATCCCCAGGACATTTTTGCAGCGGGGGTGTCAATTACAACCCCGCTGGCCTTTTGAACAGGAAGGGCTGCTGAGCTCCCTTTGGAACGTTGTAGTTACAGGACGCGGCCACAAGGCGGCAGCATTTTCCCACAGCTGGTCGGATTCCCCAGGAACGCAGACCTTGCGCACATGCGTGTTTTTCGAATATGAATTAGAGTGGAACGTGTCCGGACAGACACCTAAGGGCTTGTGTCTCACTCCTTCTCCCACTTATCCTTCCCACTCTCGATTCATCTCACCCCCTGCAATCCCCTCCTGATGAGGTTGTTGTCGGAGGCAAGTGGGGTGACTCTAAGGAAGGAGGTGAATGGCGGGAACCCCACCAGCAGGAGACCTGGACACCAGGTGATGTATGAACGCTGTTGTGCATGTCGGACCACCATCCTCTGGCTGCAGTGGGCTTGGCTTAGCTGCAGGAGGGCACACCTACATCTAGAGAGACTGCTGCCAACCAGAGGGGACCAGGCACCACAGGTCCAAAGGGGTTAATTCTCTGGTGCGCCCCCACCCCCCGCCCCGACCTACCTCACTGTGACCACACTCCAACTTTGGTGCCCAAGCCTGCTCACGCTCCAGGGAAGTGACACCCGCACACCTCTCTGAGGCCTGAGAGGAATGTACTGGACCTCGATCATTTTGGTTTTTATAGAGTTTCTAATTTCTGTCTGTGTCTAGTGAATTTACAATGCTGTATTGACTTTCGCTGTGCAGCACCTTGATTCAGTTCTCCGTGTATGTATATATATACACATCCATTCTCTTTCGCATTCTCTTCCCACGTAGCTTACTCCAGGGTGGTGCCGACCTCTCCCTGTGCTTTGTAGTAGGTGGTTGTGGATCGTCTGCTTTATACATATTAGAATGCATGTGTTAATCCCACCCTCCTCATTCAACCCACCTCCGCATGCCTTTGCCCTCTCGAAACCCTGTACTTGCATTCTAAATCTGTGACTCTGTTTGTGCTTTCTACTTTCTTGGTATCGACTTTGAGATGCCACCTATACGTGCTATCGTTGGAATTTTCTCTTTCTCTGTTGGACGTTGCATGCTGAGTACAGGGTACTCCGGATCTATCGAAGATGCTGGAAATGGCAGGATTTTATTCTGTTTCATGGCTGAGCAGTATTCCATGCTCTATGTGTACCATCTCTTCACTTTCCATTCATCTGGGGATGGACTTGTGTTTTTACTATCAAGACTTGGCTGTTGTCAATAGGTGGCTAGTGCCAGCTGGGGAGCCCGTGTCTCTCTAAAGTACACATGGCTCTGCAAACGCTTCCAAAACACTGCAGAGGAAAGAACACTCCCAAACTCATTGTACGAAGCCATCCACCTGATCCCCAAACCAGACAAAGATACTACAAGAAAAGAAAACTGGAGAGCAATATCACCGATGAACTTAGATGCAAAAATCCTCAACAAGATACTAGCCAACAGACTCCAACATGACATTAAAAGGATCACACACCATGACACTGTGTTTTTACTTTCAAGTCTTGGCTCTTGTCAATAGGTGTGCAGGGGTCGCTGGCCAGCCCGGGTCTCCCCAATTGATACTTTACTGCGCAAAGACAGCCAGGAGGTGGATTGCCACATCATGTGGCCGGCTCTCTGGTTTTGTTTTTCTTTGGCAGGAATCTCTTGATTGTTTTCAGTGGTGCCTGTTACCAGGGTGCAATACCACCAGTGGCTTAGGAGGCTTCCCTTTTCTCCAGGCCCTCTCCCAAAGGTATTGCTTCCAGACGTATTGACACTGGCAATCCTAACAGCTGCCAGGTGAAACCGCAAAGGCGTTTCAATTTCCATTTCTCCCATTTGCATGGTCGTGGAGCATATTTCCTGGGCCTTTCTTAGAAAACAACACAAAGGGAAACAAAACACGCATGGTGAATTCAACTTACCTCTTGAAACCGCCTGTTGCAAGTCGATCCTGTTTCGGGCTCTTTTCCAGTGCCTATCCCCAGGACATTTTTGCAGCGGGGGTGTCAATTACAACCCCGCTGGCCTTTTGAACAGGAAGGGCTGCTGAGCTCCCTTTGGAACGTTGTAGTTAGAGGACGCGGCCACAAGGCGGCAGCATTTTCCCACAGCTGGTCGGATTCCCCAGGAATGCAGACCTTGCGCACATGCGTGTTCTTCGAATATGAATTAGAGTGGAACGTGTCCGGACAGACACCTAAGGGCTTGTGTCTCACTCCTTCTCCCACTTATCCTTCCCACTCTCGATTCATCTCACCCCCTGCAATCCACTCCTGATGAGGCTGTTGTCGGAGGCAAGTGGGGTGACTCTAAGGAAGGAGGTGAATGGCGGGAACCCCACCAGCAGGTGACCTGGACACCAGGTGATGTTTGAACGCTGTTGTGCATGTCGGACCACCATCCTCTGGCTGCAGTGGGCTTGGCTTAGCTGCAGGAGGGCACACCTACATCTAGAGAGACTGCTGCCAACCAGTGGGGACCAGGCACCACAGGTCCAAAGGGGTTAATTCTCTGGTGCGCCCCCCCCAGCCCCGACCTGCCTCACTGTGACCACACTCCAACTTTGGTGCCCAAGCCTGCTCACACTCCAGGGAAGTGACACCCGCACACCTCTCTGAGGCCTGAGAGGAACGTACTGGACCTCGATCATTTTGGTTTTTATAGAGTTTCTAATTTCTGTCCGTGTCTAGTGAATTTACAATGCTGTATTGACTTTCGCTGTGCAGCAGCTTGATTCAGTTCTCCGTGTATGTATATATATACACATCCATTCTCTTTCGCATTCTCTTCCCACGTAGCTTACTCCAGGGTGGTGCCAACCTCTCCCTGTGCTTTGTAGTAGGTGGTTGAGGATCGTCTGCTTTATACATATTAGAATGCATGTGTTTATCCCACCCTTCTCTTTCAACCCACCTCCGCATGCTTTTGCCCTCTCGAAACCCTGTACTTGCGTTCTAAATCTGTGACTCTGTTTGTGCTTTCTACTTTCTTGGTATCGACTTTGAGATGCCACCTATACGTGCTATCGTTGGAATTTTCTCTTTCTCTGTTGGACGTTGCATGCTGAGTACAGGGTACTCTGGATCTATCGAAGATGCTGGAAATGGCAGGATTTTATTCTGTTTCATGGCTGAGCAGTATTCCATGCTCTATGTGTACCATCTCTTCACTTTCCATTCATCTGGGGATGGACATTGTGTTTTTACTATCAAGACTTGGCTGTTGTCAATAGGTGGCTAGTGCCAGCTGGGGAGCCCGTGTCTCTCTAAAGTACACATGGCTCTGCAAACGCTTCCAAAACACTGCAGAGGAAAGAACACTCCCAAACTCATTGTACGAAGCCATCCACCTGATCCCCAAACCAGACAAAGATACTACAAGAAAAGAAAACTGGAGAGCAATATCACCGATGAACTTAGATGCAAAAATCCTCAACAAGATACTAGCCAACAGACTCCAACATGACATTAAAAGGATCACACACCATGACACTGTGTTTTTACTTTCAAGTCTTGGCTCTTGTCAATAGGTGTGCAGGGGTCGCTGGCCAGCTCGGGTTTCCCCAATTGATACTTTACTGCACAAAGAGAGCCAGGAGGTGGATTGCCACATCATGTGGCCGGTTCTCTGGTTTTGTTTTTCTTTGGCAGGAATCTCTTGATTGTTTTCAGTGGTGCCTGTTACCAGGGTGCAATACCACCAGTGGCTTAGGAGGCTTCCCTTTTCTCCAGGCCCTCTCCCAAAGGTATTGCTTCCAGACGTATTGACACTGGCAATCCTAACAGCTGCCAGGTGAAACCGCAAAGGCGTTTCAATTTCCATTTCTCCCATTCGCATGGTCGTGGAGCATATTTCCTGGGCCTTTCTTAGAAAACAACACAAAGGAAAACAAAACACGCATGGTGAATTCAACTTACCTCTTGAAACCGCCTGTTGCAAGTCGATCCTGTTTCGGGCTCTTTTCCAGTGCCTATCCCCAGGACATTTTTGCAGCGGGGGTGTCAATTACAACCCCGCTGGCCTTTTGAACAGGAAGGGCTGCTGAGCTCCCTTTGGAACGTTGTAGTTACAGGAGGCGGCCACAAGGCGGCAGCATTTTCCCACAGCTGGTCGGATTCCCCAGGAATGCAGACCTTGCGCACATGCGTGTTCTTCGAATATGAATTAGAGTGGAACGTGTCCGGACAGACACCTAAGGGCTTGTGTCTCACTCCTTCTCCCACTTATCCTTCCCACTCTCGATTCATCTCACCCCCTGCAATCCACTCCTGATGAGGCTGTTGTCGGAGGCAAGTGGGGTGACTCTAAGGAAGGAGGTGAATGGCGGGAACCCCACCAGCAGGAGACCTGGACACCAGGTGATGTTTGAACGCTGTTGTGCATGTCGGACCACCATCCTCTGGCTGCAGTGGGCTTGGCTTAGCTGCAGGAGGGCACACCTACATCTAGAGAGACTGCTGCCAACCAGTGGGGACCAGGCACCACAGGTCCAAAGGGGTTAATTCTCTGATGCGCCCCCCCAGCCCCGACCTGCCTCACTGTGACCACACTCCAACTTTGGTGCCCAAGCCTGCTCACACTCCAGGGAAGTGACACCCGCACACCTCTCTGAGGCCTGAGAGGAACGTACTGGACCTCGATCATTTTGGTTTTTATAGAGTTTCTAATTTCTGTCCGTGTCTAGTGAATTTACAATGCTGTATTCACTTTCGCTGTGCAGCAGCTTGATTCAGTTCTCCGTGTATGTATATATATACACATCCATTCTCTTTCGCATTCTCTTCCCACGTAGCTTACTCCAGGGTGGTGCCGACCTCTCCCTGTGCTTTGTAGTAGGTGGTTGTGGATCGTCTGCTTTATACATATTAGAATGCATGTGTTAATCCCACCCTCCTCATTCAACCCACCTCCGCATGCCTTTGCCCTCTCGAAACCCTGTACTTGCGTTCTAAATCTGTGACTCTGTTTTTGCTTTCTACTTTCTTGGTATCGACTTTGAGATGCCACCTATACGTGCTATCGTTGGAATTTTCTCTTTCTCTGTTGGACGTTGCATGCTGAGTACAGGGTACTCCGGATCTATCGAAGATGCTGGAAATGGCAGGATTTTATTCTGTTTCATGGCTGAGCAGTATTCCATGCTCTATGTGTACCATCTCTTCACTTTCCATTCATCTGGGGATGGACATTGTGTTTTTACTATCAAGACTTGGCTGTTGTCAATAGGTGGCTAGTGCCAGCTGGGGAGCCCGTGTCTCTCTAAAGTACACATGGCTCTGCAAACGCTTCCAAAACACTGCAGAGGAAAGAACACTCCCAAACTCATTGTACGAAGCCATCCACCTGATCCCCAAACCAGACAAAGATACTACAAGAAAAGAAAACTGGAGAGCAATATCACCGATGAACTTAGATGCAAAAATCCTCAACAAGATACTAGCCAACAGACTCCAACATGACATTAAAAGGATCACACACCATGACACTGTGTTTTTACTTTCAAGTCTTGGCTCTTGTCAATAGGTGTGCAGGGGTCGCTGGCCAGCCCGGGTCTCCCCAATTGATACTTTACTGCGCAAAGACAGCCAGGAGGTGGATTGCCACATCATGTGGCCGGCTCTCTGGTTTTGTTTTTCTTTGGCAGGAATCTCTTGATTGTTTTCAGTGGTGCCTGTTACCAGGGTGCAATACCACCAGTGGCTTAGGAGGCTTCCCTTTTCTCCAGGCCCTCTCCCAAAGGTATTGCTTCCAGACGTATTGACACTGGCAATCCTAACAGCTGCCAGGTGAAACCGCAAAGGCGTTTCAATTTCCATTTCTCCCATTCGCATGGTCGTGGAGCATATTTCCTGGGCCTTTCTGAGAAAACAACACAAAGGAAAACAAAACACGCATGGTGAATTCAACTTACCTATTGAAACCGCCTGTTGCAAGTCGATCCTGTTTCGGGCTCTTTTCCAGTGCCTATCCCCAGGACATTTTTGCAGCGGGGGTGTCAATTACAACCCCGCTGGCCTTTTGAACAGGAAGGGCTGCTGAGCTCCCTTTGGAACGTTGTAGTTACAGGACGCGGCCACAAGGCGGCAGCATTTTCCCACAGCTGGTCGGATTCCCCAGGAATGCAGACCTTGCGCACATGCGTGTCCTTCGAATATGAATTAGAGTGGAACGTGTCCGGACAGACACCTAAGGGCTTGTGTCTCACTCCTTCTCCCACTTATCCTTCCCACTCTCGATTCATCTCACCCCCTGCAATCCACTCCTGATGAGGCTGTTGTCGGAGGCAAGTGGGGTGACTCTAAGGAAGGAGGTGAATGGCGGGAACCCCACCAGCAGGAGACCTGGACACCAGGTGATGTTTGAACGCTGTTGTGCATGTCGGACCAACATCCTCTGGCTGCAGCGGGCTTGGCTTAGCTGCAGGAGGGCACACCTACATCTAGAGAGACTGCTGCCAACCAGAGGGGACCAGGCACCACAGGTCCAAAGGGGTTAATTCTCTGGTGCGCCCCCCCGCCCGCCCCGACCTGCCTCACTGTGACCACACTCCAACTTTGGTGCCCAAGCCTGCTCACGCTCCAGGGAAGTGACACCCGCACACCTCTCTGAGGCCTGAGAGGAACGTACTGGACCTCGATCATTTTGGTTTTTATAGAGTTTCTAATTTCTGTCCGTGTCTAGTGAATTTACAATGCTGTATTGACTTTCGCTGTGCAGCACCTTGATTCAGTTCTCCGTGTATGTATATATATACACATCCATTCTCTTTCACATTCTCTTCCCACGTAGCTTACTCCAGGGTGGTGCCGACCTCTCCCTGTGCTTTGTAGTAGGTGGTTGAGGATCGTCTGCTTTATACATATTAGAATGCATGTGTTTATCCCACCCTCCTCATTCAACCCACCTCCGCATGCTTTTGCCCTCTCGAAACCCTGTACTTGCGTTCTAAATCTGTGACTCTGTTTGTGCTTTCTACTTTCTTGGTATCGACTTTGAGATGCCACCTATACGTGCTATCATTGGAATTTTCTCTTTCTCTGTTGGACGTTGCATGCTGAGTACAGGGTACTCCGGATCTATCGAAGATGCTGGAAATGGCAGGATTTTATTCTGTTTCATGGCTGAGCAGTATTCCATGCTCTATGTGTACCATCTCTTCACTTTCCATTCATCTGGGGATGGACTTGTGTTTTTACTATCAAGACTTGGCTGTTGTCAATAGGTGGCTAGTGCCAGCTGGGGAGCCCGTGTCTCTCTAAAGTACACATGGCTCTGCAAACGCTTCCAAAACACTGCAGAGGAAAGAACACTCCCAAACTCATTGTACGAAGCCATCCACCTGATCCCCAAACCAGACAAAGATACTACAAGAAAAGAAAACTGGAGAGCAATATCACCGATGAACTTAGATGCAAAAATCCTCAACAAGATACTAGCCAACAGACTCCAACATGACATTAAAAGGATCACACACCATGACACTGTGTTTTTACTTTCAAGTCTTGGCTCTTGTCAATAGGTGTGCAGGGGTCGCTGGCCAGCCCGGGTCTCCCCAATTGATACTTTACTGCGCAAAGACAGCCAGGAGGTGGATTGCCACATCATGTGGCCGGCTCTCTGGTTTTGTTTTTCTTTGGCAGGAATCTCTTGATTGTTTTCAGTGGTGCCTGTTACCAGGGTGCAATACCACCAGTGGCTTAGGAGGCTTCCCTTTTCTCCAGGCCCTCTCCCAAAGGTATTGCTTCCAGACGTATTGACACTGGCAATCCTAACAGCTGCCAGGTGAAACCGCAAAGGCGTTTCAATTTCCATTTCTCCCATTCGCATGGTCGTGGAGCATATTTCCTGGGCCTTTCTTAGAAAACAACACAAAGGGAAACAAAACACGCATGGTGAATTCAACTTACCTCTTGAAACCGCCTGTTGCAAGTCGATCCTGTTTCGGGCTCTTTTCCAGTGCCTATCCCCAGGACATTTTTGCAGCGGGGGTGTCAATTACAACCCCGCTGGCCTTTTGAACAGGAAGGGCTGCTGAGCTCCCTTTGGAACGTTGTAGTTACAGGACGCGGCCACAAGGCGGCAGCATTTTCCCACAGCTGGTCGGATTCCCCAGGAATGCAGACCTTGCGCACATGCGTGTTCTTCGAATATGAATTAGAGTGGAACGTGTCCGGACAGACACCTAAGGGCTTGTGTCTCACTCCTTCTCCCACTTATCCTTCCCACTCTCGATTCATCTCACCCCCTGCAATCCACTCCTGATGAGGCTGTTGTCGGAGGCAAGTGGGGTGACTCTAAGGAATGAGATGAATGGCGGGAACCCCACCAGCAGGTGACCTGGACACCAGGTGATGTTTGAACGCTGTTGTGCATGTCGGACCACCATCCTCTGGCTGCAGTGGGCTTGGCTTAGCTGCAGGAGGGCACACCTACATCTAGAGAGACTGCTGCCAACCAGTGGGGACCAGGCACCACAGGTCCAAAGGGGTTAATTCTCTGGTGCGCCCCCCCCAGCCCCGACCTGCCTCACTGTGACCACACTCCAACTTTGGTGCCCAAGCCTGCTCACACTCCAGGGAAGTGACACCCGCACACCTCTCTGAGGCCTGAGAGGAACGTACTGGACCTCGATCATTTTGGTTTTTATAGAGTTTCTAATTTCTGTCCGTGTCTAGTGAATTTACAATGCTGTATTGACTTTCGCTGTGCAGCAGCTTGATTCAGTTCTCCGTGTATGTATATATATACACATCCATTCTCTTTCGCATTCTCTTCCCACGTAGCTTACTCCAGGGTGGTGCCGACCTCTCCCTGTGCTTTGTAGTAGGTGGTTGAGGATCGTCTGCTTTATACATATTAGAATGCATGTGTTTATCCCACCCTCCTCTTTCAACCCACCTCCGCATGCTTTTGCCCTCTCGAAACCCTGTACTTGCGTTCTAAATCTGTGACTCTGTTTGTGCTTTCTACTTTCTTGGTATCGACTTTGAGATGCCACCTATACGTGCTATCGTTGGAATTTTCTCTTTCTCTGTTGGACGTTGCATGCTGAGTACAGGGTACTCTGGATCTATCGAAGATGCTGGAAATGGCAGGATTTTATTCTGTTTCATGGCTGAGCAGTATTCCATGCTCTATGTGTACCATCTCTTCACTTTCCATTCATCTGGGGATGGACATTGTGTTTTTACTATCAAGACTTGGCTGTTGTCAATAGGTGGCTAGTGCCAGCTGGGGAGCCCGTGTCTCTCTAAAGTACACATGGCTCTGCAAACGCTTCCAAAACACTGCAGAGGAAAGAACACTCCCAAACTCATTGTACGAAGCCATCCACCTGATCCCCAAACCAGACAAAGATACTACAAGAAAAGAAAACTGGAGAGCAATATCACCGATGAACTTAGATGCAAAAATCCTCAACAAGATACTAGCCAACAGACTCCAACATGACATTAAAAGGATCACACACCATGACACTGTGTTTTTACTTTCAAGTCTTGGCTCTTGTCAATAGGTGTGCAGGGGTCGCTGGCCAGCTCGGGTTTCCCCAATTGATACTTTACTGCACAAAGAGAGCCAGGAGGTGGATTGCCACATCATGTGGCCGGCTCTCTGGTTTTGTTTTTCTTTGGCAGGAATCTCTTGATTGTTTTCAGTGGTGCCTGTTACCAGGGTGCAATACCACCAGTGGCTTAGGAGGCTTCCCTTTTCTCCAGGCCCTCTCCCAAAGGTATTGCTTCCAGACGTATTGACACTGGCAATCCTAACAGCTGCCAGGTGAAACCGCAAAGGCGTTTCAATTTCCATTTCTCCCATTCGCATGGTCGTGGAGCATATTTCCTGGGCCTTTCTTAGAAAACAACACAAAGGAAAACAAAACACGCATGGTGAATTCAACTTACCTCTTGAAACCGCCTGTTGCAAGTCGATCCTGTTTCGGGCTCTTTTCCAGTGCCTATCCCCAGGACATTTTTGCAGCGGGGGTGTCAATTACAACCCCGCTGGCCTTTTGAACAGGAAGGGCTGCTGAGCTCCCTTTGGAACGTTGTAGTTACAGGAGGCGGCCACAAGGCGGCAGCATTTTCCCACAGCTGGTCGGATTCCCCAGGAATGCAGACCTTGCGCACATGCGTGTTCTTCGAATATGAATTAGAGTGGAACGTGTCCGGACAGACACCTAAGGGCTTGTGTCTCACTCCTTCTCCCACTTATCCTTCCCACTCTCGATTCATCTCACCCCCTGCAATCCACTCCTCATGAGGCTGTTGTCGGAGGCAAGTGGGGTGACTCTAAGGAAGGAGGTGAATGGCGGGAACCCCACCAGCAGGAGACCTGGACACCAGGTGATGTTTGAACGCTGTTGTGCATGTCGGACCACCATCCTCTGGCTGCAGTGGGCTTGGCTTAGCTGCAGGAGGGCACACCTACATCTAGAGAGACTGCTGCCAACCAGTGGGGACCAGGCACCACAGGTCCAAAGGGGTTAATTCTCTGATGCGCCCCCCCAGCCCCGACCTGCCTCACTGTGACCACACTCCAACTTTGGTGCCCAAGCCTGCTCACACTCCAGGGAAGTGACACCCGCACACCTCTCTGAGGCCTGAGAGGAACGTACTGGACCTCGATCATTTTGGTTTTTATAGAGTTTCTAATTTCTGTCCGTGTCTAGTGAATTTACAATGCTGTATTGACTTTCGCTGTGCAGCAGCTTGATTCAGTTCTCCGTGTATGTATATATATACACATCCATTCTCTTTCGCATTCTCTTCCCACGTAGCTTACTCCAGGGTGGTGCCGACCTCTCCCTGTGCTTTGTAGTAGGTGGTTGTGGATCGTCTGCTTTATACATATTAGAATGCATGTGTTAATCCCACCCTCCTCATTCAACCCACCTCCGCATGCCTTTGCCCTCTCGAAACCCTGTACTTGCGTTCTAAATCTGTGACTCTGTTTGTGCTTTCTACTTTCTTGGTATCGACTTTGAGATGCCACCTATACGTGCTATCGTTGGAATTTTCTCTTTCTCTGTTGGACGTTGCATGCTGAGTACAGGGTACTCCGGATCTATCGAAGATGCTGGAAATGGCAGGATTTTATTCTGTTTCATGGCTGAGCAGTATTCCATGCTCTATGTGTACCATCTCTTCACTTTCCATTCATCTGGGGATGGACATTGTGTTTTTACTATCAAGACTTGGCTGTTGTCAATAGGTGGCTAGTGCCAGCTGGGGAGCCCGTGTCTCTCTAAAGTACACATGGCTCTGCAAACGCTTCCAAAACACTGCAGAGGAAAGAACACTCCCAAACTCATTGTACGAAGCCATCCACCTGATCCCCAAACCAGACAAAGATACTACAAGAAAAGAAAACTGGAGAGCAATATCACCGATGAACTTAGATGCAAAAATCCTCAACAAGATACTAGCCAACAGACTCCAACATGACATTAAAAGGATCACACACCATGACACTGTGTTTTTACTTTCAAGTCTTGGCTCTTGTCAATAGGTGTGCAGGGGTCGCTGGCCAGCCCGGGTCTCCCCAATTGATACTTTACTGCGCAAAGACAGCCAGGAGGTGGACTGCCACATCATGTGGCCGGCTCTCTGGTTTTGTTTTTCTTTGGCAGGAATCTCTTGATTGTTTTCAGTGGTGCCTGTTACCAGGGTGCAATACCACCAGTGGCTTAGGAGGCTTCCCTTTTCTCCAGGCCCTCTCCCAAAGGTATTGCTTCCAGACGTATTGACACTGGCAATCCTAACAGCTGCCAGGTGAAACCGCAAAGGCGTTTCAATTTCCATTTCTCCCATTCGCATGGTCGTGGAGCATATTTCCTGGGCCTTTCTGAGAAAACAACACAAAGGAAAACAAAACACGCATGGTGAATTCAACTTACCTCTTGAAACCGCCTGTTGCAAGTCGATCCTGTTTCGGGCTCTTTTCCAGTGCCTATCCCCAGGACATTTTTGCAGCGGGGGTGTCAATTACAACCCCGCTGGCCTTTTGAACAGGAAGGGCTGCTGAGCTCCCTTTGGAACGTTGTAGTTACAGGACGCGGCCACAAGGCGGCAGCATTTTCCCACAGCTGGTCGGATTCCCCAGGAATGCAGACCTTGCGCACATGCGTGTCCTTCGAATATGAATTAGAGTGGAACGTGTCCGGACAGACACCTAAGGGCTTGTGTCTCACTCCTTCTCCCACTTATCCTTCCCACTCTCGATTCATCTCACCCCCTGCAATCCACTCCTGATGCTGTTGTCGGAGGCAAGTGGGGTGACTCTAAGGAAGGAGGTGAATGGCGGGAACCCCACCAGCAGGAGACCTGGACACCAGGTGATGTTTGAACGCTGTTGTGCATGTCGGACCACCATCCTCTGGCTGCAGCGGGCTTGGCTTAGCTGCAGGAGGGCACACCTACATCTAGAGAGACTGCTGCCAACCAGAGGGGACCAGGCACCACAGGTCCAAAGGGGTTAATTCTCTGGTGCGCCCCCCCGCCCGCCCCGACCTGCCTCACTGTGACCACACTCCAACTTTGGTGCCCAAGCCTGCTCACGCTCCAGGGAAGTGACACCCGCACACCTCTCTGAGGCCTGAGAGGAACGTACTGGACCTCGATCATTTTGGTTTTTATAGAGTTTCTAATTTCTGTCCGTGTCTAGTGAATTTACAATGCTGTATTGACTTTCGCTGTGCAGCAGCTTGATTCAGTTCTCCGTGTATGTATATATATACACATCCATTCTCTTTCACATTCTCTTCCCACGTAGCTTACTCCAGGGTGGTGCCGACCTCTCCCTGTGCTTTGTAGTAGGTGGTTGAGGATCGTCTGCTTTATACATATTAGAATGCATGTGTTTATCCCACCCTCCTCATTCAACCCACCTCCGCATGCTTTTGCCCTCTCGAAACCCTGTACTTGCGTTCTAAATCTGTGACTCTGTTTGTGCTTTCTACTTTCTTGGTATCGACTTTGAGATGCCACCTATACGTGCTATCATTGGAATTTTCTCTTTCTCTGTTGGACGTTGCATGCTGAGTACAGGGTACTCTGGATCTATCGAAGATGCTGGAAATGGCAGGATTTTATTCTGTTTCATGGCTGAGCAGTATTCCATGCTCTATGTGTACCATCTCTTCACTTTCCATTCATCTGGGGATGGACATTGTGTTTTTACTATCAAGACTTGGCTGTTGTCAATAGGTGGCTAGTGCCAGCTGGGGAGCCCGTGTCTCTCTAAAGTACACATGGCTCTGCAAACGCTTCCAAAACACTGCAGAGGAAAGAACACTCCCAAACTCATTGTACGAAGCCATCCACCTGATCCCCAAACCAGACAAAGATACTACAAGAAAAGAAAACTGGAGAGCAATATCACCGATGAACTTAGATGCAAAAATCCTCAACAAGATACTAGCCAACAGACTCCAACATGACATTAAAAGGATCACACACCATGACACTGTGTTTTTACTTTCAAGTCTTGGCTCTTGTCAATAGGTGTGCAGGGGTCGCTGGCCAGCCCGGGTTTCCCCAATTGATACTTTACTGCACAAAGAGAGCCAGGAGGTGGATTGCCACATCATGTGGCCGGCTCTCTGGTTTTGTTTTTCTTTGACAGGAATCTCTTGATTGTTTTCAGTGGTGCCTGTTACCAGGGTGCAATACCACCAGTGGCTTAGGAGGCTTCCCTTTTCTCCAGGCCCTCTCCCAAAGGTATTGCTTCCAGACGTATTGACACTGGCAATCCTAACAGCTGCCAGGTGAAACCGCAAAGGCGTTTCAATTTCCATTTCTCCTATTCGCATGGTCGTGGAGCATATTTCCTGGGCCTTTCTTAGAAAACAACACAAAGGAAAACAAAACACGCATGGTGAATTCAACTTACCTATTGAAACCGCCTGTTGCAAGTCGATCCTGTTTCGGGCTCTTTTCCAGTGCCTATCCCCAGGACATTTTTGCAGCGGGGGTGTCAATTACAACCCCGCTGGCCTTTTGAACAGGAAGGGCTGCTGAGCTCCCTTTGGAACGTTGTAGTTACAGGACGCGGCCACAAGGCGGCAGCATTTTCCCACAGCTGGTCGGATTCCCCAGGAATGCAGACCTTGCGCACATGCGTGTTCTTCGAATATGAATTAGAGTGGAACGTGTCCGGACAGACACCTAAGGGCTTGTGTCTCACTCCTTCTCCCACTTATCCTTCCCACTCTCGATTCATCTCACCCCCTGCAATCCACTCCTGATGAGGCTGTTGTCGGAGGCAAGTGGGGTGACTCTAAGGAAGGAGGTGAATGGCGGGAACCCCACCAGCAGGAGACCTGGACACCAGGTGATGTTTGAACGCTGTTGTGCATGTCGGACCACCATCCTCTGGCTGCAGTGGGCTTGGCTTAGCTGCAGGAGGGCACACCTATATCTAGAGAGACTGCTGCCAACCAGTGGGGACCAGGCACCACAGGTCCAAAGGGGTTAATTCTCTGATGCGCCCCCCCCAGCCCCGACCAGCCTCACTGTGACCACACTCCAACTTTGGTGCCCAAGCCTGCTCACACTCCAGGGAAGTGACACCCGCACACCTCTCTGAGGCCTGAGAGGAACGTACTGGACCTCGATCATTTTGGTTTTTATAGAGTTTCTAATTTCTGTCCGTGTCTAGTGAATTTACAATGCTGTATTGACTTTCGCTGTGCAGCAGCTTGATTCAGTTCTCCGTGTATGTATATATATACACATCCATTCTCTTTCACATTCTCTTCCCACGTAGCTTACTCCAGGGTGGTGCCGACCTCTCCCTGTGCTTTGTAGTAGGTGGTTGAGGATCGTCTGCTTTATACATATTAGAATGCATGTGTTAATCCCACCCTCCTCATTCAACCCACCTCCGCATGCCTTTGCCCTCTCGAAACCCTGTACTTGCGTTCTAAATCTGTGACTCTGTTTGTGCTTTCTACTTTCTTGGTATCGACTTTGAGATGCCACCTATACGTGCTATCGTTGGAATTTTCTCTTTCTCTGTTGGACGTTGCATGCTGAGTACAGGGTACTCCGGATCTATCGAAGATGCTGGAAATGGCAGGATTTTATTCTGTTTCATGGCTGAGCAGTATTCCATGCTCTATGTGTACCATCTCTTCACTTTCCATTCATCTGGGGATGGACATTGTGTTTTTACTATCAAGACTTGGCTGTTGTCAATAGGTGGCTAGTGCCAGCTGGGGAGCCCGTGTCTCTCTAAAGTACACATGGCTCTGCAAACGCTTCCAAAACACTGCAGAGGAAAGAACACTCCCAAACTCATTGTACGAAGCCATCCACCTGATCCCCAAACCAGACAAAGATACTACAAGAAAAGAAAACTGGAGAACAATATCACCGATGAACTTAGATGCAAAAATCCTCAACAAGATACTAGCCAACAGACTCCAACATGACATTAAAAGGATCACACACCATGACACTGTGTTTTTACTTTCAAGTCTTGGCTCTTGTCAATAGGTGTGCAGGGGTCGCTGGCCAGCCCGGGTCTCCCCAATTGATACTTTACTGCGCAAAGACAGCCAGGAGGTGGATTGCCACATCATGTGGCCGGCTCTCTGGTTTTGTTTTTCTTTGGCAGGAATCTCTTGATTGTTTTCAGTGGTGCCTGTTACCAGGGTGCAATACCACCAGTGGCTTAGGAGGCTTCCCTTTTCTCCAGGCCCTCTCCCAAAGGTATTGCTTCCAGACGTATTGACACTGGCAATCCTAACAGCTGCCAGGTGAAACCGCAAAGGCGTTTCAATTTCCATTTCTCCCATTCGCATGGTCGTGGAGCATATTTCCTGGGCCTTTCTGAGAAAACAACACAAAGGAAAACAAAACACGCATGGTGAATTCAACTTACCTCTTGAAACCGCCTGTTGCAAGTCGATCCTGTTTCGGGCTCTTTTCCAGTGCCTATCCCCAGGACATTTTTGCAGCGGGGGTGTCAATTACAACCCCGCTGGCCTTTTGAACAGGAAGGGCTGCTGAGCTCCCTTTGGAACGTTGTAGTTACAGGACGCGGCCACAAGGCGGCAGCATTTTCCCACAGCTGGTCGGATTCCCCAGGAATGCAGACCTTGCGCACATGCGTGTCCTTCGAATATGAATTAGAGTGGAACGTGTCCGGACAGACACCTAAGGGCTTGTGTCTCACTCCTTCTCCCACTTATCCTTCCCACTCTCGATTCATCTCACCCCCTGCAATCCACTCCTGATGCTGTTGTCGGAGGCAAGTGGGGTGACTCTAAGGAAGGAGGTGAATGGCGGGAACCCCACCAGCAGGAGACCTGGACACCAGGTGATGTTTGAACGCTGTTGTGCATGTCGGACCACCATCCTCTGGCTTCAGCGGGCTTGGCTTAGCTGCAGGAGGGCACACCTACATCTAGAGAGACTGCTGCCAACCAGAGGGGACCAGGCACCACAGGTCCAAAGGGGTTAATTCTCTGGTGCGCCCCCCCGCCCGCCCCGACCTGCCTCACTGTGACCACACTCCAACTTTGGTGCCCAAGCCTGCTCACGCTCCAGGGAAGTGACACCCGCACACCTCTCTGAGGCCTGAGAGGAACGTACTGGACCTCGATCATTTTGGTTTTTATAGAGTTTCTAATTTCTGTCCGTGTCTAGTGAATTTACAATGCTGTATTGACTTTCGCTGTGCAGCACCTTGATTCAGTTCTCCGTGTATGTATATATATACACATCCATTCTCTTTCACATTCTCTTCCCACGTAGCTTACTCCAGGGTGGTGCCGACCTCTCCCTGTGCTTTGTAGTAGGTGGTTGAGGATCGTCTGCTTTATACATATTAGAATGCATGTGTTTATCCCACCCTCCTCATTCAACCCACCTCCGCATGCTTTTGCCCTCTCGAAACCCTGTACTTGCATTCTAAATCTGTGACTCTGTTTGTGCTTTCTACTTTCTTGGTATCGACTTTGAGATGCCACCTATACGTGCTATCGTTGGAATTTTCTCTTTCTCTGTTGGACGTTGCATGCTGAGTACAGGGTACTCTGGATCTATCGAAGATGCTGGAAATGGCAGGATTTTATTCTGTTTCATGGCTGAGCAGTATTCCATGCTCTATGTGTACCATCTCTTCACTTTCCATTCATCTGGGGATGGACATTGTGTTTTTACTATCAAGACTTGGCTGTTGTCAATAGGTGGCTAGTGCCAGCTGGGGAGCCCGTGTCTCTCTAAAGTACACATGGCTCTGCAAACGCTTCCAAAACACTGCAGAGGAAAGAACACTCCCAAACTCATTGTACGAAGCCATCCACCTGATCCCCAAACCAGACAAAGATACTACAAGAAAAGAAAACTGGAGAGCAATATCACCGATGAACTTAGATGCAAAAATCCTCAACAAGATACTAGCCAACAGACTCCAACATGACATTAAAAGGATCACACACCATGACACTGTGTTTTTACTTTCAAGTCTTGGCTCTTGTCAATAGGTGTGCAGGGGTCGCTGGCCAGCCCGGGTCTCCCCAATTGATACTTTACTGCACAAAGAGAGCCAGGAGGTGGATTGCCACATCATGTGGCCGGCTCTCTGGTTTTGTTTTTCTTTGACAGGAATCTCTTGATTGTTTTCAGTGGTGCCTGTTACCAGGGTGCAATACCACCAGTGGCTTAGGAGGCTTCCCTTTTCTCCAGGCCCTCTCCCAAAGGTATTGCTTCCAGACGTATTGACACTGGCAATCCTAACAGCTGCCAGGTGAAACCGCAAAGGCGTTTCAATTTCCATTTCTCCTATTCGCATGGTCGTGGAGCATATTTCCTGGGCCTTTCTTAGAAAACAACACAAAGGAAAACAAAACACGCATGGTGAATTCAACTTACCTATTGAAACCGCCTGTTGCAAGTCGATCCTGTTTCGGGCTCTTTTCCAGTGCCTATCCCCAGGACATTTTTGCAGCGGGGGTGTCAATTACAACCCCGCTGGCCTTTTGAACAGGAAGGGCTGCTGAGCTCCCTTTGGAACGTTGTAGTTACAGGACGCGGCCACAAGGCGGCAGCATTTTCCCACAGCTGGTCGGATTCCCCAGGAATGCAGACCTTGCGCACATGCGTGTTCTTCGAATATGAATTAGAGTGGAACGTGTCCGGACAGACACCTAAGGGCTTGTGTCTCACTCCTTCTCCCACTTATCCTTCCCACTCTCGATTCATCTCACCCCCTGCAATCCACTCCTGATGAGGCTGTTGTCGGAGGCAAGTGGGGTGACTCTAAGGAAGGAGGTGAATGGCGGGAACCCCACCAGCAGGAGACCTGGACACCAGGTGATGTTTGAACGCTGTTGTGCATGTCGGACCACCATCCTCTGGCTGCAGTGGGCTTGGCTTAGCTGCAGGAGGGCACACCTATATCTAGAGAGACTGCTGCCAACCAGTGGGGACCAGGCACCACAGGTCCAAAGGGGTTAATTCTCTGATGCGCCCCCCCCAGCCCCGACCAGCCTCACTGTGACCACACTCCAACTTTGGTGCCCAAGCCTGCTCACACTCCAGGGAAGTGACACCCGCACACCTCTCTGAGGCCTGAGAGGAACGTACTGGACCTCGATCATTTTGGTTTTTATAGAGTTTCTAATTTCTGTCCGTGTCTAGTGAATTTACAATGCTGTATTGACTTTCGCTGTGCAGCAGCTTGATTCAGTTCTCCGTGTATGTATATATATACACATCCATTCTCTTTCGCATTCTCTTCCCACGTAGCTTACTCCAGGGTGGTGCCGACCTCTCCCTGTGCTTTGTAGTAGGTGGTTGAGGATCGTCTGCTTTATACATATTAGAATGCATGTGTTAATCCCACCCTCCTCATTCAACCCACCTCCGCATGCCTTTGCCCTCTCGAAACCCTGTACTTGCGTTCTAAATCTGTGACTCTGTTTGTGCTTTCTACTTTCTTGGTATCGACTTTGAGATGCCACCTATACGTGCTATCATTGGAATTTTCTCTTTCTCTGTTGGACGTTGCATGCTGAGTACAGGGTACTCCGGATCTATCGAAGATGCTGGAAATGGCAGGATTTTATTCTGTTTCATGGCTGAGCAATATTCCATGCTCTATGTGTACCATCTCTTCACTTTCCATTCATCTGGGGATGGACATTGTGTTTTTACTATCAAGACTTGGCTGTTGTCAATAGGTGGCTAGTGCCAGCTGGGGAGCCCGTGTCTCTCTAAAGTACACATGGCTCTGCAAACGCTTCCAAAACACTGCAGAGGAAAGAACACTCCCAAACTCATTGTACGAAGCCATCCACCTGATCCCCAAACCAGACAAAGATACTACAAGAAAAGAAAACTGGAGAGCAATATCACCGATGAACTTAGATGCAAAAATCCTCAACAAGATACTAGCCAACAGACTCCAACATGACATTAAAAGGATCACACACCATGACACTGTGTTTTTACTTTCAAGTCTTGGCTCTTGTCAATAGGTGTGCAGGGGTCGCTGGCCAGCCCGGGTCTCCCCAATTGATACTTTACTGCGCAAAGACAGCCAGGAGGTGGATTGCCACATCATGTGGCCGGCTCTCTGGTTTTGTTTTTCTTTGGCAGGAATCTCTTGATTGTTTTCAGTGGTGCCTGTTACCAGGGTGCAATACCACCAGTGGCTTAGGAGGCTTCCCTTTTCTCCAGGCCCTCTCCCAAAGGTATTGCTTCCAGACGTATTGACACTGGCAATCCTAACAGCTGCCAGGTGAAACCGCAAAGGCGTTTCAATTTCCATTTCTCCCATTCGCATGGTCGTGGAGCATATTTCCTGGGCCTTTCTGAGAAAACAACACAAAGGAAAACAAAACATGCATGGTGAATTCAACTTACCTCTTGAAAGCGCCTGTTGCAAGTCGATCCTGTTTCGGGCTCTTTTCCAGTGCCTATCCCCAGGACATTTTTGCAGCGGGGGTGTCAATTACAACCCCGCTGGCCTTTTGAACAGGAAGGGCTGCTGAGCTCCCTTTGGAACGTTGTAGTTACAGGACGCGGCCACAAGGCGGCAGCATTTTCCCACAGCTGGTCGGATTCCCCAGGAATGCAGACCTTGCGCACATGCGTGTCCTTCGAATATGAATTAGAGTGGAACGTGTCTGGACAGACACCTAAGGGCTTGTGTCTCACTCCTTCTCCCACTTATCCTTCCCACTCTCGATTCATCTCACCCCCTGCAATCCACTCCTGATGCTGTTGTCGGAGGCAAGTGGGGTGACTCTAAGGAAGGAGGTGAATGGCGGGAACCCCACCAGCAGGAGACCTGGACACCAGGTGATGTTTGAACGCTGTTGTGCATGTCGGACCACCATCCTCTGGCTGCAGCGGGCTTGGCTTAGCTGCAGGAGGGCACACCTACATCTAGAGAGACTGCTGCCAACCAGAGGGGACCAGGCACCACAGGTCCAAAGGGGTTAATTCTCTGGTGCGCCCCTCCGCCCGCCCCGACCTGCCTCACTGTGACCACACTCCAACTTTGGTGCCCAAGCCTGCTCACGCTCCAGGGAAGTGACACCCGCACACCTCTCTGAGGCCTGAGAGGAACGTACTGGACCTCGATCATTTTGGTTTTTATAGAGTTTCTAATTTCTGTCCGTGTCTAGTGAATTTACAATGCTGTATTGACTTTCGCTGTGCAGCAGCTTGATTCAGTTCTCCGTGTATGTATATATATACACATCCATTCTCTTTCGCATTCTCTTCCCACGTAGCTTACTCCAGGGTGGTGCCGACCTCTCCCTGTGCTTTGTAGTAGGTGGTTGTGGATCGTCTGCTTTATACATATTAGAATGCATGTGTTAATCCCACCCTCCTCATTCAACCCACCTCCGCATGCCTTTGCCCTCTCGAAACCCTGTACTTGCGTTCTAAATCTGTGACTCTGTTTGTGCTTTCTACTTTCTTGGTATCGACTTTGAGATGCCACCTATACGTGCTATCGTTGGAATTTTCTCTTTCTCTGTTGGACGTTGCATGCTGAGTACAGGGTACTCCGGATCTATCGAAGATGCTGGAAATGGCAGGATTTTATTCTGTTTCATGGCTGAGCAGTATTCCATGCTCTATGTGTACCATCTCTTCACTTTCCATTCATCTGGGGATGGACATTGTGTTTTTACTATCAAGACTTGGCTGTTGTCAATAGGTGGCTAGTGCCAGCTGGGGAGCCCGTGTCTCTCTAAAGTACACATGGCTCTGCAAACGCTTCCAAAACACTGCAGAGGAAAGAACACTCCCAAACTCATTGTACGAAGCCATCCACCTGATCCCCAAACCAGACAAAGATACTACAAGAAAAGAAAACTGGAGAGCAATATCACCGATGAACTTAGAAGCAAAAATCCTCAACAAGATACTAGCCAACAGACTCCAACATGACATTAAAAGGATCACACACCATGACACGGTGTTTTTACTTTCAAGTCTTGGCTCTTGTCAATAGGTGTGCAGGGGTCGCTGGCCAGCCCGGGTCTCCCCAATTGATACTTTACTGCGCAAAGACAGCCAGGAGGTGGATTGCCACATCATGTGGCCGGCTCTCTGGTTTTGTTTTTCTTTGGCAGGAATCTCTTGATTGTTTTCAGTGGTGCCTGTTACCAGGGTGCAATACCACCAGTGGCTTAGGAGGCTTCCCTTTTCTCCAGGCCCTCTCCCAAAGGTATTGCTTCCAGACGTATTGACACTGGCAATCCTAACAGCTGCCAGGTGAAACCGCAAAGGCGTTTCAATTTCCATTTCTCCCATTCGCATGGTCGTGGAGCATATTTCCTGGGCCTTTCTTAGAAAACAACACAAAGGAAAACAAAACACGCATGGTGAATTCAACTTACCTCTTGAAACCGCCTGTTGCAAGTCGATCCTGTTTCGGGCTCTTTTCCAGTGCCTATCCCCAGGACATTTTTGCAGCGGGGGTGTCAATTACAACCCCGCTGGCCTTTTGAACAGGAAGGGCTGCTGAGCTCCCTTTGGAACGTTGTAGTTACAGGACGCGGCCACAAGGCGGCAGCATTTTCCCACAGCTGGTCGGATTCCCCAGGAATGCAGACCTTGCGCACATGCGTGTTCTTCGAATATGAATTAGAGTGGAACGTGTCCGGACAGACACCTAAGGGCTTGTGTCTCACTCCTTCTCCCACTTATCCTTCCCACTCTCGATTCATCTCACCCCCTGCAATCCACTCCTGATGCTGTTGTCGGAGGCAAGTGGGGTGACTCTAAGGAAGGAGGTGAATGGCGGGAACCCCACCAGCAGGAGACCTGGACACCAGGTGATGTTTGAACGCTGTTGTGCATGTCGGACCACCATCCTCTGGCTGCAGCGGGCTTGGCTTAGCTGCAGGAGGGCACACCTACATCTAGAGAGACTGCTGCCAACCAGAGGGGACCAGGCACCACAGGTCCAAAGGGGTTAATTCTCTGGTGCGCCCCTCCCCGCCCCGACCTGCCTCACTGTGACCACACTCCAACTTTGGTGCCCAAGCCTGCTCACGCTCCAGGGAAGTGACATCCGCACACCTCTCTGAGGCCTGAGAGGAACCTACTGGACCTCGATCATTTTGGTTTTTATAGAGTTTCTAATTTCTGTCCGTGTCTAGTGAATTTACAATGCTGTATTGACTTTCGCTGTGCAGCACCTTGATTCAGTTCTCCGTGTATGTATATATATACACATCCATTCTCTTTCACATTCTCTTCCCACGTAGCTTACTCCAGGGTGGTGCCGACCTCTCCCTGTGCTTTGTAGTAGGTGGTTGAGGATCGTCTGCTTTATACATATTAGAATGCATGTGTTAATCCCACCCTCCTCATTCAACCCACCTCCGCATGCCTTTGCCCTCTCGAAACCCTGTACTTGCGTTCTAAATCTGTGACTCTGTTTGTGCTTTCTACTTTCTTGGTATCGACTTTGAGATGCCACCTATACGTGCTATCGTTGGAATTTTCTCTTTCTCTGTTGGACGTCCCATGCTGAGTACAGGGTACTCTGGATCTATCAAAGATGCTGGAAATGGCAGGATTTTATTCTGTTTCATGGCTGAGCAGTATTCCATGCTCTATGTGTACCATCTCTTCACTTTCCATTCATCTGGGGATGGACATTGTGTTTTTACTATCAAGACTTGGCTGTTGTCAATAGGTGGCTAGTGCCAGCTGGGGAGCCCGTGTCTCTCTAAAGTACACATGGCTCTGCAAACGCTTCCAAAACACTGCAGAGGAAAGAACACTCCCAAACTCATTGTACGAAGCCATCCACCTGATCCCCAAACCAGACAAAGATACTACAAGAAAAGAAAACTGGAGAGCAATATCACCGATGAACTTAGATGCAAAAATCCTCAACAAGATACTAGCCAACAGACTCCAACATGACATTAAAAGGATCACACACCATGACACTGTGTTTTTACTTTCAAGTCTTGGCTCTTGTCAATAGGTGTGCAGGGGTCGCTGGCCAGCCCAGGTCTCCCCAATTGATACTTTACTGCGCAAAGACAGCCAGGAGGTGGATTGCCACATCATGTGGCCGGCTCTCTGGTTTTGTTTTTCTTTGGCAGGAATCTCTTGATTGTTTTCAGTGGTGCCTGTTACCAGGGTGCAATACCACCAGTGGCTTAGGAGGCTTCCCTTTTCTCCAGGCCCTCTCCCAAAGGTATTGCTTCCAGACGTATTGACACTGGCAATCCTAACAGCTGCCAGGTGAAACCGCAAAGGCGTTTCAATTTCCATTTCTCCCATTTGCATGGTCGTGGAGCATATTTCCTGGGCCTTTCTTAGAAAACAACACAAAGGAAAACAAAACACGCATGGTGAATTCAACTTACCTCTTGAAACCGCCTGTTGCAAGTCGATCCTGTTTCGGGCTCTTTTCCAGTGCCTATCCCCAGGACATTTTTGCAGCGGGGGTGTCAATTACAACCCCGCTGGCCTTTTGAACAGGAAGGGCTGCTGAGCTCCCTTTGGAACGTTGTAGTTACAGGACGCGGCCACAAGGCGGCAGCATTTTCCCACAGCTGGTCGGATTCCCCAGGAATGCAGACCTTGCGCACATGCGTGTTCTTCGAATATGAATTAGAGTGGAACGTGTCCGGACAGACACCTAAGGGCTTGTGTCTCACTCCTTCTCCCACTTATCCTTCCCACTCTCGATTCATCTCACCCCCTGCAATCCACTCCTGATGCTGTTGTCGGAGGCAAGTGGGGTGACTCTAAGGAAGGAGGTGAATGGCGGGAACCCCACCAGCAGGAGACCTGGACACCAGGTGATGTTTGAACGCTGTTGTGCATGTCGGACCACCATCCTCTGGCTGCAGCGGGCTTGGCTTAGCTGCAGGAGGGCACACCTACATCTAGAGAGACTGCTGCCAACCAGAGGGGACCAGGCACCACAGGTCCAAAGGGGTTAATTCTCTGGTGCGCCCCCCCCCGCCCCGACCTGCCTCACTGTGACCACACTCCAACTTTGGTGCCCAAGCCTGCTCACGCTCCAGGGAAGTGACACCCGCACACCTCTCTGAGGCCTGAGAGGAACGTACTGGACCTCGATCATTTTGGTTTTTATAGAGTTTCTAATTTCTGTCCGTGTCTAGTGAATTTACAATGCTGTATTGACTTTCGCTGTGCAGCACCTTGATTCAGTTCTCCGTGTATGTATATATATACACATCCATTCTCTTTCACATTCTCTTCCCACGTAGCTTACTCCAGGGTGGTGCCGACCTCTCCCTGTGCTTTGTAGTAGGTGGTTGAGGATCGTCTGCTTTATACATATTAGAATGCATGTGTTAATCCCACCCTCCTCATTCAACCCACCTCCGCATGCCTTTGCCCTCTCGAAACCCTGTACTTGCGTTCTAAATCTGTGACTCTGTTTGTGCTTTCTACTTTCTTGGTATCGACTTTGAGATGCCACCTATACGTGCTATCGTTGGAATTTTCTCTTTCTCTGTTGGACATTGCATGCTGAGTACAGGGTACTCCGGATCTATCGAAGATGCTGGAAATGGCAGGATTTTATTCTGTTTCATGGCTGAGCAGTATTCCATGCTCTATGTGTACCATCTCTTCACTTTCCATTCATCTGGGGATGGACATTGTGTTTTTACTATCAAGACTTGGCTGTTGTCAATAGGTGGCTAGTGCCAGCTGGGGAGCCCGTGTCTCTCTAAAGTACACATGGCTCTGCAAACGCTTCCAAAACACTGCAGAGGAAAGAACACTCCCAAACTCATTGTACGAAGCCATCCACCTGATCCCCAAACCAGACAAAGATACTACAAGAAAAGAAAACTGGAGAGCAATATCACCGATGAACTTAGATGCAAAAATCCTCAACAAGATACTAGCCAACAGACTCCAACATGACATTAAAAGGATCACACACCATGACACTGTGTTTTTACTTTCAAGTCTTGGCTCTTGTCAATAGGTGTGCAGGGGTCGCTGGCCAGCCCGGGTCTCCCCAATTGATACTTTACTGCACAAAGACAGCCAGGAGGTGGATTGCCACATCATGTGGCCGGCTCTCTGGTTTTGTTTTTCTTTGGCAGGAATCTCTTGATTGTTTTCAGTGGTGCCTGTTACCAGGGTGCAATACCACCAGTGGCTTAGGAGGCTTCCCTTTTCTCCAGGCCCTCTCCCAAAGGTATTGATTCCAGACGTATTGACACTGGCAATCCTAACAGCTGCCAGGTGAAACCGCAAAGGCGTTTCAATTTCCATTTCTCCCATTCGCATGGTCATGGAGCATATTTCCTGGGCCTTTCTTAGAAAACAACACAAAGGAAAACAAAACACGCATGGTGAATTCAACTTACCTCTTGAAACCGCCTGTTGCAAGTCGATCCTGTTTCGGGCTCTTTTCCAGTGCCTATCCCCAGGACATTTTTGCAGCGGGGGTGTCAATTACAACCCCGCTGGCCTTTTGAACAGGAAGGGCTGCTGAGCTCCCTTTGGAACGTTGTAGTTACAGGACGCGGCCACAAGGCGGCAGCATTTTCCCACAGCTGGTCGGATTCCCCAGGAATGCAGACCTTGCGCACATGCGTGTTCTTCGAATATGAATTAGAGTGGAACGTGTCCGGACAGACACCTAAGGGCTTGTGTCTCACTCCTTCTCCCACTTATCCTTCCCACTCTCGATTCATCTCACCCCCTGCAATCCACTCCTGATGCTGTTGTCGGAGGCAAGTGGGGTGACTCTAAGGAAGGAGGTGAATGGCGGGAACCCCACCAGCAGGAGACCTGGACACCAGGTGATGTTTGAACGCTGTTGTGCATGTCGGACCACCATCCTCTGGCTGCAGCGGGCTTGGCTTAGCTGCAGGAGGGCACACCTACATCTAGAGAGACTGCTGCCAACCAGAGGGGACCAGGCACCACAGGTCCAAAGGGGTTAATTCTCTGGTGCGCCCCCCCCTGCCCCGACCTGCCTCACTGTGACCACACTCCAACTTTGGTGCCCAAGCCTGCTCACGCTCCAGGGAAGTGACACCCGCACACCTCTCTGAGGCCTGAGAGGGACGTACTGGACCTCGATCATTTTGGTTTTTATAGAGTTTCTAATTTCTGTCCGTGTCTAGTGAATTTACAATGCTGTATTGACTTTCACTGTGCAGCAGCTTGATTCAGTTCTCCGTGTATGTATATATATACACATCCATTCTCTTTCGCATTCTCTTCCCACGTAGCTTACTCCAGGGTGGTGCCGACCTCTCCCTGTGCTTTGTAGTAGGTGGTTGTGGATCGTCTGCTTTATACATATTAGAATGCATGTGTTAATCCCACCCTCCTCATTCAACCCACCTCCGCATGCCTTTGCCCTCTCGAAACCCTGTACTTGCGTTCTAAATCTGTGACTCTGTTTGTGCTTTCTACTTTCTTGGTATCGACTTTGAGATGCCACCTATACGTGCTATCGTTGGAATTTTCTCTTTCTCTGTTGGACGTTGCATGCTGAGTACAGGGTACTCTGGATCTATCGAAGATGCTGGAAATGGCAGGATTTTATTCTGTTTCATGGCTGAGCAGTATTCCATGCTCTATGTGTACCATCTCTTCACTTTCCATTCATCTGGGGATGGACATTGTGTTTTTACTATCAAGACTTGGCTGTTGTCAATAGGTGGCTAGTGCCAGCTGGGGAGCCCGTGTCTCTCTAAAGTACACATGGCTCTGCAAACGCTTCCAAAACACTGCAGAGGAAAGAACACTCCCAAACTCATTGTACGAAGCCATCCACCTGATCCCCAAACCAGACAAAGATACTACAAGAAAAGAAAACTGGAGAGCAATATCACCGATGAACTTAGATGCAAAAATCCTCAACAAGATACTAGCCAACAGACTCCAACATGACATTAAAAGGATCACACACCATGACACTGTGTTTTTACTTTCAAGTCTTGGCTCTTGTCAATAGGTGTGCAGGGGTCGCTGGCCAGCCCGGGTCTCCCCAATTGATACTTTACTGCGCAAAGACAGCCAGGAGGTGGATTGCCACATCATGTGGCCGGCTCTCTGGTTTTGTTTTTCTTTGGCAGGAATCTCTTGATTGTTTTCAGTGGTGCCTGTTACCAGGGTGCAATACCACCAGTGGCTTAGGAGGCTTCCCTTTTCTCCAGGCCCTCTCCCAAAGGTATTGCTTCCAGACGTATTGACACTGGCAATCCTAACAGCTGCCAGGTGAAACCGCAAAGGCGTTTCAATTTCCATTTCTCCCATTCGCATGGTCGTGGAGCATATTTCCTGGGCCTTTCTTAGAAAACAACACAAAGGAAAACAAAACACGCATGGTGAATTCAACTTACCTCTTGAAACCGCCTGTTGCAAGTCGATCCTGTTTCGGGCTCTTTTCCAGTGCCTATCCCCAGGACATTTTTGCAGCGGGGGTGTCAATTACAACCCCGCTGGCCTTTTGAACAGGAAGGGCTGCTGAGCTCCCTTTGGAACGTTGTAGTTACAGGACGCGGCCACAAGGCGGCAGCATTTTCCCACAGCTGGTCAGATTCCCCAGGAATGCAGACCTTGCGCACATGCGTGTTCTTCGAATATGAATTAGAGTGGAACGTGTCCGGACAGACACCTAAGGGCTTGTGTCTCACTCCTTCTCCCACTTATCCTTCCCACTCTCGATTCATCTCACCCCCTGCAATCCACTCCTGATGCTGTTGTTGGAGGCAAGTGGGGTGACTCTAAGGAAGGAGGTGAATGGCGGGAACCCCACCAGCAGGAGACCTGGACACCAGGTGATGTTTGAACGCTGTTGTGCATGTCGGACCACCATCCTCTGGCTGCAGCGGGCTTGGCTTAGCTGCAGGAGGGCACACCTACATCTAGAGAGACTGCTGCCAACCAGAGGGGACCAGGCACCACAGGTCCAAAGGGGTTAATTCTCTGGTGCGCCCCCCCCCGCCCCGACCTGCCTCACTGTGACCACACTCCAACTTTGGTGCCCAAGCCTGCTCATGCTCCAGGGAAGTGACACCCGCACACCTCTCTGAGGCCTGAGAGGGACGTACTGGACCTCGATCATTTTGGTTTTTATAGAGTTTCTAATTTCTGTCCGTGTCTAGTGAATTTACAATGCTGTATTGACTTTCACTGTGCAGCACCTTGATTCAGTTCTCCGTGTATGTATATATATACACATCCATTCTCTTTCGCATTCTCTTCCCACGTAGCTTACTCCAGGGTGGTGCCGACCTCTCCCTGTGCTTTGTAGTAGGTGGTTGTGGATCGTCTGCTTTATACATATTAGAATGCATGTGTTAATCCCACCCTCCTCATTCAACCCACCTCCGCATGCCTTTGCCCTCTCGAAACCCTGTACTTGCGTTCTAAATCTGTGACTCTGTTTGTGCTTTCTACTTTCTTGGTATCGACTTTGAGATGCCACCTATACGTGCTATCGTTGGAATTTTCTCTTTCTCTGTTGGACGTTGCATGCTGAGTACAGGGTACTCCGGATCTATCGAAGATGCTGGAAATGGCAGGATTTTATTCTGTTTCATGGCTGAGCAGTATTCCATGCTCTATGTGTACCATCTCTTCACTTTCCATTCATCTGGGGATGGACATTGTGTTTTTACTATCAAGACTTGGCTGTTGTCAATAGGTGGCTAGTGCCAGCTGGGGAGCCCGTGTCTCTCTAAAGTACACATGGCTCTGCAAACGCTTCCAAAACACTGCAGAGGAAAGAACACTCCCAAACTCATTGTACGAAGCCATCCACCTGATCCCCAAACCAGACAAAGATACTACAAGAAAAGAAAACTGGAGAGCAATATCACCGATGAACTTAGATGCAAAAATCCTCAACAAGATACTAGCCAACAGACTCCAACATGACATTAAAAGGATCACACACCATGACACTGTGTTTTTACTTTCAAGTCTTGGCTCTTGTCAATAGGTGTGCAGGGGTCGCTGGCCAGCCTGGGTCTCCCCAATTGATACTTTACTGCGCAAAGACAGCCAGGAGGTGGATTGCCACATCATGTGGCCGGCTCTCTGGTTTTGTGTTTCTTTGGCAGGAATCTCTTGATTGTTTTCAGTGGTGCCTGTTACCAGGGTGCAATACCACCAGTGGCTTAGGAGGCTTCCCTTTTCTCCAGGCCCTCTCCCAAAGGTATTGCTTCCAGACGTATTGACACTGGCAATCCTAACAGCTGCCAGGTGAAACCGCAAAGGCGTTTCAATTTCCATTTCTCCCATTCGCATGGTCGTGGAGCATATTTCCTGGGCCTTTCTTAGAAAACAACACAAAGGAAAACAAAACACGCATGGTGAATTCAACTTACCTCTTGAAACCGCCTGTTGCAAGTCGATCCTGTTTCGGGCTCTTTTCCAGTGCCTATCCCCAGGACATTTTTGCAGCGGGGGTGTCAATTACAACCCCGCTGGCCTTTTGAACAGGAAGGGCTGCTGAGCTCCCTTTGGAACGTTGTAGTTACAGGACGCGGCCACAAGGCGGCAGCATTTTCCCACAGCTGGTCGGATTCCCCAGGAATGCAGACCTTGCGCACATGCGTGTTCTTCGAATATGAATTAGAGTGGAACGTGTCCGGACAGACACCTAAGGGCTTGTGTCTCACTCCTTCTCCCACTTATCCTTCCCACTCTCGATTCATCTCACCCCCTGCAATCCACTCCTGATGCTGTTGTCGGAGGCAAGTGGGGTGACTCTAAGGAAGGAGGTGAATGGCGGGAACCCCACCAGCAGGAGACCTGGACACCAGGTGATGTTTGAACGCTGTTGTGCATGTCGGACCACCATCCTCTGGCTGCAGCGGGCTTGGCTTAGCTGCAGGAGGGCACACCTACATCTAGAGAGACTGCTGCCAACCAGAGGGGACCAGGCACCACAGGTCCAAAGGGGTTAATTCTCTGGTGCGCCACCCCCCGCCCCGACCTGCCTCACTGTGACCACACTCCAACTTTGGTGCCCAAGCCTGCTCACGCTCCAGGGAAGTGACACCTGCACACCTCTCTGAGGCCTGAGAGGAACGTACTGGACCTCGATCATTTTGGTTTTTATAGAGTTTCTAATTTCTGTCCGTGTCTAGTGAATTTACAATGCTGTATTGACTTTCGCTGTGCAGCAGCTTGATTCAGTTCTCCGTGTATGTATATATATACACATCCATTCTCTTTCACATTCTCTTCCCACGTAGCTTACTCCAGGGTGGTGCCGACCTCTCCCTGTGCTTTGTAGTAGGTGGTTGAGGATCGTCTGCTTTATACATATTAGAATGCATGTGTTAATCCCACCCTCCTCATTCAACCCACCTCCGCATGCCTTTGCCCTCTCGAAACCCTGTACTTGCGTTCTAAATCTGTGACTCTGTTTGTGCTTTCTACTTTCTTGGTATCGACTTTGAGATGCCACCTATACGTGCTATCGTTGGAATTTTCTCTTTCTCTGTTGGACGTTGCATGCTGAGTACAGGGTACTCCGGATCTATCGAAGATGCTGGAAATGGCAGGATTTTATTCTGTTTCATGGCTGAGCAGTATTCCATGCTCTATGTGTACCATCTCTTCACTTTCCATTCATCTGGGGATGGACATTGTGTTTTTACTATCAAGACTTGGCTGTTGTCAATAGGTGGCTAGTGCCAGCTGGGGAGCCCGTGTCTCTCTAAAGTACACATGGCTCTGCAAACGCTTCCAAAACACTGCAGAGGAAAGAACACTCCCAAACTCATTGTACGAAGCCATCCACCTGATCCCCAAACCAGACAAAGATACTACAAGAAAAGAAAACTGGAGAGCAATATCACCGATGAACTTAGATGCAAAAATCCTCAACAAGATACTAGCCAACAGACTCCAACATGACATTAAAAGGATCACACACCATGACACTGTGTTTTTACTTTCAAGTCTTGGCTCTTGTCAATAGGTGTGCAGGGGTCGCTGGCCAGCCCAGGTCTCCCCAATTGATACTTTACTGCGCAAAGACAGCCAGGAGGTGGATTGCCACATCATGTGGCCGGCTCTCTGGTTTTGTTTTTCTTTGGCAGGAATCTCTTGATTGTTTTCAGTGGTGCCTGTTACCAGGGTGCAATACCACCAGTGGCTTAGGAGGCTTCCCTTTTCTCCAGGCCCTCTCCCAAAGGTATTGCTTCCAGACGTATTGACACTGGCAATCCTAACAGCTGCCAGGTGAAACCGCAAAGGCGTTTCAATTTCCATTTCTCCCATTCGCATGGTCGTGGAGCATATTTCCTGGGCCTTTCTTAGAAAACAACACAAAGGAAAACAAAACACGCATGGTGAATTCAACTTACCTCTTGAAACCGCCTGTTGCAAGCCGATCCTGTTTCGGGCTCTTTTCCAGTGCCTATCCAGCGGACATTTTTGCAGCGGGGGTGTCAATTACAACCCCGCTGGCCTTTTGAACAGGAAGGGCTGCTGAGCTCCCTTTGGAACGTTGTAGTTACAGGACGCGGCCACAAGGCGGCAGCATTTTCCCACAGCTGGTCGGATTCCCCAGGAACGCAGACCTTGCGCACATGCGTGTTCTTCGAATATGAATTAGAGTGGAACGTGTCCGGACAGACACCTAAGGGCTTGTGTCTCACTCCTTCTCCCACTTATCCTTCCCACTCTCGATTCATCTCACCCCCTGCAATCCCCTCCTGATGAGGTTGTTGTCGGAGGCAAGTGGGGTGACTCTAAGGAAGGAGGTGAATGGCGGGAACCCCACCAGCAGGAGACCTGGACACCAGGTGATGTATGAACGCTGTTGTGCATGTCGGACCACCATCCTCTGGCTGCAGCAGGCTTGGCTTAGCTGCAGGAGGGCACACCTACATCTAGAGAGACTGCTGCCAACCAGAGGGGACCAGGCACCACAGGTCCAAAGGGGTTAATTCTCTGGTGCGCCCCCACCCCCCCGCACCGACCTACCTCACTGTGACCACACTCCAACTTTGGTGCCCAAGCCTGCTCAGGCTCCAGGGAAGTGACACCCGCACACCTCTCTGAGGCCTGAGAGGAACGTACTGGACCTCGATCATTTTGGTTTTTATAGAGTTTCTAATTTCTGTCCGTGTCTAGTGAATTTACAATGCTGTATTGACTTTCGCTGTGCAGCACCTTGATTCAGTTCTACGTGTATGTATATATACACATCCATTCTCTTTCACATTCTCTTCCCACGTCGCTTACTCCAGGGTGGTGCCGACCTCTCCCTGTGCTTTGTAGTAGGTGGTTGTGGATCGTCTGCTTTATACATATTAGAATGCATGTGTTAATCCCACCCTCCTCATTCAACCC
This sequence comes from Hippopotamus amphibius kiboko, assembly GCF_030028045.1. Lineage (NCBI taxonomy): Eukaryota > Metazoa > Chordata > Mammalia > Artiodactyla > Hippopotamidae > Hippopotamus > Hippopotamus amphibius. Next base: position 95,480,214 of record NC_080191.1, on the reverse strand, counting down.
ACCTCCGCATGCCTTTGCCCTCTCGAAACCCTGTACTTGCGTTCTAAATCTCTGACTCTGTTTGTGCTTTCTACTTTCTTGGTATCGACTTTGAGATGCCACCTATACGTGCTATCGTTGGAATTTTCTCTTTCTCTGTTGGACGTTGCATGCTGAGTACAGGGTACTCCGGATCTATCGAAGATGCTGGAAATGGCAGGATTTTATTCTGTTTCATGGCTGAGCAGTATTCCATGCTCTATGTGTACCATCTCTTCACTTTCCATTCATCTGGGGATGGACATTGTGTTTTTACTATCAAGACTTGGCTGTTGTCAATAGGTGGCTAGTGCCAGCTGGGGAGCCCGTGTCTCTCTAAAGTACACATGGCTCTGCAAACGCTTCCAAAACACTGCAGAGGAAAGAACACTCCCAAACTCATTGTACGAAGCCATCCACCTGATCCCCAAACCAGACAAAGATACTACAAGAAAAGAAAACTGGAGAGCAATATCACCGATGAACTTAGATGCAAAAATCCTCAACAAGATACTAGCCAACAGACTCCAACATGACATTAAAAGGATCACACACCATGACACTGTGTTTTTACTTTCAAGTCTTGGCTCTTGTCAATAGGTGTGCAGGGGTCGCTGGCCAGCCCGGGTCTCCCCAATTGATACTTTACTGCGCAAAGACAGCCAGGAGGTGGATTGCCACATCATGTGGCCGGCTCTCTGGTTTTGTTTTTCTTTGGCAGGAATCTCTTGATTGTTTTCAGTGGTGCCTGTTACCAGGGTGCAATACCACCAGTGGCTTAGGAGGCTTCCCTTTTCTCCAGGCCCTCTCCCAAAGGTATTGCTTCCAGACGTATTGACACTGGCAATCCTAACAGCTGCCAGGTGAAACCGCAAAGGCGTTTCAATTTCCATTTCTCCCATTCGCATGGTCGTGGAGCATATTTCCTGGGCCTTTCTTAGAAAACAACACAAAGGAAAACAAAACACGCATGGTGAATTCAACTTACCTCTTGAAAGCGCCTGTTGCAAGTCGATCCTGTTTCGGGCTCTTTTCCAGTGCCTATCCCCAGGACATTTTTGCAGCGGGGGTGTCAATTACAACCCCGCTGGCCTTTTGAACAGGAAGGGCTGCTGAGCTCCCTTTGGAACGTTGTAGTTACAGGACGCGGCCACAAGGCGGCAGCATTTTCCCACAGTTGGTCGGATTCCCCAGGAATGCAGACCTTGCGCACATGCGTGTTCTTCGAATATGAATTAGAGTGGAACGTGTCCGGACAGACACCTAAGGGCTTGTGTCTCACTCCTTCTCCCACTTATCCTTCCCACTCTCGATTCATCTCACCCCCTGCAACCCACTCCTGATGCTGTTGTCGGAGGCAAGTGGGGTGACTCTAAGGAAGGAGGTGAATGGCGGGAACCCCACCAGCAGGAGACCTGGACACCAGGTGATGTTTGAACGCTGTTGTGCATGTCGGACCACCATCCTCTGGCTGCAGCGGGCTTGGCTTAGCTGCAGGAGGGCACACCTACATCTAGAGAGACTGCTGCCAACCAGAGGGGACCAGGCACCACAGGTCCAAAGGGGTTAATTCTCTGGTGCGCCCCCCCTCGCCCCGACCTGCCTCACTGTGACCACACTCCAACTTTGGTGCCCAAGCCTGCTCACGCTCCAGGGAAGTGACACCCGCACACCTCTCTGAGGCCTGAGAGGGACGTACTGGACCTCGATCATTTTGGTTTTTATAGAGTTTCTAATTTCTGTCCGTGTCTAGTGAATTTACAATGCTGTATTGACTTTCACTGTGCAGCAGCTTGATTCAGTTCTCCGTGTATGTATATATATACACATCCATTCTCTTTCGCATTCTCTTCCCACGTAGCTTACTCCAGGGTGGTGCCGACCTCTCCCTGTGCTTTGTAGTAGGTGGTTGTGGATCGTCTGCTTTATACATATTAGAATGCATGTGTTAATCCCACCCTCCTCATTCAACCCACCTCCGCATGCCTTTGCCCTCTCGAAACCCTGTACTTGCGTTCTAAATCTGTGACTCTGTTTGTGCTCTCTACTTTCTTGGTATCGACTTTGAGATGCCACCTATACATGCTATCGTTGGAATTTTCTCTTTCTCTGTTGGACGTTGCATGCTGAGTACAGGGTACTCCGGATCTATCGAAGATGCTGGAAATGGCAGGATTTTATTCTGTTTCATGGCTGAGCAGTATTCCATGCTCTATGTGTACCATCTCTTCACTTTCCATTCATCTGGGGATGGACATTGTGTTTTTACTATCAAGACTTGGCTGTTGTCAATAGGTGGCTAGTGCCAGCTGGGGAGCCCGTGTCTCTCTAAAGTACACATGGCTCTGCAAACGCTTCCAAAACACTGCAGAGGAAAGAACACTCCCAAACTCATTGTACGAAGCCATCCACCTGATCCCCAAACCAGACAAAGATACTACAAGAAAAGAAAACTGGAGAGCAATATCACCGATGAACTTAGATGCAAAAATCCTCAACAAGATACTAGCCAACAGACTCCAACATGACATTAAAAGGATCACACACCATGACACTGTGTTTTTACTTTCAAGTCTTGGCTCTTGTCAATAGGTGTGCAGGGGTCGCTGGCCAGCCCGGGTCTCCCCAATTGATACTTTACTGCGCAAAGACAGCCAGGAGGTGGATTGCCACATCATGTGGCCGGCTCTCTGGTTTTGTTTTTCTTTGGCAGGAATCTCTTGATTGTTTTCAGTGGTGCCTGTTACCAGGGTGCAATACCACCAGTGGCTTAGGAGGCTTCCCTTTTCTCCAGGCCCTCTCCCAAAGGTATTGCTTCCAGACGTATTGACACTGGCAATCCTAACAGCTGCCAGGTGAAACCGCAAAGGCGTTTCAATTTCCATTTCTCCCATTCGCATGGTCGTGGAGCATATTTCCTGGGCCTTTCTTAGGAAACAACACAAAGGAAAACAAAACACGCATGGTGAATTCAACTTACCTCTTGAAAGCGCCTGTTGCAAGTCGATCCTGTTTCGGGCTCTTTTCCAGTGCCTATCCCCAGGACATTTTTGCAGCGGGGGTGTCAATTACAACCCCGCTGGCCTTTTGAACAGGAAGGGCTGCTGAGCTCCCTTTGGAACGTTGTAGTTACAGGACGCGGCCACAAGGCGGCAGCATTTTCCCACAGCTGGTCGGATTCCCCAGGAATGCAGACCTTGCGCACATGCGTGTCCTTCGAATATGAATTAGAGTGGAACGTGTCTGGACAGACACCTAAGGGCTTGTGTCTCACTCCTTCTCCCACTTATCCTTCCCACTCTCGATTCATCTCACCCCCTGCAATCCACTCCTGATGCTGTTGTCGGAGGCAAGTGGGGTGACTCTAAGGAAGGAGGTGAATGGCGGGAACCCCACCAGCAGGAGACCTGGACACCAGGTGATGTTTGAACGCTGTTGTGCATGTCGGACCACCATCCTCTGGCTGCAGCGGGCTTGGCTTAGCTGCAGGAGGGCACACCTACATCTAGAGAGACTGCTGCCAACCAGAGGGGACCAGGCACCACAGGTCCAAAGGGGTTAATTCTCTGGTGCGCCCCCCCCCCCGCCCCGACCTGCCTCACTGTGACCACACTCCAACTTTGGTGCCCAAGCCTGCTCACGCTCCAGGGAAGTGACACCCGCACACCTCTCTGAGGCCTGAGAGGAACGTACTGGACCTCGATCATTTTGGTTTTTATAGAGTTTCTAATTTCTGTCCGTGTCTAGTGAATTTACAATGCTGTATTGACTTTCGCTGTGCAGCACCTTGATTCAGTTCTCCGTGTATGTATATATATACACATCCATTCTCTTTCACATTCTCTTCCCACGTAGCTTACTCCAGGGTGGTGCCGACCTCTCCCTGTGCTTTGTAGTAGGTGGTTGTGGATCGTCTGCTTTATACATATTAGAATGCATGTGTTAATCCCACCCTCCTCATTCAACCCACCTCCGCATGCCTTTGCCCTCTCGAAACCCTGTACTTGCGCTCTAAATCTGTGACTCTGTTTGTGCTTTCTACTTTCTTGGTATCGACTTTGAGATGCCACCTATACGTGCTATCGTTGGAATTTTCTCTTTCTCTGTTGGACGTTGCATGCTGAGTACAGGGTACTCCGGATCTATCGAAGATGCTGGAAATGGCATGATTTTATTCTGTTTCATGGCTGAGCAGTATTCCATGCTCTATGTGTACCATCTCTTCACTTTCCATTCATCTGGGGATGGACATTGTGTTTTTACTATCAAGACTTGGCTGTTGTCAATAGGTGGCTAGTGCCAGCTGGGGAGCCCGTGTCTCTCTAAAGTACACATGGCTCTGCAAACGCTTCCAAAACACTGCAGAGGAAAGAACACTCCCAAACTCATTGTACGAAGCCATCCACCTGATCCCCAAACCAGACAAAGATACTACAAGAAAAGAAAACTGGAGAGCAATATCACCGATGAACTTAGATGCAAAAATCCTCAACAAGATACTAGCCAACAGACTCCAACATGACATTAAAAGGATCACACACCATGACACTGTGTTTTTACTTTCAAGTCTTGGCTCTTGTCAATAGGTGTGCAGGGGTCGCTGGCCAGCCCGGGTCTCCCCAATTGATACTTTACTGCACAAAGAGAGCCAGGAGGTGGATTGCCACATCATGTGGCCGGCTCTCTGGTTTTGTTTTTCTTTGGCAGGAATCTCTTGATTGTTTTCAGTGGTGCCTGTTACCAGGGTGCAATACCACCAGTGGCTTAGGAGGCTTCCCTTTTCTCCAGGCCCTCTCCCAAAGGTATTGCTTCCAGACGTATTGACACTGGCAATCCTAACAGCTGCCAGGTGAAACCGCAAAGGCGTTTCAATTTCCATTTCTCCCATTCGCATGGTCGTGGAGCATATTTCCTGGGCCTTTCTTAGAAAACAACACAAAGGAAAACAAAACACGCATGGTGAATTCAACTTACCTCTTGAAACCGCCTGTTGCAAGTCGATCCTGTTTCGGGCTCTTTTCCAGTGCCTATCCCCAGGACATTTTTGCAGCGGGGGTGTCAATTACAACCCCGCTGGCCTTTTGAACAGGAAGGGCTGCTGAGCTCCCTTTGGAACGTTGTAGTTACAGGACGCGGCCACAAGGCGGCAGCATTTTCCCACAGCTGGTCGGATTCCCCAGGAATGCAGACCTTGCGCACATGCGTGTTCTTCGAATATGAATTAGAGTGGAACGTGTCCGGACAGACACCTAAGGGCTTGTGTCTCACTCCTTCTCCCACTTATCCTTCCCACTCTCGATTCATCTCACCCCCTGCAATCCACTCCTGATGCTGTTGTCGGAGGCAAGTGGGGTGACTCTAAGGAAGGAGGTGAATGGCGGGAACCCCACCAGCAGGAGACCTGGACACCAGGTGATGTTTGAACGCTGTTGTGCATGTCGGACCACCATCCTCTGGCTGCAGCGGGCTTGGCTTAGCTGCAGGAGGGCACACCTACATCTAGAGAGACTGCTGCCAACCAGAGGGGACCAGGCACCACAGGTCCAAAGGGGTTAATTCTCTGGTGCGCCCCCCCCCGCCCCGACCTGCCTCACTGTGACCACACTCCAACTTTGGTGCCCAAGCCTGCTCACGCTCCAGGGAAGTGACACCCGCACACCTCTCTGAGGCCTGAGAGGAACGTACTGGACCTCGATCATTTTGGTTTTTGTAGAGTTTCTAATTTCTGTCCGTGTCTAGTGAATTTACAATGCTGTATTGACTTTCGCTGTGCAGCACCTTGATGCAGTTCTCCGTGTATGTATATATATACACATCCATTCTCTTTCACATTCTCTTCCCACGTAGCTTACTCCAGGGTGGTGCCGACCTCTCCCTGTGCTTTGTAGTAGGTGGTTGTGGATCGTCTGCTTTATACATATTAGAATGCATGTGTTAATCCCACCCTCCTCATTCAACCCACCTCCGCATCCCTTTGCCCTCTCGAAACCCTGTACTTGCGCTATAAATCTGTGACTCTGTTTGTGCTTTCTACTTTCTTGGTATCGACTTTGAGATGCCACCTATACGTGCTATCGTTGGAATTTTCTCTTTCTCTGTTGGACGTTGCATGCTGAGTACAGGGTACTCCGGATCTATCGAAGATGCTGGAAATGGCATGATTTTATTCTGTTTCATGGCTGAGCAGTATTCCATGCTCTATGTGTACCATCTCTTCACTTTCCATTCATCTGGGGATGGACATTGTGTTTTTACTATCAAGACTTGGCTGTTGTCAATAGGTGGCTAGTGCCAGCTGGGGAGCCCGTGTCTCTCTAAAGTACACATGGCTCTGCAAACGCTTCCAAAACACTGCAGAGGAAAGAACACTCCCAAACTCATTGTACGAAGCCATCCACCTGATCCCCAAACCAGACAAAGATACTACAAGAAAAGAAAACTGGAGAGCAATATCACCGATGAACTTAGATGCAAAAATCCTCAACAAGATACTAGCCAACAGACTCCAACATGACATTAAAAGGATCACACACCATGACACTGTGTTTTTACTTTCAAGTCTTGGCTCTTGTCAATAGGTGTGCAGGGGTCGCTGGCCAGCCCGGGTCTCCCCAATTGATACTTTACTGCACAAAGAGAGCCAGGAGGTGGATTGCCACATCATGTGGCCGGCTCTCTGGTTTTGTTTTTCTTTGGCAGGAATCTCTTGATTGTTTTCAGTGGTGCCTGTTACCAGGGTGCAATACCACCAGTGGCTTAGGAGGCTTCCCTTTTCTCCAGGCCCTCTCCCAAAGGTATTGCTTCCAGACGTATTGACACTGGCAATCCTAACAGCTGCCAGGTGAAACCGCAAAGGCGTTTCAATTTCCATTTCTCCCATTCGCATGGTCGTGGAGCATATTTCCTGGGCCTTTCTTAGAAAACAACACAAAGGAAAACAAAACACGCATGGTGAATTCAACTTACCTCTTGAAACCGCCTGTTGCAAGTCGATCCTGTTTCGGGCTCTTTTCCAGTGCCTATCCCCAGGACATTTTTGCAGCGGGGGTGTCAATTACAACCCCGCTGGCCTTTTGAACAGGAAGGGCTGCTGAGCTCCCTTTGGAACGTTGTAGTTACAGGACGCGGCCACAAGGCGGCAGCATTTTCCCACAGCTGGTCGGATTCCCCAGGAATGCAGACCTTGCGCACATGCGTGTTCTTCGAATATGAATTAGAGTGGAACGTGTCCGGACAGACACCTAAGGGCTTGTGTCTCACTCCTTCTCCCACTTATCCTTCCCACTCTCGATTCATCTCACCCCCTGCAATCCACTCCTGATGCTGTTGTCGGAGGCAAGTGGGGTGACTCTAAGGAAGGAGGTGAATGGCGGGAACCCCACCAGCAGGAGACCTGGACACCAGGTGATGTTTGAACGCTGTTGTGCATGTCGGACCACCATCCTCTGGCTGCAGCGGGCTTGGCTTAGCTGCAGGAGGGCACACCTACATCTAGAGAGACTGCTGCCAACCAGAGGGGACCAGGCACCACAGGTCCAAAGGGGTTAATTCTCTGGTGCGCCCCCCCCGCCCCGACCTGCCTCACTGTGACCACACTCCAACTTTGGTGCCCAAGCCTGCTCACGCTCCAGGGAAGTGACACCCGCACACCTCTCTGAGGCCTGAGAGGGACGTACTGGACCTCGATCATTTTGGTTTTTATAGAGTTTCTAATTTCTGTCCGTGTCTAGTGAATTTACAATGCTGTATTGACTTTCGCTGTGCAGCAGCTTGATTCAGTTCTCCGTGTATGTATATATATACACATCCATTCTCTTTCGCATTCTCTTCCCACGTAGCTTACTCCAGGGTGGTGCCGACCTCTCCCTGTGCTTTGTAGTAGGTGGTTGTGGATCGTCTGCTTTATACATATTAGAATGCATGTGTTAATCCCACCCTCCTCATTCAACCCACCTCCGCATGCCTTTGCCCTCTCGAAACCCTGTACTTGCGTTCTAAATCTGTGACTCTGTTTGTGCTTTCTACTTTCTTGGTATCGACTTTGAGATGCCACCTATACGTGCTATCGTTGGAATTTTCTCTTTCTCTGTTGGACGTTGCATGCTGAGTACAGGGTACTCCGGATCTATCGAAGATGCTGGAAATGGCAGGATTTTATTCTGTTTCATGGCTGAGCAGTATTCCATGCTCTATGTGTACCATCTCTTCACTTTCCATTCATCTGGGGATGGACATTGTGTTTTTACTATCAAGACTTGGCTGTTGTCAATAGGTGGCTAGTGCCAGCTGGGGAGCCCGTGTCTCTCTAAAGTACACATGGCTCTGCAAACGCTTCCAAAACACTGCAGAGGAAAGAACACTCCCAAACTCATTGTACGAAGCCATCCACCTGATCCCCAAACCAGACAAAGATACTACAAGAAAAGAAAACTGGAGAGCAATATCACCGATGAACTTAGATGCAAAAATCCTCAACAAGATACTAGCCAACAGACTCCAACATGACATTAAAAGGATCACACACCATGACACTGTGTTTTTACTTTCAAGTCTTGGCTCTTGTCAATAGGTGTGCAGGGGTCGCTGGCCAGCCCGGGTCTCCCCAATTGATACTTTACTGCGCAAAGACAGCCAGGAGGTGGATTGCCACATCATGTGGCCGGCTCTCTGGTTTTGTTTTTCTTTGGCAGGAATCTCTTGATTGTTTTCAGTGGTGCCTGTTACCAGGGTGCAATACCACCAGAAGCTTAGGAGGCTTCCCTTTTCTCCAGGCCCTCTCCCAAAGGTATTGCTTCCAGATGTATTGACACTGGCAATCCTAACAGCTGCCAGGTGAAACCGCAAAGGCGTTTCAATTTCCATTTCTCCCATTCGCATGGTCGTGGAGCATATTTCCTGGGCCTTTCTTAGAAAACAACACAAAGGAAAACAAAACACGCATGGTGAATTCAACTTACCTCTTGAAAGCGCCTGTTGCAAGTCGATCCTGTTTCGGGCTCTTTTCCAGTGCCTATCCCCAGGACATTTTTGCAGCGGGGGTGTCAATTACAACCCCGCTGGCCTTTTGAACAGGAAGGGCTGCTGAGCTCCCTTTGGAACGTTGTAGTTACAGGACGCGGCCACAAGGCGGCAGCATTTTCCCACAGCTGGTCGGATTCCCCAGGAATGCAGACCTTGCGCACATGCGTGTTCTTCGAATATGAATTAGAGTGGAACGTGTCCGGACAGACACCTAAGGGCTTGTGTCTCACTCCTTCTCCCACTTATCCTTCCCACTCTCGATTCATCTCACCCCCTGCAACCCACTCCTGATGCTGTTGTCGGAGGCAAGTGGGGTGACTCTAGGAAGGAGGTGAATGGCGGGAACCCCACCAGCAGGAGACCTGGACACCAGGTGATGTTTGAACGCTGTTGTGCATGTCGGACCACCATCCTCTGGCTGCAGCGGGCTTGGCTTAGCTGCAGGAGGGCACACCTACATCTAGAGAGACTGCTGCCAACCAGAGGGGACCAGGCACCACAGGTCCAAAGGGGTTAATTCTCTGGTGCGCCCCCCCCCGCCCCGACCTGCCTCACTGTGACCACACTCCAACTTTGGTGCCCAAGCCTGCTCACGCTCCAGGGAAGTGACACCCGCACACCTCTCTGAGGCCTGAGAGGGACGTACTGGACCTCGATCATTTTGGTTTTTATAGAGTTTCTAATTTCTGTCCGTGTCTAGTGAATTTACAATGCTGTATTGACTTTCACTGTGCAGCAGCTTGATTCAGTTCTCCGTGTATGTATATATATACACATCCATTCTCTTTCGCATTCTCTTCCCACGTAGCTTACTCCAGGGTGGTGCCGACCTCTCCCTGTGCTTTGTAGTAGGTGGTTGTGGATCGTCTGCTTTATACATATTAGAATGCATGTGTTAATCCCACCCTCCTCATTCAACCCACCTCCGCATGCCTTTGCCCTCTCGAAACCCTGTACTTGCGTTCTAAATCTGTGACTCTGTTTGTGCTCTCTACTTTCTTGGTATCGACTTTGAGATGCCACCTATACGTGCTATCGTTGGAATTTTCTCTTTCTCTGTTGGACGTTGCATGCTGAGTACAGGGTACTCCGGATCTATCGAAGATGCTGGAAATGGCAGGATTTTATTCTGTTTCATGGCTGAGCAGTATTCCATGCTCTATGTGTACCATCTCTTCACTTTCCATTCATCTGGGGATGGACATTGTGTTTTTACTATCAAGACTTGGCTGTTGTCAATAGGTGGCTAGTGCCAGCTGGGGAGCCCGTGTCTCTCTAAAGTACACATGGCTCTGCAAACGCTTCCAAAACACTGCAGAGGAAAGAACACTCCCAAACTCATTGTACGAAGCCATCCACCTGATCCCCAAACCAGACAAAGATACTACAAGAAAAGAAAACTGGAGAGCAATATCACCGATGAACTTAGATGCAAAAATCCTCAACAAGATACTAGACAACAGACTCCAACATGACATTAAAAGGATCACACACCATGACACTGTGTTTTTACTTTCAAGTCTTGGCTCTTGTCAATAGGTGTGCAGGGGTCGCTGGCCAGCCCGGGTCTCCCCAATTGATACTTTACTGCGCAAAGACAGCCAGGAGGTGGATTGCCACATCATGTGGCCGGCTCTCTGGTTTTGTTTTTCTTTGGCAGGAATCTCTTGATTGTTTTCAGTGGTGCCTGTTACCAGGGTGCAATACCACCAGTGGCTTAGGAGGCTTCCCTTTTCTCCAGGCCCTCTCCCAAAAGTATTGCTTCCAGACGTATTGACACTGGCAATCCTAACAGCTGCCAGGTGAAACCGCAAAGGCGTTTCAATTTCCATTTCTCCCATTCGCATGGTCATGGAGCATATTTCCTGGGCCTTTCTTAGGAAACAACACAAAGGAAAACAAAACACGCATGGTGAATTCAACTTACCTCTTGAAACCGCCTGTTGCAAGTCGATCCTGTTTCGGGCTCTTTTCCAGTGCCTATCCCCAGGACATTTTTGCAGCGGGGGTGTCAATTACAACCCCGCTGGCCTTTTGAACAGGAAGGGCTGCTGAGCTCCCTTTGGAACGTTGTAGTTACAGGACGCGGCCACAAGGCGGCAGCATTTTCCCACAGCTGGTCGGATTCCCCAGGAATGCAGACCTTGCGCACATGCGTGTTCTTCGAATATGAATTAGAGTGGAATGTGTCCGGACAGACACCTAAGGGCTTGTGTCTCACTCCTTCTCCCACTTATCCTTCCCACTCTCGATTCATCTCACCCCCTGCAATCCACTCCTGATGCTGTTGTCGGAGGCAAGTGGGGTGACTCTAAGGAAGGAGGTGAATGGCGGGAACCCCACCAGCAGGAGACCTGGACACCAGGTGATGTTTGAACGCTGTTGTGCATGTCGGACCACCATCCTCTGGCTGCAGCGGGCTTGGCTTAGCTGCAGGAGGGCACACCTACATCTAGAGAGACTGCTGCCAACCAGAGGGGACCAGGCACCACAGGTCCAAAGGGGTTAATTCTCTGGTGCGCCCCCCCCCGCCCCGACCTGCCTCACTGTGACCACACTCCAACTTTGGTGCCCAAGCCTGCTCACGCTCCAGGGAAGTGACACCCGCACACCTCTCTGAGGCCTGAGAGGGACGTACTGGACCTCGATCATTTTGGTTTTTATAGAGTTTCTAATTTCTGTCCGTGTCTAGTGAATTTACAATGCTGTATTGACTTTCACTGTGCAGCAGCTTGATTCAGTTCTCCGTGTATGTATATATATACACATCCATTCTCTTTCGCATTCTCTTCCCACGTAGCTTACTCCAGGGTGGTGCCGACCTCTCCCTGTGCTTTGTAGTAGGTGGTTGTGGATCGTCTGCTTTATACATATTAGAATGCATGTGTTAATCCCACCCTCCTCATTCAACCCACCTCCGCATGCCTTTGCCCTCTCGAAACCCTGTACTTGCGTTCTAAATCTGTGACTCTGTTTGTGCTTTCTACTTTCTTGGTATCGACTTTGAGATGCCACCTATACGTGCTATCGTTGGAATTTTCTCTTTCTCTGTTGGACGTTGCATGCTGAGTACAGGGTATTCCGGATCTATCGAAGATGCTGGAAATGGCAGGATTTTATTCTGTTTCATGGCTGAGCAGTATTCCATGCTCTATGTGTACCATCTCTTCACTTTCCATTCATCTGGGGATGGACATTGTGTTTTTACTATCAAGACTTGGCTGTTGTCAATAGGTGGCTAGTGCCAGCTGGGGAGCCCGTGTCTCTCTAAAGTACACATGGCTCTGCAAACGCTTCCAAAACACTGCAGAGGAAAGAACACTCCCAAACTCATTGTACGAAGCCATCCACCTGATCCCCAAACCAGACAAAGATACTACAAGAAAAGAAAACTGGAGAGCAATATCACCGATGAACTTAGATGCAAAAATCCTCAACAAGATACTAGCCAACAGACTCCAACATGACATTAAAAGGATCACACACCATGACACTGTGTTTTTACTTTCAAGTCTTGGCTCTTGTCAATAGGTGTGCAGGGGTCGCTGGCCAGCCCGGGTCTCCCCAATTGATACTTTACTGCGCAAAGACAGCCAGGAGGTGGATTGCCACATCATGTGGCCGGCTCTCTGGTTTTTTTTTCTTTGGCAGGAATCTCTTGATTGTTTTCAGTGGTGCCTGTTACCAGGGTGCAATACCACCAGTGGCTTAGGAGGCTTCCCTTTTCTCCAGGCCCTCTCCCAAAGGTATTGCTTCCAGACGTATTGACACTGGCAATCCTAACAGCTGCCAGGTGAAACCGCAAAGGCGTTTCAATTTCCATTTCTCCCATTCGCATGGTCGTGGAGCATATTTCCTGGGCCTTTCTTAGAAAACAACACAAAGGAAAACAAAACACGCATGGTGAATTCAACTTACCTCTTGAAAGCGCCTGTTGCAAGTCGATCCTGTTTCGGGCTCTTTTCCAGTGCCTATCCCCAGGACATTTTTGCAGCGGGGGTGTCAATTACAACCCCGCTGGCCTTTTGAACAGGAAGGGCTGCTGAGCTCCCTTTGGAACGTTGTAGTTACAGGACGCGGCCACAAGGCGGCAGCATTTTCCCACAGCTGGTCGGATTCCCCAGGAATGCAGACCTTGCGCACATGCGTGTTCTTCGAATATGAATTAGAGTGGAACGTGTCCGGACAGACACCTAAGGGCTTGTGTCTCACTCCTTCTCCCACTTATCCTTCCCACTCTCGATTCATCTCACCCCCTGCAACCCACTCCTGATGCTGTTGTCGGAGGCAAGTGGGGTGACTCTAAGGAAGGAGGTGAATGGCGGGAACCCCACCAGCAGGAGACCTGGACACCAGGTGATGTTTGAACGCTGTTGTGCATGTCGGACCACCATCCTCTGGCTGCAGCGGGCTTGGCTTAGCTGCAGGAGGGCACACCTACATCTAGAGAGACTGCTGCCAACCAGAGGGGACCAGGCACCACAGGTCCAAAGGGGTTAATTCTCTGGTGCGCCCCCCCCCGCCCCGACCTGCCTCACTGTGACCACACTCCAACTTTGGTGCCCAAGCCTGCTCACGCTCCAGGGAAGTGACACCCGCACACCTCTCGGAGGCCTGAGAGGGACGTACTGGACCTCGATCATTTTGGTTTTTATAGAGTTTCTAATTTCTGTCTGTGTCTAGTGAATTTACAATGCTGTATTGACTTTCACTGTGCAGCAGCTTGATTCAGTTCTCCGTGTATGTATATATATACACATCCATTCTCTTTCGCATTCTCTTCCCACGTAGCTTACTCCAGGGTGGTGCCGACCTCTCCCTGTGCTTTGTAGTAGGTGGTTGAGGATCGTCTGCTTTATACATATTAGAATGCATGTGTTAATCCCACCCTCCTCATTCAACCCACCTCCGCATGCCTTTGCCCTCTCGAAACCCTGTACTTGCGTTCTAAATCTGTGACTCTGTTTGTGCTCTCTACTTTCTTGGTATCGACTTTGAGATGCCACCTATACGTGCTATCGTTGGAATTTTCTCTTTCTCTGTTGGACGTTGCATGCTGAGTACAGGGTACTCCGGATCTATCGAAGATGCTGGAAATGGCAGGATTTTATTCTGTTTCATGGCTGAGCAGTATTCCATGCTCTATGTGTACCATCTCTTCACTTTCCATTCATCTGGGGATGGACATTGTGTTTTTACTTTCAAGACTTGGCTGTTGTCAATAGGTGGCTAGTGCCAGCTGGGGAGCCCGTGTCTCTCTAAAGTACACATGGCTCTGCAAACGCTTCCAAAACACTGCAGAGGAAAGAACACTCCCAAACTCATTGTACGAAGCCATCCACCTGATCCCCAAACCAGACAAAGATACTACAAGAAAAGAAAACTGGAGAGCAATATCACCGATGAACTTAGATGCAAAAATCCTCAACAAGATACTAGCCAACAGACTCCAACATGACATTAAAAGGATCACACACCATGACACTGTGTTTTTACTTTCAAGTCTTGGCTCTTGTCAATAGGTGTGCAGGGGTCGCTGGCCAGCCCGGGTCTCCCCAATTGATACTTTACTGCGCAAAGACAGCCAGGAGGTGGATTGCCACATCATGTGGCCGGCTCTCTGGTTTTGTTTTTCTTTGGCAGGAATCTCTTGATTGTTTTCAGTGGTGCCTGTTACCAGGGTGCAATACCACCAGTGGCTTAGGAGGCTTCCCTTTTCTCCAGGCCCTCTCCCAAAGGTATTGCTTCCAGACGTATTGACACTGGCAATCCTAACAGCTGCCAGGTGAAACCGCAAAGGCGTTTCAATTTCCATTTCTCCCATTCGCATGGTCGTGGAGCATATTTCCTGGGCCTTTCTTAGAAAACAACACAAAGGAAAACAAAACACGCATGGTGAATTCAACTTACCTCTTGAAACCGCCTGTTGCAAGTCGATCCTGTTTCGGGCTCTTTTCCAGTGCCTATCCCCAGGACATTTTTGCAGCGGGGGTGTCAATTACAACCCCGCTGGCCTTTTGAACAGGAAGGGCTGCTGAGCTCCCTTTGGAACGTTGTAGTTACAGGACGCGGCCACAAGGCGGCAGCATTTTCCCACAGCTGGTCAGATTCCCCAGGAATGCAGACCTTGCGCACATGCGTGTTCTTCGAATATGAATTAGAGTGGAACGTGTCCGGACAGACACCTAAGGGCTTGTGTCTCACTCCTTCTCCCACTTATCCTTCCCACTCTCGATTCATCTCACCCCCTGCAATCCACTCCTGATGCTGTTGTCGGAGGCAAGTGGGGTGACTCTAAGGAAGGAGGTGAATGGCGGGAACCCCACCAGCAGGAGACCTGGACACCAGGTGATGTTTGAACGCTGTTGTGCATGTCGGACCACCATCCTCTGGCTGCAGTGGGCTTGGCTTAGCTGCAGGAGGGCACACCTACATCTAGAGAGACTGCTGCCAACCAGAGGGGACCAGGCACCACAGGTCCAAAGGGGTTAATTCTCTGGTGCGCCCCCCCCCGCCCCGACCTGCCTCACTGTGACCACACTCCAACTTTGGTGCCCAAGCCTGCTCACGCTCCAGGGAAGTGACACCCGCACACCTCTCTGAGGCCTGAGAGGGACGTACTGGACCTCGATCATTTTGGTTTTTATAGAGTTTCTAATTTCTGTCCGTGTCTAGTGAATTTACAATGCTGTATTGACTTTCACTGTGCAGCAGCTTGATTCAGTTCTCCGTGTATGTATATATATACACATCCATTCTCTTTCGCATTCTCTTCCCACGTAGCTTACTCCAGGGTGGTGCCGACCTCTCCCTGTGCTTTGTAGTAGGTGGTTGTGGATCGTCTGCTTTATACATATTAGAATGCATGTGTTAATCCCACCCTCCTCATTCAACCCACCTCCGCATGCCTTTGCCCTCTCGAAACCCTGTACTTGCGTTCTAAATCTGTGACTCTGTTTGTGCTTTCTACTTTCTTGGTATCGACTTTGAGATGCCACCTATACGTGCTATCGTTGGAATTTTCTCTTTCTCTGTTGGACGTTGCATGCTGAGTACAGGGTACTCCGGATCTATCGAAGATGCTGGAAATGGCAGGATTTTATTCTGTTTCATGGCTGAGCACTATTCCATGCTCTATGTGTACCATCTCTTCACTTTCCATTCATCTGGGGATGGACATTGTGTTTTTACTATCAAGACTTGGCTGTTGTCAATAGGTGGCTAGTGCCAGCTGGGGAGCCCGTGTCTCTCTAAAGTACACATGGCTCTGCAAACGCTTCCAAAACACTGCAGAGGAAAGAACACTCCCAAACTCATTGTACGAAGCCATCCACCTGATCCCCAAACCAGACAAAGATACTACAAGAAAAGAAAACTGGAGAGCAATATCACCGATGAACTTAGATGCAAAAATCCTCAACAAGATACTAGCCAACAGACTCCAACATGACATTAAAAGGATCACACACCATGACACTGTGTTTTTACTTTCAAGTCTTGGCTCTTGTCAATAGGTGTGCAGGGGTCGCTGGCCAGCCCGGGTCTCCCCAATTGATACTTTACTGCGCAAAGACAGCCAGGAGGTGGATTGCCACATCATGTGGCCGGCTCTCTGGTTTTTTTTTCTTTGGCAGGAATCTCTTGATTGTTTTCAGTGGTGCCTGTTACCAGGGTGCAATACCACCAGTGGCTTAGGAGGCTTCCCTTTTCTCCAGGCCCTCTCCCAAAGGTATTGCTTCCAGACGTATTGACACTGGCAATCCTAACAGCTGCCAGGTGAAACCGCAAAGGCGTTTCAATTTCCATTTCTCCCATTCGCATGGTCGTGGAGCATATTTCCTGGGCCTTTCTTAGAAAACAACACAAAGGAAAACAAAACACGCATGGTGAATTCAACTTACCTCTTGAAACCGCCTGTTGCAAGTCGATCCTGTTTCGGGCTCTTTTCCAGTGCCTATCCCCAGGACATTTTTGCAGCGGGGGTGTCAATTACAACCCCGCTGGCCTTTTGAACAGGAAGGGCTGCTGAGCTCCCTTTGGAACGTTGTAGTTACAGGACGCGGCCACAAGGCGGCAGCATTTTCCCACAGCTGGTCGGATTCCCCAGGAATGCAGACCTTGCGCACATGCGTGTTCTTCGAATATGAATTAGAGTGGAACGTGTCCGGACAGACACCTAAGGGCTTGTGTCTCACTCCTTCTCCCACTTATCCTTCCCACTCTCGATTCATCTCACCCCCTGCAATCCACTCCTGATGCTGTTGTCGGAGGCAAGTGGGGTGACTCTAAGGAAGGAGGTGAATGGCGGGAACCCCACCAGCAGGAGACCTGGACACCAGGTGATGTTTGAACGCTGTTGTGCATGTCGGACCACCATCCTCTGGCTGCAGTGGGCTTGGCTTAGCTGCAGGAGGGCACACCTACATCTAGAGAGACTGCTGCCAACCAGAGGGGACCAGGCACCACAGGTCCAAAGGGGTTAATTCTCTGGTGCGCCCCCCCCCGCCCCGACCTGCCTCACTGTGACCACACTCCAACTTTGGTGCCCAAGCCTGCTCACGCTCCAGGGAAGTGACACCCGCACACCTCTCTGAGGCCTGAGAGGGACGTACTGGACCTCGATCATTTTGGTTTTTATAGAGTTTCTAATTTCTGTCCGTGTCTAGTGAATTTACAATGCTGTATTGACTTTCACTGTGCAGCAGCTTGATTCAGTTCTCCGTGTATGTATATATATACACATCCATTCTCTTTCGCATTCTCTTCCCACGTAGCTTACTCCAGGGTGGTGCCGACCTCTCCCTGTGCTTTGTAGTAGGTGGTTGTGGATCGTCTGCTTTATACATATTAGAATGCATGTGTTAATCCCACCCTCCTCATTCAACCCACCTCCGCATGCCTTTGCCCTCTCGAAACCCTGTACTTGCGTTCTAAATCTGTGACTCTGTTTGTGCTTTCTACTTTCTTGGTATTGACTTTGAGATGCCACCTATACGTGCTATCGTTGGAATTTTCTCTTTCTCTGTTGGACGTTGCATGCTGAGTACAGGGTACTCCGGATCTATCGAAGATGCTGGAAATGGCAGGATTTTATTCTGTTTCATGGCTGAGCACTATTCCATGCTCTATGTGTACCATCTCTTCACTTTCCATTCATCTGGGGATGGACATTGTGTTTTTACTATCAAGACTTGGCTGTTGTCAATAGGTGGCTAGTGCCAGCTGGGGAGCCCGTGTCTCTCTAAAGTACACATGGCTCTGCAAACGCTTCCAAAACACTGCAGAGGAAAGAACACTCCCAAACTCATTGTACGAAGCCATCCACCTGATCCCCAAACCAGACAAAGATACTACAAGAAAAGAAAACTGGAGAGCAATATCACCGATGAACTTAGATGCAAAAATCCTCAACAAGATACTAGCCAACAGACTCCAACATGACATTAAAAGGATCACACACCATGACACTGTGTTTTTACTTTCAAGTCTTGGCTCTTGTCAATAGGTGTGCAGGGGTCGCTGGCCAGCCCGGGTCTCCCCAATTGATACTTTACTGCGCAAAGACAGCCAGGAGGTGGATTGCCACATCATGTGGCCGGCTCTCTGGTTTTGTTTTTCTTTGGCAGGAATCTCTTGATTGTTTTCAGTGGTGCCTGTTACCAGGGTGTAATAAAACCAGTGGCTTAGGAGGCTTCCCTTTTCTCCAGGCCCTCTCCCAAAGGTATTGCTTCCAGACGTATTGACACTGGCAATCCTAACAGCTGCCAGGTGAAACCGCAAAGGCGTTTCAATTTCCATTTCTCCCATTCGCATGGTCGTGGAGCATATTTCCTGGGCCTTTCTTAGAAAACAACACAAAGGAAAACAAAACACGCATGGTGAATTCAACTTACCTCTTGAAACCGCCTGTTGCAAGTCGATCCTGTTTCGGGCTCTTTTCCAGTGCCTATCCAGCGGACATTTTTGCAGCGGGGGTGTCAATTACAACCCCGCTGGCCTTTTGAACAGGAAGGGTTGCTGAGCTCCCTTTGGAACGTTGTAGTTACAGGACGCGGCCACAAGGCGGCAGCATTTTCCCACAGCTGGTCGGATTCCCCAGGAATGCAGACCTTGCGCACATGCGTGTTCTTCGAATATGAATTAGAGTGGAACGTGTCCGGACAGACACCTAAGGGCTTGTGTCTCACTCCTTCTCCCACTTATCCTTCCCACTCTCGATTCATCTCACCCCCTGCAATCCACTCCTGATGCTGTTGTCGGAGGCAAGTGGGGTGACTCTAAGGAAGGAGGTGAATGGCGGGAACCCCACCAGCAGGAGACCTGGACACCAGGTGATGTTTGAACGCTGTTGTGCATGTCGGACCACCATCCTCTGGCTGCAGCGGGCTTGGCTTAGCTGCAGGAGGGCACACCTACATCTAGAGAGACTGCTGCCAACCAGAGGGGACCAGGCACCACAGGTCCAAAGGGGTTAATTCTCTGGTGCGCCCCCCCCCGCCCCGACCTGCCTCACTGTGACCACACTCCAACTTTGGTGCCCAAGCCTGCTCACGCTCCAGGGAAGTGACACCCGCACACCTCTCTGAGGCCTGAGAGGAACGTACTGGACCTCGATCATTTTGGTTTTTATAGAGTTTCTAATTTCTGTCCGTGTCTAGTGAATTTACAATGCTGTATTGACTTTCGCTGTGCAGCAGCTTGATTCAGTTCTCCGTGTATGTATATATATACACATCCATTCTCTTTCACATTCTCTTCCCACGTAGCTTACTCCAGGGTGGTGCCGACCTCTCCCTGTGCTTTGTAGTAGGTGGTTGAGGATCGTCTGCTTTATACATATTAGAATGCATGTGTTAATCCCACCCTCCTCATTCAACCCACCTCCGCATGCCTTTGCCCTCTCGAAACCCTGTACTTGCGTTCTAAATCTGTGACTCTGTTTGTGCTTTCTACTTTCTTGGTATCGACTTTGAGATGCCACCTATACGTGCTATCGTTGGAATTTTCTCTTTCTCTGTTGGACGTTGCATGCTGAGTACAGGGTACTCCGGATCTATCGAAGATGCTGGAAATGGCAGGATTTTATTCTGTTTCATGGCTGAGCAGTATTCCATGCTCTATGTGTACCATCTCTTCACTTTCCATTCATCTGGGGATGGACATTGTGTTTTTACTATCAAGACTTGGCTGTTGTCAATAGGTGGCTAGTGCCAGCTGGGGAGCCCGTGTCTCTCTAAAGTACACATGGCTCTGCAAACGCTTCCAAAACACTGCAGAGGAAAGAACACTCCCAAACTCATTGTACGAAGCCATCCACCTGATCCCCAAACCAGACAAAGATACTACAAGAAAAGAAAACTGGAGAGCAATATCACCGATGAACTTAGATGCAAAAATCCTCAACAAGATACTAGCCAACAGACTCCAACATGACATTAAAAGGATCACACACCATGACACTGTGTTTTTACTTTCAAGTCTTGGCTCTTGTCAATAGGTGTGCAGGGGTCGCTGGCCAGCCCGGGTCTCCCCAATTGATACTTTACTGCGCAAAGACAGCCAGGAGGTGGATTGCCACATCATGTGGCCGGCTCTCTGGTTTTGTTTTTCTTTGGCAGGAATCTCTTGATTGTTTTCAGTGGTGCCTGTTACCAGGGTGCAATACCACCAGTGGCTTAGGAGGCTTCCCTTTTCTCCAGGCCCTCTCCCAAAGGTATTGCTTCCAGACGTATTGACACTGGCAATCCTAACAGCTGCCAGGTGAAACCGCAAAGGCGTTTCAATTTCCATTTCTCCCATTCGCATGGTCGTGGAGCATATTTCCTGGGCCTTTCTTAGAAAACAACACAAAGGAAAACAAAACACGCATGGTGAATTCAACTTACCTCTTGAAAGCGCCTGTTGCAAGTCGATCCTGTTTCGGGCTCTTTTCCAGTGCCTATCCCCAGGACATTTTTGCAGCGGGGGTGTCAATTACAACCCCGCTGGCCTTTTGAACAGGAAGGGCTGCTGAGCTCCCTTTGGAACGTTGTAGTTACAGGACGCGGCCACAAGGCGGCAGCATTTTCCCACAGCTGGTCGGATTCCCCAGGAATGCAGACCTTGCGCACATGCGTGTTCTTCGAATATGAATTAGAGTGGAACGTGTCCGGACAGACACCTAAGGGCTTGTGTCTCACTCCTTCTCCCACTTATCCTTCCCACTCTCGATTCATCTCACCCCCTGCAATCCACTCCTGATGCTGTTGTCGGAGGCAAGTGGGGTGACTCTAAGGAAGGAGGAGAATGGCGGGAACCCCACCAGCAGGAGACCTGGACACCAGGTGATGTTTGAACGCTGTTGTGCATGTCGGACCACCATCCTCTGGCTGCAGCGGGCTTGGCTTAGCTGCAGGAGGGCACACCTACATCTAGAGAGACTGCTGCCAACCAGAGGGGACCAGGCACCACAGGTCCAAAGGGGTTAATTCTCTGGTGCGCCCCCCCCCGCCCCGACCTGCCTCACTGTGACCACACTCCAACTTTGGTGCCCAAGCCTGCTCACGCTCCAGGGAAGTGACACCCGCACACCTCTCTGAGGCCTGAGAGGGACGTACTGGACCTCGATCATTTTGGTTTTTATAGAGTTTCTAATTTCTGTCCGTGTCTAGTGAATTTACAATGCTGTATTGACTTTCGCTGTGCAGCAGCTTGATTCAGTTCTCCGTGTATGTATATATATACACATCCATTCTCTTTCGCATTCTCTTCCCACGTAGCTTACTCCAGGGTGGTGCCGACCTCTCCCTGTGCTTTGTAGTAGGTGGTTGTGGATCGTCTGCTTTATACATATTAGAATGCATGTGTTAATCCCACCCTCCTCATTCAACCCACCTCCGCATGCCTTTGCCCTCTCGAAACCCTGTACTTGCGTTCTAAATCTGTGACTCTGTTTGTGCTTTCTACTTTCTTGGTATCGACTTTGAGATGCCACCTATACGTGCTATCGTTGGAATTTTCTCTTTCTCTGTTGGACGTTGCATGCTGAGTACAGGGTACTCCGGATCTATCGAAGATGCTGGAAATGGCAGGATTTTATTCTGTTTCATGGCTGAGCAGTATTCCATGCTCTATGTGTACCATCTCTTCACTTTCCATTCATCTGGGAATGGACATTGTGTTTTTACTATCAAGACTTGGCTGTTGTCAATAGGTGGCTAGTGCCAGCTGGGGAGCCCGTGTCTCTCTAAAGTACACATGGCTCTGCAAACGCTTCCAAAACACTGCAGAGGAAAGAACACTCCCAAACTCATTGTACGAAGCCATCCACCTGATCCCCAAACCAGACAAAGATACTACAAGAAAAGAAAACTGGAGAGCAATATCACCGATGAACTTAGATGCAAAAATCCTCAACAAGATACTAGCCAACAGACTCCAACATGACATTAAAAGGATCACACACCATGACACTGTGTTTTTACTTTCAAGTCTTGGCTCTTGTCAATAGGTGTGCAGGGGTCGCTGGCCAGCCCGGGTCTCCCCAATTGATACTTTACTGCGCAAAGACAGCCAGGAGGTGGATTGCCACATCATGTGGCCGGCTCTCTGGTTTTGTTTTTCTTTGGCAGGAATCTCTTGATTGTTTTCAGTGGTGCCTGTTACCAGGGTGCAATACCACCAGTGGCTTAGGAGGCTTCCCTTTTCTCCAGGCCCTCTCCCAAAGGTATTGCTTCCAGACGTATTGACACTGGCAATCCTAACAGCTGCCAGGTGAAACCGCAAAGGCGTTTCAATTTCCATTTCTCCCATTCGCATGGTCGTGGAGCATATTTCCTGGGCCTTTCTTAGAAAACAACACAAAGGAAAACAAAACACGCATGGTGAATTCAACTTACCTCTTGAAACCGCCTGTTGCAAGTCGATCCTGTTTCGGGCTCTTTTCCAGTGCCTATCCCCAGGACATTTTTGCAGCGGGGGTGTCAATTACAACCCCGCTGGCCTTTTGAACAGGAAGAGTTGCTGAGCTCCCTTTGGAACGTTGTAGTTACAGGACGCGGCCACAAGGCGGCAGCATTTTCCCACAGCTGGTCGGATTCCCCAGGAATGCAGACCTTGCGCACATGCGTGTTCTTCGAATATGAATTAGAGTGGAACGTGTCCGGACAGACACCTAAGGGCTTGTGTCTCACTCCTTCTCCCACTTATCCTTCCCACTCTCGATTCATCTCACCCCCTGCAATCCACTCCTGATGCTGTTGTCGGAGGCAAGTGGGGTGACTCTAAGGAAGGAGGTGAATGGCGGGAACCCCACCAGCAGGAGACCTGGACACCAGGTGATGTTTGAACGCTGTTGTGCATGTCGGACCACCATCCTCTGGCTGCAGCGGGCTTGGCTTAGCTGCAGGAGGGCACACCTACATCTAGAGAGACTGCTGCCAACCAGAGGGGACCAGGCACCACAGGTCCAAAGGGGTTAATTCTCTGGTGCGCCCCCCCCCACCCCGACCTGCCTCACTGTGACCACACTCCAACTTTGGTGCCCAAGCCTGCTCACGCTCCAGGGAAGTGACACCCGCACACCTCTCTGAGGCCTGAGAGGAACGTACTGGACCTCGATCATTTTGGTTTTTATAGAGTTTCTAATTTCTGTCCGTGTCTAGTGAATTTACAATGCTGTATTGACTTTCGCTGTGCAGCAGCTTGATTCAGTTCTCCGTGTATGTATATATATACACATCCATTCTCTTTCGCATTCTCTTCCCACGTAGCTTACTCCAGGGTGGTGCCGACCTCTCCCTGTGCTTTGTAGTAGGTGGTTGTGGATCGTCTGCTTTATACATATTAGAATGCATGTGTTAATCCCACCCTCCTCATTCAACCCACCTCCGCATGCCTTTGCCCTCTCGAAACCCTGTACTTGCGTTCTAAATCTGTGACTCTGTTTGTGCTTTCTACTTTCTTGGTATCGACTTTGAGATGCCACCTATACGTGCTATCGTTGGAATTTTCTCTTTCTCTGTTGGACGTTGCATGCTGAGTACAGGGTACTCCGGATCTATCGAAGATGCTGGAAATGGCAGGATTTTATTCTGTTTCATGGCTGAGCAGTATTCCATGCTCTATGTGTACCATCTCTTCACTTTCCATTCATCTGGGGATGGACATTGTGTTTTTACTATCAAGACTTGGCTGTTGTCAATAGGTGGCTAGTGCCAGCTGGGGAGCCCGTGTCTCTCTAAAGTACACATGGCTCTGCAAACGCTTCCAAAACACTGCAGAGGAAAGAACACTCCCAAACTCATTGTACGAAGCCATCCACCTGATCCCCAAACCAGACAAAGATACTACAAGAAAAGAAAACTGGAGAGCAATATCACCGATGAACTTAGATGCAAAAATCCTCAACAAGATACTAGCCAACAGACTCCAACATGACATTAAAAGGATCACACACCATGACACTGTGTTTTTACTTTCAAGTCTTGGCTCTTGTCAATAGGTGTGCAGGGGTCGCTGGCCAGCCCGGGTCTCCCCAATTGATACTTTACTGCGCAAAGACAGCCAGGAGGTGGATTGCCACATCATGTGGCCGGCTCTCTGGTTTTGTTTTTCTTTGGCAGGAATCTCTTGATTGTTTTCAGTGGTGCCTGTTACCAGGGTGCAATACCACCAGTGGCTTAGGAGGCTTCCCTTTTCTCCAGGCCCTCTCCCAAAGGTATTGCTTCCAGATGTATTGACACTGGCAATCCTAACAGCTGCCAGGTGAAACCGCAAAGGCGTTTCAATTTCCATTTCTCCCATTCGCATGGTCGTGGAGCATATTTCCTGGGCCTTTCTTAGAAAACAACACAAAGGAAAACAAAACACGCATGGTGAATTCAACTTACCTCTTGAAACCGCCTGTTGCAAGTCGATCCTGTTTCGGGCTCTTTTCCAGTGCCTATCCCCAGGACATTTTTGCAGCGGGGGTGTCAATTACAACCCCGCTGGCCTTTTGAACAGGAAGGGCTGCTGAGCTCCCTTTGGAACGTTGTAGTTACAGGACGCGGCCACAAGGCGGCAGCATTTTCCCACAGCTGGTCGGATTCCCCAGGAATGCAGACCTTGCGCACATGCGTGTTCTTCGAATATGAATTAGAGTGGAACGTGTCCGGACAGACACCTAAGGGCTTGTGTCTCACTCCTTCTCCCACTTATCCTTCCCACTCTCGATTCATCTCACCCCCTGCAATCCACTCCTGATGCTGTTGTCGGAGGCAAGTGGGGTGACTCTAAGGAAGGAGGTGAATGGCGGGAACCCCACCAGCAGGAGACCTGGACACCAGGTGATGTTTGAACGCTGTTGTGCATGTCGGACCACCATCCTCTGGCTGCAGCGGGCTTGGCTTAGCTGCAGGAGGGCACACCTACATCTAGAGAGACTGCTGCCAACCAGAGGGGACCAGGCACCACAGGTCCAAAGGGGTTAATTCTCTGGTGCGCCCCCCCCCCCGCCCCGACCTGCCTCACTGTGACCACACTCCAACTTTGGTGCCCAAGCCTGCTCACGCTCCAGGGAAGTGACACCCGCACACCTCTCTGAGGCCTGAGAGGGACGTACTGGACCTCGATCATTTTGGTTTTTATAGAGTTTCTAATTTCTGTCCGTGTCTAGTGAATTTACAATGCTGTATTGACTTTCGCTGTGCAGCAGCTTGATTCAGTTCTCCGTGTATGTATATATATACACATCCATTCTCTTTCGCATTCTCTTCCCACGTAGCTTACTCCAGGGTGGTGCCGACCTCTCCCTGTGCTTTGTAGTAGGTGGTTGAGGATCGTCTGCTTTATACATATTAGAATGCATGTGTTAATCCCACCCTCCTCATTCAACCCACCTCCGCATGCCTTTGCCCTCTCGAAACCCTGTACTTGCGTTCTAAATCTGTGACTCTGTTTGTGCTTTCTACTTTCTTGGTATCGACTTTGAGATGCCACCTATACGTGCTATCGTTGGAATTTTCTCTTTCTCTGTTGGACGTTGCATGCTGAGTACAGGGTACTCCGGATCTATCGAAGATGCTGGAAATGGCAGGATTTTATTCTGTTTCATGGCTGAGCAGTATTCCATGCTCTATGTGTACCATCTCTTCACTTTCCATTCATCTGGGGATGGACATTGTGTTTTTACTATCAAGACTTGGCTGTTGTCAATAGGTGGCTAGTGCCAGCTGGGGAGCCCGTGTCTCTCTAAAGTACACATGGCTCTGCAAACGCTTCCAAAACACTGCAGAGGAAAGAACACTCCCAAACTCATTGTACGAAGCCATCCACCTGATCCCCAAACCAGACAAAGATACTACAAGAAAAGAAAACTGGAGAGCAATATCACCGATGAACTTAGATGCAAAAATCCTCAACAAGATACTAGCCAACAGACTCCAACATGACATTAAAAGGATCACACACCATGACACTGTGTTTTTACTTTCAAGTCTTGGCTCTTGTCAATAGGTGTGCAGGGGTCGCTGGCCAGCCCGGGTCTCCCCAATTGATACTTTACTGCGCAAAGACAGCCAGGAGGTGGATTGCCACATCATGTGGCCGGCTCTCTGGTTTTGTTTTTCTTTGGCAGGAATCTCTTGATTGTTTTCAGTGGTGCCTGTTACCAGGGTGCAATACCACCAGTGGCTTAGGAGGCTTCCCTTTTCTCCAGGCCCTCTCCCAAAGGTATTGCTTCCAGACGTATTGACACTGGCAATCCTAACAGCTGCCAGGTGAAACCGCAAAGGCGTTTCAATTTCCATTTCTCCCATTCGCATGGTCGTGGAGCATATTTCCTGGGCCTTTCTTAGAAAACAACACAAAGGAAAACAAAACACGCATGGTGAATTCAACTTACCTCTTGAAACCGCCTGTTGCAAGTCGATCCTGTTTCGGGCTCTTTTCCAGTGCCTATCCCCAGGACATTTTTGCAGCGGGGGTGTCAATTACAACCCCGCTGGCCTTTTGAACAGGAAGGGCTGCTGAGCTCCCTTTGGAACGTTGTAGTTACAGGACGCGGCCACAAGGCGGCAGCATTTTCCCACAGCTGGTCGGATTCCCCAGGAATGCAGACCTTGCGCACATGCGTGTTCTTCGAATATGAATTAGAGTGGAACGTGTCCGGACAGACACCTAAGGGCTTGTGTCTCACTCCTTCTCCCACTTATCCTTCCCACTCTCGATTCATCTCACCCCCTGCAATCCACTCCTGATGCTGTTGTCGGAGGCAAGTGGGGTGACTCTAAGGAAGGAGGTGAATGGCGGGAACCCCACCAGCAGGAGACCTGGACACCAGGTGATGTTTGAACGCTGTTGTGCATGTCGGACCACCATCCTCTGGCTGCAGCGGGCTTGGCTTAGCTGCAGGAGGGCACACCTACATCTAGAGAGACTGCTGCCAACCAGAGGGGACCAGGCACCACAGGTCCAAAGGGGTTAATTCTCTGGTGCGCCCCCCCCCCGCCCCGACCTGCCTCACTGTGACCACACTCCAACTTTGGTGCCCAAGCCTGCTCACGCTCCAGGGAAGTGACACCCGCACACCTCTCTGAGGCCTGAGAGGGACGTACTGGACCTCGATCATTTTGGTTTTTATAGAGTTTCTAATTTCTGTCCGTGTCTAGTGAATTTACAATGCTGTATTGACTTTCGCTGTGCAGCAGCTTGATTCAGTTCTCCGTGTATGTATATATATACACATCCATTCTCTTTCGCATTCTCTTCCCACGTAGCTTACTCCAGGGTGGTGCCGACCTCTCCCTGTGCTTTGTAGTAGGTGGTTGTGGATCGTCTGCTTTATACATATTAGAATGCATGTGTTAATCCCACCCTCCTCATTCAACCCACCTCCGCATGCCTTTGCCCTCTCGAAACCCTGTACTTGCGTTCTAAATCTGTGACTCTGTTTGTGCTTTCTACTTTCTTGGTATCGACTTTGAGATGCCACCTATACGTGCTATCGTTGGAATTTTCTCTTTCTCTGTTGGACGTTGCATGCTGAGTACAGGGTACTCCGGATCTATCGAAGATGCTGGAAATGGCAGGATTTTATTCTGTTTCATGGCTGAGCAGTATTCCATGCTCTATGTGTACCATCTCTTCACTTTCCATTCATCTGGGGATGGACATTGTGTTTTTACTATCAAGACTTGGCTGTTGTCAATAGGTGGCTAGTGCCAGCTGGGGAGCCCGTGTCTCTCTAAAGTACACATGGCTCTGCAAACGCTTCCAAAACACTGCAGAGGAAAGAACACTCCCAAACTCATTGTACGAAGCCATCCACCTGATCCCCAAACCAGACAAAGATACTACAAGAAAAGAAAACTGGAGAGCAATATCACCGATGAACTTAGATGCAAAAATCCTCAACAAGATACTAGCCAACAGACTCCAACATGACATTAAAAGGATCACACACCATGACACTGTGTTTTTACTTTCAAGTCTTGGCTCTTGTCAATAGGTGTGCAGGGGTCGCTGGCCAGCCCGGGTCTCCCCAATTGATACTTTACTGCGCAAAGACAGCCAGGAGGTGGATTGCCACATCATGTGGCCGGCTCTCTGGTTTTGTTTTTCTTTGGCAGGAATCTCTTGATTGTTTTCAGTGGTGCCTGTTACCAGGGTGCAATACCACCAGTGGCTTAGGAGGCTTCCCTTTTCTCCAGGCCCTCTCCCAAAGGTATTGCTTCCAGACGTATTGACACTGGCAATCCTAACAGCTGCCAGGTGAAACCGCAAAGGCGTTTCAATTTCCATTTCTCCCATTCGCATGGTCGTGGAGCATATTTCCTGGGCCTTTCTTAGAAAACAACACAAAGGAAAACAAAACACGCATGGTGAATTCAACTTACCTCTTGAAACCGCCTGTTGCAAGTCGATCCTGTTTCGGGCTCTTTTCCAGTGCCTATCCCCAGGACATTTTTGCAGCGGGGGTGTCAATTACAACCCCGCTGGCCTTTTGAACAGGAAGGGCTGCTGAGCTCCCTTTGGAACGTTGTAGTTACAGGACGCGGCCACAAGGCGGCAGCATTTTCCCACAGCTGGTCGGATTCCCCAGGAATGCAGACCTTGCGCACATGCGTGTTCTTCGAATATGAATTAGAGTGGAACGTGTCCGGACAGACACCTAAGGGCTTGTGTCTCACTCCTTCTCCCACTTATCCTTCCCACTCTCGATTCATCTCACCCCCTGCAATCCACTCCTGATGCTGTTGTCGGAGGCAAGTGGGGTGACTCTAAGGAAGGAGGTGAATGGCGGGAACCCCACCAGCAGGAGACCTGGACACCAGGTGATGTTTGAACGCTGTTGTGCATGTCGGACCACCATCCTCTGGCTGCAGCGGGCTTGGCTTAGCTGCAGGAGGGCACACCTACATCTAGAGAGACTGCTGCCAACCAGAGGGGACCAGGCACCACAGGTCCAAAGGGGTTAATTCTCTGGTGCGCCCCCCCCCCGCCCCGACCTGCCTCACTGTGACCACACTCCAACTTTGGTGCCCAAGCCTGCTCACGCTCCAGGGAAGTGACACCCGCACACCTCTCTGAGGCCTGAGAGGGACGTACTGGACCTCGATCATTTTGGTTTTTATAGAGTTTCTAATTTCTGTCCGTGTCTAGTGAATTTACAATGCTGTATTGACTTTCGCTGTGCAGCAGCTTGATTCAGTTCTCCGTGTATGTATATATATACACATCCATTCTCTTTCGCATTCTCTTCCCACGTAGCTTACTCCAGGGTGGTGCCGACCTCTCCCTGTGCTTTGTAGTAGGTGGTTGTGGATCGTCTGCTTTATACATATTAGAATGCATGTGTTAATCCCACCCTCCTCATTCAACCCACCTCCGCATGCCTTTGCCCTCTCGAAACCCTGTACTTGCGTTCTAAATCTGTGACTCTGTTTGTGCTTTCTACTTTCTTGGTATCGACTTTGAGATGCCACCTATACGTGCTATCGTTGGAATTTTCTCTTTCTCTGTTGGACGTTGCATGCTGAGTACAGGGTACTCCGGATCTATCGAAGATGCTGGAAATGGCAGGATTTTATTCTGTTTCATGGCTGAGCAGTATTCCATGCTCTATGTGTACCATCTCTTCACTTTCCATTCATCTGGGGATGGACATTGTGTTTTTACTATCAAGACTTGGCTGTTGTCAATAGGTGGCTAGTGCCAGCTGGGGAGCCCGTGTCTCTCTAAAGTACACATGGCTCTGCAAACGCTTCCAAAACACTGCAGAGGAAAGAACACTCCCAAACTCATTGTACGAAGCCATCCACCTGATCCCCAAACCAGACAAAGATACTACAAGAAAAGAAAACTGGAGAGCAATATCACCGATGAACTTAGATGCAAAAATCCTCAACAAGATACTAGCCAACAGACTCCAACATGACATTAAAAGGATCACACACCATGACACTGTGTTTTTACTTTCAAGTCTTGGCTCTTGTCAATAGGTGTGCAGGGGTCGCTGGCCAGCCCGGGTCTCCCCAATTGATACTTTACTGCGCAAAGACAGCCAGGAGGTGGATTGCCACATCATGTGGCCGGCTCTCTGGTTTTGTTTTTCTTTGGCAGGAATCTCTTGATTGTTTTCAGTGGTGCCTGTTACCAGGGTGCAATACCACCAGTGGCTTAGGAGGCTTCCCTTTTCTCCAGGCCCTCTCCCAAAGGTATTGCTTCCAGACGTATTGACACTGGCAATCCTAACAGCTGCCAGGTGAAACCGCAAAGGCGTTTCAATTTCCATTTCTCCCATTCGCATGGTCGTGGAGCATATTTCCTGGGCCTTTCTTAGAAAACAACACAAAGGAAAACAAAACACGCATGGTGAATTCAACTTACCTCTTGAAACCGCCTGTTGCAAGTCAATCCTGTTTCGGGCTCTTTTCCAGTGCCTATCCCCAGGACATTTTTGCAGCGGGGGTGTCAATTACAACCCCGCTGGCCTTTTGAACAGGAAGGGCTGCTGAGCTCCCTTTGGAACGTTGTAGTTACAGGACGCGGCCACAAGGCGGCAGCATTTTCCCACAGCTGGTCGGATTCCCCAGGAATGCAGACCTTGCGCACATGCGTGTTCTTCGAATATGAATTAGAGTGGAACGTGTCCGGACAGACACCTAAGGGCTTGTGTCTCACTCCTTCTCCCACTTATCCTTCCCACTCTCGATTCATCTCACCCCCTGCAATCCACTCCTGATGCTGTTGTCGGAGGCAAGTGGGGTGACTCTAAGGAAGGAGGTGAATGGCGGGAACCCCACCAGCAGGAGACCTGGACACCAGGTGATGTTTGAACGCTGTTGTGCATGTCGGACCACCATCCTCTGGCTGCAGCGGGCTTGGCTTAGCTGCAGGAGGGCACACCTACATCTAGAGAGACTGCTGCCAACCAGAGGGGACCAGGCACCACAGGTCCAAAGGGGTTAATTCTCTGGTGCGCCCCCCCCGCCCCGACCTGCCTCACTGTGACCACACTCCAACTTTGGTGCCCAAGCCTGCTCACGCTCCAGGGAAGTGACACCCGCACACCTCTCTGAGGCCTGAGAGGGACGTACTGGACCTCGATCATTTTGGTTTTTATAGAGTTTCTAATTTCTGTCCGTGTCTAGTGAATTTACAATGCTGTATTGACTTTCGCTGTGCAGCAGCTTGATTCAGTTCTCCGTGTATGTATATATATACACATCCATTCTCTTTCGCATTCTCTTCCCACGTAGCTTACTCCAGGGTGGTGCCGACCTCTCCCTGTGCTTTGTAGTAGGTGGTTGTGGATCGTCTGCTTTATACATATTAGAATGCATGTGTTAATCCCACCCTCCTCATTCAACCCACCTCCGCATGCCTTTGCCCTCTCGAAACCCTGTACTTGCGTTCTAAATCTGTGACTCTGTTTGTGCTTTCTACTTTCTTGGTATCGACTTTGAGATGCCACCTATACGTGCTATCGTTGGAATTTTCTCTTTCTCTGTTGGACGTTGCATGCTGAGTACAGGGTACTCCGGATCTATCGAAGATGCTGGAAATGGCAGGATTTTATTCTGTTTCATGGCTGAGCAGTATTCCATGCTCTATGTGTACCATCTCTTCACTTTCCATTCATCTGGGGATGGACATTGTGTTTTTACTATCAAGACTTGGCTGTTGTCAATAGGTGGCTAGTGCCAGCTGGGGAGCCCGTGTCTCTCTAAAGTACACATGGCTCTGCAAACGCTTCCAAAACACTGCAGAGGAAAGAACACTCCCAAACTCATTGTACGAAGCCATCCACCTGATCCCCAAACCAGACAAAGATACTACAAGAAAAGAAAACTGGAGAGCAATATCACCGATGAACTTAGATGCAAAAATCCTCAACAAGATACTAGCCAACAGACTCCAACATGACATTAAAAGGATCACACACCATGACACTGTGTTTTTACTTTCAAGTCTTGGCTCTTGTCAATAGGTGTGCAGGGGTCGCTGGCCAGCCCGGGTCTCCCCAATTGATACTTTACTGCGCAAAGACAGCCAGGAGGTGGATTGCCACATCATGTGGCCGGCTCTCTGGTTTTGTTTTTCTTTGGCAGGAATCTCTTGATTGTTTTCAGTGGTGCCTGTTACCAGGGTGCAATACCACCAGTGGCTTAGGAGGCTTCCCTTTTCTCCAGGCCCTCTCCCAAAGGTATTGCTTCCAGACGTATTGACACTGGCAATCCTAACAGCTGCCAGGTGAAACCGCAAAGGCGTTTCAATTTCCATTTCTCCCATTCGCATGGTCGTGGAGCATATTTCCTGGGCCTTTCTTAGAAAACAACACAAAGGAAAACAAAACACGCATGGTGAATTCAATTTACCTCTTGAAACCGCCTGTTGCAAGTCGATCCTGTTTCGGGCTCTTTTCCAGTGCCTATCCCCAGGACATTTTTGCAGCGGGGGTGTCAATTACAACCCCGCTGGCCTTTTGAACAGGAAGGGCTGCTGAGCTCCCTTTGGAACGTTGTAGTTACAGGACGCGGCCACAAGGCGGCAGCATTTTCCCACAGCTGGTCGGATTCCCCAGGAATGCAGACCTTGCGCACATGCGTGTTCTTCGAATATGAATTAGAGTGGAACGTGTCCGGACAGACACCTAAGGGCTTGTGTCTCACTCCTTCTCCCACTTATCCTTCCCACTCTCGATTCATCTCACCCCCTGCAATCCACTCCTGATGCTGTTGTCGGAGGCAAGTGGGGTGACTCTAAGGAAGGAGGTGAATGGCGGGAACCCCACCAGCAGGAGACCTGGACACCAGGTGATGTTTGAACGCTGTTGTGCATGTCGGACCACCATCCTCTGGCTGCAGCGGGCTTGGCTTAGCTGCAGGAGGGCACACCTACATCTAGAGAGACTGCTGCCAACCGGAGGGGACCAGGCACCACAGGTCCAAAGGGGTTAATTCTCTGGTGCGCCCCCCCCCCGCCCCGACCTGCCTCACTGTGACCACACTCCAACTTTGGTGCCCAAGCCTGCTCACGCTCCAGGGAAGTGACACCCGCACACCTCTCTGAGGCCTGAGAGGGACGTACTGGACCTCGATCATTTTGGTTTTTATAGAGTTTCTAATTTCTGTCCGTGTCTAGTGAATTTACAATGCTGTATTGACTTTCGCTGTGCAGCAGCTTGATTCAGTTCTCCGTGTATGTATATATATACACATCCATTCTCTTTCGCATTCTCTTCCCACGTAGCTTACTCCAGGGTGGTGCCGACCTCTCCCTGTGCTTTGTAGTAGGTGTTTGTGGATCGTCTGCTTTATACATATTAGAATGCATGTGTTAATCCCACCCTCCTCATTCAACCCACCTCCGCATGCCTTTGCCCTCTCGAAACCCTGTACTTGCGTTCTAAATCTGTGACTCTGTTTGTGCTTTCTACTTTCTTGGTATCGACTTTGAGATGCCACCTATACGTGCTATCGTTGGAATTTTCTCTTTCTCTGTTGGACGTTGCATGCTGAGTACAGGGTACTCCGGATCTATCGAAGATGCTGGAAATGGCAGGATTTTATTCTGTTTCATGGCTGAGCAGTATTCCATGCTCTATGTGTACCATCTCTTCACTTTCCATTCATCTGGGGATGGACATTGTGTTTTTACTATCAAGACTTGGCTGTTGTCAATAGGTGGCTAGTGCCAGCTGGGGAGCCCGTGTCTCTCTAAAGTACACATGGCTCTGCAAACGCTTCCAAAACACTGCAGAGGAAAGAACACTCCCAAACTCATTGTACGAAGCCATCCACCTGATCCCCAAACCAGACAAAGATACTACAAGAAAAGAAAACTGGAGAGCAATATCACCGATGAACTTAGATGCAAAAATCCTCAACAAGATACTAGCCAACAGACTCCAACATGACATTAAAAGGATCACACACCATGACACTGTGTTTTTACTTTCAAGTCTTGGCTCTTGTCAATAGGTGTGCAGGGGTCGCTGGCCAGCCCGGGTCTCCCCAATTGATACTTTACTGCGCAAAGACAGCCAGGAGGTGGATTGCCACATCATGTGGCCGGCTCTCTGGTTTTGTTTTTCTTTGGCAGGAATCTCTTGATTGTTTTCAGTGGTGCCTGTTACCAGGGTGCAATACCACCAGTGGCTTAGGAGGCTTCCCTTTTCTCCAGGCCCTCTCCCAAAGGTATTGCTTCCAGACGTATTGACACTGGCAATCCTAACAGCTGCCAGGTGAAACCGCAAAGGCGTTTCAATTTCCATTTCTCCCATTCGCATGGTCGTGGAGCATATTTCCTGGGCCTTTCTTAGAAAACAACACAAAGGAAAACAAAACACGCATGGTGAATTCAACTTACCTCTTGAAACCGCCTGTTGCAAGTCAATCCTGTTTCGGGCTCTTTTCCAGTGCCTATCCCCAGGACATTTTTGCAGCGGGGGTGTCAATTACAACCCCGCTGGCCTTTTGAACAGGAAGGGCTGCTGAGCTCCCTTTGGAACGTTGTAGTTACAGGACGCGGCCACAAGGCGGCAGCATTTTCCCACAGCTGGTCGGATTCCCCAGGAATGCAGACCTTGCGCACATGCGTGTTCTTCGAATATGAATTAGAGTGGAACGTGTCCGGACAGACACCTAAGGGCTTGTGTCTCACTCCTTCTCCCACTTATCCTTCCCACTCTCGATTCATCTCACCCCCTGCAATCCACTCCTGATGCTGTTGTCGGAGGCAAGTGGGGTGACTCTAAGGAAGGAGGTGAATGGCGGGAACCCCACCAGCAGGAGACCTGGACACCAGGTGATGTTTGAACGCTGTTGTGCATGTCGGACCACCATCCTCTGGCTGCAGCGGGCTTGGCTTAGCTGCAGGAGGGCACACCTACATCTAGAGAGACTGCTGCCAACCAGAGGGGACCAGGCACCACAGGTCCAAAGGGGTTAATTCTCTGGTGCGCCCCCCCCGCCCCGACCTGCCTCACTGTGACCACACTCCAACTTTGGTGCCCAAGCCTGCTCACGCTCCAGGGAAGTGACACCCGCACACCTCTCTGAGGCCTGAGAGGGACGTACTGGACCTCGATCATTTTGGTTTTTATAGAGTTTCTAATTTCTGTCCGTGTCTAGTGAATTTACAATGCTGTATTGACTTTCGCTGTGCAGCAGCTTGATTCAGTTCTCCGTGTATGTATATATATACACATCCATTCTCTTTCGCATTCTCTTCCCACGTAGCTTACTCCAGGGTGGTGCCGACCTCTCCCTGTGCTTTGTAGTAGGTGGTTGTGGATCGTCTGCTTTATACATATTAGAATGCATGTGTTAATCCCACCCTCCTCATTCAACCCACCTCCGCATGCCTTTGCCCTCTCGAAACCCTGTACTTGCGTTCTAAATCTGTGACTCTGTTTGTGCTTTCTACTTTCTTGGTATCGACTTTGAGATGCCACCTATACGTGCTATCGTTGGAATTTTCTCTTTCTCTGTTGGACGTTGCATGCTGAGTACAGGGTACTCCGGATCTATCGAAGATGCTGGAAATGGCAGGATTTTATTCTGTTTCATGGCTGAGCAGTATTCCATGCTCTATGTGTACCATCTCTTCACTTTCCATTCATCTGGGGATGGACATTGTGTTTTTACTATCAAGACTTGGCTGTTGTCAATAGGTGGCTAGTGCCAGCTGGGGAGCCCGTGTCTCTCTAAAGTACACATGGCTCTGCAAACGCTTCCAAAACACTGCAGAGGAAAGAACACTCCCAAACTCATTGTACGAAGCCATCCACCTGATCCCCAAACCAGACAAAGATACTACAAGAAAAGAAAACTGGAGAGCAATATCACCGATGAACTTAGATGCAAAAATCCTCAACAAGATACTAGCCAACAGACTCCAACATGACATTAAAAGGATCACACACCATGACACTGTGTTTTTACTTTCAAGTCTTGGCTCTTGTCAATAGGTGTGCAGGGGTCGCTGGCCAGCCCGGGTCTCCCCAATTGATA
The DNA here is from genome assembly GCF_030028045.1 of Hippopotamus amphibius kiboko. Lineage (NCBI taxonomy): Eukaryota > Metazoa > Chordata > Mammalia > Artiodactyla > Hippopotamidae > Hippopotamus > Hippopotamus amphibius. The sequence goes on along the minus strand of NC_080191.1, from coordinate 95,443,696 downwards.
CTTTACTGCGCAAAGACAGCCAGGAGGTGGATTGCCACATCATGTGGCCGGCTCTCTGGTTTTGTTTTTCTTTGGCAGGAATCTCTTGATTGTTTTCAGTGGTGCCTGTTACCAGGGTGCAATACCACCAGTGGCTTAGGAGGCTTCCCTTTTCTCCAGGCCCTCTCCCAAAGGTATTGCTTCCAGACGTATTGACACTGGCAATCCTAACAGCTGCCAGGTGAAACCGCAAAGGCGTTTCAATTTCCATTTCTCCCATTCGCATGGTCGTGGAGCATATTTCCTGGGCCTTTCTTAGAAAACAACACAAAGGAAAACAAAACACGCATGGTGAATTCAACTTACCTCTTGAAACCGCCTGTTGCAAGTCAATCCTGTTTCGGGCTCTTTTCCAGTGCCTATCCCCAGGACATTTTTGCAGCGGGGGTGTCAATTACAACCCCGCTGGCCTTTTGAACAGGAAGGGCTGCTGAGCTCCCTTTGGAACGTTGTAGTTACAGGACGCGGCCACAAGGTGGCAGCATTTTCCCACAGCTGGTCGGATTCCCCAGGAATGCAGACCTTGCGCACATGCGTGTTCTTCGAATATGAATTAGAGTGGAACGTGTCCGGACAGACACCTAAGGGCTTGTGTCTCACTCCTTCTCCCACTTATCCTTCCCACTCTCGATTCATCTCACCCCCTGCAATCCACTCCTGATGCTGTTGTCGGAGGCAAGTGGGGTGACTCTAAGGAAGGAGGTGAATGGCGGGAACCCCACCAGCAGGAGACCTGGACACCAGGTGATGTTTGAACGCTGTTGTGCATGTCGGACCACCATCCTCTGGCTGCAGCGGGCTTGGCTTAGCTGCAGGAGGGCACACCTACATCTAGAGAGACTGCTGCCAACCAGAGGGGACCAGGCACCACAGGTCCAAAGGGGTTAATTCTCTGGTGCGCCCCCCCCGCCCCGACCTGCCTCACTGTGACCACACTCCAACTTTGGTGCCCAAGCCTGCTCACGCTCCAGGGAAGTGACACCCGCACACCTCTCTGAGGCCTGAGAGGGACGTACTGGACCTCGATCATTTTGGGTTTTATAGAGTTTCTAATTTCTGTCCGTGTCTAGTGAATTTACAATGCTGTATTGACTTTCGCTGTGCAGCACCTTGATTCAGTTCTCCGTGTATGTATATATATACACATCCATTCTCTTTCGCATTCTCTTCCCACGTAGCTTACTCCAGGGTGGTGCCGACCTCTCCCTGTGCTTTGTAGTAGGTGGTTGTGGATCGTCTGCTTTATACATATTAGAATGCATGTGTTAATCCCACCCTCCTCATTCAACCCACCTCCGCATGCCTTTGCCCTCTCGAAACCCTGTACTTGCGCTCTAAATCTGTGACTCTGTTTGTGCTTTCTACTTTCTTGGTATCGACTTTGAGATGCCACCTATACGTGCTATCGTTGGAATTTTCTCTTTCTCTGTTGGACGTTGCATGCTGAGTACAGGGTACTCCGGATCTATCGAAGATGCTGGAAATGGCAGGATTTTATTCTGTTTCATGGCTGAGCAGTATTCCATGCTCTATGTGTACCATCTCTTCCCTTTCCATTCATCTGGGGATGGACATTGTGTTTTTACTATCAAGACTTGGCTGTTGTCAATAGGTGGCTAGTGCCAGCTGGGGAGCCCGTGTCTCTCTAAAGTACACATGGCTCTGCAAACGCTTCCAAAACACTGCAGAGGAAAGAACACTCCCAAACTCATTGTACGAAGCCATCCACCTGATCCCCAAACCAGACAAAGATACTACAAGAAAAGAAAACTGGAGAGCAATATCACCGATGAACTTAGATGCAAAAATCCTCAACAAGATACTAGCCAACAGACTCCAACATGACATTAAAAGGATCACACACCATGACACTGTGTTTTTACTTTCAAGTCTTGGCTCTTGTCAATAGGTGTGCAGGGGTCGCTGGCCAGCCCGGGTCTCCCCAATTGATACTTTACTGCGCAAAGACAGCCAGGAGGTGGATTGCCACATCATGTGGCCGGCTCTCTGGTTTTGTTTTTCTTTGGCAGGAATCTCTTGATTGTTTTCAGTGGTGCCTGTTACCAGGGTGCAATACCACCAGTGGCTTAGGAGGCTTCCCTTTTCTCCAGGCCCTCTCCCAAAGGTATTGCTTCCAGACGTATTGACACTGGCAATCCTAACAGCTGCCAGGTGAAACCGCAAAGGCGTTTCAATTTCCATTTCTCCCATTCGCATGGTCGTGGAGCATATTTCCTGGGCCTTTCTTAGAAAACAACACAAAGGAAAACAAAACACGCATGGTGAATTCAACTTACCTCTTGAAACCGCCTGTTGCAAGTCGATCCTGTTTCGGGCTCTTTTCCAGTGCCTATCCCCAGGACATTTTTGCAGCGGGGGTGTCAATTACAACCCCGCTGGCCTTTTGAACAGGAAGGGCTGCTGAGCTCCCTTTGGAACGTTGTAGTTACAGGACGCGGCCACAAGGCGGCAGCATTTTCCCACAGCTGGTCGGATTCCCCAGGAATGCAGACCTTGCGCACATGCGTGTTCTTCGAATATGAATTAGAGTGGAACGTGTCCGGACAGACACCTAAGGGCTTGTGTCTCACTCCTTCTCCCACTTATCCTTCCCACTCTCGATTCATCTCACCCCCTGCAATCCACTCCTGATGCTGTTGTCGGAGGCAAGTGGGGTGACTCTAAGGAAGGAGGTGAATGGCGGGAACCCCACCAGCAGGAGACCTGGACACCAGGTGATGTTTGAACGCTGTTGTGCATGTCGGACCACCATCCTCTGGCTGCAGTGGGCTTGGCTTAGCTGCAGGAGGGCACACCTACATCTAGAGAGACTGCTGCCAACCAGAGGGGACCAGGCACCACAGGTCCAAAGGGGTTAATTCTCTGGTGCGCCCCCCCCGCCCCGACCTGCCTCACTGTGACCACACTCCAACTTTGGTGCCCAAGCCTGCTCACGCTCCAGGGAAGTGACACCCGCACACCTCTCTGAGGCCTGAGAGGGACGTACTGGACCTCGATCATTTTGGTTTTTATAGAGATTCTAATTTCTGTCCGTGTCTAGTGAATTTACAATGCTGTATTGACTTTCGCTGTGCAGCAGCTTGATTCAGTTCTCCGTGTATGTATATATATACACATCCATTCTCTTTCGCATTCTCTTCCCACGTAGCTTACTCCAGGGTGGTGCCGACCTCTCCCTGTGCTTTGTAGTAGGTGGTTGTGGATCGTCTGCTTTATACATATTAGAATGCATGTGTTAATCCCACCCTCCTCATTCAACCCACCTCCGCATGCCTTTGCCCTCTCGAAACCCTGTACTTGCGTTCTAAATCTGTGACTCTGTTTGTGCTTTCTACTTTCTTGGTATCGACTTTGAGATGCCACCTATACGTGCTATCGTTGGAATTTTCTCTTTCTCTGTTGGACGTTGCATGCTGAGTACAGGGTACTCCGGATCTATCGAAGATGCTGGAAATGGCAGGATTTTATTCTGTTTCATGGCTGAGCAGTATTCCATGCTCTATGTGTACCATCTCTTCACTTTCCATTCATCTGGGGATGGACATTGTGTTTTTACTATCAAGACTTGGCTGTTGTCAATAGGTGGCTAGTGCCAGCTGGGGAGCCCGTGTCTCTCTAAAGTACACATGGCTCTGCAAACGCTTCCAAAACACTGCAGAGGAAAGAACACTCCCAAACTCATTGTACGAAGCCATCCACCTGATCCCCAAACCAGACAAAGATACTACAAGAAAAGAAAACTGGAGAGCAATATCACCGATGAACTTAGATGCAAAAATCCTCAACAAGATACTAGCCAACAGACTCCAACATGACATTAAAAGGATCACACACCATGACACTGTGTTTTTACTTTCAAGTCTTGGCTCTTGTCAATAGGTGTGCAGGGGTCGCTGGCCAGCCCGGGTCTCCCCAATTGATACTTTACTGCGCAAAGACAGCCAGGAGGTGGATTGCCACATCATGTGGCCGGCTCTCTGGTTTTGTTTTTCTTTGGCAGGAATCTCTTGATTGTTTTCAGTGGTGCCTGTTACCAGGGTGCAATACCACCAGTGGCTTAGGAGGCTTCCCTTTTTTCCAGGCCCTCTCCCAAAGGTATTGCTTCCAGACGTATTGACACTGGCAATCCTAACAGCTGCCAGGTGAAACCGCAAAGGCGTTTCAATTTCCATTTCTCCCATTCGCATGGTCGTGGAGCATATTTCCTGGGCCTTTCTTAGAAAACAACACAAAGGAAAACAAAACACGCATGGTGAATTCAACTTACCTCTTGAAACCGCCTGTTGCAAGTCGATCCTGTTTCGGGCTCTTTTCCAGTGCCTATCCCCAGGACATTTTTGCAGCGGGGGTGTCAATTACAACCCCGCTGGCCTTTTGAACAGGAAGGGCTGCTGAGCTCCCTTTGGAACGTTGTAGTTACAGGACGCGGCCACAAGGCGGCAGCATTTTCCCACAGCTGGTCGGATTCCCCAGGAATGCAGACCTTGCGCACATGCGTGTTCTTCGAATATGAATTAGAGTGGAACGTGTCCGGACAGACACCTAAGGGCTTGTGTCTCACTCCTTCTCCCACTTATCCTTCCCACTCTCGATTCATCTCACCCCCTGCAATCCACTCCTGATGCTGTTGTCGGAGGCAAGTGGGGTGACTCTAAGGAAGGAGGTGAATGGCGGGAACCCCACCAGCAGGAGACCTGGACACCAGGTGATGTTTGAACGCTGTTGTGCATGTCGGACCACCATCCTCTGGCTGCAGCGGGCTTGGCTTAGCTGCAGGAGGGCACACCTACATCTAGAGAGACTGCTGCCAAGCAGAGGGGACCAGGCACCACAGGTCCAAAGGGGTTAATTCTCTGGTGCGCCCCCCCTGCCACGACCTGCCTCACTGTGACCACACTCCAACTTTGGTGCCCAAGCCTGCTCACGCTCCAGGGAAGTGACACCCGCACACCTCTCTGAGGCCTGAGAGGAACGTACTGGACCTCGATCATTTTGGGTTTTATAGAGTTTCTAATTTCTGTCCGTGTCTAGTGAATTTACAATGCTGTATTGACTTTCGCTGTGCAGCACCTTGATTCAGTTCTCCGTGTATGTATATATATACACATCCATTCTCTTTCACATTCTCTTCCCACGTAGCTTACTCCAGGGTGGTGCCGACCTCTCCCTGTGCTTTGTAGTAGGTGGTTGTGGATCGTCTGCTTTATACATATTAGAATGCATGTGTTAATCCCACCCTCCTCATTCAACCCACCTCCGCATGCCTTTGCCCTCTCGAAACCCTGTACTTGCGCTCTAAATCTGTGACTCTGTTTGTGCTTTCTACTTTCTTGGTATCGACTTTGAGATGCCACCTATACGTGCTATCGTTGGAATTTTCTCTTTCTCTGTTGGACGTTGCATGCTGAGTACAGGGTACTCCGGATCTATCGAAGATGCTGGAAATGGCAGGATTTTATTCTGTTTCATGGCTGAGCAGTATTCCATGCTCTATGTGTACCATCTCTTCACTTTCCATTCATCTGGGGATGGACATTGTGTTTTTACTATCAAGACTTGGCTGTTGTCAATAGGTGGCTAGTGCCAGCTGGGGAGCCCGTGTCTCTCTAAAGTACACATGGCTCTGCAAACGCTTCCAAAACACTGCAGAGGAAAGAACACTCCCAAACTCATTGTACGAAGCCATCCACCTGATCCCCAAACCAGACAAAGATACTACAAGAAAAGAAAACTGGAGAGCAATATCACCGATGAACTTAGATGCAAAAATCCTCAACAAGATACTAGCCAACAGACTCCAACATGACATTAAAAGGATCACACACCATGACACTGTGTTTTTACTTTCAAGTCTTGGCTCTTGTCAATAGGTGTGCAGGGGTTGCTGGCCAGCCCGGGTCTCCCCAATTGATACTTTACTGCGCAAAGACAGCCAGGAGGTGGATTGCCACATCATGTGGCCGGCTCTCTGGTTTTGTTTTTCTTTGGCAGGAATCTCTTGATTGTTTTCAGTGGTGCCTGTTACCAGGGTGCAATACCACCAGTGGCTTAGGAGGCTTCCCTTTTCTCCAGGCCCTCTCCCAAAGGTATTGCTTCCAGACGTATTGACACTGGCAATCCTAACAGCTGCCAGGTGAAACCGCAAAGGCGTTTCAATTTCCATTTCTCCCATTCGCATGGTCGTGGAGCATATTTCCTGGGCCTTTCTTAGAAAACAACACAAAGGAAAACAAAACACGCATGGTGAATTCAACTTACCTCTTGAAACCGCCTGTTGCAAGTCGATCCTGTTTCGGGCTCTTTTCCAGTGCCTATCCCCAGGACATTTTTGCAGCGGGGGTGTCAATTACAACCCCGCTGGCCTTTTGAACAGGAAGGGCTGCTGAGCTCCCTTTGGAACGTTGTAGTTACAGGACGCGGCCACAAGGCGGCAGCATTTTCCCACAGCTGGTCGGATTCCCCAGGAATGCAGACCTTGCGCACATGTGTGTTCTTCGAATATGAATTAGAGTGGAACGTGTCCGGACAGACACCTAAGGGCTTGTGTCTCACTCCTTCTCCCACTTATCCTTCCCACTCTCGATTCATCTCACCCCCTGCAATCCACTCCTGATGCTGTTGTCGGAGGCAAGTGGGGTGACTCTAAGGAAGGAGGTGAATGGCGGGAACCCCACCAGCAGGAGACCTGGACACCAGGTGATGTTTGAACGCTGTTGTGCATGTCGGACCACCATCCTCTGGCTGCAGCGGGCTTGGCTTAGCTGCAGGAGGGCACACCTACATCTAGAGAGACTGCTGCCAACCAGAGGGGACCAGGCACCACAGGTCCAAAGGGGTTAATTCTCTGGTGCGCCCCCCCCCGCCCCGACCTGCCTCACTGTGACCACACTCCAACTTTGGTGCCCAAGCCTGCTCACGCTCCAGGGAAGTGACACCCGCACACCTCTCTGAGGCCTGAGAGGAACGTACTGGACCTCGATCATTTTGGTTTTTATAGAGATTCTAATTTCTGTCCGTGTCTAGTGAATTTACAATGCTGTATTGACTTTCGCTGTGCAGCAGCTTGATTCAGTTCTCCGTGTATGTATATATATACACATCCATTCTCTTTCACATTCTCTTCCCACGTAGCTTACTCCAGGGTGGTGCCGACCTCTCCCTGTGCTTTGTAGTAGGTGGTTGTGGATCGTCTGCTTTATACATATTAGAATGCATGTGTTAATCCCACCCTCCTCATTCAACCCACCTCCGCATGCCTTTGCCCTCTCGAAACCCTGTACTTGCGTTCTAAATCTGTGACTCTGTTTGTGCTTTCTACTTTCTTGGTATCGACTTTGAGATGCCACCTATACGTGCTATCGTTGGAATTTTCTCTTTCTCTGTTGGACGTTGCATGCTGAGTACAGGGTACTCCGGATCTATCGAAGATGCTGGAAATGGCAGGATTTTATTCTGTTTCATGGCTGAGCAGTATTCCATGCTCTATGTGTACCATCTCTTCACTTTCCATTCATCTGGGGATGGACATTGTGTTTTTACTATCAAGACTTGGCTGTTGTCAATAGGTGGCTAGTGCCAGCTGGGGAGCCCGTGTCTCTCTAAAGTACACATGGCTCTGCAAACGCTTCCAAAACACTGCAGAGGAAAGAACACTCCCAAACTCATTGTACGAAGCCATCCACCTGATCCCCAAACCAGAAAAAGATACTACAAGAAAAGAAAACTGGAGAGCAATATCACCGATGAACTTAGATGCAAAAATCCTCAACAAGATACTAGCCAACAGACTCCAACATGACATTAAAAGGATCACACACCATGACACTGTGTTTTTACTTTCAAGTCTTGGCTCTTGTCAATAGGTGTGCAGGGGTCGCTGGCCAGCCCGGGTCTCCCCAATTGATACTTTACTGCGCAAAGACAGCCAGGAGGTGGATTGCCACATCATGTGGCCGGCTCTCTGGTTTTGTTTTTCTTTGGCAGGAATCTCTTGATTGTTTTCAGTGGTGCCTGTTACCAGGGTGCAATACCACCAGTGGCTTAGGAGGCTTCCCTTTTCTCCAGGCCCTCTCCCAAAGGTATTGCTTCCAGACGTATTGACACTGGCAATCCTAACAGCTGCCAGGTGAAACCGCAAAGGCGTTTCAATTTCCATTTCTCCCATTCGCATGGTCGTGGAGCATATTTCCTGGGCCTTTCTTAGAAAACAACACAAAGGAAAACAAAACACGCATGGTGAATTCAACTTACCTCTTGAAACCGCCTGTTGCAAGTCGATCCTGTTTCGGGCTCTTTTCCAGTGCCTATCCCCAGGACATTTTTGCAGCGGGGGTGTCAATTACAACCCCGCTGGCCTTTTGAACAGGAAGGGCTGCTGAGCTCCCTTTGGAACGTTGTAGTTACAGGACGCGGCCACAAGGCGGCAGCATTTTCCCACAGCTGGTCGGATTCCCCAGGAATGCAGACCTTGCGCACATGCGTGTTCTTCGAATATGAATTAGAGTGGAACGTGTCCGGACAGACACCTAAGGGCTTGTGTCTCACTCCTTCTCCCACTTATCCTTCCCACTCTCGATTCATCTCACCCCCTGCAATCCACTCCTGATGCTGTTGTCGGAGGCAAGTGGGGTGACTCTAAGGAAGGAGGTGAATGGCGGGAACCCCACCAGCAGGAGACCTGGACACCAGGTGATGTTTGAACGCTGTTGTGCATGTCGGACCACCATCCTCTGGCTGCAGCGGGCTTGGCTTAGCTGCAGGAGGGCACACCTACATCTAGAGAGACTGCTGCCAACCAGAGGGGACCAGGCACCACAGGTCCAAAGGGGTTAATTCTCTGGTGCGCCCCCACCCCCCCGCCCCGACCTACCTCACTGTGACCACACTGCAACTTTGGTGCCCAAGCCTGCTCACGCTCCAGGGAAGTGACACCCGCACACCTCTCTGAGGCCTGAGAGGAACGTACTGGACCTCGATCATTTTGGTTTTTATAGAGTTTCTAATTTCTGTCTGTGTCTAGTGAATTTACAATGCTGTATTGACTTTTGCTGTGCAGCAGCTTGATTCAGTTCTCCGTGTATGTATATATATACACATCCATTCTCTTTCACATTCTCTTCCCACGTAGCTTACTCCAGGGTGGTGCCGACCTCTCCCTGTGCTTTGTAGTAGGTGGTTGTGGATCGTCTGCTTTATACATATTAGAATGCATGTGTTAATCCCACCCTCCTCATTCAACCCACCTCCGCATGCCTTTGCCCTCTCGAAACCCTGTACTTGCGTTCTAAATCTGTGACTCTGTTTGTGCTTTCTACTTTCTTGGTATCGACTTTGAGATGCCACCTATACGTGCTATCGTTGGAATTTTCTCTCTCTGTTGGACGTTGCATGCTGAGTACAGGGTACTCCGGATCTATCGAAGATGCTGGAAATGGCAGGATTTTATTCTGTTTCATGGCTGAGCAGTATTCCATGCTCTATGTGTACCATCTCTTCACTTTCCATTCATCTGGGGATGGACATTGTGTTTTTACTATCAAGACTTGGCTGTTGTCAATAGGTGGCTAGTGCCAGCTGGGGAGCCCGTGTCTCTCTAAAGTACACATGGCTCTGCAAACGCTTCCAAAACACTGCAGAGGAAAGAACACTCCCAAACTCATTGTACGAAGCCATCCACCTGATCCCCAAACCAGACAAAGATACTACAAGAAAAGAAAACTGGAGAGCAATATCACCGATGAACGTAGATGCAAAAATCCTCAACAAGATACTAGCCAACAGACTCCAACATGACATTAAAAGGATCACACACCATGACACTGTGTTTTTACTTTCAAGTCTTGGCTCTTGTCAATAGGTGTGCAGGGGTCGCTGGCCAGCCCGGGTCTCCCCAATTGATACTTTACTGCGCAAAGACAGCCAGGAGGTGGATTGCCACATCATGTGGCCTGCTCTCTGGTTTTGTTTTTCTTTGGCAGGAATCTCTTGATTGTTTTCAGTGGTGCCTGTTACCAGGGTGCAATACCACCAGTGGCTTAGGAGGCTTCCCTTTTCTCCAGGCCCTCTCCCAAAGGTATTGCTTCCAGACGTATTGACACTGGCAATCCTAACAGCTGCCAGGTGAAACCGCAAAGGCGTTTCAATTTCCATTTCTCCCATTCGCATGGTCGTGGAGCATATTTCCTGGGCCTTTCTTAGAAAACAACACAAAGGAAAACAAAACACGCATGGTGAATTCAACTTACCTCTTGAAACCGCCTGTTGCAAGTCGATCCTGTTTCAGGCTCTTTTCCAGTGCCTATCCCCAGGACATTTTTGCAGCGGGGGTGTCAATTACAACCCCGCTGGCCTTTTGAACAGGAAGGGCTGCTGAGCTCCCTTTGGAACGTTGTAGTTACAGGACGCGGCCACAAGGCGGCAGCATTTTCCCACAGCTGGTCGGATTCCCCAGGAATGCAGACCTTGCGCACATGCGTGTTCTTCGAATATGAATTAGAGTGGAACGTGTCCGGACAGACACCTAAGGGCTTGTGTCTCACTCCTTCTCCCACTTATCCTTCCCACTCTCGATTCATCTCACCCCCTGCAATCCACTCCTGATGCTGTTGTCGGAGGCAAGTGGGGTGACTCTAAGGAAGGAGGTGAATGGCGGGAACCCCACCAGCAGGAGACCTGGACACCAGGTGATGTTTGAACGCTGTTGTGCATGTCGGACCACCATCCTCTGGCTGCAGCGGGCTTGGCTTAGCTGCAGGAGGGCACACCTACATCTAGAGAGACTGCTGCCAACCAGAGGGGATCAGGCACCACAGGTCCAAAGGGGTTAATTCTCTGGTGCGCCCCCACCCCCCTGCCCCGACCTACCTCACTGTGACCACACTGCAACTTTGGTGCCCAAGCCTGCTCACGCTCCAGGGAAGTGACACCCGCACACCTCTCTGAGGCCTGAGAGGAACGTACTGGACCTCGATCATTTTGGTTTTTATAGAGTTTCTAATTTCTGTCTGTGTCTAGTGAATTTACAATGCTGTATTGACTTTCGCTGTGCAGCACCTTGATTCAGTTCTCCGTGTATGTATATATATACACATCCATTCTCTTTCACATTCTCTTCCCACGTAGCTTACTCCATGGTGGTGCCGACCTCTCCCTGTGCTTTGTAGTAGGTGGTTGTGGATCGTCTGCTTTATACATATTAGAATGCATGTGTTAATCCCACCCTCCTCATTCAACCCACCTCCGCATGCCTTTGCCCTCTCGAAACCCTGTACTTGCGTTCTAAATCTGTGACTCTGTTTGTGCTTTCTACTTTCTTGGTATCGACTTTGAGATGCCACCTATACGTGCTATCGTTGGAATTTTCTCTCTCTGTTGGACGTTGCATGCTGAGTACAGGGTACTCCGGATCTATCGAAGATGCTGGAAATGGCAGGATTTTATTCTGTTTCATGGCTGAGCAGTATTCCATGCTCTATGTGTACCATCTCTTCACTTTCCATTCATCTGGGGATGGACATTGTGTTTTTACTATCAAGACTTGGCTGTTGTCAATAGGTGGCTAGTGCCAGCTGGGGAGCCCGTGTCTCTCTAAAGTACACATGGCTCTGCAAACGCTTCCAAAACACTGCAGAGGAAAGAACACTCCCAAACTCATTGTACGAAGCCATCCACCTGATCCCCAAACCAGACAAAGATACTACAAGAAAAGAAAACTGGAGAGCAATATCACCGATGAACTTAGATGCAAAAATCCTCAACAAGATACTAGCCAACAGACTCCAACATGACATTAAAAGGATCACACACCATGACACTGTGTTTTTACTTTCAAGTCTTGGCTCTTGTCAATAGGTGTGCAGGGGTCGCTGGCCAGCCCGGGTCTCCCCAATTGATACTTTACTGCGCAAAGACAGCCAGGAGGTGGATTGCCACATCATGTGGCCAGCTCTCTGGTTTTGTTTTTCTTTGGCAGGAATCTCTTGATTGTTTTCAGTGGTGCCTGTTACCAGGGTGCAATACCACCAGTGGCTTAGGAGGCTTCCCTTTTCTCCAGGCCCTCTCCCAAAGGTATTGCTTCCAGACGTATTGACACTGGCAATCCTAACAGCTGCCAGGTGAAACCGCAAAGGCGTTTCAATTTCCATTTCTCCCATTCGCATGGTCGTGGAGCATATTTCCTGGGCCTTTCTTAGAAAACAACACAAAGGAAAACAAAACTCGCATGGTGAATTCAATTTACCTCTTGAAACCGCCTGTTGCAAGTCGATCCTGTTTCGGGCTCTTTTCCAGTGCCTATCCCCAGGACATTTTTGCAGCGGGGGTGTCAATTACAACCCCGCTGGCCTTTTGAACAGGAAGGGCTGCTGAGCTCCCTTTGGAACGTTGTAGTTACAGGACGCGGCCACAAGGCGGCAGCATTTTCCCACAGCTGGTCGGATTCCCCAGGAATGCAGACCTTGCGCACATGCGTGTTCTTCGAATATGAATTAGAGTGGAACGTGTCCGGACAGACACCTAAGGGCTTGTGTCTCACTCCTTCTCCCACTTATCCTTCCCACTCTCGATTCATCTCACCCCCTGCAATCCACTCCTGATGAGGCTGTTGTCGGAGGCAAGTGGGGTGACTCTAAGGAAGGAGGTGAATGGCAGGAACCCCACCAGCAGGAGACCTGGACACCAGGTGATGTTTGAACGCTGTTGTGCATGTCGGACCACCATCCTCTGGCTGCAGCGGGCTTGGCTTAGCTGCAGGAGGGCACACGTACATCTAGAGAGACTGCTGCCAACCAGAGGGGACCAGGCACCACAGGTCCAAAGGGGTTAATTCTCTGGTGCGCCCCCCCCCCCGCCCCGACCTGCCTCACTGTGACCACACTCCAACTTTGGTGCCCAAGCCTGCTCACGCTCCAGGGAAGTGACACCCGCACACCTCTCTGAGGCCTGAGAGGAACGTACTGGACCTCGATCATTTTGGTTTTTATAGAGTTTCTAATTTCTGTCCGTGTCTAGTGAATTTACAATGCTGTATTGACTTTCGCTGTGCAGCACCTTGATTCAGTTCTCCGTGTATGTATATATATACACATCCATTCTCTTTCACATTCTCTTCCCACGTAGCTTACTCCAGGGTGGTGCCGACCTCTCCCTGTGCATTGTAGTAGGTGGTTGAGGATTGTCTGCTTTATACATATTAGAATGCATGTGTTAATCCCACCCTCCTCATTCAACCCACCTCCGCATGCTTTTGCCCTCTCGAAACCCTGTACTTGCGTTCTAAATCTGTGACTCTGTTTGTGCTTTCTACTTTCTTGGTATCGACTTTGAGATGCCACCTATACGTGCTATCGTTGGAATTTTCTCTCTCTGTTGGACGTTGCATGCTGAGTACAGGGTACTCCGGATCTATCGAAGATGCTGGAAATGGCAGGATTTTATTCTGTTTCATGGCTGAGCAGTATTCCATGCTCTATGTGTACCATCTCTTCACTTTCCATTCATCTGGGGATGGACATTGTGTTTTTACTATCAAGACTTGGCTGTTGTCAATAGGTGGCTAGTGCCAGCTGGGGAGCCCGTGTCTCTCTAAAGTACACATGGCTCTGCAAACGCTTCCAAAACACTGCAGAGGAAAGAACACTCCCAAACTCATTGTACGAAGCCATCCACCTGATCCCCAAACCAGACAAAGATACTACAAGAAAAGAAAACTGGAGAGCAATATCACCGATGAACGTAGATGCAAAAATCCTCAACAAGATACTAGCCAACAGACTCCAACATGACATTAAAAGGATCACACACCATGACACTGTGTTTTTACTTTCAAGTCTTGGCTCTTGTCAATAGGTGTGCAGGGGTCGCTGGCCAGCCCGGGTCTCCCCAATTGATACTTTACTGCGCAAAGACAGCCAGGAGGTGGATTGCCACATCATGTGGCCTGCTCTCTGGTTTTGTTTTTCTTTGGCAGGAATCTCTTGATTGTTTTCAGTGGTGCCTGTTACCAGGGTGCAATACCACCAGTGGCTTAGGAGGCTTCCCTTTTCTCCAGGCCCTCTCCCAAAGGTATTGCTTCCAGACGTATTGACACTGGCAATCCTAACAGCTGCCAGGTGAAACCGCAAAGGCGTTTCAATTTCCATTTCTCCCATTCGCATGGTCGTGGAGCATATTTCCTGGGCCTTTCTTAGAAAACAACACAAAGGAAAACAAAACACGCATGGTGAATTCAACTTACCTCTTGAAACCGCCTGTTGCAAGTCGATCCTGTTTCGGGCTCTTTTCCAGTGCCTATCCCCAGGACATTTTTGCAGCGGGGGTGTCAATTACAACCCCGCTGGCCTTTTGAACAGGAAGGGCTGCTGAGCTCCCTTTGGAACGTTGTAGTTACAGGACGCGGCCACAAGGCGGCAGCATTTTCCCACAGCTGGTCGGATTCCCCAGGAATGCAGACCTTGCGCACATGCGTGTTCTTCGAATATGAATTAGAGTGGAACGTGTCCGGACAGACACCTAAGGGCTTGTGTCTCACTCCTTCTCCCACTTATCCTTCCCACTCTCGATTCATCTCACCCCCTGCAATCCACTCCTGATGCTGTTGTCGGAGGCAAGTGGGGTGACTCTAAGGAAGGAGGTGAATGGCGGGAACCCCACCAGCAGGAGACCTGGACACCAGGTGATGTTTGAACGCTGTTGTGCATGTCGGACCACCATCCTCTGGCTGCAGCGGGCTTGGCTTAGCTGCAGGAGGGCACACCTACATCTAGAGAGACTGCTGCCAACCAGAGGGGATCAGGCACCACAGGTCCAAAGGGGTTAATTCTCTGGTGCGCCCCCACCCCCCTGCCCCGACCTACCTCACTGTGACCACACTGCAACTTTGGTGCCCAAGCCTGCTCACGCTCCAGGGAAGTGACACCCGCACACCTCTCTGAGGCCTGAGAGGAACGTACTGGACCTCGATCATTTTGGTTTTTATAGAGTTTCTAATTTCTGTCTGTGTCTAGTGAATTTACAATGCTGTATTGACTTTCGCTGTGCAGCACCTTGATTCAGTTCTCCGTGTATGTATATATATACACATCCATTCTCTTTCACATTCTCTTCCCACGTAGCTTACTCCAGGGTGGTGCCGACCTCTCCCTGTGCTTTGTAGTAGGTGGTTGTGGATCGTCTGCTTTATACATATTAGAATGCATGTGTTAATCCCACCCTCCTCATTCAACCCACCTCCGCATGCCTTTGCCCTCTCGAAACCCTGTACTTGCGTTCTAAATCTGTGACTCTGTTTGTGCTTTCTACTTTCTTGGTATCGACTTTGAGATGCCACCTATACGTGCTATCGTTGGAATTTTCTCTCTCTGTTGGACGTTGCATGCTGAGTACAGGGTACTCCGGATCTATCGAAGATGCTGGAAATGGCAGGATTTTATTCTGTTTCATGGCTGAGCAGTATTCCATGCTCTATGTGTACCATCTCTTCACTTTCCATTCATCTGGGGATGGACATTGTGTTTTTACTATCAAGACTTGGCTGTTGTCAATAGGTGGCTAGTGCCAGCTGGGGAGCCCGTGTCTCTCTAAAGTACACATGGCTCTGCAAACGCTTCCAAAACACTGCAGAGGAAAGAACACTCCCAAACTCATTGTACGAAGCCATCCACCTGATCCCCAAACCAGACAAAGATACTACAAGAAAAGAAAACTGGAGAGCAATATCACCGATGAACTTAGATGCAAAAATCCTCAACAAGATACTAGCCAACAGACTCCAACATGACATTAAAAGGATCACACACCATGACACTGTGTTTTTACTTTCAAGTCTTGGCTCTTGTCAATAGGTGTGCAGGGGTCGCTGGCCAGCCCGGGTCTCCCCAATTGATACTTTACTGCGCAAAGACAGCCAGGAGGTGGATTGCCACATCATGTGGCCAGCTCTCTGGTTTTGTTTTTCTTTGGCAGGAATCTCTTGATTGTTTTCAGTGGTGCCTGTTACCAGGGTGCAATACCACCAGTGGCTTAGGAGGCTTCCCTTTTCTCCAGGCCCTCTCCCAAAGGTATTGCTTCCAGACGTATTGACACTGGCAATCCTAACAGCTGCCAGGTGAAACCGCAAAGGCGTTTCAATTTCCATTTCTCCCATTCGCATGGTCGTGGAGCATATTTCCTGGGCCTTTCTTAGAAAACAACACAAAGGAAAACAAAACTCGCATGGTGAATTCAATTTACCTCTTGAAACCGCCTGTTGCAAGTCGATCCTGTTTCGGGCTCTTTTCCAGTGCCTATCCCCAGGACATTTTTGCAGCGGGGGTGTCAATTACAACCCCGCTGGCCTTTTGAACAGGAAGGGCTGCTGAGCTCCCTTTGGAACGTTGTAGTTACAGGACGCGGCCACAAGGCGGCAGCATTTTCCCACAGCTGGTCGGATTCCCCAGGAATGCAGACCTTGCGCACATGCGTGTTCTTCGAATATGAATTAGAGTGGAACGTGTCCGGACAGACACCTAAGGGCTTGTGTCTCACTCCTTCTCCCACTTATCCTTCCCACTCTCGATTCATCTCACCCCCTGCAATCCACTCCTGATGAGGCTGTTGTCGGAGGCAAGTGGGGTGACTCTAAGGAAGGAGGTGAATGGCAGGAACCCCACCAGCAGGAGACCTGGACACCAGGTGATGTTTGAACGCTGTTGTGCATGTCGGACCACCATCCTCTGGCTGCAGCGGGCTTGGCTTAGCTGCAGGAGGGCACACCTACATCTAGAGAGACTGCTGCCAACCAGAGGGGACCAGGCACCACAGGTCCAAAGGGGTTAATTCTCTGGTGCGCCCCCCCCCCCCGCCCCGACCTGCCTCACTGTGACCACACTCCAACTTTGGTGCCCAAGCCTGCTCACGCTCCAGGGAAGTGACACCCGCACACCTCTCTGAGGCCTGAGAGGAACGTACTGGACCTCGATCATTTTGGTTTTTATAGAGTTTCTAATTTCTGTCCGTGTCTAGTGAATTTACAATGCTGTATTGACTTTCGCTGTGCAGCACCTTGATTCAGTTCTCCGTGTATGTATATATATACACATCCATTCTCTTTCACATTCTCTTCCCACGTAGCTTACTCCAGGGTGGTGCCGACCTCTCCCTGTGCATTGTAGTAGGTGGTTAAGGATTGTCTGCTTTATACATATTAGAATGCATGTGTTAATCCCACCCTCCTCATTCAACCCACCTCCGCATGCTTTTGCCCTCTCGAAACCCTGTACTTGCGTTCTAAATCTGTGACTCTGTTTGTGTTTTCTACTTTCTTGGTATCGACTTTGAGATGCCACCTATACGTGCTATCGTTGGAATTTTCTCTTTCTCTGTTGGACGTTGCATGCTGAGTACAGGGTACTCTGGATCTATCGAAGATGCTGAAAATGGCAGGATTTTATTCTGTTTCATGGCTGAGCAGTATTCCATGCTCTATGTGTACCATCTCTTCACTTTCCATTCATCTGGGGATGGACATTGTGTTTTTACTATCAAGACTTGGCTGTTGTCAATAGGTGGCTAGTGCCAGCTGGGGAGCCCGTGTCTCTCTAAAGTACACATGGCTCTGCAAACGCTTCCAAAACACTGCAGAGGAAAGAACACTCCCAAACTCATTGTACGAAGCCATCCACCTGATCCCCAAACCAGACAAAGATACTACAAGAAAAGAAAACTGGAGAGCAATATCACCGATGAACTTAGATGCAAAAATCCTCAACAAGATACTAGCCAACAGACTCCAACATGACATTAAAAGGATCACACACCATGACACTGTGTTTTTACTTTCAAGTCTTGGCTCTTGTCAATAGGTGTGCAGGGGTCGCTGGCCAGCCCGGGTCTCCCCAATTGATACTTTACTGCACAAAGAGAGCCAGGAGGTGGATTGCCACATCATGTGGCCAGCTCTCTGGTTTTGTTTTTCTTTGGCAGGAATCTCTTGATTGTTTTCAGTGGTGCCTGTTACCAGGGTGCAATACCACCAGTGGCTTAGGAGGCTTCCCTTTTCTCCAGGCCCTCTCCCAAAGGTATTGCTTCCAGACGTATTGACACTGGCAATCCTAACAGCTGCCAGGTGAAACCGCAAAGGCGTTTCAATTTCCATTTCTCCCATTCGCATGGTCGTGGAGCATATTTCCTGGGCCTTTCTTAGAAAACAACACAAAGGAAAACAAAACACGCATGGTGAATTCAACTTACCTCTTGAAACCGCCTGTTGCAAGTTGATTCTGTTTCGGGCTCTTTTCCAGTGCCTATCCCCAGGACATTTTTGCAGCGGGGGTGTCAATTACAACCCCGCTGGCCTTTTGAACAGGAAGGGCTGCTGAGCTCCCTTTGGAACGTTGTAGTTACAGGACGCGGCCACAAGGCGGCAGCATTTTCCCACAGCTGGTCGGATTCCCCAGGAATGCAGACCTTGCGCACATGCGTGTTCTTCGAATATGAATTAGAGTGGAACGTGTCCGGACAGACACCTAAGGGCTTGTGTCTCACTCCTTCTCCCACTTATCCTTCCCACTCTCGATTCATCTCACCCCCTGCAATCCACTCCTGATGCTGTTGTCGGAGGCAAGTGGGGTGACTCTAAGGAAGGAGGTGAATGGCGGGAACCCCACCAGCAGGAGACCTGGACACCAGGTGATGTTTGAACGCTGTTGTGCATGTCGGACCACCATCCTCTGGCTGCAGCGGGCTTGGCTTAGCTGCAGGAGGGCACACCTACATCTAGAGAGACTGCTGCCAACCAGAGGGGACCAGGCACCACAGGTCCAAAGGGGTTAATTCTCTGGTGCGCCCCCCCCCGCCCCGACCTGCCTCACTGTGACCACACTCCAACTTTGGTGCCCAAGCCTGCTCACGCTCCAGGGAAGTGACACCCGCACACCTCTCTGAGGCCTGAGAGGAACGTACTGGACCTCGATCATTTTGGTTTTTATAGAGTTTCTAATTTCTGTCCGTGTCTAGTGAATTTACAATGCTGTATTGACTTTCGCTGTGCAGCAGCTTGATTCAGTTCTCCGTGTATGTATATATATACACATCCATTCTCTTTCACATTCTCTTCCCACGTAGCTTACTCCAGGGTGGTGCCGACCTCTCCCTGTGCTTTGTAGTAGGTGGTTGTGGATCGTCTGCTTTATACATATTAGAATGCATGTGTTAATCCCACCCTCCTCATTCAACCCACCTCCGCATGCCTTTGCCCTCTCGAAACCCTGTACTTGCGTTCTAAATCTGTGACTCTGTTTGTGCTTTCTACTTTCTTGGTATCGACTTTGAGATGCCACCTATACGTGCTATCGTTGGAATTTTCTCTTTCTCTGTTGGACGTTGCATGCTGAGTACAGGGTACTCCGGATCTATCGAAGATGCTGGAAATGGCAGGATTTTATTCTGTTTCATAGCTGAGCAGTATTCCATGCTCTATGTGTACCATCTCTTCACTTTCCATTCATCTGGGGATGGACATTGTGTTTTTACTATCAAGACTTGGCTGTTGTCAATAGGTGGCTAGTGCCAGCTGGGGAGCCCGTGTCTCTCTAAAGTACACATGGCTCTGCAAACGCTTCCAAAACACTGCAGAGGAAAGAACACTCCCAAACTCATTGTACGAAGCCATCCACCTGATCCCCAAACCAGACAAAGATACTACAAGAAAAGAAAACTGGAGAGCAATATCACCGATGAACTTAGATGCAAAAATCCTCAACAAGATACTAGCCAACAGACTCCAACATGACATTAAAAGGATCACACACCATGACACTGTGTTTTTACTTTCAAGTCTTGGCTCTTGTCAATAGGTGTGCAGGGGTCGCTGGCCAGCCCGGGTCTCCCCAATTGATACTTTACTGCGCAAAGACAGCCAGGAGGTGGATTGCCACATCATGTGGCCGGCTCTCTGGTTTTGTTTTTCTTTGGCAGGAATCTCTTGATTGTTTTCAGTGGTGCCTGTTACCAGGGTGCAATACCACCAGTGGCTTAGGAGGCTTCCCTTTTCTCCAGGCCCTCTCCCAAAGGTATTGCTTCCAGACGTATTGACACTGGCAATCCTAACAGCTGCCAGGTGAAACCGCAAAGGCGTTTCAATTTCCATTTCTCCCATTCGCATGGTCGTGGAGCATATTTCCTGGGCCTTTCTTAGAAAACAACACAAAGGAAAACAAAACACGCATGGTGAATTCAACTTACCTCTTGAAACCGCCTGTTGCAAGTCGATCCTGTTTCGGGCTCTTTTCCAGTGCCTATCCAGCGGACATTTTTGCAGCGGGGGTGTCAATTACAACCCCGCTGGCCTTTTGAACAGGAAGGGCTGCTGAGCTCCCTTTGGAACGTTGTAGTTACAGGACGCGGCCACAAGGCGGCAGCATTTTCCCACAGCTGGTCGGATTCCCCAGGAATGCAGACCTTGCGCACATGCGTGTTCTTCGAATATGAATTAGAGTGGAACGTGTCCGGACAGACACCTAAGGGCTTGTGTCTCACTCCTTCTCCCACTTATCCTTCCCACTCTCGATTCATCTCACCCCCTGCAATCCACTCCTGATGCTGTTGTCGGAGGCAAGTGGGGTGACTCTAAGGAAGGAGGTGAATGGCGGGAACCCCACCAGCAGGAGACCTGGACACCAGGTGATGTTTGAACGCTGTTGTGCATGTCGGACCACCATCCTCTGGCTGCAGCGGGCTTGGCTTAGCTGCAGGAGGGCACACCTACATGTAGAGAGACTGCTGCCAACCAGAGGGGACCAGGCACCACAGGTCCAAAGGGGTTAATTCTCTGGTGCGCCCCCCCCCGCCCCGACCTGCCTCACTGTGACCACACTCCAACTTTGGTGCCCAAGCCTGCTCACGCTCCAGGGAAGTGACACCCGCACACCTCTCTGAGGCCTGAGAGGAACGTACTGGACCTCGATCATTTTGGTTTTTATAGAGATTCTAATTTCTGTCCGTGTCTAGTGAATTTACAATGCTGTATTGACTTTCGCTGTGCAGCAGCTTGATTCAGTTCTCCGTGTATGTATATATATACACATCCATTCTCTTTCACATTCTCTTCCCACGTAGCTTACTCCAGGGTGGTGCCGACCTCTCCCTGTGCTTTGTAGTAGGTGGTTGTGGATCGTCTGCTTTATACATATTAGAATGCATGTGTTAATCCCACCCTCCTCATTCAACCCACCTCCGCATGCCTTTGCCCTCTCGAAACCCTGTACTTGCGTTCTAAATCTGTGACTCTGTTTGTGCTTTCTACTTTCTTGGTATCGACTTTGAGATGCCACCTATACGTGCTATCGTTGGAATTTTCTCTTTCTCTGTTGGACGTTGCATGCTGAGTACAGGGTACTCCGGATCTATCGAAGATGCTGGAAATGGCAGGATTTTATTCTGTTTCATGGCTGAGCACTATTCCATGCTCTATGTGTACCATCTCTTCACTTTCCATTCATCTGGGGATGGACATTGTGTTTTTACTATCAAGACTTGGCTGTTGTCAATAGGTGGCTAGTGCCAGCTGGGGAGCCCGTGTCTCTCTAAAGTACACATGGCTCTGCAAACGCTTCCAAAACACTGCAGAGGAAAGAACACTCCCAAACTCATTGTACGAAGCCATCCACCTGATCCCCAAACCAGACAAAGATACTACAAGAAAAGAAAACTGGAGAGCAATATCACCGATGAACTTAGATGCAAAAATCCTCAACAAGATACTAGCCAACAGACTCCAACATGACATTAAAAGGATCACACACCATGACACTGTGTTTTTACTTTCAAGTCTTGGCTCTTGTCAATAGGTGTGCAGGGGTCGCTGGCCAGCCCGGGTCTCCCCAATTGATACTTTACTGCGCAAAGACAGCCAGGAGGTGGATTGCCACATCATGTGGCCGGCTCTCTGGTTTTGTTTTTCTTTGGCAGGAATCTCTTGATTGTTTTCAGTGGTGCCTGTTACCAGGGTGCAATACCACCAGTGGCTTAGGAGGCTTCCCTTTTTTCCAGGCCCTCTCCCAAAGGTATTGCTTCCAGACGTATTGACACTGGCAATCCTAACAGCTGCCAGGTGAAACCGCAAAGGCGTTTCAATTTCCATTTCTCCCATTCGCATGGTCGTGGAGCATATTTCCTGGGCCTTTCTTAGAAAACAACACAAAGGAAAACAAAACACGCATGGTGAATTCAACTTACCTCTTGAAACCGCCTGTTGCAAGTCAATCCTGTTTCGGGCTCTTTTCCAGTGCCTATCCCCAGGACATTTTTGCAGCGGGGGTGTCAATTACAACCCCGCTGGCCTTTTGAACAGGAAGGGCTGCTGAGCTCCCTTTGGAACGTTGTAGTTACAGGACGCGGCCACAAGGCGGCAGCATTTTCCCACAGCTGGTCGGATTCCCCAGGAATGCAGACCTTGCGCACATGCGTGTTCTTCGAATATGAATTAGAGTGGAACGTGTCCGGACAGACACCTAAGGGCTTGTGTCTCACTCCTTCTCCCACTTATCCTTCCCACTCTCGATTCATCTCACCCCCTGCAATCCACTCCTGATGCTGTTGTCGGAGGCAAGTGGGGTGACTCTAAGGAAGGAGGTGAATGGCGGGAACCCCACCAGCAGGAGACCTGGACACCAGGTGATGTTTGAACGCTGTTGTGCATGTCGGACCACCATCCTCTGGCTGCAGCGGGCTTGGCTTAGCTGCAGGAGGGCACACCTACATCTAGAGAGACTGCTGCCAAGCAGAGGGGACCAGGCACCACAGGTCCAAAGGGGTTAATTCTCTGGTGCGCCCCCCCTGCCACGACCTGCCTCACTGTGACCACACTCCAACTTTGGTGCCCAAGCCTGCTCACGCTCCAGGGAAGTGACACCCGCACACCTCTCTGAGGCCTGAGAGGAACGTACTGGACCTCGATCATTTTGGGTTTTATAGAGTTTCTAATTTCTGTCCGTGTCTAGTGAATTTACAATGCTGTATTGACTTTCGCTGTGCAGCACCTTGATTCAGTTCTCCGTGTATGTATATATATACACATCCATTCTCTTTCACATTCTCTTCCCACGTAGCTTACTCCAGGGTGGTGCCGACCTCTCCCTGTGCTTTGTAGTAGGTGGTTGTGGATCGTCTGCTTTATACATATTAGAATGCATGTGTTAATCCCACCCTCCTCATTCAACCCACCTCCGCATGCCTTTGCCCTCTCGAAACCCTGTACTTGCGCTCTAAATCTGTGACTCTGTTTGTGCTTTCTACTTTCTTGGTATCGACTTTGAGATGCCACCTATACGTGCTATCGTTGGAATTTTCTCTTTCTCTGTTGGACGTTGCATGCTGAGTACAGGGTACTCCGGATCTATCGAAGATGCTGGAAATGGCAGGATTTTATTCTGTTTCATGGCTGAGCAGTATTCCATGCTCTATGTGTACCATCTCTTCACTTTCCATTCATCTGGGGATGGACATTGTGTTTTTACTATCAAGACTTGGCTGTTGTCAATAGGTGGCTAGTGCCAGCTGGGGAGCCCGTGTCTCTCTAAAGTACACATGGCTCTGCAAACGCTTCCAAAACACTGCAGAGGAAAGAACACTCCCAAACTCATTGTACGAAGCCATCCACCTGATCCCCAAACCAGACAAAGATACTACAAGAAAAGAAAACTGGAGAGCAATATCACCGATGAACTTAGATGCAAAAATCCTCAACAAGATACTAGCCAACAGACTCCAACATGACATTAAAAGGATCACACACCATGACACTGTGTTTTTACTTTCAAGTCTTGGCTCTTGTCAATAGGTGTGCAGGGGTCGCTGGCCAGCCCGGGTCTCCCCAATTGATACTTTACTGCGCAAAGACAGCCAGGAGGTGGATTGCCACATCATGTGGCCGGCTCTCTGGTTTTGTTTTTCTTTGGCAGGAATCTCTTGATTGTTTTCAGTGGTGCCTGTTACCAGGGTGCAATACCACCAGTGGCTTAGGAGGCTTCCCTTTTTTCCAGGCCCTCTCCCAAAGGTATTGCTTCCAGACGTATTGACACTGGCAATCCTAACAGCTGCCAGGTGAAACCGCAAAGGCGTTTCAATTTCCATTTCTCCCATTCGCATGGTCGTGGAGCATATTTCCTGGGCCTTTCTTAGAAAACAACACAAAGGAAAACAAAACACGCATGGTGAATTCAACTTACCTCTTGAAACCGCCTGTTGCAAGTCAATCCTGTTTCGGGCTCTTTTCCAGTGCCTATCCCCAGGACATTTTTGCAGCGGGGGTGTCAATTACAACCCCGCTGGCCTTTTGAACAGGAAGGGCTGCTGAGCTCCCTTTGGAACGTTGTAGTTACAGGACGCGGCCACAAGGCGGCAGCATTTTCCCACAGCTGGTCGGATTCCCCAGGAATGCAGACCTTGCGCACATGCGTGTTCTTCGAATATGAATTAGAGTGGAACGTGTCCGGACAGACACCTAAGGGCTTGTGTCTCACTCCTTCTCCCACTTATCCTTCCCACTCTCGATTCATCTCACCCCCTGCAATCCACTCCTGATGCTGTTGTCGGAGGCAAGTGGGGTGACTCTAAGGAAGGAGGTGAATGGCGGGAACCCCACCAGCAGGAGACCTGGACACCAGGTGATGTTTGAACGCTGTTGTGCATGTCGGACCACCATCCTCTGGCTGCAGCGGGCTTGGCTTAGCTGCAGGAGGGCACACCTACATCTAGAGAGACTGCTGCCAAGCAGAGGGGACCAGGCACCACAGGTCCAAAGGGGTTAATTCTCTGGTGCGCCCCCCCTGCCACGACCTGCCTCACTGTGACCACACTCCAACTTTGGTGCCCAAGCCTGCTCACGCTCCAGGGAAGTGACACCCGCACACCTCTCTGAGGCCTGAGAGGAACGTACTGGACCTCGATCATTTTGGGTTTTATAGAGTTTCTAATTTCTGTCCGTGTCTAGTGAATTTACAATGCTGTATTGACTTTCGCTGTGCAGCACCTTGATTCAGTTCTCCGTGTATGTATATATATACACATCCATTCTCTTTCACATTCTCTTCCCACGTAGCTTACTCCAGGGTGGTGCCGACCTCTCCCTGTGCTTTGTAGTAGGTGGTTGTGGATCGTCTGCTTTATACATATTAGAATGCATGTGTTAATCCCACCCTCCTCATTCAACCCACCTCCGCATGCCTTTGCCCTCTCGAAACCCTGTACTTGCGCTCTAAATCTGTGACTCTGTTTGTGCTTTCTACTTTCTTGGTATCGACTTTGAGATGCCACCTATACGTGCTATCGTTGGAATTTTCTCTTTCTCTGTTGGACGTTGCATGCTGAGTACAGGGTACTCCGGATCTATCGAAGATGCTGGAAATGGCAGGATTTTATTCTGTTTCATGGCTGAGCAGTATTCCATGCTCTATGTGTACCATCTCTTCACTTTCCATTCATCTGGGGATGGACATTGTGTTTTTACTATCAAGACTTGGCTGTTGTCAATAGGTGGCTAGTGCCAGCTGGGGAGCCCGTGTCTCTCTAAAGTACACATGGCTCTGCAAACGCTTCCAAAACACTGCAGAGGAAAGAACACTCCCAAACTCATTGTACGAAGCCATCCACCTGATCCCCAAACCAGACAAAGATACTACAAGAAAAGAAAACTGGAGAGCAATATCACCGATGAACTTAGATGCAAAAATCCTCAACAAGATACTAGCCAACAGACTCCAACATGACATTAAAAGGATCACACACCATGACACTGTGTTTTTACTTTCAAGTCTTGGCTCTTGTCAATAGGTGTGCAGGGGTTGCTGGCCAGCCCGGGTCTCCCCAATTGATACTTTACTGCGCAAAGACAGCCAGGAGGTGGATTGCCACATCATGTGGCCGGCTCTCTGGTTTTGTTTTTCTTTGGCAGGAATCTCTTGATTGTTTTCAGTGGTGCCTGTTACCAGGGTGCAATACCACCAGTGGCTTAGGAGGCTTCCCTTTTCTCCAGGCCCTCTCCCAAAGGTATTGCTTCCAGACGTATTGACACTGGCAATCCTAACAGCTGCCAGGTGAAACCGCAAAGGCGTTTCAATTTCCATTTCTCCCATTCGCATGGTCGTGGAGCATATTTCCTGGGCCTTTCTTAGAAAACAACACAAAGGAAAACAAAACACGCATGGTGAATTCAACTTACCTCTTGAAACCGCCTGTTGCAAGTCGATCCTGTTTCGGGCTCTTTTCCAGTGCCTATCCCCAGGACATTTTTGCAGCAAGGGTGTCAATTACAACCCTGCTGGCCTTTTGAACAGGAAGGGCTGCTGAGCTCCCTTTGGAACGTTGTAGTTACAGGACGCGGCCACAAGGCGGCAGCATTTTCCCACAGCTGGTCGGATTCCCCAGGAATGCAGACCTTGCGCACATGCGTGTTCTTCAAATATGAATTAGAGTGGAACGTGTCCGGACAGACACCTAAGGGCTTGTGTCTCACTCCTTCTCCCACTTATCCTTCCCACTCTCGATTCATCTCACCCCCTGCAATCCACTCCTGATGCTGTTGTTGGAGGCAAGTGGGGTGACTCTAAGGAAGGAGGTGAATGGCGGGAACCCCACCAGCAGGAGACCTGGACACCAGGTGATGTTTGAACGCTGTTGTGCATGTCGGACCACCATCCTCTGGCTGCAGCGGGCTTGGCTTAGCTGCAGGAGGGCACACCTACATCTAGAGAGACTGCTGCCAACCAGAGGGGACCAGGCACCACAGGGCCAAAGGGGTTAATTCTCTGGTGCGCCCCCCCCCCGCCCCGACCTGCCTCACTGTGACCACATTCCAACTTTGGTGCCCAAGCCTGCTCACGCTCCAGGGAAGTGACACCCGCACACCTCTCTGAGGCCTGAGAGGGATGTAGTGGACCTCGATCAGTTTGGTTTTTATAGAGTTTCTAATTTCTGTCCGTGTCTAGTGAATTTACAATGCTGTATTGACTTTCGCTGTGCAGCACCTTGATTCAGTTCTCCGTGTATGTATATATATACACATCCATTCTCTTTCGCATTCTCTTCCCACGTAGCTTACTCCAGGGTGGTGCCGACATCTCCCTGTGCTTTGTAGTAGGTGGTTGTGGATCGTCTGCTTTATACATATTAGAATGCATGTGTTAATCCCACCCTCCTCATTCAACCCACCTCCGCATGCCTTTGCCCTCTCGAAACCCTGTACTTGCGTTCTAAATCTGTGACTCTGTTTGTGCTTTCTACTTTCTTGGTATCGACTTTGAGATGCCACCTATACGTGCTATCGTTGGAATTTTCTCTTTCTCTGTTGGACGTTGCATGCTGAGTACAGGGTACTCCGGATCTATCGAAGATGCTGGAAATGGCAGGATTTTATTCTGTTTCATGGCTGAGCAGTATTCCATGCTCTATGTGTACCATCTCTTCACTTTCCATTCATCTGGGGATGGACATTGTGTTTTTACTATCAAGACTTGGCTGTTGTCAATAGGTGGCTAGTGCCAGCTGGGGAGCCCGTGTCTCTCTAAAGTACACATGGCTCTGCAAACGCTTCCAAAACACTGCAGAGGAAAGAACACTCCCAAACTCATTGTACGAAGCCATCCACCTGATCCCCAAACCAGACAAAGATACTACAAGAAAAGAAAACTGGAGAGCAATATCACCGATGAACTTAGATGCAAAAATCCTCAACAAGATACTAGCCAACAGACTCCAACATGACATTAAAAGGATCACACACCATGACACTGTGTTTTTACTTTCAAGTCTTGGCTCTTGTCAATAGGTGTGCAGGGGTCGCTGGCCAGCCCGGGTCTCCCCAATTGATACTTTACTGCGCAAAGACAGCCAGGAGGTGGATTGCCACATCATGTGGCCGGCTCTCTGGTTTTGTTTTTCTTTGGCAGGAATCTCTTGATTGTTTTCAGTGGTGCCTGTTACCAGGGTGCAATACCACCAGTGGCTTAGGAGGCTTCCCTTTTCTCCAGGCCCTCTCCCAAAGGTATTGCTTCCAGACGTATTGACACTGGCAATCCTAACAGCTGCCAGGTGAAACCGCAAAGGCGTTTCAATTTCCATTTCTCCCATTCGCATGGTCGTGGAGCATATTTCCTGGGCCTTTCTTAGAAAACAACACAAAGGAAAACAAAACACGCATGGTGAATTCAACTTACCTCTTGAAACCGCCTGTTGCAAGTCGATCCTGTTTCGGGCTCTTTTCCAGTGCCTATCCCCAGGACATTTTTGCAGCGGGGGTGTCAATTACAACCCCGCTGGCCTTTTGAACAGGAAGGGCTGCTGAGCTCCCTTTGGAACGTTGTAGTTACAGGACGCGGCCACAAGGCGGCAGCATTTTCCCACAGCTGGTCGGATTCCCCAGGAATGCAGACCTTGCGCACATGCGTGTTCTTCGAATATGAATTAGAGTGGAACGTGTCCGGACAGACACCTAAGGGCTTGTGTCTCACTCCTTCTCCCACTTATCCTTCCCACTCTCGATTCATCTCACCCCCTGCAATCCACTCCTGATGCTGTTGTCGGAGGCAAGTGGGGTGACTCTAAGGAAGGAGGTGAATGGCGGGAACCCCACCAGCAGGAGACCTGGACACCAGGTGATGTTTGAACGCTGTTGTGCATGTCGGACCACCATCCTCTGGCTGCAGCGGGCTTGGCTTAGCTGCAGGAGGGCACACCTACATCTAGAGAGAGTGCTGCCAACCAGAGGGGACCAGGCACCACAGGTCCAAAGGGGTTAATTCTCTGGTGCGCCCCCCCCCGCCCCGACCTGCCTCACTGTGACCACACTCCAACTTTGGTGCCCAAGCCTGCTCACGCTCCAGGGAAGTGACACCCGCACACCTCTCTGAGGCCTGAGAGGAACGTACTGGACCTCGATCATTTTGGTTTTTATAGAGTTTCTAATTTCTGTCCATGTCTAGTGAATTTACACTGCTGTATTGACTTTCGCTGTGCAGCAGCTTGATTCAGTTCTCCGTGTATGTATATATATACACATCCATTCTCTTTCACATTCTCTTCCCACGTAGCTTACTCCAGGGTGGTGCCGACCTCTCCCTGTGCTTTGTAGTAGGTGGTTGAGGATCGTCTGCTTTATACATATTAGAATGCATGTGTTAATCCCACCCTCCTCATTCAACCCACCTCCGCATGCCTTTGCCCTCTCGAAACCCTGTACTTGCGTTCTAAATCTGTGACTCTGTTTGTGCTTTCTACTTTCTTGGTATCGACTTTGAGATGCCACCTATACGTGCTATCGTTGGAATTTTCTCTTTCTCTGTTGGACGTTGCATGCTGAGTACAGGGTACTCCGGATCTATCGAAGATGCTGGAAATGGCAGGATTTTATTCTGTTTCATGGCTGAGCAGTATTCCATGCTCTATGTGTACCATCTCTTCACTTTCCATTCATCTGGGGATGGACATTGTGTTTTTACTATCAAGACTTGGCTGTTGTCAATAGGTGGCTAGTGCCAGCTGGGGAGCCCGTGTCTCTCTAAAGTACACATGGCTCTGCAAACGCTTCCAAAACACTGCAGAGGAAAGAACACTCCCAAACTCATTGTACGAAGCCATCCACCTGATCCCCAAACCAGACAAAGATACTACAAGAAAAGAAAACTGGAGAGCAATATCACCGATGAACTTAGATGCAAAAATCCTCAACAAGATACTAGCCAACAGACTCCAACATGACATTAAAAGGATCACACACCATGACACTGTGTTTTTACTTTCAAGTCTTGGCTCTTGTCAATAGGTGTGCAGGGGTCGCTGGCCAGCCCGGGTCTCCCCAATTGATACTTTACTGCGCAAAGACAGCCAGGAGGTGGATTGCCACATCATGTGGCCGGCTCTCTGGTTTTGTTTTTCTTTGGCAGGAATCTCTTGATTGTTTTCAGTGGTGCCTGTTACCAGGGTGCAATACCACCAGTGGCTTAGGAGGCTTCCCTTTTCTCCAGGCCCTCTCCCAAAGGTATTGCTTCCAGACGTATTGACACTGGCAATCCTAACAGCTGCCAGGTGAAACCGCAAAGGCGTTTCAATTTCCATTTCTCCCATTCGCATGGTCGTGGAGCATATTTCCTGGGCCTTTCTTAGAAAACAACACAAAGGAAAACAAAACACGCATGGTGAATTCAACTTACCTCTTGAAACCGCCTGTTGCAAGTCGATCCTGTTTCGGGCTCTTTTCCAGTGCCTATCCCCAGGACATTTTTGCAGCGGGGGTGTCAATTACAACCCCGCTGGCCTTTTGAACAGGAAGGGCTGCTGAGCTCCCTTTGGAACGTTGTAGTTACAGGACGCGGCCACAAGGCGGCAGCATTTTCCCACAGCTGGTCGGATTCCCCAGGAATGCAGACCTTGCGCACATGTGTGTTCTTCGAATATGAATTAGAGTGGAACGTGTCCGGACAGACACCTAAGGGCTTGTGTCTCACTCCTTCTCCCACTTATCCTTCCCACTCTCGATTCATCTCACCCCCTGCAATCCACTCCTGATGCTGTTGTCGGAGGCAAGTGGGGTGACTCTAAGGAAGGAGGTGAATGGCGGGAACCCCACCAGCAGGAGACCTGGACACCAGGTGATGTTTGAACGCTGTTGTGCATGTCGGACCACCATCCTCTGGCTGCAGCGGGCTTGGCTTAGCTGCAGGAGGGCACACCTACATCTAGAGAGACTGCTGCCAACCAGAGGGGACCAGGCACCACAGGTCCAAAGGGGTTAATTCTCTGGTGCGCCCCCCCCCGCCCCGACCTGCCTCACTGTGACCACACTCCAACTTTGGTGCCCAAGCCTGCTCACGCTCCAGGGAAGTGACACCCGCACACCTCTCTGAGGCCTGAGAGGAACGTACTGGACCTCGATCATTTTGGTTTTTATAGAGATTCTAATTTCTGTCCGTGTCTAGTGAATTTACAATGCTGTATTGACTTTCGCTGTGCAGCAGCTTGATTCAGTTCTCCGTGTATGTATATATATACACATCCATTCTCTTTCACATTCTCTTCCCACGTAGCTTACTCCAGGGTGGTGCCGACCTCTCCCTGTGCTTTGTAGTAGGTGGTTGTGGATCGTCTGCTTTATACATATTAGAATGCATGTGTTAATCCCACCCTCCTCATTCAACCCACCTCCGCATGCCTTTGCCCTCTCGAAACCCTGTACTTGCGTTCTAAATCTGTGACTCTGTTTGTGCTTTCTACTTTCTTGGTATCGACTTTGAGATGCCACCTATACGTGCTATCGTTGGAATTTTCTCTTTCTCTGTTGGACGTTGCATGCTGAGTACAGGGTACTCCGGATCTATCGAAGATGCTGGAAATGGCAGGATTTTATTCTGTTTCATGGCTGAGCAGTATTCCATGCTCTATGTGTACCATCTCTTCACTTTCCATTCATCTGGGGATGGACATTGTGTTTTTACTATCAAGACTTGGCTGTTGTCAATAGGTGGCTAGTGCCAGCTGGGGAGCCCGTGTCTCTCTAAAGTACACATGGCTCTGCAAACGCTTCCAAAACACTGCAGAGGAAAGAACACTCCCAAACTCATTGTACGAAGCCATCCACCTGATCCCCAAACCAGAAAAAGATACTACAAGAAAAGAAAACTGGAGAGCAATATCACCGATGAACTTAGATGCAAAAATCCTCAACAAGATACTAGCCAACAGACTCCAACATGACATTAAAAGGATCACACACCATGACACTGTGTTTTTACTTTCAAGTCTTGGCTCTTGTCAATAGGTGTGCAGGGGTCGCTGGCCAGCCCGGGTCTCCCCAATTGATACTTTACTGCGCAAAGACAGCCAGGAGGTGGATTGCCACATCATGTGGCCGGCTCTCTGGTTTTGTTTTTCTTTGGCAGGAATCTCTTGATTGTTTTCAGTGGTGCCTGTTACCAGGGTGCAATACCACCAGTGGCTTAGGAGGCTTCCCTTTTCTCCAGGCCCTCTCCCAAAGGTATTGCTTCCAGACGTATTGACACTGGCAATCCTAACAGCTGCCAGGTGAAACCGCAAAGGCGTTTCAATTTCCATTTCTCCCATTCGCATGGTCGTGGAGCATATTTCCTGGGCCTTTCTTAGAAAACAACACAAAGGAAAACAAAACACGCATGGTGAATTCAACTTACCTCTTGAAACCGCCTGTTGCAAGTCGATCCTGTTTCGGGCTCTTTTCCAGTGCCTATCCCCAGGACATTTTTGCAGCGGGGGTGTCAATTACAACCCCGCTGGCCTTTTGAACAGGAAGGGCTGCTGAGCTCCCTTTGGAACGTTGTAGTTACAGGACGCGGCCACAAGGCGGCAGCATTTTCCCACAGCTGGTCGGATTCCCCAGGAATGCAGACCTTGCGCACATGCGTGTTCTTCGAATATGAATTAGAGTGGAACGTGTCCGGACAGACACCTAAGGGCTTGTGTCTCACTCCTTCTCCCACTTATCCTTCCCACTCTCGATTCATCTCACCCCCTGCAATCCACTCCTGATGCTGTTGTCGGAGGCAAGTGGGGTGACTCTAAGGAAGGAGGTGAATGGCGGGAACCCCACCAGCAGGAGACCTGGACACCAGGTGATGTTTGAACGCTGTTGTGCATGTCGGACCACCATCCTCTGGCTGCAGCGGGCTTGGCTTAGCTGCAGGAGGGCACACCTACATCTAGAGAGACTGCTGCCAACCAGAGGGGACCAGGCACCACAGGTCCAAAGGGGTTAATTCTCTGGTGCGCCCCCACCCCCCCGCCCCGACCTACCTCACTGTGACCACACTGCAACTTTGGTGCCCAAGCCTGCTCACGCTCCAGGGAAGTGACACCCGCACACCTCTCTGAGGCCTGAGAGGAACGTACTGGACCTCGATCATTTTGGTTTTTATAGAGTTTCTAATTTCTGTCTGTGTCTAGTGAATTTACAATGCTGTATTGACTTTTGCTGTGCAGCAGCTTGATTCAGTTCTCCGTGTATGTATATATATACACATCCATTCTCTTTCACATTCTCTTCCCACGTAGCTTACTCCAGGGTGGTGCCGACCTCTCCCTGTGCTTTGTAGTAGGTGGTTGTGGATCGTCTGCTTTATACATATTAGAATGCATGTGTTAATCCCACCCTCCTCATTCAACCCACCTCCGCATGCCTTTGCCCTCTCGAAACCCTGTACTTGCGTTCTAAATCTGTGACTCTGTTTGTGCTTTCTACTTTCTTGGTATCGACTTTGAGATGCCACCTATACGTGCTATCGTTGGAATTTTCTCTCTCTGTTGGACGTTGCATGCTGAGTACAGGGTACTCCGGATCTATCGAAGATGCTGGAAATGGCAGGATTTTATTCTGTTTCATGGCTGAGCAGTATTCCATGCTCTATGTGTACCATCTCTTCACTTTCCATTCATCTGGGGATGGACATTGTGTTTTTACTATCAAGACTTGGCTGTTGTCAATAGGTGGCTAGTGCCAGCTGGGGAGCCCGTGTCTCTCTAAAGTACACATGGCTCTGCAAACGCTTCCAAAACACTGCAGAGGAAAGAACACTCCCAAACTCATTGTACGAAGCCATCCACCTGATCCCCAAACCAGACAAAGATACTACAAGAAAAGAAAACTGGAGAGCAATATCACCGATGAACGTAGATGCAAAAATCCTCAACAAGATACTAGCCAACAGACTCCAACATGACATTAAAAGGATCACACACCATGACACTGTGTTTTTACTTTCAAGTCTTGGCTCTTGTCAATAGGTGTGCAGGGGTCGCTGGCCAGCCCGGGTCTCCCCAATTGATACTTTACTGCGCAAAGACAGCCAGGAGGTGGATTGCCACATCATGTGGCCTGCTCTCTGGTTTTGTTTTTCTTTGGCAGGAATCTCTTGATTGTTTTCAGTGGTGCCTGTTACCAGGGTGCAATACCACCAGTGGCTTAGGAGGCTTCCCTTTTCTCCAGGCCCTCTCCCAAAGGTATTGCTTCCAGACGTATTGACACTGGCAATCCTAACAGCTGCCAGGTGAAACCGCAAAGGCGTTTCAATTTCCATTTCTCCCATTCGCATGGTCGTGGAGCATATTTCCTGGGCCTTTCTTAGAAAACAACACAAAGGAAAACAAAACACGCATGGTGAATTCAACTTACCTCTTGAAACCGCCTGTTGCAAGTCGATCCTGTTTCAGGCTCTTTTCCAGTGCCTATCCCCAGGACATTTTTGCAGCGGGGGTGTCAATTACAACCCCGCTGGCCTTTTGAACAGGAAGGGCTGCTGAGCTCCCTTTGGAACGTTGTAGTTACAGGACGCGGCCACAAGGCGGCAGCATTTTCCCACAGCTGGTCGGATTCCCCAGGAATGCAGACCTTGCGCACATGCGTGTTCTTCGAATATGAATTAGAGTGGAACGTGTCCGGACAGACACCTAAGGGCTTGTGTCTCACTCCTTCTCCCACTTATCCTTCCCACTCTCGATTCATCTCACCCCCTGCAATCCACTCCTGATGCTGTTGTCGGAGGCAAGTGGGGTGACTCTAAGGAAGGAGGTGAATGGCGGGAACCCCACCAGCAGGAGACCTGGACACCAGGTGATGTTTGAACGCTGTTGTGCATGTCGGACCACCATCCTCTGGCTGCAGCGGGCTTGGCTTAGCTGCAGGAGGGCACACCTACATCTAGAGAGACTGCTGCCAACCAGAGGGGATCAGGCACCACAGGTCCAAAGGGGTTAATTCTCTGGTGCGCCCCCACCCCCCTGCCCCGACCTACCTCACTGTGACCACACTGCAACTTTGGTGCCCAAGCCTGCTCACGCTCCAGGGAAGTGACACCCGCACACCTCTCTGAGGCCTGAGAGGAACGTACTGGACCTCGATCATTTTGGTTTTTATAGAGTTTCTAATTTCTGTCTGTGTCTAGTGAATTTACAATGCTGTATTGACTTTCGCTGTGCAGCACCTTGATTCAGTTCTCCGTGTATGTATATATATACACATCCATTCTCTTTCACATTCTCTTCCCACGTAGCTTACTCCATGGTGGTGCCGACCTCTCCCTGTGCTTTGTAGTAGGTGGTTGTGGATCGTCTGCTTTATACATATTAGAATGCATGTGTTAATCCCACCCTCCTCATTCAACCCACCTCCGCATGCCTTTGCCCTCTCGAAACCCTGTACTTGCGTTCTAAATCTGTGACTCTGTTTGTGCTTTCTACTTTCTTGGTATCGACTTTGAGATGCCACCTATACGTGCTATCGTTGGAATTTTCTCTCTCTGTTGGACGTTGCATGCTGAGTACAGGGTACTCCGGATCTATCGAAGATGCTGGAAATGGCAGGATTTTATTCTGTTTCATGGCTGAGCAGTATTCCATGCTCTATGTGTACCATCTCTTCACTTTCCATTCATCTGGGGATGGACATTGTGTTTTTACTATCAAGACTTGGCTGTTGTCAATAGGTGGCTAGTGCCAGCTGGGGAGCCCGTGTCTCTCTAAAGTACACATGGCTCTGCAAACGCTTCCAAAACACTGCAGAGGAAAGAACACTCCCAAACTCATTGTACGAAGCCATCCACCTGATCCCCAAACCAGACAAAGATACTACAAGAAAAGAAAACTGGAGAGCAATATCACCGATGAACTTAGATGCAAAAATCCTCAACAAGATACTAGCCAACAGACTCCAACATGACATTAAAAGGATCACACACCATGACACTGTGTTTTTACTTTCAAGTCTTGGCTCTTGTCAATAGGTGTGCAGGGGTCGCTGGCCAGCCCGGGTCTCCCCAATTGATACTTTACTGCGCAAAGACAGCCAGGAGGTGGATTGCCACATCATGTGGCCAGCTCTCTGGTTTTGTTTTTCTTTGGCAGGAATCTCTTGATTGTTTTCAGTGGTGCCTGTTACCAGGGTGCAATACCACCAGTGGCTTAGGAGGCTTCCCTTTTCTCCAGGCCCTCTCCCAAAGGTATTGCTTCCAGACGTATTGACACTGGCAATCCTAACAGCTGCCAGGTGAAACCGCAAAGGCGTTTCAATTTCCATTTCTCCCATTCGCATGGTCGTGGAGCATATTTCCTGGGCCTTTCTTAGAAAACAACACAAAGGAAAACAAAACTCGCATGGTGAATTCAATTTACCTCTTGAAACCGCCTGTTGCAAGTCGATCCTGTTTCGGGCTCTTTTCCAGTGCCTATCCCCAGGACATTTTTGCAGCGGGGGTGTCAATTACAACCCCGCTGGCCTTTTGAACAGGAAGGGCTGCTGAGCTCCCTTTGGAACGTTGTAGTTACAGGACGCGGCCACAAGGCGGCAGCATTTTCCCACAGCTGGTCGGATTCCCCAGGAATGCAGACCTTGCGCACATGCGTGTTCTTCGAATATGAATTAGAGTGGAACGTGTCCGGACAGACACCTAAGGGCTTGTGTCTCACTCCTTCTCCCACTTATCCTTCCCACTCTCGATTCATCTCACCCCCTGCAATCCACTCCTGATGAGGCTGTTGTCGGAGGCAAGTGGGGTGACTCTAAGGAAGGAGGTGAATGGCAGGAACCCCACCAGCAGGAGACCTGGACACCAGGTGATGTTTGAACGCTGTTGTGCATGTCGGACCACCATCCTCTGGCTGCAGCGGGCTTGGCTTAGCTGCAGGAGGGCACACGTACATCTAGAGAGACTGCTGCCAACCAGAGGGGACCAGGCACCACAGGTCCAAAGGGGTTAATTCTCTGGTGCGCCCCCCCCCCCGCCCCGACCTGCCTCACTGTGACCACACTCCAACTTTGGTGCCCAAGCCTGCTCACGCTCCAGGGAAGTGACACCCGCACACCTCTCTGAGGCCTGAGAGGAACGTACTGGACCTCGATCATTTTGGTTTTTATAGAGTTTCTAATTTCTGTCCGTGTCTAGTGAATTTACAATGCTGTATTGACTTTCGCTGTGCAGCACCTTGATTCAGTTCTCCGTGTATGTATATATATACACATCCATTCTCTTTCACATTCTCTTCCCACGTAGCTTACTCCAGGGTGGTGCCGACCTCTCCCTGTGCATTGTAGTAGGTGGTTGAGGATTGTCTGCTTTATACATATTAGAATGCATGTGTTAATCCCACCCTCCTCATTCAACCCACCTCCGCATGCTTTTGCCCTCTCGAAACCCTGTACTTGCGTTCTAAATCTGTGACTCTGTTTGTGCTTTCTACTTTCTTGGTATCGACTTTGAGATGCCACCTATACGTGCTATCGTTGGAATTTTCTCTCTCTGTTGGACGTTGCATGCTGAGTACAGGGTACTCCGGATCTATCGAAGATGCTGGAAATGGCAGGATTTTATTCTGTTTCATGGCTGAGCAGTATTCCATGCTCTATGTGTACCATCTCTTCACTTTCCATTCATCTGGGGATGGACATTGTGTTTTTACTATCAAGACTTGGCTGTTGTCAATAGGTGGCTAGTGCCAGCTGGGGAGCCCGTGTCTCTCTAAAGTACACATGGCTCTGCAAACGCTTCCAAAACACTGCAGAGGAAAGAACACTCCCAAACTCATTGTACGAAGCCATCCACCTGATCCCCAAACCAGACAAAGATACTACAAGAAAAGAAAACTGGAGAGCAATATCACCGATGAACGTAGATGCAAAAATCCTCAACAAGATACTAGCCAACAGACTCCAACATGACATTAAAAGGATCACACACCATGACACTGTGTTTTTACTTTCAAGTCTTGGCTCTTGTCAATAGGTGTGCAGGGGTCGCTGGCCAGCCCGGGTCTCCCCAATTGATACTTTACTGCGCAAAGACAGCCAGGAGGTGGATTGCCACATCATGTGGCCTGCTCTCTGGTTTTGTTTTTCTTTGGCAGGAATCTCTTGATTGTTTTCAGTGGTGCCTGTTACCAGGGTGCAATACCACCAGTGGCTTAGGAGGCTTCCCTTTTCTCCAGGCCCTCTCCCAAAGGTATTGCTTCCAGACGTATTGACACTGGCAATCCTAACAGCTGCCAGGTGAAACCGCAAAGGCGTTTCAATTTCCATTTCTCCCATTCGCATGGTCGTGGAGCATATTTCCTGGGCCTTTCTTAGAAAACAACACAAAGGAAAACAAAACACGCATGGTGAATTCAACTTACCTCTTGAAACCGCCTGTTGCAAGTCGATCCTGTTTCGGGCTCTTTTCCAGTGCCTATCCCCAGGACATTTTTGCAGCGGGGGTGTCAATTACAACCCCGCTGGCCTTTTGAACAGGAAGGGCTGCTGAGCTCCCTTTGGAACGTTGTAGTTACAGGACGCGGCCACAAGGCGGCAGCATTTTCCCACAGCTGGTCGGATTCCCCAGGAATGCAGACCTTGCGCACATGCGTGTTCTTCGAATATGAATTAGAGTGGAACGTGTCCGGACAGACACCTAAGGGCTTGTGTCTCACTCCTTCTCCCACTTATCCTTCCCACTCTCGATTCATCTCACCCCCTGCAATCCACTCCTGATGCTGTTGTCGGAGGCAAGTGGGGTGACTCTAAGGAAGGAGGTGAATGGCGGGAACCCCACCAGCAGGAGACCTGGACACCAGGTGATGTTTGAACGCTGTTGTGCATGTCGGACCACCATCCTCTGGCTGCAGCGGGCTTGGCTTAGCTGCAGGAGGGCACACCTACATCTAGAGAGACTGCTGCCAACCAGAGGGGATCAGGCACCACAGGTCCAAAGGGGTTAATTCTCTGGTGCGCCCCCACCCCCCTGCCCCGACCTACCTCACTGTGACCACACTGCAACTTTGGTGCCCAAGCCTGCTCACGCTCCAGGGAAGTGACACCCGCACACCTCTCTGAGGCCTGAGAGGAACGTACTGGACCTCGATCATTTTGGTTTTTATAGAGTTTCTAATTTCTGTCTGTGTCTAGTGAATTTACAATGCTGTATTGACTTTCGCTGTGCAGCACCTTGATTCAGTTCTCCGTGTATGTATATATATACACATCCATTCTCTTTCACATTCTCTTCCCACGTAGCTTACTCCAGGGTGGTGCCGACCTCTCCCTGTGCTTTGTAGTAGGTGGTTGTGGATCGTCTGCTTTATACATATTAGAATGCATGTGTTAATCCCACCCTCCTCATTCAACCCACCTCCGCATGCCTTTGCCCTCTCGAAACCCTGTACTTGCGTTCTAAATCTGTGACTCTGTTTGTGCTTTCTACTTTCTTGGTATCGACTTTGAGATGCCACCTATACGTGCTATCGTTGGAATTTTCTCTCTCTGTTGGACGTTGCATGCTGAGTACAGGGTACTCCGGATCTATCGAAGATGCTGGAAATGGCAGGATTTTATTCTGTTTCATGGCTGAGCAGTATTCCATGCTCTATGTGTACCATCTCTTCACTTTCCATTCATCTGGGGATGGACATTGTGTTTTTACTATCAAGACTTGGCTGTTGTCAATAGGTGGCTAGTGCCAGCTGGGGAGCCCGTGTCTCTCTAAAGTACACATGGCTCTGCAAACGCTTCCAAAACACTGCAGAGGAAAGAACACTCCCAAACTCATTGTACGAAGCCATCCACCTGATCCCCAAACCAGACAAAGATACTACAAGAAAAGAAAACTGGAGAGCAATATCACCGATGAACTTAGATGCAAAAATCCTCAACAAGATACTAGCCAACAGACTCCAACATGACATTAAAAGGATCACACACCATGACACTGTGTTTTTACTTTCAAGTCTTGGCTCTTGTCAATAGGTGTGCAGGGGTCGCTGGCCAGCCCGGGTCTCCCCAATTGATACTTTACTGCGCAAAGACAGCCAGGAGGTGGATTGCCACATCATGTGGCCAGCTCTCTGGTTTTGTTTTTCTTTGGCAGGAATCTCTTGATTGTTTTCAGTGGTGCCTGTTACCAGGGTGCAATACCACCAGTGGCTTAGGAGGCTTCCCTTTTCTCCAGGCCCTCTCCCAAAGGTATTGCTTCCAGACGTATTGACACTGGCAATCCTAACAGCTGCCAGGTGAAACCGCAAAGGCGTTTCAATTTCCATTTCTCCCATTCGCATGGTCGTGGAGCATATTTCCTGGGCCTTTCTTAGAAAACAACACAAAGGAAAACAAAACTCGCATGGTGAATTCAATTTACCTCTTGAAACCGCCTGTTGCAAGTCGATCCTGTTTCGGGCTCTTTTCCAGTGCCTATCCCCAGGACATTTTTGCAGCGGGGGTGTCAATTACAACCCCGCTGGCCTTTTGAACAGGAAGGGCTGCTGAGCTCCCTTTGGAACGTTGTAGTTACAGGACGCGGCCACAAGGCGGCAGCATTTTCCCACAGCTGGTCGGATTCCCCAGGAATGCAGACCTTGCGCACATGCGTGTTCTTCGAATATGAATTAGAGTGGAACGTGTCCGGACAGACACCTAAGGGCTTGTGTCTCACTCCTTCTCCCACTTATCCTTCCCACTCTCGATTCATCTCACCCCCTGCAATCCACTCCTGATGAGGCTGTTGTCGGAGGCAAGTGGGGTGACTCTAAGGAAGGAGGTGAATGGCAGGAACCCCACCAGCAGGAGACCTGGACACCAGGTGATGTTTGAACGCTGTTGTGCATGTCGGACCACCATCCTCTGGCTGCAGCGGGCTTGGCTTAGCTGCAGGAGGGCACACCTACATCTAGAGAGACTGCTGCCAACCAGAGGGGACCAGGCACCACAGGTCCAAAGGGGTTAATTCTCTGGTGCGCCCCCCCCCCCCGCCCCGACCTGCCTCACTGTGACCACACTCCAACTTTGGTGCCCAAGCCTGCTCACGCTCCAGGGAAGTGACACCCGCACACCTCTCTGAGGCCTGAGAGGAACGTACTGGACCTCGATCATTTTGGTTTTTATAGAGTTTCTAATTTCTGTCCGTGTCTAGTGAATTTACAATGCTGTATTGACTTTCGCTGTGCAGCACCTTGATTCAGTTCTCCGTGTATGTATATATATACACATCCATTCTCTTTCACATTCTCTTCCCACGTAGCTTACTCCAGGGTGGTGCCGACCTCTCCCTGTGCATTGTAGTAGGTGGTTAAGGATTGTCTGCTTTATACATATTAGAATGCATGTGTTAATCCCACCCTCCTCATTCAACCCACCTCCGCATGCTTTTGCCCTCTCGAAACCCTGTACTTGCGTTCTAAATCTGTGACTCTGTTTGTGTTTTCTACTTTCTTGGTATCGACTTTGAGATGCCACCTATACGTGCTATCGTTGGAATTTTCTCTTTCTCTGTTGGACGTTGCATGCTGAGTACAGGGTACTCTGGATCTATCGAAGATGCTGAAAATGGCAGGATTTTATTCTGTTTCATGGCTGAGCAGTATTCCATGCTCTATGTGTACCATCTCTTCACTTTCCATTCATCTGGGGATGGACATTGTGTTTTTACTATCAAGACTTGGCTGTTGTCAATAGGTGGCTAGTGCCAGCTGGGGAGCCCGTGTCTCTCTAAAGTACACATGGCTCTGCAAACGCTTCCAAAACACTGCA
Source organism: Hippopotamus amphibius kiboko (assembly GCF_030028045.1). Classification (NCBI taxonomy): domain Eukaryota; kingdom Metazoa; phylum Chordata; class Mammalia; order Artiodactyla; family Hippopotamidae; genus Hippopotamus; species Hippopotamus amphibius. The sequence goes on along the minus strand of NC_080191.1, from coordinate 95,402,103 downwards.
GAGGAAAGAACACTCCCAAACTCATTGTACGAAGCCATCCACCTGATCCCCAAACCAGACAAAGATACTACAAGAAAAGAAAACTGGAGAGCAATATCACCGATGAACTTAGATGCAAAAATCCTCAACAAGATACTAGCCAACAGACTCCAACATGACATTAAAAGGATCACACACCATGACACTGTGTTTTTACTTTCAAGTCTTGGCTCTTGTCAATAGGTGTGCAGGGGTCGCTGGCCAGCCCGGGTCTCCCCAATTGATACTTTACTGCACAAAGAGAGCCAGGAGGTGGATTGCCACATCATGTGGCCAGCTCTCTGGTTTTGTTTTTCTTTGGCAGGAATCTCTTGATTGTTTTCAGTGGTGCCTGTTACCAGGGTGCAATACCACCAGTGGCTTAGGAGGCTTCCCTTTTCTCCAGGCCCTCTCCCAAAGGTATTGCTTCCAGACGTATTGACACTGGCAATCCTAACAGCTGCCAGGTGAAACCGCAAAGGCGTTTCAATTTCCATTTCTCCCATTCGCATGGTCGTGGAGCATATTTCCTGGGCCTTTCTTAGAAAACAACACAAAGGAAAACAAAACACGCATGGTGAATTCAACTTACCTCTTGAAACCGCCTGTTGCAAGTTGATTCTGTTTCGGGCTCTTTTCCAGTGCCTATCCCCAGGACATTTTTGCAGCGGGGGTGTCAATTACAACCCCGCTGGCCTTTTGAACAGGAAGGGCTGCTGAGCTCCCTTTGGAACGTTGTAGTTACAGGACGCGGCCACAAGGCGGCAGCATTTTCCCACAGCTGGTCGGATTCCCCAGGAATGCAGACCTTGCGCACATGCGTGTTCTTCGAATATGAATTAGAGTGGAACGTGTCCGGACAGACACCTAAGGGCTTGTGTCTCACTCCTTCTCCCACTTATCCTTCCCACTCTCGATTCATCTCACCCCCTGCAATCCACTCCTGATGCTGTTGTCGGAGGCAAGTGGGGTGACTCTAAGGAAGGAGGTGAATGGCGGGAACCCCACCAGCAGGAGACCTGGACACCAGGTGATGTTTGAACGCTGTTGTGCATGTCGGACCACCATCCTCTGGCTGCAGCGGGCTTGGCTTAGCTGCAGGAGGGCACACCTACATCTAGAGAGACTGCTGCCAACCAGAGGGGACCAGGCACCACAGGTCCAAAGGGGTTAATTCTCTGGTGCGCCCCCCCCCGCCCCGACCTGCCTCACTGTGACCACACTCCAACTTTGGTGCCCAAGCCTGCTCACGCTCCAGGGAAGTGACACCCGCACACCTCTCTGAGGCCTGAGAGGAACGTACTGGACCTCGATCATTTTGGTTTTTATAGAGTTTCTAATTTCTGTCCGTGTCTAGTGAATTTACAATGCTGTATTGACTTTCGCTGTGCAGCAGCTTGATTCAGTTCTCCGTGTATGTATATATATACACATCCATTCTCTTTCACATTCTCTTCCCACGTAGCTTACTCCAGGGTGGTGCCGACCTCTCCCTGTGCTTTGTAGTAGGTGGTTGTGGATCGTCTGCTTTATACATATTAGAATGCATGTGTTAATCCCACCCTCCTCATTCAACCCACCTCCGCATGCCTTTGCCCTCTCGAAACCCTGTACTTGCGTTCTAAATCTGTGACTCTGTTTGTGCTTTCTACTTTCTTGGTATCGACTTTGAGATGCCACCTATACGTGCTATCGTTGGAATTTTCTCTTTCTCTGTTGGACGTTGCATGCTGAGTACAGGGTACTCCGGATCTATCGAAGATGCTGGAAATGGCAGGATTTTATTCTGTTTCATAGCTGAGCAGTATTCCATGCTCTATGTGTACCATCTCTTCACTTTCCATTCATCTGGGGATGGACATTGTGTTTTTACTATCAAGACTTGGCTGTTGTCAATAGGTGGCTAGTGCCAGCTGGGGAGCCCGTGTCTCTCTAAAGTACACATGGCTCTGCAAACGCTTCCAAAACACTGCAGAGGAAAGAACACTCCCAAACTCATTGTACGAAGCCATCCACCTGATCCCCAAACCAGACAAAGATACTACAAGAAAAGAAAACTGGAGAGCAATATCACCGATGAACTTAGATGCAAAAATCCTCAACAAGATACTAGCCAACAGACTCCAACATGACATTAAAAGGATCACACACCATGACACTGTGTTTTTACTTTCAAGTCTTGGCTCTTGTCAATAGGTGTGCAGGGGTCGCTGGCCAGCCCGGGTCTCCCCAATTGATACTTTACTGCGCAAAGACAGCCAGGAGGTGGATTGCCACATCATGTGGCCGGCTCTCTGGTTTTGTTTTTCTTTGGCAGGAATCTCTTGATTGTTTTCAGTGGTGCCTGTTACCAGGGTGCAATACCACCAGTGGCTTAGGAGGCTTCCCTTTTCTCCAGGCCCTCTCCCAAAGGTATTGCTTCCAGACGTATTGACACTGGCAATCCTAACAGCTGCCAGGTGAAACCGCAAAGGCGTTTCAATTTCCATTTCTCCCATTCGCATGGTCGTGGAGCATATTTCCTGGGCCTTTCTTAGAAAACAACACAAAGGAAAACAAAACACGCATGGTGAATTCAACTTACCTCTTGAAACCGCCTGTTGCAAGTCGATCCTGTTTCGGGCTCTTTTCCAGTGCCTATCCAGCGGACATTTTTGCAGCGGGGGTGTCAATTACAACCCCGCTGGCCTTTTGAACAGGAAGGGCTGCTGAGCTCCCTTTGGAACGTTGTAGTTACAGGACGCGGCCACAAGGCGGCAGCATTTTCCCACAGCTGGTCGGATTCCCCAGGAATGCAGACCTTGCGCACATGCGTGTTCTTCGAATATGAATTAGAGTGGAACGTGTCCGGACAGACACCTAAGGGCTTGTGTCTCACTCCTTCTCCCACTTATCCTTCCCACTCTCGATTCATCTCACCCCCTGCAATCCACTCCTGATGCTGTTGTCGGAGGCAAGTGGGGTGACTCTAAGGAAGGAGGTGAATGGCGGGAACCCCACCAGCAGGAGACCTGGACACCAGGTGATGTTTGAACGCTGTTGTGCATGTCGGACCACCATCCTCTGGCTGCAGCGGGCTTGGCTTAGCTGCAGGAGGGCACACCTACATGTAGAGAGACTGCTGCCAACCAGAGGGGACCAGGCACCACAGGTCCAAAGGGGTTAATTCTCTGGTGCGCCCCCCCCCGCCCCGACCTGCCTCACTGTGACCACACTCCAACTTTGGTGCCCAAGCCTGCTCACGCTCCAGGGAAGTGACACCCGCACACCTCTCTGAGGCCTGAGAGGAACGTACTGGACCTCGATCATTTTGGTTTTTATAGAGATTCTAATTTCTGTCCGTGTCTAGTGAATTTACAATGCTGTATTGACTTTCGCTGTGCAGCAGCTTGATTCAGTTCTCCGTGTATGTATATATATACACATCCATTCTCTTTCACATTCTCTTCCCACGTAGCTTACTCCAGGGTGGTGCCGACCTCTCCCTGTGCTTTGTAGTAGGTGGTTGTGGATCGTCTGCTTTATACATATTAGAATGCATGTGTTAATCCCACCCTCCTCATTCAACCCACCTCCGCATGCCTTTGCCCTCTCGAAACCCTGTACTTGCGTTCTAAATCTGTGACTCTGTTTGTGCTTTCTACTTTCTTGGTATCGACTTTGAGATGCCACCTATACGTGCTATCGTTGGAATTTTCTCTTTCTCTGTTGGACGTTGCATGCTGAGTACAGGGTACTCCGGATCTATCGAAGATGCTGGAAATGGCAGGATTTTATTCTGTTTCATGGCTGAGCACTATTCCATGCTCTATGTGTACCATCTCTTCACTTTCCATTCATCTGGGGATGGACATTGTGTTTTTACTATCAAGACTTGGCTGTTGTCAATAGGTGGCTAGTGCCAGCTGGGGAGCCCGTGTCTCTCTAAAGTACACATGGCTCTGCAAACGCTTCCAAAACACTGCAGAGGAAAGAACACTCCCAAACTCATTGTACGAAGCCATCCACCTGATCCCCAAACCAGACAAAGATACTACAAGAAAAGAAAACTGGAGAGCAATATCACCGATGAACTTAGATGCAAAAATCCTCAACAAGATACTAGCCAACAGACTCCAACATGACATTAAAAGGATCACACACCATGACACTGTGTTTTTACTTTCAAGTCTTGGCTCTTGTCAATAGGTGTGCAGGGGTCGCTGGCCAGCCCGGGTCTCCCCAATTGATACTTTACTGCGCAAAGACAGCCAGGAGGTGGATTGCCACATCATGTGGCCGGCTCTCTGGTTTTGTTTTTCTTTGGCAGGAATCTCTTGATTGTTTTCAGTGGTGCCTGTTACCAGGGTGCAATACCACCAGTGGCTTAGGAGGCTTCCCTTTTCTCCAGGCCCTCTCCCAAAGGTATTGCTTCCAGACGTATTGACACTGGCAATCCTAACAGCTGCCAGGTGAAACCGCAAAGGCGTTTCAATTTCCATTTCTCCCATTCGCATGGTCGTGGAGCATATTTCCTGGGCCTTTCTTAGAAAACAACACAAAGGAAAACAAAACACGCATGGTGAATTCAACTTACCTCTTGAAACCGCCTGTTGCAAGTCGATCCTGTTTCGGGCTCTTTTCCAGTGCCTATCCCCAGGACATTTTTGCAGCGGGGGTGTCAATTACAACCCCGCTGGCCTTTTGAACAGGAAGGGCTGCTGAGCTCCCTTTGGAACGTTGTAGTTACAGGACGCGGCCACAAGGCGGCAGCATTTTCCCACAGCTGGTCGGATTCCCCAGGAATGCAGACCTTGCGCACATGCGTGTTCTTCGAATATGAATTAGAGTGGAACGTGTCCGGACAGACACCTAAGGGCTTGTGTCTCACTCCTTCTCCCACTTATCCTTCCCACTCTCGATTCATCTCACCCCCTGCAATCCACTCCTGATGCTGTTGTCGGAGGCAAGTGGGGTGACTCTAAGGAAGGAGGTGAATGGCGGGAACCCCACCAGCAGGAGACCTGGACACCAGGTGATGTTTGAACGCTGTTGTGCATGTCGGACCACCATCCTCTGGCTGCAGCGGGCTTGGCTTAGCTGCAGGAGGGCACACCTACATCTAGAGAGACTGCTGCCAACCAGAGGGGACCAGGCACCACAGGTCCAAAGGGGTTAATTCTCTGGTGCGCCCCCACCCCCCCGCCCCGACCTACCTCACTGTGACCACACTGCAACTTTGGTGCCCAAGCCTGCTCACGCTCCAGGGAAGTGACACCCGCACACCTCTCTGAGGCCTGAGAGGAACGTACTGGACCTCGATCATTTTGGTTTTTATAGAGTTTCTAATTTCTGTCTGTGTCTAGTGAATTTACAATGCTGTATTGACTTTTGCTGTGCAGCAGCTTGATTCAGTTCTCCGTGTATGTATATATATACACATCCATTCTCTTTCGCATTCTCTTCCCACGTAGCTTACTCCAGGGTGGTGCCGACCTCTCCCTGTGCTTTGTAGTAGGTGGTTGTGGATCGTCTGCTTTATACATATTAGAATGCATGTGTTAATCCCACCCTCCTCATTCAACCCACCTCCGCATGCCTTTGCCCTCTCGAAACCCTGTACTTGCGTTCTAAATCTGTGACTCTGTTTGTGCTTTCTACTTTCTTGGTATCGACTTTGAGATGCCACCTATACGTGCTATCGTTGGAATTTTCTCTCTCTGTTGGACGTTGCATGCTGAGTACAGGGTACTCCGGATCTATCGAAGATGCTGGAAATGGCAGGATTTTATTCTGTTTCATGGCTGAGCAGTATTCCATGCTCTATGTGTACCATCTCTTCACTTTCCATTCATCTGGGGATGGACATTGTGTTTTTACTATCAAGACTTGGCTGTTGTCAATAGGTGGCTAGTGCCAGCTGGGGAGCCCGTGTCTCTCTAAAGTACACATGGCTCTGCAAACGCTTCCAAAACACTGCAGAGGAAAGAACACTCCCAAACTCATTGTACGAAGCCATCCACCTGATCCCCAAACCAGACAAAGATACTACAAGAAAAGAAAACTGGAGAGCAATATCACCGATGAACGTAGATGCAAAAATCCTCAACAAGATACTAGCCAACAGACTCCAACATGACATTAAAAGGATCACACACCATGACACTGTGTTTTTACTTTCAAGTCTTGGCTCTTGTCAATAGGTGTGCAGGGGTCGCTGGCCAGCCCGGGTCTCCCCAATTGATACTTTACTGCGCAAAGACAGCCAGGAGGTGGATTGCCACATCATGTGGCCGGCTCTCTGGTTTTGTTTTTCTTTGGCAGGAATCTCTTGATTGTTTTCAGTGGTGCCTGTTACCAGGGTGCAATACCACCAGTGGCTTAGGAGGCTTCCCTTTTCTCCAGGCCCTCTCCCAAAGGTATTGCTTCCAGACGTATTGACACTGGCAATCCTAACAGCTGCCAGGTGAAACCGCAAAGGCGTTTCAATTTCCATTTCTCCCATTCGCATGGTCGTGGAGCATATTTCCTGGGCCTTTCTTAGAAAACAACACAAAGGAAAACAAAACACGCATGGTGAATTCAACTTACCTCTTGAAACCGCCTGTTGCAAGTCGATCCTGTTTCGGGCTCTTTTCCAGTGCCTATCCCCAGGACATTTTTGCAGCGGGGGTGTCAATTACAACCCCGCTGGCCTTTTGAACAGGAAGGGCTGCTGAGCTCCCTTTGGAACGTTGTAGTTACAGGACGCGGCCACAAGGCGGCAGCATTTTCCCACAGCTGGTCGGATTCCCCAGGAATGCAGACCTTGCGCACATGCGTGTTCTTCGAATATGAATTAGAGTGGAACGTGTCCGGACAGACACCTAAGGGCTTGTGTCTCACTCCTTCTCCCACTTATCCTTCCCACTCTCGATTCATCTCACCCCCTGCAATCCACTCCTGATGCTGTTGTCGGAGGCAAGTGGGGTGACTCTAAGGAAGGAGGTGAATGGCGGGAACCCCACCAGCAGGAGACCTGGACACCAGCTGATGTTTGAACGCTGTTGTGCATGTCGGACCACCATCCTCTGGCTGCAGCGGGCTTGGCTTAGCTGCAGGAGGGCACACCTACATCTAGAGAGACTGCTGCCAACCAGAGGGGATCAGGCACCACAGGTCCAAAGGGGTTAATTCTCTGGTGCGCCCCCACCCCCCTGCCCCGACCTACCTCACTGTGACCACACTGCAACTTTGGTGCCCAAGCCTGCTCACGCTCCAGGGAAGTGACACCCGCACACCTCTCTGAGGCCTGAGAGGAACGTACTGGACCTCGATCATTTTGGTTTTTATAGAGTTTCTAATTTCTGTCTGTGTCTAGTGAATTTACAATGCTGTATTGACTTTCGCTGTGCAGCACCTTGATTCAGTTCTCCGTGTATGTATATATATACACATCCATTCTCTTTCACATTCTCTTCCCACGTAGCTTACTCCAGGGTGGTGCCGACCTCTCCCTGTGCTTTGTAGTAGGTGGTTGTGGATCGTCTGCTTTATACATATTAGAATGCATGTGTTAATCCCACCCTCCTCATTCAACCCACCTCCGCATGCCTTTGCCCTCTCGAAACCCTGTACTTGCGTTCTAAATCTGTGACTCTGTTTGTGCTTTCTACTTTCTTGGTATCGACTTTGAGATGCCACCTATACGTGCTATCGTTGGAATTTTCTCTCTCTGTTGGACGTTGCATGCTGAGTACAGGGTAGTCCGGATCTATCGAAGATGCTGGAAATGGCAGGATTTTATTCTGTTTCATGGCTGAGCAGTATTCCATGCTCTATGTGTACCATCTCTTCACTTTCCATTCATCTGGGGATGGACATTGTGTTTTTACTATCAAGACTTGGCTGTTGTCAATAGGTGGCTAGTGCCAGCTGGGGAGCCCGTGTCTCTCTAAAGTACACATGGCTCTGCAAACGCTTCCAAAACACTGCAGAGGAAAGAACACTCCCAAACTCATTGTACGAAGCCATCCACCTGATCCCCAAACCAGACAAAGATACTACAAGAAAAGAAAACTGGAGAGCAATATCACCGATGAACTTAGATGCAAAAATCCTCAACAAGATACTAGCCAACAGACTCCAACATGACATTAAAAGGATCACACACCATGACACTGTGTTTTTACTTTCAAGTCTTGGCTCTTGTCAATAGGTGTGCAGGGGTCGCTGGCCAGCCCGGGTCTCCCCAATTGATACTTTACTGCGCAAAGACAGCCAGGAGGTGGATTGCCACATCATGTGGCCGGCTCTCTGGTTTTGTTTTTCTTTGGCAGGAATCTCTTGATTGTTTTCAGTGGTGCCTGTTACCAGGGTGCAATACCACCAGTGGCTTAGGAGGCTTCCCTTTTCTCCAGGCCCTCTCCCAAAGGTATTGCTTCCAGACGTATTGACACTGGCAATCCTAACAGCTGCCAGGTGAAACCGCAAAGGCATTTCAATTTCCATTTCTCCCATTCGCATGGTCGTGGAGCATATTTCCTGGGCCTTTCTTAGAAAACAACACAAAGGAAAACAAAACTCGCATGGTGAATTCAATTTACCTCTTGAAACCGCCTGTTGCAAGTCGATCCTGTTTCGGGCTCTTTTCCAGTGCCTATCCCCAGGACATTTTTGCAGCGGGGGTGTCAATTACAACCCCGCTGGCCTTTTGAACAGGAAGGGCTGCTGAGCTCCCTTTGGAACGTTGTAGTTACAGGACGCGGCCACAAGGCGGCAGCATTTTCCCACAGCTGGTCGGATTCCCCAGGAATGCAGACCTTGCGCACGTGCGTGTTCTTCGAATATGAATTAGAGTGGAACGTGTCCGGACAGACACCTAAGGGCTTGTGTCTCACTCCTTCTCCCACTTATCCTTCCCACTCTCGATTCATCTCACCCCCTGCAATCCACTCCTGATGAGGCTGTTGTCGGAGGCAAGTGGGGTGACTCTAAGGAAGGAGGTGAATGGCAGGAACCCCACCAGCAGGAGACCTGGACACCAGGTGATGTTTGAACGCTGTTGTGCATGTCGGACCACCATCCTCTGGCTGCAGCGGGCTTGGCTTAGCTGCAGGAGGGCACACCTACATCTAGAGAGACTGCTGCCAACCAGAGGGGACCAGGCACCACAGGTCCAAAGGGGTTAATTCTCTGGTGCGCCCCCCCCCCCGCCCCGACCTGCCTCACTGTGACCACACTCCAACTTTGGTGCCCAAGCCTGCTCACGCTCCAGGGAAGTGACACCCGCACACCTCTCTGAGGCCTGAGAGGAACGTACTGGACCTCGATCATTTTGGTTTTTATAGAGTTTCTAATTTCTGTCCGTGTCTAGTGAATTTACAATGCTGTATTGACTTTCGCTGTGCAGCACCTTGATTCAGTTCTCCGTGTATGTATATATATACACATCCATTCTCTTTCACATTCTCTTCCCACGTAGCTTACTCCAGGGTGGTGCCGACCTCTCCCTGTGCATTGTAGTAGGTGGTTGAGGATTGTCTGCTTTATACATATTAGAATGCATGTGTTAATCCCACCCTCCTCATTCAACCCACCTCCGCATGCTTTTGCCCTCTCGAAACCCTGTACTTGCGTTCTAAATCTGTGACTCTGTTTGTGCTTTCTACTTTCTTGGTATCGACTTTGAGATGCCACCTATACGTGCTATCGTTGGAATTTTCTCTTTCTCTGTTGGACGTTGCATGCTGAGTACAGGGTACTTTGGATCTATCGAAGATGCTGGAAATGGCAGGATTTTATTCTGTTTCATGGCTGAGCAGTATTCCATGCTCTATGTGTACCATCTCTTCACTTTCCATTCATCTGGGGATGGACATTGTGTTTTTACTATCAAGACTTGGCTGTTGTCAATAGGTGGCTAGTGCCAGCTGGGGAGCCCGTGTCTCTCTAAAGTACACATGGCTCTGCAAACGCTTCCAAAACACTGCAGAGGAAAGAACACTCCCAAACTCATTGTACGAAGCCATCCACCTGATCCCCAAACCAGACAAAGATACTACAAGAAAAGAAAACTGGAGAGCAATATCACCGATGAACTTAGATGCAAAAATCCTCAACAAGATACTAGCCAACAGACTCCAACATGACATTAAAAGGATCACACACCATGACACTGTGTTTTTACTTTCAAGTCTTGGCTCTTGTCAATAGGTGTGCAGGGGTCGCTGGCCAGCCCGGGTCTCCCCAATTGATACTTTACTGCACAAAGAGAGCCAGGAGGTGGATTGCCACATCATGTGGCCAGCTCTCTGGTTTTGTTTTTCTTTGGCAGGAATCTCTTGATTGTTTTCAGTGGTGCCTGTTACCAGGGTGCAATACCACCAGTGGCTTAGGAGGCTTCCCTTTTCTCCAGGCCCTCTCCCAAAGGTATTGCTTCCAGACGTATTGACACTGGCAATCCTAACAGCTGCCAGGTGAAACTGCAAAGGCGTTTCAATTTCCATTTCTCCCATTCGCATGGTCGTGGAGCATATTTCCTGGGCCTTTCTTAGAAAACAACACAAAGGAAAACAAAACACGCATGGTGAATTCAACTTACCTCTTGAAACCGCCTGTTGCAAGTTGATTCTGTTTCGGGCTCTTTTCCAGTGCCTATCCCCAGGACATTTTTGCAGCGGGGGTGTCAATTACAACCCCGCTGGCCTTTTGAACAGGAAGGGCTGCTGAGCTCCCTTTGGAACGTTGTAGTTACAGGACGCGGCCACAAGGCGGCAGCATTTTCCCACAGCTGGTCGGATTCCCCAGGAATGCAGACCTTGCGCACATGCGTGTTCTTCGAATATGAATTAGAGTGGAACGTGTCCGGACAGACACCTAAGGGCTTGTGTCTCACTCCTTCTCCCACTTATCCTTCCCACTCTCGATTCATCTCACCCCCTGCAAACCCCCCCTGATGAGGTTGTTGTCGGAGGCAAGTGGGGTGACTCTAAGGAATGAGGTGAATGGCGGGAACCCCACCAGCAGGAGACCTGGACACCAGGTGATGTATGAACGCTGTTGTGCATGTCGGACCACCATCCTCTGGCTGCAGTGGGCTTGGCTTAGCTGCAGGAGGGCACACCTATATCTAGAGAGACTGCTGCCAACCAGAGGGGACCAGGCACCACAGGTCCAAAGGGGTTAATTCTCTGGTGCGCCCCCACCCCCCCGCCCCGACCTACCTCACTGTGACCACACTCCAACTTTGGTGCCCAAGCCTGCTCACGCTCCAGGGAAGTGACACCCGCACACCTCTCTGAGGCCTGAGAGGAACGTACTGGACCTCGATCATTTTGGTTTTTATAGAGTTTCTAATTTCTGTCCGTGTCTAGTGAATTTACAATGCTGTATTGACTTTCGCTGTGCAGCAGCTTGATTCAGTTCTCCGTGTATGTATATATATACACATCCATTCTCTTTCACATTCTCTTCCCACGTAGCTTACTCCAGGGTGGTGCCGACCTCTCCCTGTGCTTTGTAGTAGGTGGTTGTGGATCGTCTGCTTTATACATATTAGAATGCATGTGTTAATCCCACCCTCCTCATTCAACCCACCTCCGCATGCCTTTGCCCTCTCGAAACCCTGTACTTGCGTTCTAAATCTGTGACTCTGTTTGTGCTTTCTACTTTCTTGGTATCGACTTTGAGATGCCACCTATACGTGCTATCGTTGGAATTTTCTCTTTCTCTGTTGGACGTTGCATGCTGAGTACAGGGTACTCCGGATCTATCGAAGATGCTGGAAATGGCAGGATTTTATTCTGTTTCATGGCTGAGCAGTATTCCATGCTCTATGTGTACCATCTCTTCACTTTCCATTCATCTGGGGATGGACATTGTGTTTTTACTATCAAGACTTGGCTGTTGTCAATAGGTGGCTAGTGCCAGCTGGGGAGCCCGTGTCTCTCTAAAGTACACATGGCTCTGCAAACGCTTCCAAAACACTGCAGAGGAAAGAACACTCCCAAACTCATTGTACGAAGCCATCCACCTGATCCCCAAACCAGACAAAGATACTACAAGAAAAGAAAACTGGAGAGCAATATCACCGATGAACTTAGATGCAAAAATCCTCAACAAGATACTAGCCAACAGACTCCAACATGACGTTAAAAGGATCACACACCATGACACTGTGTTTTTACTTTCAAGTCTTGGCTCTTGTCAATAGGTGTGCAGGCGTCGCTGGCCAGCCTGGGTCTCCCCAATTGATACTTTACTGCGCAAAGACAGCCAGGAGGTGGATTGCCACATCATGTGGCCGGCTCTCTGGTTTTGTTTTTCTTTGGCAGGAATCTCTTGATTGTTTTCAGTGGTGCCTGTTACCAGGGTGCAATACCACCAGTGGCTTAGGAGGCTTCCCTTTTCTCCAGGCCCTCTCCCAAAGGTATTGCTTCCAGACGTATTGACACTGGCAATCCTAACAGCTGCCAGGTGAAACTGCAAAGGCGTTTCAATTTCCATTTCTCCCATTCGCATGGTCGTGGAGCATATTTCCTGGGCCTTTCTTAGAAAACAACACAAAGGAAAACAAAACACGCATGGTGAATTCAACTTACCTCTTGAAACCGCCTGTTGCAAGTTGATTCTGTTTCGGGCTCTTTTCCAGTGCCTATCCCCAGGACATTTTTGCAGCGGGGGTGTCAATTACAACCCCGCTGGCCTTTTGAACAGGAAGGGCTGCTGAGCTCCCTTTGGAACGTTGTAGTTACAGGACGCGGCCACCAGGCGGCAGCATTTTCCCACAGCTGGTCGGATTCCCCAGGAATGCAGACCTTGCGCACATGCGTGTTCTTCGAATATGAATTAGAGTGGAACGTGTCCGGACAGACACCTAAGGGCTTGTGTCTCACTCCTTCTCCCACTTATCCTTCCCACTCTCGATTCATCTCACCCCCTGCAATCCACTCCTGATGCTGTTGTCGGAGGCAAGTGGGGTGACTCTAAGGAAGGAGGTGAATGGCGGGAACCCCACCAGCAGGAGACCTGGACACCAGGTGATGTTTGAACGCTGTTGTGCATGTCGGACCACCATCCTCTGGCTGCAGCGGGCTTGGCTTAGCTGCAGGAGGGCACACCTACATCTAGAGAGACTGCTGCCAACCAGAGGGGACCAGGCACCACAGGTCCAAAGGGGTTAATTCTCTGGTGCGCCCCCCCCCGCCCCGACCTGCCTCACTGTGACCACACTCCAACTTTGGTGCCCAAGCCTGCTCACGCTCCAGGGAAGTGACACCCGCACACCTCTCTGAGGCCTGAGAGGAACGTACTGGACCTCGATCATTTTGGTTTTTATAGAGTTTCTAATTTCTGTCCGTGTCTAGTGAATTTACAATGCTGTATTGACTTTCGCTGTGCAGCAGCTTGATTCAGTTCTCCGTGTATGTATATATATACACATCCATTCTCTTTCACATTCTCTTCCCACGTAGCTTACTCCAGGGTGGTGCCGACCTCTCCCTGTGCTTTGTAGTAGGTGGTTGTGGATCGTCTGCTTTATACATATTAGAATGCATGTGTTAATCCCACCCTCCTCATTCAACCCACCTCCGCATGTCTTTGCCCTCTCGAAACCCTGTACTTGCGTTCTAAATCTGTGACTCTGTTTGTGCTTTCTACTTTCTTGGTATCGACTTTGAGATGCCACCTATACGTGCTATCGTTGGAATTTTCTCTTTCTCTGTTGGACGTTGCATGCTGAGTACAGGGTACTCCGGATCTATCGAAGATGCTGGAAATGGCAGGATTTTATTCTGTTTCATGGCTGAGCAGTATTCCATGCTCTATGTGTACCATCTCTTCACTTTCCATTCATCTGGGGATGGACATTGTGTTTTTACTATCAAGACTTGGCTGTTGTCAATAGGTGGCTAGTGCCAGCTGGGGAGCCCGTGTCTCTCTAAAGTACACATGGCTCTGCAAACGCTTCCAAAACACTGCAGAGGAAAGAACACTCCCAAACTCATTGTACGAAGCCATCCACCTGATCCCCAAACCAGACAAAGATACTACAAGAAAAGAAAACTGGAGAGCAATATCACCGATGAACTTAGATGCAAAAATCCTCAACAAGATACTAGCCAACAGACTCCAACATGACATTAAAAGGATCACACACCATGACACTGTGTTTTTACTTTCAAGTCTTGGCTCTTGTCAATAGGTGTGCAGGGGTCGCTGGCCAGCCCGGGTCTCCCCAATTGATACTTTACTGCGCAAAGACAGCCAGGAGGTGGATTGCCACATCATGTGGCCGGCTCTCTGGTTTTGTTTTTCTTTGGCAGGAATCTCTTGATTGTTTTCAGTGGTGCCTGTTACCAGGGTGCAATACCACCAGTGGCTTAGGAGGCTTCCCTTTTCTCCAGGCCCTCTCCCAAAGGTATTGCTTCCAGACGTATTGACACTGGCAATCCTAACAGCTGCCAGGTGAAACCGCAAAGGCGTTTCAATTTCCATTTCTCCCATTCGCATGGTCGTGGAGCATATTTCCTGGGCCTTTCTTAGAAAACAACACAAAGGAAAACAAAACACGCATGGTGAATTCAACTTACCTCTTGAAACCGCCTGTTGCAAGTCGATCCTGTTTCGGGCTCTTTTCCAGTGCCTATCCCCAGGACATTTTTGCAGCGGGGGTGTCAATTACAACCCCGCTGGCCTTTTGAACAGGAAGGGCTGCTGAGCTCCCTTTGGAACGTTGTAGTTACAGGACGCGGCCACAAGGCGGCAGCATTTTCCCACAGCTGGTCGGATTCCCCAGGAATGCAGACCTTGCGCACATGCGTGTTCTTCGAATATGAATTAGAGTGGAACGTGTCCGGACAGACACCTAAGGGCTTGTGTCTCACTCCTTCTCCCACTTATCCTTCCCACTCTCGATTCAACTCACCCCCTGCAATCCACTCCTGATGCTGTTGTCGGAGGCAAGTGGGGTGACTCTAAGGAAGGAGGTGAATGGCGGGAACCCCACCAGCAGGAGACCTGGACACCAGGTGATGTTTGAACGCTGTTGTGCATGTCGGACCACCATCCTCTGGCTGCAGCGGGCTTGGCTTAGCTGCAGGAGGGCACACCTACATCTAGAGAGACTGCTGCCAACCAGAGGGGACCAGGCACCACAGGTCCAAAGGGGTTAATTCTCTGGTGCGCCCCCCCCCGCCCCGACCTGCCTCACTGTGACCACACTGCAACTTTGGTGCCCAAGCCTGCTCACGCTCCAGGGAAGTGACACCCGCACACCTCTCTGAGGCCTGAGAGGAACGTACTGGACCTCGATCATTTTGGTTTTTATAGAGTTTCTAATTTCTGTCCGTGTCTAGTGAATTTACAATGCTGTATTGACTTTCGCTGTGCAGCAGCTTGATTCAGTTCTCCGTGTATGTATATATATACACATCCATTCTCTTTCACATTCTCTTCCCACGTAGCTTACTCCAGGGTGGTGCCGACCTCTCCCTGTGCTTTGTAGTAGGTGGTTGTGGATCGTCTGCTTTATACATATTAGAATGCATGTGTTAATCCCACCCTCCTCATTCAACCCACCTCCGCATGTCTTTGCCCTCTCGAAACCGTGTACTTGCGTTCTAAATCTGTGACTCTGTTTGTGCTTTCTACTTTCTTGGTATCGACTTTGAGATGCCACCTATACGTGCTATCGTTGGAATTTTCTCTTTCTCTGTTGGACGTTGCATGCTGAGTACAGGGTACTCCGGATCTATCGAAGATGCTGGAAATGGCAGGATTTTATTCTGTTTCATGGCTGAGCAGTATTCCATGCTCTATGTGTACCATCTCTTCACTTTCCATTCATCTGGGGATGGACATTGTGTTTTTACTATCAAGACTTGGCTGTTGTCAATAGGTGGCTAGTGCCAGCTGGGGAGCCCGTGTCTCTCTAAAGTACACATGGCTCTGCAAACGCTTCCAAAACACTGCAGAGGAAAGAACACTCCCAAACTCATTGTACGAAGCCATCCACCTGATCCCCAAACCAGACAAAGATACTACAAGAAAAGAAAACTGGAGAGCAATATCACCGATGAACTTAGATGCAAAAATCCTCAACAAGATACTAGCCAACAGACTCCAACATGACATTAAAAGGATCACACACCATGACACTGTGTTTTTACTTTCAAGTCTTGGCTCTTGTCAATAGGTGTGCAGGGGTCGCTGGCCAGCCCGGGTCTCCCCAATTGATACTTTACTGCGCAAAGACAGCCAGGAGGTGGATTGCCACATCATGTGGCCAGCTCTCTGGTTTTGTTTTTCTTTGGCAGGAATCTCTTGATTGTTTTCAGTGGTGCCTGTTACCAGGGTGCAATACCACCAGTGGCTTAGGAGGCTTCCCTTTTCTCCAGGCCCTCTCCCAAAGGTATTGCTTCCAGACGTATTGACACTGGCAATCCTAACAGCTGCCAGGTGAAACCGCAAAGGCGTTTCAATTTCCATTTCTCCCATTCGCATGGTCGTGGAGCATATTTCCTGGGCCTTTCTTAGAAAACAACACAAAGGAAAACAAAACACGCATGGTGAATTCAACTTACCTCTTGAAACCGCCTGTTGCAAGTCGATCCTGTTTCGGGCTCTTTTCCAGTGCTTATCCCCAGGACATTTTTGCAGCGGGGGTGTCAATTACAACCCCGCTGGCCTTTTGAACAGGAAGGGCTGCTGAGCTCCCTTTGGAACATTGTAGTTACAGGACGCGGCCACAAGGCGGCAGCATTTTCCCACAGCTGGTCGGATTCCCCAGGAATGCAGACCTTGCGCACATGCGTGTTCTTCGAATATGAATTAGAGTGGAACGTGTCCGGACAGACACCTAAGGGCTTGTGTCTCACTCCTTCTCCCACTTATCCTTCCCACTCTCGATTCATCTCACCCCCTGCAATCCACTCCTGATGCTGTTGTCGGAGGCAAGTGGGGTGACTCTAAGGAAGGAGGTGAATGGCGGGAACCCCACCAGCAGGAGACCTGGACACCAGGTGATGTTTGAACGCTGTTGTGCATGTCGGACCACCATCCTCTGGCTGCAGCGGGCTTGGCTTAGCTGCAGGAGGGCACACCTACATCTAGAGAGACTGCTGCCAACCAGAGGGGACCAGGCACCACAGGTCCAAAGGGGTTAATTCTCTGGTGCGCCCCCACCCCCCCGCCCCGACCTACCTCACTGTGACCACACTGCAACTTTGGTGCCCAAGCCTGCTCACGCTCCAGGGAAGTGACACCCGCACACCTCTCTGAGGCCTGAGAGGAACGTACTGGACCTCGATCATTTTGGTTTTTATAGAGTTTCTAATTTCTGTCTGTGTCTAGTGAATTTACAATGCTGTATTGACTTTCGCTGTGCAGCACCTTGATTCAGTTCTCCGTGTATGTATATATATACACATCCATTCTCTTTCGCATTCTCTTCCCACGTAGCTTACTCCAGGGTGGTGCCGACCTCTCTCTGTGCTTTGTAGTAGGTGGTTGTGGATCGTCTGCTTTATACATATTAGAATGCATGTGTTAATCCCACCCTCCTCATTCAACCCACCTCCGCATGCCTTTGCCCTCTCGAAACCCTGTACTTGCGTTCTAAATCTGTGACTCTGTTTGTGCTTTCTACTTTCTTGGTATCGACTTTGAGATGCCACCTATACGTGCTATCGTTGGAATTTTCTCTTTCTCTGTTGGACGTTGCATGCTGAGTACAGGGTACTCCGGATCTATCGAAGATGCTGGAAATGGCAGGATTTTATTCTGTTTCATGGCTGAGCAGTATTCCATGCTCTATGTGTACCATCTCTTCACTTTCCATTCATCTGGGGATGGACATTGTGTTTTTACTATCAAGACTTGGCTGTTGTCAATAGGTGGCTAGTGCCAGCTGGGGAGCCCGTGTCTCTCTAAAGTACACATGGCTCTGCAAACGCTTCCAAAACACTGCAGAGGAAAGAACACTCCCAAACTCATTGTACGAAGCCATCCACCTGATCCCCAAACCAGACAAAGATACTACAAGAAAAGAAAACTGGAGAGCAATATCACCGATGAACTTAGATGCAAAAATCCTCAACAAGATACTAGCCAACAGACTCCAACATGACATTAAAAGGATCACACACCATGACACGGTGTTTTTACTTTCAAGTCTTGGCTCTTGTCAATAGGTGTGCAGGGGTCGCTGGCCAGCCCGGGTCTCCCCAATTGATACTTTACTGCGCAAAGACAGCCAGGAGGTGGATTGCCACATCATGTGGCCGGCTCTCTGGTTTTGTTTTTCTTTGGCAGGAATCTCTTGATTGTTTTCAGTGGTGCCTGTTACCAGGGTGCAATACCACCAGTGGCTTAGGAGGCTTCCCTTTTCTCCAGGCCCTCTCCCAAAGGTATTGCTTCCAGACGTATTGACACTGGCAATCCTAACAGCTGCCAGGTGAAACCGCAAAGGCGTTTCAATTTCCATTTCTCCCATTCGCATGGTCGTGGAGCATATTTCCTGGGCCTTTCTTAGAAAACAACACAAAGGAAAACAAAACTCGCATGGTGAATTCAATTTACCTCTTGAAACCGCCTGTTGCAAGTCGATCCTGTTTCGGGCTCTTTTCCAGTGCCTATCCCCAGGACATTTTTGCAGCGGGGGTGTCAATTACAACCCCGCTGGCCTTTTGAACAGGAAGGGCTGCTGAGCTCCCTTTGGAACGTTGTAGTTACAGGACGCGGCCACAAGGCGGCAGCATTTTCCCACAGCTGGTCGGATTCCCCAGGAATGCAGACCTTGCGCACATGCGTGTTCTTCGAATATGAATTAGAGTGGAACGTGTCCGGACAGACACCTAAGGGCTTGTGTCTCACTCCTTCTCCCACTTATCCTTCCCACTCTCGATTCATCTCACCCCCTGCAATCCACTCCTGATGAGGCTGTTGTCGGAGGCAAGTGGGGTGACTCTAAGGAAGGAGGTGAATGGCAGGAACCCCACCAGCAGGAGACCTGGACACCAGGTGATGTTTGAACGCTGTTGTGCATGTCGGACCACCATCCTCTGGCTGCAGCGGGCTTGGCTTAGCTGCAGGAGGGCACACCTACATCTAGAGAGACTGCTGCCAACCAGAGGGGACCAGGCACCACAGGTCCAAAGGGGTTAATTCGCTGGTGCGCCCCCCCCCCCGCCCCGACCTGCCTCACTGTGACCACACTCCAACTTTGGTGCCCAAGCCTGCTCACGCTCCAGGGAAGTGACACCCGCACACATCTCTGAGACCTGAGAGGAACGTACTGGACCTCGATCATTTTGGTTTTTATAGAGTTTCTAATTTCTGTCTGTGTCTAGTGAATTTACAATGCTGTATTGACTTTCGCTGTGCAGCACCTTGATTCAGTTCTCCGTGTATGTATATATATACACATCCATTCTCTTTCACATTCTCTTCCCACGTAGCTTACTCCAGGGTGGTGCCGACCTCTCCCTGTGCTTTGTAGTAGGTGGTTGAGGATCGTCTGCTTTATACATATTAGAATGCATGTGTTAATCCCACCCTCCTCATTCAACCCACCTCCGCATGCTTTTGCCCTCTCGAAACCCTGTACTTGCGTTCTAAATCTGTGACTCTGTTTGTGCTTTCTACTTTCTTGGTATCGACTTTGAGATGCCACCTATACGTGCTATCGTTGGAATTTTCTCTTTCTCTGTTGGACGTTGCATGCTGAGTACAGGGTACTCTGGATCTATCGAAGATGCTGGAAATGGCAGGATTTTATTCTGTTTCATGGCTGAGCAGTATTCCATGCTCTATGTGTACCATCTCTTCACTTTCCATTCATCTGGGGATGGACATTGTGTTTTTACTATCAAGACTTGGCTGTTGTCAATAGGTGGCTAGTGCCAGCTGGGGAGCCCGTGTCTCTCTAAAGTACACATGGCTCTGCAAACGCTTCCAAAACACTGCAGAGGAAAGAACACTCCCAAACTCATTGTACGAAGCCATCCACCTGATCCCCAAACCAGACAAAGATACTACAAGAAAAGAAAACTGGAGAGCAATATCACCGATGAACTTAGATGCAAAAATCCTCAACAAGATACTAGCCAACAGACTCCAACATGACATTAAAAGGATCACACACCATGACACTGTGTTTTTACTTTCAAGTCTTGGCTCTTGTCAATAGGTGTGCAGGGGTCGCTGGCCAGCCCGGGTCTCCCCAATTGATACTTTACTGCGCAAAGACAGCCAGGAGGTGGATTGCCACATCATGTGGCCGGCTCTCTGGTTTTGTTTTTCTTTGGCAGGAATCTCTTGATTGTTTTCAGTGGTGCCTGTTACCAGGGTGCAATACCACCAGTGGCTTAGGAGGCTTCCCTTTTCTCCAGGGCCTCTCCCAAAGGTATTGCTTCCAGACGTATTGACACTGGCAATCCTAACAGCTGCCAGGTGAAACCGCAAAGGCGTTTCAATTTCCATTTCTCCCATTCGCATGGTCGTGGAGCATATTTCCTGGGCCTTTCTTAGAAAACAACACAAAGGAAAACAAAACACGCATGGTGAATTCAACTTACCTCTTGAAACCGCCTGTTGCAAGTCGATCCTGTTTCGGGCTCTTTTCCAGTGCCTATCCCCAGGACATTTTTGCAGCGGGGGTGTCAATTACAACCCCGCTGGCCTTTTGAACAGGAAGGGCTGCTGAGCTCCCTTTGGAACGTTGTAGTTACAGGACGCGGCCACAAGGCGGCAGCATTTTCCCACAGCTGGTCGGATTCCCCAGGAATGCAGACCTTGCGCACATGCGTGTTCTTCGAATATGAATTAGAGTGGAACGTGTCCGGACAGACACCTAAGGGCTTGTGTCTCACTCCTTCTCCCACTTATCCTTCCCACTCTCGATTCATCTCACCCCCTGCAATCCACTCCTGATGCTGTTGTCGGAGGCAAGTGGGGTGACTCTAAGGAAGGAGGTGAATGGCGGGAACCCCACCAGCAGGAGACCTGGACACCAGCTGATGTTTGAACGCTGTTGTGCATGTCGGACCACCATCCTCTGGCTGCAGCGGGCTTGGCTTAGCTGCAGGAGGGCACACCTACATCTAGAGAGACTGCTGCCAACCAGAGGGGATCAGGCACCACAGGTCCAAAGGGGTTAATTCTCTGGTGCGCCCCCACCCCCCTGCCCCGACCTACCTCACTGTGACCACACTGCAACTTTGGTGCCCAAGCCTGCTCACGCTCCAGGGAAGTGACACCCGCACACCTCTCTGAGGCCTGAGAGGAACGTACTGGACCTCGATCATTTTGGTTTTTATAGAGTTTCTAATTTCTGTCTGTGTCTAGTGAATTTACAATGCTGTATTGACTTTCGCTGTGCAGCACCTTGATTCAGTTCTCCGTGTATGTATATATATACACATCCATTCTCTTTCACATTCTCTTCCCACGTAGCTTACTCCAGGGTGGTGCCGACCTCTCCCTGTGCTTTGTAGTAGGTGGTTGTGGATCGTCTGCTTTATACATATTAGAATGCATGTGTTAATCCCACCCTCCTCATTCAACCCACCTCCGCATGCCTTTGCCCTCTCGAAACCCTGTACTTGCGTTCTAAATCTGTGACTCTGTTTGTGCTTTCTACTTTCTTGGTATCGACTTTGAGATGCCACCTATACGTGCTATCGTTGGAATTTTCTCTCTCTGTTGGACGTTGCATGCTGAGTACAGGGTAGTCCGGATCTATCGAAGATGCTGGAAATGGCAGGATTTTATTCTGTTTCATGGCTGAGCAGTATTCCATGCTCTATGTGTACCATCTCTTCACTTTCCATTCATCTGGGGATGGACATTGTGTTTTTACTATCAAGACTTGGCTGTTGTCAATAGGTGGCTAGTGCCAGCTGGGGAGCCCGTGTCTCTCTAAAGTACACATGGCTCTGCAAACGCTTCCAAAACACTGCAGAGGAAAGAACACTCCCAAACTCATTGTACGAAGCCATCCACCTGATCCCCAAACCAGACAAAGATACTACAAGAAAAGAAAACTGGAGAGCAATATCACCGATGAACTTAGATGCAAAAATCCTCAACAAGATACTAGCCAACAGACTCCAACATGACATTAAAAGGATCACACACCATGACACTGTGTTTTTACTTTCAAGTCTTGGCTCTTGTCAATAGGTGTGCAGGGGTCGCTGGCCAGCCCGGGTCTCCCCAATTGATACTTTACTGCGCAAAGACAGCCAGGAGGTGGATTGCCACATCATGTGGCCGGCTCTCTGGTTTTGTTTTTCTTTGGCAGGAATCTCTTGATTGTTTTCAGTGGTGCCTGTTACCAGGGTGCAATACCACCAGTGGCTTAGGAGGCTTCCCTTTTCTCCAGGCCCTCTCCCAAAGGTATTGCTTCCAGACGTATTGACACTGGCAATCCTAACAGCTGCCAGGTGAAACCGCAAAGGCATTTCAATTTCCATTTCTCCCATTCGCATGGTCGTGGAGCATATTTCCTGGGCCTTTCTTAGAAAACAACACAAAGGAAAACAAAACTCGCATGGTGAATTCAATTTACCTCTTGAAACCGCCTGTTGCAAGTCGATCCTGTTTCGGGCTCTTTTCCAGTGCCTATCCCCAGGACATTTTTGCAGCGGGGGTGTCAATTACAACCCCGCTGGCCTTTTGAACAGGAAGGGCTGCTGAGCTCCCTTTGGAACGTTGTAGTTACAGGACGCGGCCACAAGGCGGCAGCATTTTCCCACAGCTGGTCGGATTCCCCAGGAATGCAGACCTTGCGCACATGCGTGTTCTTCGAATATGAATTAGAGTGGAACGTGTCCGGACAGACACCTAAGGGCTTGTGTCTCACTCCTTCTCCCACTTATCCTTCCCACTCTCGATTCATCTCACCCCCTGCAATCCACTCCTGATGAGGCTGTTGTCGGAGGCAAGTGGGGTGACTCTAAGGAAGGAGGTGAATGGCAGGAACCCCACCAGCAGGAGACCTGGACACCAGGTGATGTTTGAACGCTGTTGTGCATGTCGGACCACCATCCTCTGGCTGCAGCGGGCTTGGCTTAGCTGCAGGAGGGCACACCTACATCTAGAGAGACTGCTGCCAACCAGAGGGGACCAGGCACCACAGGTCCAAAGGGGTTAATTCTCTGGTGCGCCCCCCCCCCCCGCCCCGACCTGCCTCACTGTGACCACACTCCAACTTTGGTGCCCAAGCCTGCTCACGCTCCAGGGAAGTGACACCCGCACACCTCTCTGAGGCCTGAGAGGAACGTACTGGACCTCGATCATTTTGGTTTTTATAGAGTTTCTAATTTCTGTCCGTGTCTAGTGAATTTACAATGCTGTATTGACTTTCGCTGTGCAGCACCTTGATTCAGTTCTCCGTGTATGTATATATATACACATCCATTCTCTTTCACATTCTCTTCCCACGTAGCTTACTCCAGGGTGGTGCCGACCTCTCCCTGTGCATTGTAGTAGGTGGTTGAGGATTGTCTGCTTTATACATATTAGAATGCATGTGTTAATCCCACCCTCCTCATTCAACCCACCTCCGCATGCTTTTGCCCTCTCGAAACCCTGTACTTGCGTTCTAAATCTGTGACTCTGTTTGTGCTTTCTACTTTCTTGGTATCGACTTTGAGATGCCACCTATACGTGCTATCGTTGGAATTTTCTCTTTCTCTGTTGGACGTTGCATGCTGAGTACAGGGTACTTTGGATCTATCGAAGATGCTGGAAATGGCAGGATTTTATTCTGTTTCATGGCTGAGCAGTATTCCATGCTCTATGTGTACCATCTCTTCACTTTCCATTCATCTGGGGATGGACATTGTGTTTTTACTATCAAGACTTGGCTGTTGTCAATAGGTGGCTAGTGCCAGCTGGGGAGCCCGTGTCTCTCTAAAGTACACATGGCTCTGCAAACGCTTCCAAAACACTGCAGAGGAAAGAACACTCCCAAACTCATTGTACGAAGCCATCCACCTGATCCCCAAACCAGACAAAGATACTACAAGAAAAGAAAACTGGAGAGCAATATCACCGATGAACTTAGATGCAAAAATCCTCAACAAGATACTAGCCAACAGACTCCAACATGACATTAAAAGGATCACACACCATGACACTGTGTTTTTACTTTCAAGTCTTGGCTCTTGTCAATAGGTGTGCAGGGGTCGCTGGCCAGCCCGGGTCTCCCCAATTGATACTTTACTGCACAAAGAGAGCCAGGAGGTGGATTGCCACATCATGTGGCCAGCTCTCTGGTTTTGTTTTTCTTTGGCAGGAATCTCTTGATTGTTTTCAGTGGTGCCTGTTACCAGGGTGCAATACCACCAGTGGCTTAGGAGGCTTCCCTTTTCTCCAGGCCCTCTCCCAAAGGTATTGCTTCCAGACGTATTGACACTGGCAATCCTAACAGCTGCCAGGTGAAACTGCAAAGGCGTTTCAATTTCCATTTCTCCCATTCGCATGGTCGTGGAGCATATTTCCTGGGCCTTTCTTAGAAAACAACACAAAGGAAAACAAAACACGCATGGTGAATTCAACTTACCTCTTGAAACCGCCTGTTGCAAGTTGATTCTGTTTCGGGCTCTTTTCCAGTGCCTATCCCCAGGACATTTTTGCAGCGGGGGTGTCAATTACAACCCCGCTGGCCTTTTGAACAGGAAGGGCTGCTGAGCTCCCTTTGGAACGTTGTAGTTACAGGACGCGGCCACAAGGCGGCAGCATTTTCCCACAGCTGGTCGGATTCCCCAGGAATGCAGACCTTGCGCACATGCGTGTTCTTCGAATATGAATTAGAGTGGAACGTGTCCGGACAGACACCTAAGGGCTTGTGTCTCACTCCTTCTCCCACTTATCCTTCCCACTCTCGATTCATCTCACCCCCTGCAAACCCCCCCTGATGAGGTTGTTGTCGGAGGCAAGTGGGGTGACTCTAAGGAATGAGGTGAATGGCGGGAACCCCACCAGCAGGAGACCTGGACACCAGGTGATGTATGAACGCTGTTGTGCATGTCGGACCACCATCCTCTGGCTGCAGTGGGCTTGGCTTAGCTGCAGGAGGGCACACCTATATCTAGAGAGACTGCTGCCAACCAGAGGGGACCAGGCACCACAGGTCCAAAGGGGTTAATTCTCTGGTGCGCCCCCACCCCCCCGCCCCGACCTACCTCACTGTGACCACACTCCAACTTTGGTGCCCAAGCCTGCTCACGCTCCAGGGAAGTGACACCCGCACACCTCTCTGAGGCCTGAGAGGAACGTACTGGACCTCGATCATTTTGGTTTTTATAGAGTTTCTAATTTCTGTCCGTGTCTAGTGAATTTACAATGCTGTATTGACTTTCGCTGTGCAGCAGCTTGATTCAGTTCTCCGTGTATGTATATATATACACATCCATTCTCTTTCACATTCTCTTCCCACGTAGCTTACTCCAGGGTGGTGCCGACCTCTCCCTGTGCTTTGTAGTAGGTGGTTGTGGATCGTCTGCTTTATACATATTAGAATGCATGTGTTAATCCCACCCTCCTCATTCAACCCACCTCCGCATGCCTTTGCCCTCTCGAAACCCTGTACTTGCGTTCTAAATCTGTGACTCTGTTTGTGCTTTCTACTTTCTTGGTATCGACTTTGAGATGCCACCTATACGTGCTATCGTTGGAATTTTCTCTTTCTCTGTTGGACGTTGCATGCTGAGTACAGGGTACTCCGGATCTATCGAAGATGCTGGAAATGGCAGGATTTTATTCTGTTTCATGGCTGAGCAGTATTCCATGCTCTATGTGTACCATCTCTTCACTTTCCATTCATCTGGGGATGGACATTGTGTTTTTACTATCAAGACTTGGCTGTTGTCAATAGGTGGCTAGTGCCAGCTGGGGAGCCCGTGTCTCTCTAAAGTACACATGGCTCTGCAAACGCTTCCAAAACACTGCAGAGGAAAGAACACTCCCAAACTCATTGTACGAAGCCATCCACCTGATCCCCAAACCAGACAAAGATACTACAAGAAAAGAAAACTGGAGAGCAATATCACCGATGAACTTAGATGCAAAAATCCTCAACAAGATACTAGCCAACAGACTCCAACATGACGTTAAAAGGATCACACACCATGACACTGTGTTTTTACTTTCAAGTCTTGGCTCTTGTCAATAGGTGTGCAGGCGTCGCTGGCCAGCCTGGGTCTCCCCAATTGATACTTTACTGCGCAAAGACAGCCAGGAGGTGGATTGCCACATCATGTGGCCGGCTCTCTGGTTTTGTTTTTCTTTGGCAGGAATCTCTTGATTGTTTTCAGTGGTGCCTGTTACCAGGGTGCAATACCACCAGTGGCTTAGGAGGCTTCCCTTTTCTCCAGGCCCTCTCCCAAAGGTATTGCTTCCAGACGTATTGACACTGGCAATCCTAACAGCTGCCAGGTGAAACTGCAAAGGCGTTTCAATTTCCATTTCTCCCATTCGCATGGTCGTGGAGCATATTTCCTGGGCCTTTCTTAGAAAACAACACAAAGGAAAACAAAACACGCATGGTGAATTCAACTTACCTCTTGAAACCGCCTGTTGCAAGTTGATTCTGTTTCGGGCTCTTTTCCAGTGCCTATCCCCAGGACATTTTTGCAGCGGGGGTGTCAATTACAACCCCGCTGGCCTTTTGAACAGGAAGGGCTGCTGAGCTCCCTTTGGAACGTTGTAGTTACAGGACGCGGCCACCAGGCGGCAGCATTTTCCCACAGCTGGTCGGATTCCCCAGGAATGCAGACCTTGCGCACATGCGTGTTCTTCGAATATGAATTAGAGTGGAACGTGTCCGGACAGACACCTAAGGGCTTGTGTCTCACTCCTTCTCCCACTTATCCTTCCCACTCTCGATTCATCTCACCCCCTGCAATCCACTCCTGATGCTGTTGTCGGAGGCAAGTGGGGTGACTCTAAGGAAGGAGGTGAATGGCGGGAACCCCACCAGCAGGAGACCTGGACACCAGGTGATGTTTGAACGCTGTTGTGCATGTCGGACCACCATCCTCTGGCTGCAGCGGGCTTGGCTTAGCTGCAGGAGGGCACACCTACATCTAGAGAGACTGCTGCCAACCAGAGGGGACCAGGCACCACAGGTCCAAAGGGGTTAATTCTCTGGTGCGCCCCCCCCCGCCCCGACCTGCCTCACTGTGACCACACTCCAACTTTGGTGCCCAAGCCTGCTCACGCTCCAGGGAAGTGACACCCGCACACCTCTCTGAGGCCTGAGAGGAACGTACTGGACCTCGATCATTTTGGTTTTTATAGAGTTTCTAATTTCTGTCCGTGTCTAGTGAATTTACAATGCTGTATTGACTTTCGCTGTGCAGCAGCTTGATTCAGTTCTCCGTGTATGTATATATATACACATCCATTCTCTTTCACATTCTCTTCCCACGTAGCTTACTCCAGGGTGGTGCCGACCTCTCCCTGTGCTTTGTAGTAGGTGGTTGTGGATCGTCTGCTTTATACATATTAGAATGCATGTGTTAATCCCACCCTCCTCATTCAACCCACCTCCGCATGTCTTTGCCCTCTCGAAACCCTGTACTTGCGTTCTAAATCTGTGACTCTGTTTGTGCTTTCTACTTTCTTGGTATCGACTTTGAGATGCCACCTATACGTGCTATCGTTGGAATTTTCTCTTTCTCTGTTGGACGTTGCATGCTGAGTACAGGGTACTCCGGATCTATCGAAGATGCTGGAAATGGCAGGATTTTATTCTGTTTCATGGCTGAGCAGTATTCCATGCTCTATGTGTACCATCTCTTCACTTTCCATTCATCTGGGGATGGACATTGTGTTTTTACTATCAAGACTTGGCTGTTGTCAATAGGTGGCTAGTGCCAGCTGGGGAGCCCGTGTCTCTCTAAAGTACACATGGCTCTGCAAACGCTTCCAAAACACTGCAGAGGAAAGAACACTCCCAAACTCATTGTACGAAGCCATCCACCTGATCCCCAAACCAGACAAAGATACTACAAGAAAAGAAAACTGGAGAGCAATATCACCGATGAACTTAGATGCAAAAATCCTCAACAAGATACTAGCCAACAGACTCCAACATGACATTAAAAGGATCACACACCATGACACTGTGTTTTTACTTTCAAGTCTTGGCTCTTGTCAATAGGTGTGCAGGGGTCGCTGGCCAGCCCGGGTCTCCCCAATTGATACTTTACTGCGCAAAGACAGCCAGGAGGTGGATTGCCACATCATGTGGCCGGCTCTCTGGTTTTGTTTTTCTTTGGCAGGAATCTCTTGATTGTTTTCAGTGGTGCCTGTTACCAGGGTGCAATACCACCAGTGGCTTAGGAGGCTTCCCTTTTCTCCAGGCCCTCTCCCAAAGGTATTGCTTCCAGACGTATTGACACTGGCAATCCTAACAGCTGCCAGGTGAAACCGCAAAGGCGTTTCAATTTCCATTTCTCCCATTCGCATGGTCGTGGAGCATATTTCCTGGGCCTTTCTTAGAAAACAACACAAAGGAAAACAAAACACGCATGGTGAATTCAACTTACCTCTTGAAACCGCCTGTTGCAAGTCGATCCTGTTTCGGGCTCTTTTCCAGTGCCTATCCCCAGGACATTTTTGCAGCGGGGGTGTCAATTACAACCCCGCTGGCCTTTTGAACAGGAAGGGCTGCTGAGCTCCCTTTGGAACGTTGTAGTTACAGGACGCGGCCACAAGGCGGCAGCATTTTCCCACAGCTGGTCGGATTCCCCAGGAATGCAGACCTTGCGCACATGCGTGTTCTTCGAATATGAATTAGAGTGGAACGTGTCCGGACAGACACCTAAGGGCTTGTGTCTCACTCCTTCTCCCACTTATCCTTCCCACTCTCGATTCAACTCACCCCCTGCAATCCACTCCTGATGCTGTTGTCGGAGGCAAGTGGGGTGACTCTAAGGAAGGAGGTGAATGGCGGGAACCCCACCAGCAGGAGACCTGGACACCAGGTGATGTTTGAACGCTGTTGTGCATGTCGGACCACCATCCTCTGGCTGCAGCGGGCTTGGCTTAGCTGCAGGAGGGCACACCTACATCTAGAGAGACTGCTGCCAACCAGAGGGGACCAGGCACCACAGGTCCAAAGGGGTTAATTCTCTGGTGCGCCCCCCCCCGCCCCGACCTGCCTCACTGTGACCACACTGCAACTTTGGTGCCCAAGCCTGCTCACGCTCCAGGGAAGTGACACCCGCACACCTCTCTGAGGCCTGAGAGGAACGTACTGGACCTCGATCATTTTGGTTTTTATAGAGTTTCTAATTTCTGTCCGTGTCTAGTGAATTTACAATGCTGTATTGACTTTCGCTGTGCAGCAGCTTGATTCAGTTCTCCGTGTATGTATATATATACACATCCATTCTCTTTCACATTCTCTTCCCACGTAGCTTACTCCAGGGTGGTGCCGACCTCTCCCTGTGCTTTGTAGTAGGTGGTTGTGGATCGTCTGCTTTATACATATTAGAATGCATGTGTTAATCCCACCCTCCTCATTCAACCCACCTCCGCATGTCTTTGCCCTCTCGAAACCGTGTACTTGCGTTCTAAATCTGTGACTCTGTTTGTGCTTTCTACTTTCTTGGTATCGACTTTGAGATGCCACCTATACGTGCTATCGTTGGAATTTTCTCTTTCTCTGTTGGACGTTGCATGCTGAGTACAGGGTACTCCGGATCTATCGAAGATGCTGGAAATGGCAGGATTTTATTCTGTTTCATGGCTGAGCAGTATTCCATGCTCTATGTGTACCATCTCTTCACTTTCCATTCATCTGGGGATGGACATTGTGTTTTTACTATCAAGACTTGGCTGTTGTCAATAGGTGGCTAGTGCCAGCTGGGGAGCCCGTGTCTCTCTAAAGTACACATGGCTCTGCAAACGCTTCCAAAACACTGCAGAGGAAAGAACACTCCCAAACTCATTGTACGAAGCCATCCACCTGATCCCCAAACCAGACAAAGATACTACAAGAAAAGAAAACTGGAGAGCAATATCACCGATGAACTTAGATGCAAAAATCCTCAACAAGATACTAGCCAACAGACTCCAACATGACATTAAAAGGATCACACACCATGACACTGTGTTTTTACTTTCAAGTCTTGGCTCTTGTCAATAGGTGTGCAGGGGTCGCTGGCCAGCCCGGGTCTCCCCAATTGATACTTTACTGCGCAAAGACAGCCAGGAGGTGGATTGCCACATCATGTGGCCAGCTCTCTGGTTTTGTTTTTCTTTGGCAGGAATCTCTTGATTGTTTTCAGTGGTGCCTGTTACCAGGGTGCAATACCACCAGTGGCTTAGGAGGCTTCCCTTTTCTCCAGGCCCTCTCCCAAAGGTATTGCTTCCAGACGTATTGACACTGGCAATCCTAACAGCTGCCAGGTGAAACCGCAAAGGCGTTTCAATTTCCATTTCTCCCATTCGCATGGTCGTGGAGCATATTTCCTGGGCCTTTCTTAGAAAACAACACAAAGGAAAACAAAACACGCATGGTGAATTCAACTTACCTCTTGAAACCGCCTGTTGCAAGTCGATCCTGTTTCGGGCTCTTTTCCAGTGCTTATCCCCAGGACATTTTTGCAGCGGGGGTGTCAATTACAACCCCGCTGGCCTTTTGAACAGGAAGGGCTGCTGAGCTCCCTTTGGAACATTGTAGTTACAGGACGCGGCCACAAGGCGGCAGCATTTTCCCACAGCTGGTCGGATTCCCCAGGAATGCAGACCTTGCGCACATGCGTGTTCTTCGAATATGAATTAGAGTGGAACGTGTCCGGACAGACACCTAAGGGCTTGTGTCTCACTCCTTCTCCCACTTATCCTTCCCACTCTCGATTCATCTCACCCCCTGCAATCCACTCCTGATGCTGTTGTCGGAGGCAAGTGGGGTGACTCTAAGGAAGGAGGTGAATGGCGGGAACCCCACCAGCAGGAGACCTGGACACCAGGTGATGTTTGAACGCTGTTGTGCATGTCGGACCACCATCCTCTGGCTGCAGCGGGCTTGGCTTAGCTGCAGGAGGGCACACCTACATCTAGAGAGACTGCTGCCAACCAGAGGGGACCAGGCACCACAGGTCCAAAGGGGTTAATTCTCTGGTGCGCCCCCACCCCCCCGCCCCGACCTACCTCACTGTGACCACACTGCAACTTTGGTGCCCAAGCCTGCTCACGCTCCAGGGAAGTGACACCCGCACACCTCTCTGAGGCCTGAGAGGAACGTACTGGACCTCGATCATTTTGGTTTTTATAGAGTTTCTAATTTCTGTCTGTGTCTAGTGAATTTACAATGCTGTATTGACTTTCGCTGTGCAGCACCTTGATTCAGTTCTCCGTGTATGTATATATATACACATCCATTCTCTTTCGCATTCTCTTCCCACGTAGCTTACTCCAGGGTGGTGCCGACCTCTCTCTGTGCTTTGTAGTAGGTGGTTGTGGATCGTCTGCTTTATACATATTAGAATGCATGTGTTAATCCCACCCTCCTCATTCAACCCACCTCCGCATGCCTTTGCCCTCTCGAAACCCTGTACTTGCGTTCTAAATCTGTGACTCTGTTTGTGCTTTCTACTTTCTTGGTATCGACTTTGAGATGCCACCTATACGTGCTATCGTTGGAATTTTCTCTTTCTCTGTTGGACGTTGCATGCTGAGTACAGGGTACTCCGGATCTATCGAAGATGCTGGAAATGGCAGGATTTTATTCTGTTTCATGGCTGAGCAGTATTCCATGCTCTATGTGTACCATCTCTTCACTTTCCATTCATCTGGGGATGGACATTGTGTTTTTACTATCAAGACTTGGCTGTTGTCAATAGGTGGCTAGTGCCAGCTGGGGAGCCCGTGTCTCTCTAAAGTACACATGGCTCTGCAAACGCTTCCAAAACACTGCAGAGGAAAGAACACTCCCAAACTCATTGTACGAAGCCATCCACCTGATCCCCAAACCAGACAAAGATACTACAAGAAAAGAAAACTGGAGAGCAATATCACCGATGAACTTAGATGCAAAAATCCTCAACAAGATACTAGCCAACAGACTCCAACATGACATTAAAAGGATCACACACCATGACACGGTGTTTTTACTTTCAAGTCTTGGCTCTTGTCAATAGGTGTGCAGGGGTCGCTGGCCAGCCCGGGTCTCCCCAATTGATACTTTACTGCGCAAAGACAGCCAGGAGGTGGATTGCCACATCATGTGGCCGGCTCTCTGGTTTTGTTTTTCTTTGGCAGGAATCTCTTGATTGTTTTCAGTGGTGCCTGTTACCAGGGTGCAATACCACCAGTGGCTTAGGAGGCTTCCCTTTTCTCCAGGCCCTCTCCCAAAGGTATTGCTTCCAGACGTATTGACACTGGCAATCCTAACAGCTGCCAGGTGAAACCGCAAAGGCGTTTCAATTTCCATTTCTCCCATTCGCATGGTCGTGGAGCATATTTCCTGGGCCTTTCTTAGAAAACAACACAAAGGAAAACAAAACTCGCATGGTGAATTCAATTTACCTCTTGAAACCGCCTGTTGCAAGTCGATCCTGTTTCGGGCTCTTTTCCAGTGCCTATCCCCAGGACATTTTTGCAGCGGGGGTGTCAATTACAACCCCGCTGGCCTTTTGAACAGGAAGGGCTGCTGAGCTCCCTTTGGAACGTTGTAGTTACAGGACGCGGCCACAAGGCGGCAGCATTTTCCCACAGCTGGTCGGATTCCCCAGGAATGCAGACCTTGCGCACATGCGTGTTCTTCGAATATGAATTAGAGTGGAACGTGTCCGGACAGACACCTAAGGGCTTGTGTCTCACTCCTTCTCCCACTTATCCTTCCCACTCTCGATTCATCTCACCCCCTGCAATCCACTCCTGATGAGGCTGTTGTCGGAGGCAAGTGGGGTGACTCTAAGGAAGGAGGTGAATGGCAGGAACCCCACCAGCAGGAGACCTGGACACCAGGTGATGTTTGAACGCTGTTGTGCATGTCGGACCACCATCCTCTGGCTGCAGCGGGCTTGGCTTAGCTGCAGGAGGGCACACCTACATCTAGAGAGACTGCTGCCAACCAGAGGGGACCAGGCACCACAGGTCCAAAGGGGTTAATTCGCTGGTGCGCCCCCCCCCCGCCCCGACCTGCCTCACTGTGACCACACTCCAACTTTGGTGCCCAAGCCTGCTCACGCTCCAGGGAAGTGACACCCGCACACATCTCTGAGACCTGAGAGGAACGTACTGGACCTCGATCATTTTGGTTTTTATAGAGTTTCTAATTTCTGTCTGTGTCTAGTGAATTTACAATGCTGTATTGACTTTCGCTGTGCAGCACCTTGATTCAGTTCTCCGTGTATGTATATATATACACATCCATTCTCTTTCACATTCTCTTCCCACGTAGCTTACTCCAGGGTGGTGCCGACCTCTCCCTGTGCTTTGTAGTAGGTGGTTGAGGATCGTCTGCTTTATACATATTAGAATGCATGTGTTAATCCCACCCTCCTCATTCAACCCACCTCCGCATGCTTTTGCCCTCTCGAAACCCTGTACTTGCGTTCTAAATCTGTGACTCTGTTTGTGCTTTCTACTTTCTTGGTATCGACTTTGAGATGCCACCTATACGTGCTATCGTTGGAATTTTCTCTTTCTCTGTTGGACGTTGCATGCTGAGTACAGGGTACTCTGGATCTATCGAAGATGCTGGAAATGGCAGGATTTTATTCTGTTTCATGGCTGAGCAGTATTCCATGCTCTATGTGTACCATCTCTTCACTTTCCATTCATCTGGGGATGGACATTGTGTTTTTACTATCAAGACTTGGCTGTTGTCAATAGGTGGCTAGTGCCAGCTGGGGAGCCCGTGTCTCTCTAAAGTACACATGGCTCTGCAAACGCTTCCAAAACACTGCAGAGGAAAGAACACTCCCAAACTCATTGTACGAAGCCATCCACCTGATCCCCAAACCAGACAAAGATACTACAAGAAAAGAAAACTGGAGAGCAATATCACCGATGAACTTAGATGCAAAAATCCTCAACAAGATACTAGCCAACAGACTCCAACATGACATTAAAAGGATCACACACCATGACACTGTGTTTTTACTTTCAAGTCTTGGCTCTTGTCAATAGGTGTGCAGGGGTCGCTGGCCAGCCCGGGTCTCCCCAATTGATACTTTACTGCGCAAAGACAGCCAGGAGGTGGATTGCCACATCATGTGGCCGGCTCTCTGGTTTTGTTTTTCTTTGGCAGGAATCTCTTGATTGTTTTCAGTGGTGCCTGTTACCAGGGTGCAATACCACCAGTGGCTTAGGAGGCTTCCCTTTTCTCCAGGGCCTCTCCCAAAGGTATTGCTTCCAGACGTATTGACACTGGCAATCCTAACAGCTGCCAGGTGAAACCGCAAAGGCGTTTCAATTTCCATTTCTCCCATTCGCATGGTCGTGGAGCATATTTCCTGGGCCTTTCTTAGAAAACAACACAAAGGAAAACAAAACACGCATGGTGAATTCAACTTACCTCTTGAAACCGCCTGTTGCAAGTCGATCCTGTTTCGGGCTCTTTTCCAGTGCCTATCCCCAGGACATTTTTGCAGCGGGGGTGTCAATTACAACCCCGCTGGCCTTTTGAACAGGAAGGGCTGCTGAGCTCCCTTTGGAACGTTGTAGTTACAGGACGCGGCCACAAGGCGGCAGCATTTTCCCACAGCTGGTCGGATTCCCCAGGAATGCAGACCTTGCGCACATGCGTGTTCTTCGAATATGAATTAGAGTGGAACGTGTCCGGACAGACACCTAAGGGCTTGTGTCTCACTCCTTCTCCCACTTATCCTTCCCACTCTCGATTCATCTCACCCCCTGCAATCCACTCCTGATGAGGCTGTTGTCGGAGGCAAGTGGGGTGACTCTAAGGAAGGAGGTGAATGGCAGGAACCCCACCAGCAGGAGACCTGGACACCAGGTGATGTTTGAACGCTGTTGTGCATGTCGGACCACCATCCTCTGGCTGCAGCGGGCTTGGCTTAGCTGCAGGAGGGCACACCTACATCTAGAGAGACTGCTGCCAACCAGAGGGGACCAGGCACCACAGGTCCAAAGGGGTTAATTCTCTGGTGCGCCCCCCCCCTGCCCCGACCTGCCTCACTGTGACCACACTCCAACTTTGGTGCCCAAGCCTGCTCACGCTCCAGGGAAGTGACACCCGCACACATCTCTGAGACCTGAGAGGAACGTACTGGACCTCGATCATTTTGGTTTTTATAGAGTTTCTAATTTCTGTCTGTGTCTAGTGAATTTACAATGCTGTATTGACTTTCGCTGTGCAGCACCTTGATTCAGTTCTCCGTGTATGTATATATATACACATCCATTCTCTTTCACATTCTCTTCCCACATAGCTTACTCCAGGGTGGTGCCGACCTCTCCCTGTGCTTTGTAGTAGGTGGTTGAGGATCGTCTGCTTTATACATATTAGAATGCATGTGTTAATCCCACCCTCCTCATTCAACCCACCTCCGCATGCTTTTGCCCTCTCGAAACCCTGTACTTGCGTTCTAAATCTGTGACTCTGTTTGTGCTTTCTACTTTCTTGGTATCGACTTTGAGATGCCACCTATACGTGCTATCGTTGGAATTTTCTCTTTCTCTGTTGGACGTTGCATGCTGAGTACAGGGTACTCTGGATCTATCGAAGATGCTGGAAATGGCAGGATTTTATTCTGTTTCATGGCTGAGCAGTATTCCATGCTCTATGTGTACCATCTCTTCACTTTCCATTCATCTGGGGATGGACATTGTGTTTTTACTATCAAGACTTGGCTGTTGTCAATAGGTGGCTAGTGCCAGCTGGGGAGCCCGTGTCTCTCTAAAGTACACATGGCTCTGCAAATGCTTCCAAAACACTGCAGAGGAAAGAACACTCCCAAACTCATTGTACGAAGCCATCCACCTGATCCCCAAACCAGACAAAGATACTACAAGAAAAGAAAACTGGAGAGCAATATCACCGATGAACTTAGATGCAAAAATCCTCAACAAGATACTAGCCAACAGACTCCAACATGACATTAAAAGGATCACACACCATGACACTGTGTTTTTACTTTCAAGTCTTGGCTCTTGTCAATAGGTGTGCAGGGGTCGCTGGCCAGCCCGGGTCTCCCCAATTGATACTTTACTGCGCAAAGACAGCCAGGAGGTGGATTGCCACATCATGTGGCCAGCTCTCTGGTTTTGTTTTTCTTTGGCAGGAATCTCTTGATTGTTTTCAGTGGTGCCTGTTACCAGGGTGCAATACCACCAGTGGCTTAGGAGGCTTCCCTTTTCTCCAGGCCCTCTCCCAAAGGTATTGCTTCCAGACGTATTGACACTGGCAATCCTAACAGCTGCCAGGTGAAACCGCAAAGGCGTTTCAATTTCCATTTCTCCCATTCGCATGGTCGTGGAGCATATTTCCTGGGCCTTTCTTAGAAAACAACACAAAGGAAAACAAAACTCGCATGGTGAATTCAATTTACCTCTTGAAACCGCCTGTTGCAAGTCGATCCTGTTTCGGGCTCTTTTCCAGTGCCTATCCCCAGGACATTTTTGCAGCGGGGGTGTCAATTACAACCCCGCTGGCCTTTTGAACAGGAAGGGCTGCTGAGCTCCCTTTGGAACGTTGTAGTTACAGGACGCGGCCACAAGGCGGCAGCATTTTCCCACAGCTGGTCGGATTCCCCAGGAATGCAGACCTTGCGCACATGCGTGTTCTTCGAATATGAATTAGAGTGGAACGTGTCCGGACAGACACCTAAGGGCTTGTGTCTCACTCCTTCTCCCACTTATCCTTCCCACTCTCGATTCATCTCACCCCCTGCAATCCACTCCTGATGAGGCTGTTGTCGGAGGCAAGTGGGGTGATTCTAAGGAAGGAGGTGAATGGCAGGAACCCCACCAGCAGGAGACCTGGACACCAGGTGATGTTTGAACGCTGTTGTGCATGTCGGACCACCATCCTCTGGCTGCAGCGGGCTTGGCTTAGCTGCAGGAGGGCACACCTACATGTAGAGAGACTGCTGCCAACCAGAGGGGACCAGGCACCACAGGTCCAAAGGGGTTAATTCTCTGGTGCGCCCCCCCCCCGCCCCGACCTGCCTCACTGTGACCACACTCCAACTTTGGTGCCCAAGCCTGCTCACGCTCCAGGGAAGTGACACCCGCACACATCTCTGAGACCTGAGAGGAAAGTACTGGACCTCGATCATTTTGGTTTTTATAGAGTTTCTAATTTCTGTCCGTGTCTAGTGAATTTACAATGCTGTATTGACTTTCGCTGTGCAGCACCTTGATTCAGTTCTCCGTGTATGTATATATATACACATCCATTCTCTTTCACATTCTCTTCCCACGTAGCTTACTCCAGGGTGGTGCCGACCTCTCCCTGTGCTTTGTAGTAGGTGGTTGAGGATCGTCTGCTTTATACATATTAGAATGCATGTGTTAATCCCACCCTCCTCATTCAACCCACCTCCGCATGCTTTTGCCCTCTCGAAACCCTGTACTTGCGTTCTAAATCTGTGACTCTGTTTGTGCTTTCTACTTTCTTGGTATCGACTTTGAGATGCCACCTATACGTGCTATCGTTGGAATTTTCTCTTTCTCTGTTGGACGTTGCATGCTGAGTACAGGGTACTCTGGATCTATCGAAGATGCTGGAAATGGCAGGATTTTATTCTGTTTCATGGCTGAGCAGTATTCCATGCTCTATGTGTACCATCTCTTCACTTTCCATTCATCTGGGGATGGACATTGTGTTTTTACTATCAAGACTTGGCTGTTGTCAATAGGTGGCTAGTGCCAGCTGGGGAGCCCGTGTCTCTCTAAAGTACACATGGCTCTGCAAACGCTTCCAAAACACTGCAGAGGAAAGAACACTCCCAAACTCATTGTACGAAGCCATCCACCTGATCCCCAAACCAGACAAAGATACTACAAGAAAAGAAAACTGGAGAGCAATATCACCGATGAACTTAGATGCAAAAATCCTCAACAAGATACTAGCCAACAGACTCCAACATGACATTAAAAGGATCACACACCATGACACTGTGTTTTTACTTTCAAGTCTTGGCTCTTGTCAATAGGTGTGCAGGGGTCGCTGGCCAGCCCGGGTCTCCCCAATTGATACTTTACTGCGCAAAGACAGCCAGGAGGTGGATTGCCACATCATGTGGCCGGCTCTCTGGTTTTGTTTTTCTTTGGCAGGAATCTCTTGATTGTTTTCAGTGGTGCCTGTTACCAGGGTGCAATACCACCAGTGGCTTAGGAGGCTTCCCTTTTCTCCAGGCCCTCTCCCAAAGGTATTGCTTCCAGACGTATTGACACTGGCAATCCTAACAGCTGCCAGGTGAAACCGCAAAGGCGTTTCAATTTCCATTTCTCCCATTCGCATGGTCGTGGAGCATATTTCCTGGGCCTTTCTTAGAAAACAACACAAAGGAAAACAAAACACGCATGGTGAATTCAACTTACCTCTTGAAACCGCCTGTTGCAAGTCGATCCTGTTTCGGGCTCTTTTCCAGTGCCTATGCCCAGGACATTTTTGCAGCGGGGGTGTCAATTACAACCCCGCTGGCCTTTTGAACAGGAAGGGCTGCTGAGCTCCCTTTGGAACGTTGTAGTTACAGGACGCGGCCACAAGGCGGCAGCATTTTCCCACAGCTGGTCGGATTCCCCAGGAATGCAGACCTTGCGCACATGCGTGTTCTTCGAATATGAATTAGAGTGGAACGTGTCCGGACAGACACCTAAGGGCTTGTGTCTCACTCCTTCTCCCACTTATCCTTCCCACTCTCGATTCATCTCACCCCCTGCAATCCACTCCTGATGAGGCTGTTGTCGGAGGCAAGTGGGGTGACTCTAAGGAAGGAGGTGAATGGCGGGAACCCCACCAGCAGGAGACCTGGACACCAGGTGATGTTTGAACGCTGTTGTGCATGTCGGACCACCATCCTCTGGCTGCAGCGGGCTTGGCTTAGCTGCAGGAGGGCACACCTACATGTAGAGAGACTGCTGCCAACCAGAGGGGACCAGGCACCACAGGTCCAAAGGGGTTAATTCTCTGGTGCGCCCCCCCCCCCGCCCCGACCTGCCTCACTGTGACCACACTCCAACTTTGGTGCCCAAGCCTGCTCACGCTCCAGGGAAGTGACACCCGCACACATCTCTGAGACCTGAGAGGAAAGTACTGGACCTCGATCATTTTGGTTTTTATAGAGTTTCTAATTTCTGTCCGTGTCTAGTGAATTTACAATGCTGTATTGACTTTCGCTGTGCAGCACCTTGATTCAGTTCTCCGTGTATGTATATATATACACATCCATTCTCTTTCACATTCTCTTCCCACGTAGCTTACTCCAGGGTGGTGCCGACCTCTCCCTGTGCTTTGTAGTAGGTGGTTGAGGATCGTCTGCTTTATACATATTAGAATGCATGTGTTAATCCCACCCTCCTCATTCAACCCACCTCCGCATGCTTTTGCCCTCTCGAAACCCTGTACTTGCGTTCTAAATCTGTGACTCTATTTGTGCTTTCTACTTTCTTGGTATCGACTTTGAGATGCCACCTATACGTGCTATCGTTGGAATTTTCTCTTTCTCTGTTGGACGTTGCATGCTGAGTACAGGGTACTCTGGATCTATCGAAGATGCTGGAAATGGCAGGATTTTATTCTGTTTCATGGCTGAGCAGTATTCCATGCTCTATGTGTACCATCTCTTCACTTTCCATTCATCTGGGGATGGACATTGTGTTTTTACTATCAAGACTTGGCTGTTGTCAATAGGTGGCTAGTGCCAGCTGGGGAGCCCGTGTCTCTGTAAAGTACACATGGCTCTGCAAACGCTTCCAAAACACTGCAGAGGAAAGAACACTCCCAAACTCATTGTACGAAGCCATCCACCTGATCCCCAAACCAGACAAAGATACTACAAGAAAAGAAAACTGGAGAGCAATATCACCGATGAACTTAGATGCAAAAATCCTCAACAAGATACTAGCCAACAGACTCCAACATGACATTAAAAGGATCACACACCATGACACTGTGTTTTTACTTTCAAGTCTTGGCTCTTGTCAATAGGTGTGCAGGGGTCGCTGGCCAGCCCGGGTCTCCCCAATTGATACTTTACTGCGCAAAGACAGCCAGGAGGTGGATTGCCACATCATGTGGCCGGCTCTCTGGTTTTGTTTTTCTTTGGCAGGAATCTCTTGATTGTTTTCAGTGGTGCCTGTTACCAGGGTGCAATACCACCAGTGGCTTAGGAGGCTTCCCTTTTCTCCAGGCCCTCTCCCAAAGGTATTGCTTCCAGACGTATTGACACTGGCAATCCTAACAGCTGCCAGGTGAAACCGCAAAGGCGTTTCAATTTCCATTTCTCCCATTCGCATGGTCGTGGAGCATATTTCCTGGGCCTTTCTTAGAAAACAACACAAAGGAAAACAAAACACGCATGGTGAATTCAACTTACCTCTTGAAACCGCCTGTTGCAAGTCGATCCTGTTTCGGGCTCTTTTCCAGTGCCTATCCCCAGGACATTTTTGCAGCGGGGGTGTCAATTACAACCCCGCTGGCCTTTTGAACAGGAAGGGCTGCTGAGCTCCCTTTGGAACGTTGTAGTTACAGGACGCGGCCACAAGGCGGCAGCATTTTCCCACAGCTGGTCGGATTCCCCAGGAATGCAGACCTTGCGCACATGCGTGTTCTTCGAATATGAATTAGAGTGGAACGTGTCCGGACAGACACCTAAGGGCTTGTGTCTCACTCCTTCTCCCACTTATCCTTCCCACTCTCGATTCATCTCACCCCCTGCAATCCACTCCTGATGCTGTTGTCGGAGGCAAGTGGGGTGACTCTAAGGAAGGAGGTGAATGGCGGGAACCCCACCAGCAGGAGACCTGGACACCAGGTGATGTTTGAACGCTGTTGTGCATGTCGGACCACCATCCTCTGGCTGCAGCGGGCTTGGCTTAGCTGCAGGAGGGCACACCTACATGTAGAGAGACTGCTGCCAACCAGAGGGGACCAGGCACCACAGGTCCAAAGGGGTTAATTCTCTGGTGCGCCCCCCCCCCGCCCCGACCTGCCTCACTGTGACCACACTCCAACTTTGGTGCCCAAGCCTGCTCACGCTCCAGGGAAGTGACACCCGCACACATCTCTGAGACCTGAGAGGAAAGTACTGGACCTCGATCATTTTGGTTTTTATAGAGTTTCTAATTTCTGTCCGTGTCTAGTGAATTTACAATGCTGTATTGACTTTCGCTGTGCAGCACCTTGATTCAGTTCTCCGTGTATGTATATATATACACATCCATTCTCTTTCACATTCTCTTCCCACGTAGCTTACTCCAGGGTGGTGCCGACCTCTCCCTGTGCTTTGTAGTAGGTGGTTGAGGATCGTCTGCTTTATACATATTAGAATGCATGTGTTAATCCCACCCTCCTCATTCAACCCACCTCCGCATGCTTTTGCCCTCTCGAAACCCTGTACTTGCGTTCTAAATCTGTGACTCTGTTTGTGCTTTCTACTTTCTTGGTATCGACTTTGAGATGCCACCTATACGTGCTATCGTTGGAATTTTCTCTTTCTCTGTTGGACGTTGCATGCTGAGTACAGGGTACTCTGGATCTATCGAAGATGCTGGAAATGGCAGGATTTTATTCTGTTTCATGGCTGAGCAGTATTCCATGCTCTATGTGTACCATCTCTTCACTTTCCATTCATCTGGGGATGGACATTGTGTTTTTACTATCAAGACTTGGCTGTTGTCAATAGGTGGCTAGTGCCAGCTGGGGAGCCCGTGTCTCTCTAAAGTACACATGGCTCTGCAAACGCTTCCAAAACACTGCAGAGGAAAGAACACTCCCAAACTCATTGTACGAAGCCATCCACCTGATCCCCAAACCAGACAAAGATACTACAAGAAAAGAAAACTGGAGAGCAATATCACCGATGAACTTAGATGCAAAAATCCTCAACAAGATACTAGCCAACAGACTCCAACATGACATTAAAAGGATCACACACCATGACACTGTGTTTTTACTTTCAAGTCTTGGCTCTTGTCAATAGGTGTGCAGGGGTCGCTGGCCAGCCCGGGTCTCCCCAATTGATACTTTACTGCGCAAAGACAGCCAGGAGGTGGATTGCCACATCATGTGGCCGGCTCTCTGGTTTTGTTTTTCTTTGGCAGGAATCTCTTGATTGTTTTCAGTGGTGCCTGTTACCAGGGTGCAATACCACCAGTGGCTTAGGAGGCTTCCCTTTTCTCCAGGCCCTCTCCCAAAGGTATTGCTTCCAGACGTATTGACACTGGCAATCCTAACAGCTGCCAGGTGAAACCGCAAAGGCGTTTCAATTTCCATTTCTCCCATTCGCATGGTCGTGGAGCATATTTCCTGGGCCTTTCTTAGAAAACAACACAAAGGAAAACAAAACACGCATGGTGAATTCAACTTACCTCTTGAAACCGCCTGTTGCAAGTCGATCCTGTTTCGGGCTCTTTTCCAGTGCCTATCCCCAGGACATTTTTGCAGCGGGGGTGTCAATTACAACCCCGCTGGCCTTTTGAACAGGAAGGGCTGCTGAGCTCCCTTTGGAACGTTGTAGTTACAGGACGCGGCCACAAGGCGACAGCATTTTCCCACAGCTGGTCGGATTCCCCAGGAATGCAGACCTTGCGCACATGCGTGTTCTTCGAATATGAATTAGAGTGGAAC
Organism: Hippopotamus amphibius kiboko; assembly: GCF_030028045.1. NCBI lineage: Eukaryota > Metazoa > Chordata > Mammalia > Artiodactyla > Hippopotamidae > Hippopotamus > Hippopotamus amphibius. Next base: position 95,359,340 of record NC_080191.1, on the reverse strand, counting down.
GTGTCCGGACAGACACCTAAGGGCTTGTGTCTCACTCCTTCTCCCACTTATCCTTCCCACTCTCGATTCATCTCACCCCCTGCAATCCACTCCTGATGCTGTTGTCGGAGGCAAGTGGGGTGACTCTAAGGAAGGAGGTGAATGGCGGGAACCCCACCAGCAGGAGACCTGGACACCAGGTGATGTTTGAACGCTGTTGTGCATGTCGGACCACCATCCTCTGGCTGCAGCGGGCTTGGCTTAGCTGCTGGAGGGCACACCTACATGTAGAGAGACTGCTGCCAACCAGAGGGGACCAGGCACCACAGGTCCAAAGGGGTTAATTCTCTGGTGCGCCCCCCCCCCGCCCCGACCTGCCTCACTGTGACCACACTCCAACTTTGGTGCCCAAGCCTGCTCACGCTCCAGGGAAGTGACACCCGCACACATCTCTGAGACCTGAGAGGAAAGTACTGGACCTCGATCATTTTGGTTTTTATAGAGTTTCTAATTTCTGTCCGTGTCTAGTGAATTTACAATGCTGTATTGACTTTCGCTGTGCAGCACCTTGATTCAGTTCTCCGTGTATGTATATATATACACATCCATTCTCTTTCACATTCTCTTCCCACGTAGCTTACTCCAGGGTGGTGCCGACCTCTCCCTGTGCTTTGTAGTAGGTGGTTGAGGATCGTCTGCTTTATACATATTAGAATGCATGTGTTAATCCCACCCTCCTCATTCAACCCACCTCCGCATGCTTTTGCCCTCTCGAAACCCTGTACTTGCGTTCTAAATCTGTGACTCTGTTTGTGCTTTCTACTTTCTTGGTATCGACTTTGAGATGCCACCTATACGTGCTATCGTTGGAATTTTCTCTTTCTCTGTTGGACGTTGCATGCTGAGTACAGGGTACTCTGGATCTATCGAAGATGCTGGAAATGGCAGGATTTTATTCTGTTTCATGGCTGAGCAGTATTCCATGCTCTATGTGTACCATCTCTTCACTTTCCATTCATCTGGGGATGGACATTGTGTTTTTACTATCAAGACTTGGCTGTTGTCAATAGGTGGCTAGTGCCAGCTGGGGAGCCCGTGTCTCTCTAAAGTACACATGGCTCTGCAAACGCTTCCAAAACACTGCAGAGGAAAGAACACTCCCAAACTCATTGTACGAAGCCATCCACCTGATCCCCAAACCAGACAAAGATACTACAAGAAAAGAAAACTGGAGAGCAATATCACCGATGAACTTAGATGCAAAAATCCTCAACAAGATACTAGCCAACAGACTCCAACATGACATTAAAAGGATCACACACCATGACACTGTGTTTTTACTTTCAAGTCTTGGCTCTTGTCAATAGGTGTGCAGGGGTCGCTGGCCAGCCCGGGTCTCCCCAATTGATACTTTACTGTGCAAAGACAGCCAGGAGGTGGATTGCCACATCATGTGGCCGGCTCTCTGGTTTTGTTTTTCTTTGGCAGGAATCTCTTGATTGTTTTCAGTGGTGCCTGTTACCAGGGTGCAATACCACCAGTGGCTTAGGAGGCTTCCCTTTTCTCCAGGCCCTCTCCCAAAGGTATTGCTTCCAGACGTATTGACACTGGCAATCCTAACAGCTGCCAGGTGAAACCGCAAAGGCGTTTCAATTTCCATTTCTCCCATTCGCATGGTCGTGGAGCATATTTCCTGGGCCTTTCTTAGAAAACAACACAAAGGAAAACAAAACACGCATGGTGAATTCAACTTACCTCTTGAAAGCGCCTGTTGCAAGTCGATCCTGTTTCGGGCTCTTTTCCAGTGCCTATCCCCAGGACATTTTTGCAGCGGGGGTGTCAATTACAACCCCGCTGGCCTTTTGAACAGGAAGGGCTGCTGAGCTCCCTTTGGAACGTTGTAGTTACAGGACGCGGCCACAAGGCGACAGCATTTTCCCACAGCTGGTCGGATTCCCCAGGAATGCAGACCTTGCGCACATGCGTGTTCTTCGAATATGAATTAGAGTGGAACGTGTCCGGACAGACACCTAAGGGCTTGTGTCTCACTCCTTCTCCCACTTATCCTTCCCACTCTCGATTCATCTCACCCCCTGCAATCCACTCCTGATGCTGTTGTCGGAGGCAAGTGGGGTGACTCTAAGGAAGGAGGTGAATGGCGGGAACCCCACCAGCAGGAGACCTGGACACCAGGTGATGTTTGAACGCTGTTGTGCATGTCGGACCACCATCCTCTGGCTGCAGCGGGCTTGGCTTAGCTGCAGGAGGGCACACCTACATCTAGAGAGACTGCTGCCAACCAGAGGGGACCAGGCACCACAGGTCCAAAGGGGTTAATTCTCTGATGCGCCCCCACCCCCCCGCCCCGACCTACCTCACTGTGACCACACTCCAACTTTGGTGCCCAAGCCTGCTCACGCTCCAGGGAAGTGACACCCGCACACCTCTCTGAGGCCTGAGAGGAACGTACTGGACCTCGATCATTTTGGTTTTTATAGAGTTTCTAATTTCTGTCTGTGTCTAGTGAATTTACAATGCTGTATTGACTTTCGCTGTGCAGCACCTTGATTCAGTTCTCCGTGTATGTATATATATACACATCCATTCTCTTTCGCATTCTCTTCCCACGTAGCTTACTCCAGGGTGGTGCCGACCTCTCCCTGTGCTTTGTAGTAGGTGGTTGTGGATCGTCTGCTTTATACATATTAGAATGCATGTGTTAATCCCACCCTCCTCATTCAACCCACCTCCGCATGCTTTTGCCCTCTCGAAACCCTGTACTTGCGTTCTAAATCTGTGACTCTGTTTGTGCTTTCTACTTTCTTGGTATCGACTTTGAGATGCCACCTATACGTGCTATCGTTGGAATTTTCTCTTTCTCTGTTGGACGTTGCATGCTGAGTACAGGGTACTCTGGATCTATCGAAGATGCTGGAAATGGCAGGATTTTATTCTGTTTCATGGCTGAGCAGTATTCCATGCTCTATGTGTACCATCTCTTCACTTTCCATTCATCTGGGGATGGACATTGTGTTTTTACTATCAAGACTTGGCTGTTGTCAATAGGTGGCTAGTGCCAGCTGGGGAGCCCGTGTCTCTCTAAAGTACACATGGCTCTGCAAATGCTTCCAAAACACTGCAGAGGAAAGAACACTCCCAAACTCATTGTACGAAGCCATCCACCTGATCCCCAAACCAGACAAAGATACTACAAGAAAAGAAAACTGGAGAGCAATATCACCGATGAACTTAGATGCAAAAATCCTCAACAAGATACTAGCCAACAGACTCCAACATGACATTAAAAGGATCACACACCATGACACTGTGTTTTTACTTTCAAGTCTTGGCTCTTGTCAATAGGTGTGCAGGGGTCGCTGGCCAGCCCGGGTCTCCCCAATTGATACTTTACTGCGCAAAGACAGCCAGGAGGTGGATTGCCACATCATGTGGCCGGCTCTCTGGTTTTGTTTTTCTTTGGCAGGAATCTCTTGATTGTTTTCAGTGGTGCCTGTTACCAGGGTGCAATACCACCAGTGGCTTAGGAGGCTTCCCTTTTCTCCAGGCCCTCTCCCAAAGGTATTGCTTCCAGACGTATTGACACTGGCAATCCTAACAGCTGCCAGGTGAAACCGCAAAGGCGTTTCAATTTCCATTTCTCCCATTCGCATGGTCATGGAGCATATTTCCTGGGCCTTTCTTAGAAAACAACACAAAGGAAAACAAAACACGCATGGTGAATTCAACTTACCTCTTGAAACCGCCTGTTGCAAGTCGATCCTGTTTCGGGCTCTTTTCCAGTGCCTATCCCCAGGACATTTTTGCAGCGGGGGTGTCAATTACAACCCCGCTGGCCTTTTGAACAGGAAGGGCTGCTGAGCTCCCTTTGGAACGTTGTAGTTACAGGACGCGGCCACAAGGCGGCAGCATTTTCCCACAGCTGGTCGGATTCCCCAGGAATGCAGACCTTGCGCACATGCGTGTTCTTCGAATATGAATTAGAGTGGAACGTGTCCGGACAGACACCTAAGGGCTTGTGTCTCACTCCTTCTCCCACTTATCCTTCCCACTCTCGATTCATCTCACCCCCTGCAATCCACTCCTGATGCTGTTGTCGGAGGCAAGTGGGGTGACTCTAAGGAAGGAGGTGAATGGCGGGAACCCCACCAGCAGGAGACCTGGACACCAGGTGATGTTTGAACGCTGTTGTGCATGTCGGACCACCATCCTCTGGCTGCAGCGGGCTTGGCTTAGCTGCAGGAGGGCACACCTACATCTAGAGAGACTGCTGCCAACCAGAGGGGACCAGGCACCACAGGTCCAAAGGGGTTAATTCTCTGGTGCGCCCCCACCCCCCCGCACCGACCTACCTCACTGTGACCACACTCCAACTTTGGTGCCCAAGCCTGCTCACGCTCCAGGGAAGTGACACCCGCACACCTCTCTGAGGCCTGAGAGGAACGTACTGGACCTCGATCATTTTGGTTTTTATAGAGTTTCTAATTTCTGTCTGTGTCTAGTGAATTTACAATGCTGTATTGACTTTCGCTGTGCAGCACCTTGATTCAGTTCTCCGTGTATGTATATATATACACATCCATTCTCTTTCGCATTCTCTTCCCACGTAGCTTACTCCAGGGTGGTGCCGACCTCTCCCTGTGCTTTGTAGTAGGTGGTTGTGGATCGTCTGCTTTATACATATTAGAATGCATGTGTTAATCCCACCCTCCTCATTCAACCCACCTCCGCATGCTTTTGCCCTCTCGAAACCCTGTACTTGCGTTCTAAATCTGTGACTCTGTTTGTGCTTTCTACTTTCTTGGTATCGACTTTGAGATGCCACCTATACGTGCTATCGTTGGAATTTTCTCTTTCTCTGTTGGACGTTGCATGCTGAGTACAGGGTACTCCGGATCTATCGAAGATGCTGGAAATGGCAGGATTTTATTCTGTTTCATGGCTGAGCAGTATTCCATGCTCTATGTGTACCATCTCTTCACTTTCCATTCATCTGGGGATGGACATTGTGTTTTTACTATCAAGACTTGGCTGTTGTCAATAGGTGGCTAGTGCCAGCTGGGGAGCCCGTGTCTCTCTAAAGTACACATGGCTCTGCAAACGCTTCCAAAACACTGCAGAGGAAAGAACACTCCCAAACTCATTGTACGAAGCCATCCACCTGATCCCCAAACCAGACAAAGATACTACAAGAAAAGAAAACTGGAGAGCAATATCACCGATGAACTGAGATGCAAAAATCCTCAACAAGATACTAGCCAACAGACTCCAACATGACATTAAAAGGATCACACACCATGACACTGTGTTTTTACTTTCAAGTCTTGGCTCTTGTCAATAGGTGTGCAGGGGTCGCTGGCCAGCCCGGGTCTCCCCAATTGATACTTTACTGTGCAAAGACAGCCAGGAGGTGGATTGCCACATCATGTGGCTGGCTCTCTGGTTTTGTTTTTCTTTGGCAGGAATCTCTTGATTGTTTTCAGTGGTGCCTGTTACCAGGGTGCAATACCACCAGTGGCTTAGGAGGCTTCCCTTTTCTCCAGGCCCTCTCCCAAAGGTATTGCTTCCAGACGTATTGACACTGGCAATCCTAACAGCTGCCAGGTGAAACCGCAATGGCGTTTCAATTTCCATTTCTCCCATTCGCATGGTCGTGGAGCATATTTCCTGGGCCTTTCTTAGAAAACAACACAAAGGAAAACAAAACACGCATGGTGAATTCAACTTACCTCTTGAAACCGCCTGTTGCAAGTCGATCCTGTTTCGGGCTCTTTTCCAGTGCCTATCCCCAGGACATTTTTGCAGCGGGGGTGTCAATTACAACCCCGCTGGCCTTTTGAACAGGAAGGGCTGCTGAGCTCCCTTTGGAACGTTGTAGTTACAGGACGCGGCCACAAGGCGGCAGCATTTTCCCACAGCTGGTCGGATTCCCCAGGAATGCAGACCTTGCGCACATGCGTGTTCTTCGAATATGAATTAGAGTGGAACGTGTCCGGACAGACACCTAAGGGCTTGTGTCTCACTCCTTCTCCCACTTATCCTTCCCACTCTCGATTCATCTCACCCCCTGCAATCCACTCCTGATGCTGTTGTCGGAGGCAAGTGGGGTGACTCTAAGGAAGGAGGTGAATGGCGGGAACCCCACCAGCAGGAGACCTGGACACCAGGTGATGTTTGAACGCTGTTGTGCATGTCGGACCACCATCCTCTGGCTGCAGCGGGCTTGGCTTAGCTGCAGGAGGGCACACCTACATCTAGAGAGACTGCTGCCAACCAGAGGGGACCAGGCACCACAGGTCCAAAGGGGTTAATTCTCTGGTGCGCCCCCCCCCCGCCCCGACCTGCCTCACTGTGACCACACTCCAACTTTGGTGCCCAAGCCTGCTCACGCTCCAGGGAAGTGACACCCGCACACCTCTCTGAGGCCTGAGAGGAACGTACTGGACCTCGATCATTTTGGTTTTTATAGAGTTTCTAATTTCTGTCCGTGTCTAGTGAATTTACAATGCTGTATTGACTTTCGCTGTGCAGCACCTTGATTCAGTTCTCCGTGTATGTATATATATACACATCCATTCTCTTTCACATTCTCTTCCCACGTAGCTTACTCCAGGGTGGTGCCGACCTCTCCCTGTGCTTTGTAGTAGGTGGTTGAGGATCGTCTGCTTTATACATATTAGAATGCATGTGTTAATCCCACCCTCCTCATTCAACCCACCTCCGCATGCCTTTGCCCTCTCGAAACCCTGTACTTGCGTTCTAAATCTGTGACTCTGTTTGTGCTTTCTACTTTCTTGGTATCGACTTTGAGATGCCACCTATACGTGCTATCGTTGGAATTTTCTCTTTCTCTGTTGGACGTTGCATGCTGAGTACAGGGTACTCCGGATCTATCGAAGATGCTGGAAATGGCAGGATTTTATTCTGTTTCATGGCTGAGCAGTATTCCATGCTCTATGTGTACCATCTCTTCACTTTCCATTCATCTGGGGATGGACATTGTGTTTTTACTATCAAGACTTGGCTGTTGTCAATAGGTGGCTAGTGCCAGCTGGGGAGCCCGTGTCTCTCTAAAGTACACATGGCTCTGCAAACGCTTCCAAAACACTGCAGAGGAAAGAACACTCCCAAACTCATTGTACAAAGCCATCCACCTGATCCCCAAACCAGACAAAGATACTACAAGAAAAGAAAACTGGAGAGCAATATCACCGATGAACTTAGATGCAAAAATCCTCAACAAGATACTAGCCAACAGACTCCAACATGACATTAAAAGGATCACACACCATGACACTGTGTTTTTACTTTCAAGTCTTGGCTCTTGTCAATAGGTGTGCAGGGGTCGCTGGCCAGCCCGGGTCTCCCCAATTGATACTTTACTGCGCAAAGACAGCCAGGAGGTGGATTGCCACATCATGTGGCCGGCTCTCTGGTTTTGTTTTTCTTTGGCAGGAATCTCTTGATTGTTTTCAGTGGTGCCTGTTACCAGGGTGCAATACCACCAGTGGCTTAGGAGGCTTCCCTTTTCTCCAGGCCCTCTCCCAAAGGTATTGCTTCCAGACGTATTGACACTGGCAATCCTAACAGCTGCCAGGTGAAACCGCAAAGGCGTTTCAATTTCCATTTCTCCCATTCGCATGGTCATGGAGCATATTTCCTGGGCCTTTCTTAGAAAACAACACAAAGGAAAACAAAACACGCATGGTGAATTCAACTTACCTCTTGAAACCGCCTGTTGCAAGTCGATCCTGTTTCGGGCTCTTTTCCAGTGCCTATCCCCAGGACATTTTTGCAGCGGGGGTGTCAATTACAACCCCGCTGGCCTTTTGAACAGGAAGGGCTGCTGAGCTCCCTTTGGAACGTTGTAGTTACAGGACGCGGCCACAAGGCGGCAGCATTTTCCCACAGCTGGTCGGATTCCCCAGGAATGCAGACCTTGCGCACATGCGTGTTCTTCGAATATGAATTAGAGTGGAACGTGTCCGGACAGACACCTAAGGGCTTGTGTCTCACTCCTTCTCCCACTTATCCTTCCCACTCTCGATTCATCTCACCCCCTGCAATCCACTCCTGATGCTGTTGTCGGAGGCAAGTGGGGTGACTCTAAGGAAGGAGGTGAATGGCGGGAACCCCACCAGCAGGAGACCTGGACACCAGGTGATGTTTGAACGCTGTTGTGCATGTCGGACCACCATCCTCTGGCTGCAGCGGGCTTGGCTTAGCTGCAGGAGGGCACACCTACATCTAGAGAGACTGCTGCCAACCAGAGGGGACCAGGCACCACAGGTCCAAAGGGGTTAATTCTCTGGTGCGCCCCCACCCCCCCGCACCGACCTACCTCACTGTGACCACACTCCAACTTTGGTGCCCAAGCCTGCTCACGCTCCAGGGAAGTGACACCCGCACACCTCTCTGAGGCCTGAGAGGAACGTACTGGACCTCGATCATTTTGGTTTTTATAGAGTTTCTAATTTCTGTCTGTGTCTAGTGAATTTACAATGCTGTATTGACTTTCGCTGTGCAGCACCTTGATTCAGTTCTCCGTGTATGTATATATATACACATCCATTCTCTTTCGCATTCTCTTCCCACGTAGCTTACTCCAGGGTGGTGCCGACCTCTCCCTGTGCTTTGTAGTAGGTGGTTGTGGATCGTCTGCTTTATACATATTAGAATGCATGTGTTAATCCCACCCTCCTCATTCAACCCACCTCCGCATGCTTTTGCCCTCTCGAAACCCTGTACTTGCGTTCTAAATCTGTGACTCTGTTTGTGCTTTCTACTTTCTTGGTATCGACTTTGAGATGCCACCTATACGTGCTATCGTTGGAATTTTCTCTTTCTCTGTTGGACGTTGCATGCTGAGTACAGGGTACTCCGGATCTATCGAAGATGCTGGAAATGGCAGGATTTTATTCTGTTTCATGGCTGAGCAGTATTCCATGCTCTATGTGTACCATCTCTTCACTTTCCATTCATCTGGGGATGGACATTGTGTTTTTACTATCAAGACTTGGCTGTTGTCAATAGGTGGCTAGTGCCAGCTGGGGAGCCCGTGTCTCTCTAAAGTACACATGGCTCTGCAAACGCTTCCAAAACACTGCAGAGGAAAGAACACTCCCAAACTCATTGTACGAAGCCATCCACCTGATCCCCAAACCAGACAAAGATACTACAAGAAAAGAAAACTGGAGAGCAATATCACCGATGAACTGAGATGCAAAAATCCTCAACAAGATACTAGCCAACAGACTCCAACATGACATTAAAAGGATCACACACCATGACACTGTGTTTTTACTTTCAAGTCTTGGCTCTTGTCAATAGGTGTGCAGGGGTCGCTGGCCAGCCCGGGTCTCCCCAATTGATACTTTACTGTGCAAAGACAGCCAGGAGGTGGATTGCCACATCATGTGGCCGGCTCTCTGGTTTTGTTTTTCTTTGGCAGGAATCTCTTGATTGTTTTCAGTGGTGCCTGTTACCAGGGTGCAATACCACCAGTGGCTTAGGAGGCTTCCCTTTTCTCCAGGCCCTCTCCCAAAGGTATTGCTTCCAGACGTATTGACACTGGCAATCCTAACAGCTGCCAGGTGAAACCGCAATGGCGTTTCAATTTCCATTTCTCCCATTCGCATGGTCGTGGAGCATATTTCCTGGGCCTTTCTTAGAAAACAACACAAAGGAAAACAAAACACGCATGGTGAATTCAACTTACCTCTTGAAACCGCCTGTTGCAAGTCGATCCTGTTTCGGGCTCTTTTCCAGTGCCTATCCCCAGGACATTTTTGCAGTGGGGGTGTCAATTACAACCCCGCTGGCCTTTTGAACAGGAAGGGCTGCTGAGCTCCCTTTGGAACGTTGTAGTTACAGGACGCGGCCACAAGGCGGCAGCTTTTTCCCACAGCTGGTCGGATTCCCCAGGAATGCAGACCTTGCGCACATGCGTGTTCTTCGAATATGAATTAGAGTGGAACGTGTCCGGACAGACACCTAAGGGCTTGTGTCTCACTCCTTCTCCCACTTATCCTTCCCACTCTCGATTCATCTCACCCCCTGCAATCCACTCCTGATGCTGTTGTCGGAGGCAAGTGGGGTGACTCTAAGGAAGGAGGTGAATGGCGGGAACCCCACCAGCAGGAGACCTGGACACCAGGTGATGTTTGAACGCTGTTGTGCATGTCGGACCACCATCCTCTGGCTGCAGCGGGCTTGGCTTAGCTGCAGGAGGGCACACCTACATCTAGAGAGACTGCTGCCAACCAGAGGGGACCAGGCACCACAGGTCCAAAGGGGTTAATTCTCTGGTGCGCCCCCCCCCCGCCCCGACCTGCCTCACTGTGACCACACTCCAACTTTGGTGCCCAAGCCTGCTCACGCTCCAGGGAAGTGACACCCGCACACCTCTCTGAGGCCTGAGAGGAACGTACTGGACCTCGATCATTTTGGTTTTTATAGAGTTTCTAATTTCTGTCCGTGTCTAGTGAATTTACAATGCTGTATTGACTTTCGCTGTGCAGCACCTTGATTCAGTTCTCCGTGTATGTATATATATACACATCCATTCTCTTTCACATTCTCTTCCCACGTAGCTTACTCCAGGGTGGTGCCGACCTCTCCCTGTGCTTTGTAGTAGGTGGTTGAGGATCGTCTGCTTTATACATATTAGAATGCATGTGTTAATCCCACCCTCCTCATTCAACCCACCTCCGCATGCCTTTGCCCTCTCGAAACCCTGTACTTGCGTTCTAAATCTGTGACTCTGTTTGTGCTTTCTACTTTCTTGGTATCGACTTTGAGATGCCACCTATACGTGCTATCGTTGGAATTTTCTCTTTCTCTGTTGGACGTTGCATGCTGAGTACAGGGTACTCCGGATCTATCGAAGATGCTGGAAATGGCAGGATTTTATTCTGTTTCATGGCTGAGCAGTATTCCATGCTCTATGTGTACCATCTCTTCACTTTCCATTCATCTGGGGATGGACATTGTGTTTTTACTATCAAGACTTGGCTGTTGTCAATAGGTGGCTAGTGCCAGCTGGGGAGCCCGTGTCTCTCTAAAGTACACATGGCTCTGCAAACGCTTCCAAAACACTGCAGAGGAAAGAACACTCCCAAACTCATTGTACAAAGCCATCCACCTGATCCCCAAACCAGACAAAGATACTACAAGAAAAGAAAACTGGAGAGCAATATCACCGATGAACTTAGATGCAAAAATCCTCAACAAGATACTAGCCAACAGACTCCAACATGACATTAAAAGGATCACACACCATGACACTGTGTTTTTACTTTCAAGTCTTGGCTCTTGTCAATAGGTGTGCAGGGGTCGCTGGCCAGCCCGGGTCTCCCCAATTGATACTTTACTGCGCAAAGACAGCCAGGAGGTGGATTGCCACATCATGTGGCCGGCTCTCTGGTTTTGTTTTTCTTTGGCAGGAATCTCTTGATTGTTTTCAGTGGTGCCTGTTACCAGGGTGCAATACCACCAGTGGCTTAGGAGGCTTCCCTTTTCTCCAGGCCCTCTCCCAAAGGTATTGCTTCCAGACGTATTGACACTGGCAATCCTAACAGCTGCCAGGTGAAACCGCAAAGGCGTTTCAATTTCCATTTCTCCCATTCGCATGGTCGTGGAGCATATTTCCTGGGCCTTTCTTAGAAAACAACACAAAGGAAAACAAAACACGCATGGTGAATTCAACTTACCTCTTGAAACCGCCTGTTGCAAGTCGATCCTGTTTCGGGCTCTTTTCCAGTGCCTATCCCCAGGACATTTTTGCAGCGGGGGTGTCAATTACAACCCCGCTGGCCTTTTGAACGGGAAGGGCTGCTGAGCTCCCTTTGGAACGTTGTAGTTACAGGACGCGGCCACAAGGCGGCAGCATTTTCCCACAGCTGGTCGGATTCCCCAGGAATGCAGACCTTGCGCACATGCGTGTTCTTCGAATATGAATTAGAGTGGAACGTGTCCGGACAGACACCTAAGGGCTTGTGTCTCACTCCTTCTCCCACTTATCCTTCCCACTCTCGATTCATCTCACCCCCTGCAATCCACTCCTGATGCTGTTGTCGGAGGCAAGTGGGGTGACTCTAAGGAAGGAGGTGAATGGCGGGAACCCCACCAGCAGGAGACCTGGACACCAGGTGATGTTTGAACGCTGTTGTGCATGTCGGACCACCATCCTCTGGCTGCAGTGGGCTTGGCTTAGCTGCAGGAGGGCACACCTACATCTAGAGAGACTGCTGCCAACCAGAGGGGACCAGGCACCACAGGTCCAAAGGGGTTAATTCTCTGGTGCGCCCCCCCCCGCCCCGACCTGCCTCACTGTGACCACACTCCAACTTTGGTGCCCAAGCCTGCTCACGCTCCAGGGAAGTGACACCCGCACACCTCTCTGAGGCCTGAGAGGAACGTACTGGACCTCGATCATTTTGGTTTTTATAGAGTTTCTAATTTCTGTCCGTGTCTAGTGAATTTACAATGCTGTATTGACTTTCGCTGTGCAGCACCTTGATTCAGTTCTCCGTGTATGTATATATATACACATCCATTCTCTTTCACATTCTCTTCCCACGTAGCTTACTCCAGGGTGGTGCCGACCTCTCCCTGTGCTTTGTAGTAGGTGGTTGAGGATCGTCTGCTTTATACATATTAGAATGCATGTGTTAATCCCACCCTCCTCATTCAACCCACCTCCGCATGCCTTTGCCCTCTCGAAACCCTGTACTTGCGTTCTAAATCTGTGACTCTGTTTGTGCTTTCTACTTTCTTGGTATCGACTTTGAGATGCCACCTATACGTGCTATCGTTGGAATTTTCTCTTTCTCTGTTGGACGTTGCATGCTGAGTACAGGGTACTCCGGATCTATCGAAGATGCTGGAAATGGCAGGATTTTATTCTGTTTCATGGCTGAGCAGTATTCCATGCTCTATGTGTACCATCTCTTCACTTTTCATTCATCTGGGGATGGACATTGTGTTTTTACTATCAAGACTTGGCTGTTGTCAATAGGTGGCTAGTGCCAGCTGGGGAGCCCGTGTCTCTCTAAAGTACACATGGCTCTGCAAACGCTTCCAAAACACTGCAGAGGAAAGAACACTCCCAAACTCATTGTACGAAGCCATCCACCTGATCCCCAAACCAGACAAAGATACTACAAGAAAAGAAAACTGGAGAGCAATATCACCGATGAACTTAGATGCAAAAATCCTCAACAAGATACTAGCCAACAGACTCCAACATGACATTAAAAGGATCACACACCATGACACTGTGTTTTTACTTTCAAGTCTTGGCTCTTGTCAATAGGTGTGCAGGGGTCGCTGGCCAGCCCGGGTCTCCCCAATTGATACTTTACTGCGCAAAGACAGCCAGGAGGTGGATTGCCACATCATGTGGCCGGCTCTCTGGTTTTGTTTTTCTTTGGCAGGAATCTCTTGATTGTTTTCAGTGGTGCCTGTTACCAGGGTGCAATACCACCAGTGGCTTAGGAGGCTTCCCTTTTCTCCAGGCCCTCTCCCAAAGGTATTGCTTCCAGACGTATTGACACTGGCAATCCTAACAGCTGCCAGGTGAAACCGCAAAGGCGTTTCAATTTCCATTTCTCCCATTCGCATGGTCATGGAGCATATTTCCTGGGCCTTTCTTAGAAAACAACACAAAGGAAAACAAAACACGCATGGTGAATTCAACTTACCTCTTGAAACCGCCTGTTGCAAGTCGATCCTGTTTCGGGCTCTTTTCCAGTGCCTATCCCCAGGACATTTTTGCAGCGGGGGTGTCAATTACAACCCCGCTGGCCTTTTGAACAGGAAGGGCTGCTGAGCTCCCTTTGGAACGTTGTAGTTACAGGACGCGGCCACAAGGCGGCAGCATTTTCCCACAGCTGGTCGGATTCCCCAGGAATGCAGACCTTGCGCACATGCGTGTTCTTCGAATATGAATTAGAGTGGAACGTGTCCGGACAGACACCTAAGGGCTTGTGTCTCACTCCTTCTCCCACTTATCCTTCCCACTCTCGATTCATCTCACCCCCTGCAATCCACTCCTGATGCTGTTGTCGGAGGCAAGTGGGGTGACTCTAAGGAAGGAGGTGAATGGCGGGAACCCCACCAGCAGGAGACCTGGACACCAGGTGATGTTTGAACGCTGTTGTGCATGTCGGACCACCATCCTCTGGCTGCAGCGGGCTTGGCTTAGCTGCAGGAGGGCACACCTACATCTAGAGAGACTGCTGCCAACCAGAGGGGACCAGGCACCACAGGTCCAAAGGGGTTAATTCTCTGGTGCGCCCCCACCCCCCCGCACCGACCTACCTCACTGTGACCACACTCCAACTTTGGTGCCCAAGCCTGCTCACGCTCCAGGGAAGTGACACCCGCACACCTCTCTGAGGCCTGAGAGGAACGTACTGGACCTCGATCATTTTGGTTTTTATAGAGTTTCTAATTTCTGTCTGTGTCTAGTGAATTTACAATGCTGTATTGACTTTCGCTGTGCAGCACCTTGATTCAGTTCTCCGTGTATGTATATATATACACATCCATTCTCTTTCGCATTCTCTTCCCACGTAGCTTACTCCAGGGTGGTGCCGACCTCTCCCTGTGCTTTGTAGTAGGTGGTTGTGGATCGTCTGCTTTATACATATTAGAATGCATGTGTTAATCCCACCCTCCTCATTCAACCCACCTCCGCATGCTTTTGCCCTCTCGAAACCCTGTACTTGCGTTCTAAATCTGTGACTCTGTTTGTGCTTTCTACTTTCTTGGTATCGACTTTGAGATGCCACCTATACGTGCTATCGTTGGAATTTTCTCTTTCTCTGTTGGACGTTGCATGCTGAGTACAGGGTACTCCGGATCTATCGAAGATGCTGGAAATGGCAGGATTTTATTCTGTTTCATGGCTGAGCAGTATTCCATGCTCTATGTGTACCATCTCTTCACTTTCCATTCATCTGGGGATGGACATTGTGTTTTTACTATCAAGACTTGGCTGTTGTCAATAGGTGGCTAGTGCCAGCTGGGGAGCCCGTGTCTCTCTAAAGTACACATGGCTCTGCAAACGCTTCCAAAACACTGCAGAGGAAAGAACACTCCCAAACTCATTGTACGAAGCCATCCACCTGATCCCCAAACCAGACAAAGATACTACAAGAAAAGAAAACTGGAGAGCAATATCACCGATGAACTGAGATGCAAAAATCCTCAACAAGATACTAGCCAACAGACTCCAACATGACATTAAAAGGATCACACACCATGACACTGTGTTTTTACTTTCAAGTCTTGGCTCTTGTCAATAGGTGTGCAGGGGTCGCTGGCCAGCCCGGGTCTCCCCAATTGATACTTTACTGTGCAAAGACAGCCAGGAGGTGGATTGCCACATCATGTGGCCGGCTCTCTGGTTTTGTTTTTCTTTGGCAGGAATCTCTTGATTGTTTTCAGTGGTGCCTGTTACCAGGGTGCAATACCACCAGTGGCTTAGGAGGCTTCCCTTTTCTCCAGGCCCTCTCCCAAAGGTATTGCTTCCAGACGTATTGACACTGGCAATCCTAACAGCTGCCAGGTGAAACCGCAATGGCGTTTCAATTTCCATTTCTCCCATTCGCATGGTCGTGGAGCATATTTCCTGGGCCTTTCTTAGAAAACAACACAAAGGAAAACAAAACACGCATGGTGAATTCAACTTACCTCTTGAAACCGCCTGTTGCCAGTCGATCCTGTTTCGGGCTCTTTTCCAGTGCCTATCCCCAGGACATTTTTGCAGCGGGGGTGTCAATTACAACCCCGCTGGCCTTTTGAACAGGAAGGGCTGCTGAGCTCCCTTTGGAACGTTGTAGTTACAGGACGCGGCCACAAGGCGGCAGCATTTTCCCACAGCTGGTCGGATTCCCCAGGAATGCAGACCTTGCGCACATGCGTGTTCTTCGAATATGAATTAGAGTGGAACGTGTCCGGACAGACACCTAAGGGCTTGTGTCTCACTCCTTCTCCCACTTATCCTTCCCACTCTCGATTCATCTCACCCCCTGCAATCCACTCCTGATGCTGTTGTCGGAGGCAAGTGGGGTGACTCTAAGGAAGGAGGTGAATGGCGGGAACCCCACCAGCAGGAGACCTGGACACCAGGTGATGTTTGAACGCTGTTGTGCATGTCGGACCACCATCCTCTGGCTGCAGCGGGCTTGGCTTAGCTGCAGGAGGGCACACCTACATCTAGAGAGACTGCTGCCAACCAGAGGGGACCAGGCACCACAGGTCCAAAGGGGTTAATTCTCTGGTGCGCCCCCCCCCCGCCCCGACCTGCCTCACTGTGACCACACTCCAACTTTGGTGCCCAAGCCTGCTCACGCTCCAGGGAAGTGACACCCGCACACCTCTCTGAGGCCTGAGAGGAACGTACTGGACCTCGATCATTTTGGTTTTTATAGAGTTTCTAATTTCTGTCCGTGTCTAGTGAATTTACAATGCTGTATTGACTTTCGCTGTGCAGCACCTTGATTCAGTTCTCCGTGTATGTATATATATACACATCCATTCTCTTTCACATTCTCTTCCCACGTAGCTTACTCCAGGGTGGTGCCGACCTCTCCCTGTGCTTTGTAGTAGGTGGTTGAGGATCGTCTGCTTTATACATATTAGAATGCATGTGTTAATCCCACCCTCCTCATTCAACCCACCTCCGCATGCCTTTGCCCTCTCGAAACCCTGTACTTGCGTTCTAAATCTGTGACTCTGTTTGTGCTTTCTACTTTCTTGGTATCGACTTTGAGATGCCACCTATACGTGCTATCGTTGGAATTTTCTCTTTCTCTGTTGGACGTTGCATGCTGAGTA
Organism: Hippopotamus amphibius kiboko; assembly: GCF_030028045.1. NCBI lineage: Eukaryota > Metazoa > Chordata > Mammalia > Artiodactyla > Hippopotamidae > Hippopotamus > Hippopotamus amphibius. Next base: position 95,342,498 of record NC_080191.1, on the reverse strand, counting down.
CAGGGTACTCCGGATCTATCGAAGATGCTGGAAATGGCAGGATTTTATTCTGTTTCATGGCTGAGCAGTATTCCATGCTCTATGTGTACCATCTCTTCACTTTCCATTCATCTGGGGATGGACATTGTGTTTTTACTATCAAGACTTGGCTGTTGTCAATAGGTGGCTAGTGCCAGCTGGGGAGCCCGTGTCTCTCTAAAGTACACATGGCTCTGCAAACGCTTCCAAAACACTGCAGAGGAAAGAACACTCCCAAACTCATTGTACAAAGCCATCCACCTGATCCCCAAACCAGACAAAGATACTACAAGAAAAGAAAACTGGAGAGCAATATCACCGATGAACTTAGATGCAAAAATCCTCAACAAGATACTAGCCAACAGACTCCAACATGACATTAAAAGGATCACACACCATGACACTGTGTTTTTACTTTCAAGTCTTGGCTCTTGTCAATAGGTGTGCAGGGGTCGCTGGCCAGCCCGGGTCTCCCCAATTGATACTTTACTGCGCAAAGACAGCCAGGAGGTGGATTGCCACATCATGTGGCCGGCTCTCTGGTTTTGTTTTTCTTTGGCAGGAATCTCTTGATTGTTTTCAGTGGTGCCTGTTACCAGGGTGCAATACCACCAGTGGCTTAGGAGGCTTCCCTTTTCTCCAGGCCCTCTCCCAAAGGTATTGCTTCCAGACGTATTGACACTGGCAATCCTAACAGCTGCCAGGTGAAACCGCAAAGGCGTTTCAATTTCCATTTCTCCCATTCGCATGGTCGTGGAGCATATTTCCTGGGCCTTTCTTAGAAAACAACACAAAGGAAAACAAAACACGCATGGTGAATTCAACTTACCTCTTGAAACCGCCTGTTGCAAGTCGATCCTGTTTCGGGCTCTTTTCCAGTGCCTATCCCCAGGACATTTTTGCAGCGGGGGTGTCAATTACAACCCCGCTGGCCTTTTGAACGGGAAGGGCTGCTGAGCTCCCTTTGGAACGTTGTAGTTACAGGACGCGGCCACAAGGCGGCAGCATTTTCCCACAGCTGGTCGGATTCCCCAGGAATGCAGACCTTGCGCACATGCGTGTTCTTCGAATATGAATTAGAGTGGAACGTGTCCGGACAGACACCTAAGGGCTTGTGTCTCACTCCTTCTCCCACTTATCCTTCCCACTCTCGATTCATCTCACCCCCTGCAATCCACTCCTGATGCTGTTGTCGGAGGCAAGTGGGGTGACTCTAAGGAAGGAGGTGAATGGCGGGAACCCCACCAGCAGGAGACCTGGACACCAGGTGATGTTTGAACGCTGTTGTGCATGTCGGACCACCATCCTCTGGCTGCAGTGGGCTTGGCTTAGCTGCAGGAGGGCACACCTACATCTAGAGAGACTGCTGCCAACCAGAGGGGACCAGGCACCACAGGTCCAAAGGGGTTAATTCTCTGGTGCGCCCCCCCCCGCCCCGACCTGCCTCACTGTGACCACACTCCAACTTTGGTGCCCAAGCCTGCTCACGCTCCAGGGAAGTGACACCCGCACACCTCTCTGAGGCCTGAGAGGAACGTACTGGACCTCGATCATTTTGGTTTTTATAGAGTTTCTAATTTCTGTCCGTGTCTAGTGAATTTACAATGCTGTATTGACTTTCGCTGTGCAGCACCTTGATTCAGTTCTCCGTGTATGTATATATATACACATCCATTCTCTTTCACATTCTCTTCCCACGTAGCTTACTCCAGGGTGGTGCCGACCTCTCCCTGTGCTTTGTAGTAGGTGGTTGAGGATCGTCTGCTTTATACATATTAGAATGCATGTGTTAATCCCACCCTCCTCATTCAACCCACCTCCGCATGCCTTTGCCCTCTCGAAACCCTGTACTTGCGTTCTAAATCTGTGACTCTGTTTGTGCTTTCTACTTTCTTGGTATCGACTTTGAGATGCCACCTATACGTGCTATCGTTGGAATTTTCTCTTTCTCTGTTGGACGTTGCATGCTGAGTACAGGGTACTCCGGATCTATCGAAGATGCTGGAAATGGCAGGATTTTATTCTGTTTCATGGCTGAGCAGTATTCCATGCTCTATGTGTACCATCTCTTCACTTTTCATTCATCTGGGGATGGACATTGTGTTTTTACTATCAAGACTTGGCTGTTGTCAATAGGTGGCTAGTGCCAGCTGGGGAGCCCGTGTCTCTCTAAAGTACACATGGCTCTGCAAACGCTTCCAAAACACTGCAGAGGAAAGAACACTCCCAAACTCATTGTACGAAGCCATCCACCTGATCCCCAAACCAGACAAAGATACTACAAGAAAAGAAAACTGGAGAGCAATATCACCGATGAACTTAGATGCAAAAATCCTCAACAAGATACTAGCCAACAGACTCCAACATGACATTAAAAGGATCACACACCATGACACTGTGTTTTTACTTTCAAGTCTTGGCTCTTGTCAATAGGTGTGCAGGGGTCGCTGGCCTGCCCGGGTCTCCCCAAATGATACTTTACTGTGCAAAGACAGCCAGGAGGTGGATTGCCACATCATGTGGCCGGCTCTCTGGTTTTGTTTTGTTTTTGGCAGGAATCTCTTGATTGTTTTCAGTGGTGCCTGTTACCAGGGCGCAATACCACCAGTGGCTTAGGAGGCTTCCCTTTTCTCCAGGCCCTCTCCCGAAGGTATTGCTTCCAGACATATTGACACTGGCAATCCTAACGGCTGCCAGGTGAAACCGCGAAGGCGTTTCAATTTCCATTTCTCCCATTCGCATGGTCGTGGAGCATATTTCCTGGGCCTTTCTTAGAAAACAACACAAAGGGAAACAAAACACGCATGGTGAATTCAACTTACCTCTTGAAACCGCCTGTTGCCAATCAATCCTGTTTCGGGCTCTTTTCCAGTGCCTATCCCCAGGACATTTTTGCAGCGGGGGTGTCAATTACAACCCCGCTGGCCTTTTGAACAGGAAGGGCCGCTGAGCTCCCTTTGGAACGTTGTAGTTATAGGAGGCGGCCACAAGGCGGCAGCATTTTCCCACAGCTGGTTGGATTCCCCAGGAACGCAGACCTTGCGCACACGCGTGTTCTTGGAATATGAATTAGAGAGGAACGTGTCCGGACAGACACCTAAGGGCTTGTGTCTCACTCCTTCTCCCACTTACCCTTCCCACTCTCGATTCATCACACCCCCTGCAAACCCCTCCTGAAGAGTGTGTTGTCGGAGGCAAGTGGGGTGACTCTAAGGAAGGAGGTGAATGGCGGGAACCCCACCAGCAGGAGACCTGGACACCAGGTGATGTTTGAACACTGTTGTGCATGTCAGACCACCATCCTCTGGCTGCAGTGGGCTTGGCTTAGCTGCAGGAGGGCACACCTACATCTACAGAGACTGCTGCCAACCAGAAGGGACCAGGCACCACAGGTCCAAAGGGGTTAATTCGCTGGTGCGACCCACTCCCACGCCGACCTGCCTCACTGTGACCACACTCCAACTTTGGTGCCCAAGCCTGCTCACGCTCCAGGGAAGTGACACCCGCGCATCTCTCTGAGGCCTGAGAGGAACATACTGGATCTCGATCATTTTGCTTTTTATAAAGATTCTAATTTCTGTCCATGTCTAGTGAATTTACAATGCTGTTGACTTTCGCTGTGCAGCACCTTGATTCAGTTCTCCGTGTATGTATATATATACACATCCATTCTCTTTCGCATTCTCTTCCCACGTAGCTTAGTCCAGGGTGGTGCCGACCGCTCCCTGTGCTTTGTAGAAGGTGGTTGTGGATCGTCTGCTTAATACATATTAGAATGCATGTGTTAATCCCACCCTCCTCATTCAACCCACCTCCGCATGCCTTTGCCCTCTCAAAACCCTATACTTGCGTTCTAAATCTGTGACTCTGTTTGTGCTTTCTACTTTCCTGGTATCAACTTTGAGATGCCACCTATACGTGCTATCATTGGAATTTTCTCTTTCTCTGTTGGACGTCCCATGCTGAGTACAGGGAACTCCGGATCTATCGAAGATGCTGGAAATGGCAGGATTTTATTCTGTTTCATGGCTGAGCAGTATTCCATGCTCTATGTGTACCATCTCTTCACTTTCCATTCATCTGGGGATGGACATTGTGTTTTTACTTTCAAGACTTGGCTGTTGTCAATAGGTGGCTAGTGACAGCTGGGGCACCCGTGTCTCTCTAAAGTACACATGGTTCTGCAAACGCTTCCAAAACACTGCAGAGGAAAGAACACTCCCAAACTCATTGTACGAAGCCATCCACCTGATCCCCAAACCAGACAAAGATACTACAAGAAAAGAAAACTGGAGAGCAATATCACCGATGAACTTAGATGCAAAAATCCTCAACAAGATAGTAGCCAACAGACTCCAACATGACATTAAAAGGATCACACACCATGACACTGTGTTTTTACTTTCAAGTCTTGGCTCTTGTCAATAGGTGTGCAGGGGTCGCTGGCCTGCCCGGGTCTCCCCAAATGATACTTTACTGTGCAAAGACAGCCAGGAGGTGGATTGCCACATCATGTGGCCGGCTCTCTGGTTTTGTTTTGTTTTTGGCAGGAATCTCTTGATTGTTTTCAGTGGTGCCTGTTACCAGGGCGCAATACCACCAGTGGCTTAGGAGGCTTCCCTTTTCTCCAGGCCCTCTCCCGAAGGTATTGCTTCCAGACGTATTGACACTGGCAATCCTAACGGCTGCCAGTTGAAACCGCGAAGGCGTTTCAATTTCCATTTCTCCCATTCGCATGGTCGTGGAGCATATTTCCTGGGCCTTTCTTAGAAACCAACACAAAGGGAAACAAAACACGCATGGTGAATTCAACTTACCTCTTAAAACCGCCTGTTGCCAATCAATCCTGATTCGGGCTCTTTTCCAGTGCCTATCCCCAGGACATTTTTGCAGCGGGGGTGTCAATTACAACCCCGCTGGCCTTTTGAACAGGAAGAGCCGCTGAGCTCCCTTTGGAACGCTGTAGTTACAGGAGGCGGCCACAAGGCAGCAGCATTTTCCCACAGCTGGTCGGATTCCCCAGGAATGCAGACCTTGCGCACACGCGTGTTCTTGGAATATGAATTAGAGAGGAACGTGTCCGGACAGACACCTAAGGGCTTGTGTCTCACTCCTTCTCCCACTTATCCTTCCCACTCTCGATTCATCTCACCCCCTGCAATCCACTCCTGATGCTGTTGTCGGAGGCAAGTGGGGTGACTCTAAGGAAGGAGGTGAATGGCGGGAACCCCACCAGCAGGAGACCTGGACACCAGGTGATGTTTGAACGCTGTTGTGCATGTCGGACCACCATCCTCTGGCTGCAGTGGGCTTGGCTTAGCTGCAGGAGGGCACACCTACATCTAGAGAGACTGCTGCCAACCAGAGGGGACCAGGCACCACAGGTCCAAAGGGGTTAATTCTCTGGTGCGCCCCCCCCCGCCCCGACCTGCCTCACTGTGACCACACTCCAACTTTGGTGCCCAAGCCTGCTCACGCTCCAGGGAAGTGACACCCGCACACCTCTCTGAGGCCTGAGAGGAACGTACTGGACCTCGATCATTTTGGTTTTTATAGAGTTTCTAATTTCTGTCCGTGTCTAGTGAATTTACAATGCTGTATTGACTTTCGCTGTGCAGCACCTTGATTCAGTTCTCCGTGTATGTATATATATACACATCCATTCTCTTTCACATTCTCTTCCCACGTAGCTTACTCCAGGGTGGTGCCGACCTCTCCCTGTGCTTTGTAGTAGGTGGTTGAGGATCGTCTGCTTTATACATATTAGAATGCATGTGTTAATCCCACCCTCCTCATTCAACCCACCTCCGCATGCCTTTGCCCTCTCGAAACCCTGTACTTGCGTTCTAAATCTGTGACTCTGTTTGTGCTTTCTACTTTCTTGGTATCGACTTTGAGATGCCACCTATACGTGCTATCGTTGGAATTTTCTCTTTCTCTGTTGGACGTTGCATGCTGAGTACAGGGTACTCCGGATCTATCGAAGATGCTGGAAATGGCAGGATTTTATTCTGTTTCATGGCTGAGCAGTATTCCATGCTCTATGTGTACCATCTCTTCACTTTTCATTCATCTGGGGATGGACATTGTGTTTTTACTATCAAGACTTGGCTGTTGTCAATAGGTGGCTAGTGCCAGCTGGGGAGCCCGTGTCTCTCTAAAGTACACATGGCTCTGCAAACGCTTCCAAAACACTGCAGAGGAAAGAACACTCCCAAACTCATTGTACGAAGCCATCCACCTGATCCCCAAACCAGACAAAGATACTACAAGAAAAGAAAACTGGAGAGCAATATCACCGATGAACTTAGATGCAAAAATCCTCAACAAGATACTAGCCAACAGACTCCAACATGACATTAAAAGGATCACACACCATGACACTGTGTTTTTACTTTCAAGTCTTGGCTCTTGTCAATAGGTGTGCAGGGGTCGCTGGCCTGCCCGGGTCTCCCCAAATGATACTTTACTGTGCAAAGACAGCCAGGAGGTGGATTGCCACATCATGTGGCCGGCTCTCTGGTTTTGTTTTGTTTTTGGCAGGAATCTCTTGATTGTTTTCAGTGGTGCCTGTTACCAGGGCGCAATACCACCAGTGGCTTAGGAGGCTTCCCTTTTCTCCAGGCCCTCTCCCGAAGGTATTGCTTCCAGACATATTGACACTGGCAATCCTAACGGCTGCCAGGTGAAACCGCGAAGGCGTTTCAATTTCCATTTCTCCCATTCGCATGGTCGTGGAGCATATTTCCTGGGCCTTTCTTAGAAAACAACACAAAGGGAAACAAAACACGCATGGTGAATTCAACTTACCTCTTGAAACCGCCTGTTGCCAATCAATCCTGTTTCGGGCTCTTTTCCAGTGCCTATCCCCAGGACATTTTTGCAGCGGGGGTGTCAATTACAACCCCGCTGGCCTTTTGAACAGGAAGGGCCGCTGAGCTCCCTTTGGAACGTTGTAGTTATAGGAGGCGGCCACAAGGCGGCAGCATTTTCCCACAGCTGGTTGGATTCCCCAGGAACGCAGACCTTGCGCACACGCGTGTTCTTGGAATATGAATTAGAGAGGAACGTGTCCGGACAGACACCTAAGGGCTTGTGTCTCACTCCTTCTCCCACTTACCCTTCCCACTCTCGATTCATCACACCCCCTGCAAACCCCTCCTGAAGAGTGTGTTGTCGGAGGCAAGTGGGGTGACTCTAAGGAAGGAGGTGAATGGCGGGAACCCCACCAGCAGGAGACCTGGACACCAGGTGATGTTTGAACACTGTTGTGCATGTCAGACCACCATCCTCTGGCTGCAGTGGGCTTGGCTTAGCTGCAGGAGGGCACACCTACATCTACAGAGACTGCTGCCAACCAGAAGGGACCAGGCACCACAGGTCCAAAGGGGTTAATTCGCTGGTGCGACCCACTCCCACGCCGACCTGCCTCACTGTGACCACACTCCAACTTTGGTGCCCAAGCCTGCTCACGCTCCAGGGAAGTGACACCCGCGCATCTCTCTGAGGCCTGAGAGGAACATACTGGATCTCGATCATTTTGCTTTTTATAAAGATTCTAATTTCTGTCCATGTCTAGTGAATTTACAATGCTGTTGACTTTCGCTGTGCAGCACCTTGATTCAGTTCTCCGTGTATGTATATATATACACATCCATTCTCTTTCGCATTCTCTTCCCACGTAGCTTAGTCCAGGGTGGTGCCGACCGCTCCCTGTGCTTTGTAGAAGGTGGTTGTGGATCGTCTGCTTAATACATATTAGAATGCATGTGTTAATCCCACCCTCCTCATTCAACCCACCTCCGCATGCCTTTGCCCTCTCAAAACCCTGTACTTGCGTTCTAAATCTGTGACTCTGTTTGTGCTTTCTACTTTCCTGGTATCAACTTTGAGATGCCACCTATACGTGCTATCATTGGAATTTTCTCTTTCTCTGTTGGACGTCCCATGCTGAGTACAGGGAACTCCGGATCTATCGAAGATGCTGGAAATGGCAGGATTTTATTCTGTTTCATGGCTGAGCAGTATTCCATGCTCTATGTGTACCATCTCTTCACTTTCCATTCATCTGGGGATGGACATTGTGTTTTTACTTTCAAGACTTGGCTGTTGTCAATAGGTGGCTAGTGACAGCTGGGGCACCCGTGTCTCTCTAAAGTACACATGGTTCTGCAAACGCTTCCAAAACACTGCAGAGGAAAGAACACTCCCAAACTCATTGTACGAAGCCATCCACCTGATCCCCAAACCAGACAAAGATACTACAAGAAAAGAAAACTGGAGAGCAATATCACCGATGAACTTAGATGCAAAAATCCTCAACAAGATAGTAGCCAACAGACTCCAACATGACATTAAAAGGATCACACACCATGACACTGTGTTTTTACTTTCAAGTCTTGGCTCTTGTCAATAGGTGTGCAGGGGTCGCTGGCCTGCCCGGGTCTCCCCAAATGATACTTTACTGTGCAAAGACAGCCAGGAGGTGGATTGCCACATCATGTGGCCGGCTCTCTGGTTTTGTTTTGTTTTTGGCAGGAATCTCTTGATTGTTTTCAGTGGTGCCTGTTACCAGGGCGCAATACCACCAGTGGCTTAGGAGGCTTCCCTTTTCTCCAGGCCCTCTCCCGAAGGTATTGCTTCCAGACGTATTGACACTGGCAATCCTAACGGCTGCCAGTTGAAACCGCGAAGGCGTTTCAATTTCCATTTCTCCCATTCGCATGGTCGTGGAGCATATTTCCTGGGCCTTTCTTAGAAACCAACACAAAGGGAAACAAAACACGCATGGTGAATTCAACTTACCTCTTAAAACCGCCTGTTGCCAATCAATCCTGATTCGGGCTCTTTTCCAGTGCCTATCCCCAGGACATTTTTGCAGCGGGGGTGTCAATTACAACCCCGCTGGCCTTTTGAACAGGAAGAGCCGCTGAGCTCCCTTTGGAACGCTGTAGTTACAGGAGGCGGCCACAAGGCAGCAGCATTTTCCCACAGCTGGTCGGATTCCCCAGGAATGCAGACCTTGCGCACACGCGTGTTCTTGGAATATGAATTAGAGAGGAACGTGTCCAGACAGACACCTAAGGGCTTGTGTCTCACTCCTTCTCCCACTTACCCTTCCCACTCTCGATTCATCACACCCCCTGCAAACCCCTCCTGAAGAGTGTGTTGACGGAGGCAAGTGGGGTGACTCTAAGGAAGGAGGTGAATGGCGGGAACCCCACCAGCTGGAGACCTGGACACCAGGTGATGTTTGAACACTGTTGTGCATGTCGGACCACCATCCTCTGGCTGCAGTGGGCTTGGCTTAGCTGCAGGAGGGCACACCTACATCTACAGAGACTGCTGCCAACCAGAAGGGACCAGGCACCACAGGTCCAAAGGGGTTAATTCGCTGGTGCGACCCACTCCCGCGCCGACCTGCCTCACTGTGACCACACTCCAACTTTGGTGCCCAAGCCTGCTCACGCTCCAGGGAAGTGACACCCGCGCATCTCTCTGAGGCCTGAGAGGAACATACTGGATCTCGATCATTTTGCTTTTTATAGAGATTCTAATTTCTGTCCATGTCTAGTGAATTTACAATGCTGTTGACTTTCGCTGTGCAGCACCTTGATTCAGTTCTCCGTGTATGTATATATATACACATCCATTCTCTTTCGCATTCTCTTCCCACGTAGCTTAGTCCAGGGTGGTGGCGACCGCTCCCTGTGCTTTGTAGAAGGTGGTTGTGGATCGTCTGCTTAATACATATTAGAATGCATGTGTTAATCCCACCCTCCTCATTCAACCCACCTCCGCATGCCTTTGCCCTCTCAAAACCCTGTACTTGCGTTATAAATCTGTGACTCTGTTTGTGCTTTCTACTTTCCTGGTATCGACTTTGAGATGCCACCTATACGTGCTATCGTTGGAATTTTCTCTTTCTCTGTTGGACGTCCCATGCTGAGTACAGGGAACTCCGGATCTATCGAAGATGCTGGAAATGGCAGGATATTATTCTGTTTCATGGCTGAGCAGTATTCCATGCTCTATGTGTACCAACTCTTCACTTTCCATTCATCTGGGGATGGACATTGTGTTTTTACTTTCAAGACTTGGCTGTTGTCAATAGGTGGCTAGTGAAAGCTGGGGCACCCGTGTCTCTCTAAAGTACACATGGTTCTGCAAACGCTTCCAAAACACTGCAGAGGAAAAAACACTCCCAAACTCATTGTACGAAGCCATCCACCTGATCCCCAAACCAGACAAAGATACTACAAGAAAAGAAAACTGGAGAGCAATATCACCGATGAACTTAGATGCAAAAATCCTCAACAAGATACTAGCCAACAGACTCCAACATGACATTAAAAGGATCACACACCATGACACTGTGTTTTTACTTTCAAGCCTTGGCTCTTGTCAATAGGTGTGCAGGGGTCGCTGGCCTGCCCTGGTCTCCCAAATGATACTTTACTGTGCAAAGACAGCCAGGAGGTGGATTGCCACATCATGTGGCCGGCTCTCTGGTTTTGTTTTGTTTTTGGCAGGAATCTCTTGATTGTTTTCAGTGGTGCCTGTTACCAGGGCGCAATACCACCAGTGGCTTAGGAGGCTTCCCTTTTCTCCAGGCCCTCTCCCGAAGGTATTGCTTCCAGACGTATTGACACTGGCAATCCTAACGGCTGCCAGGTGAAACCGCGAAGGCGTTTCAATTTCCATTTCTCCCATTCGCATGGGCGTGGAGCATATTTCCTGGGCCTTTCTTAGAAACCAACACAAAGGGAAACAAAACACGCATGGTGAATTCAACTTACCTCTTGAAACCGCCTGTTGCCAATCAATCCTGTTTCGGGCTCTTTTCCAGTGCCTATCCCCAGGACATTTTTGCAGCGGGGGTGTCAATTACAACCCCGCTGGCCTTTTGAACAGGAAGGGCCGCTGAGCTCCCTTTGGAACGTTGTAGTTACAGGAGGCGGCCACAAGGCGGCAGCATTTTCCCACAGCTGGTCGGATTCCCCAGGAACGCAGACCTTGCGCACACGCGTGTTCTTGGAATATGAATTAGAGAGGAACGTGTCCGGACAGACACCTAAGGGCTTGTGTCTCACTCCTTCTCCCACTTACCCTTCCCACTCTCGATTCATCACACCCCCTGCAAACCCCTCCTGAAGAGTGTGTTGTCGGAGGCAAGTGGGGTGACTCTAAGGAAGGAGGTGAATGGCGGGAACCCCACCAGCAGGAGACCTGGACACCAGGTGATGTTTGAACACTGTTGTGCATGTCGGACCACCATCCTCTGGCTGCAGTGGGCTTGGCTTAGCTGCAGGAGGGCACACCTACATCTACAGAGACTGCTGCCAACCAGAAGGGACCAGGCACCACAGGTCCAAAGGGGTTAATTCGCTGGTGCGACCCACTCCCGCGCCGACCTGCCTCACTGTGACCACACTCCAACTTTGGTGCCCAAGCCTGCTCACGCTCCAGGGAAGTGACACCCGCGCATCTCTCTGAGGCCTGAGAGGAACATACTGGATCTCGATCATTTTGCTTTTTATAGAGATTCTAATTTCTGTCCATGTCTAGTGAATTTACAATGCTGTTGACTTTCGCTGTGCAGCACCTTGATTCAGTTCTCCGTGTATGTATATATATACACATCCATTCTCTTTCGCATTCTCTTCCCACGTAGCTTAGTCCAGGGTGGTGGCGACCGCTCCCTGTGCTTTGTAGAAGGTGGTTGTGGATCGTCTGCTTAATACATATTAGAATGCATGTGTTAATCCCACCCTCCTCATTCAACCCACCTCCGCATGCCTTTGCCCTCTCAAAACCCTGTACTTGCGTTATAAATCTGTGACTCTGTTTGTGCTTTCTACTTTCCTGGTATCGACTTTGAGATGCCACCTATACGTGCTATCGTTGGAATTTTCTCTTTCTCTGTTGGACGTCCCATGCTGAGTACAGGGAACTCCGGATCTATCGAAGATGCTGGAAATGGCAGGATATTATTCTGTTTCATGGCTGAGCAGTATTCCATGCTCTATGTGTACCAACTCTTCACTTTCCATTCATCTGGGGATGGACATTGTGTTTTTACTTTCAAGACTTGGCTGTTGTCAATAGGTGGCTAGTGACAGCTGGGGCACCCGTGTCTCTCTAAAGTACACATGGTTCTGCAAACGCTTCCAAAACACTGCAGAGGAAAAAACACTCCCAAACTCATTGTACGAAGCCATCCACCTGATCCCCAAACCAGACAAAGATACTACAAGAAAAGAAAACTGGAGAGCAATATCACCGATGAACTTAGATGCAAAAATCCTCAACAAGATACTAGCCAACAGACTCCAACATGACATTAAAAGGATCACACACCATGACACTGTGTTTTTACTTTCAAGCCTTGGCTCTTGTCAATAGGTGTGCAGGGGTCGCTGGCCTGCCCTGGTCTCCCAAATGATACTTTACTGTGCAAAGACAGCCAGGAGGTGGATTGCCACATCATGTGGCCGGCTCTCTGGTTTTGTTTTGTTTTTGGCAGGAATCTCTTGATTGTTTTCAGTGGTGCCTGTTACCAGGGCGCAATACCACCAGTGGCTTAGGAGGCTTCCCTTTTCTCCAGGCCCTCTCCCGAAGGTATTGCTTCCAGACGTATTGACACTGGCAATCCTAACGGCTGCCAGGTGAAACCGCGAAGGCGTTTCAATTTCCATTTCTCCCATTCGCATGGGCGTGGAGCATATTTCCTGGGCCTTTCTTAGAAACCAACACAAAGGGAAACAAAACACGCATGGTGAATTCAACTTACCTCTTGAAACCGCCTGTTGCCAATCAATCCTGTTTCGGGCTCTTTTCCAGTGCCTATCCCCAGGACATTTTTGCAGCGGGGGTGTCAATTACAACCCCGCTGGCCTTTTGAACAGGAAGGGCCGCTGAGCTCCCTTTGGAACGTTGTAGTTACAGGAGGCGGCCACAAGGCGGCAGCATTTTCCCACAGCTGGTCGGATTCCCCAGGAACGCAGACCTTGCGCACACGCGTGTTCTTGGAATATGAATTAGAGAGGAACGTGTCCGGACAGACACCTAAGGGCTTGTGTCTCACTCCTTCTCCCACTTACCCTTCCCACTCTCGATTCATCACACCCCCTGCAAACCCCTCCTGAAGAGTGTGTTGTCGGAGGCAAGTGGGGTGACTCTAAGGAAGGAGGTGAATGGCGGGAACCCCACCAGCAGGAGACCTGGACACCAGGTGATGTTTGAACACTGTTGTGCATGTCGGACAACCATCCTCTGGCTGCAGTGGGCTTGGCTTAGCTGCAGGAGGGCACACCTACATCTACAGAGACTGCTGCCAACCAGAAGGGACCAGGCACCACAGGTCCAAAGGGGTTAATTCACTGGTGCGACCCACTCCCGCGCTGACCTGCCTCACTGTGACCACACTCCAACTTTGGTGCCCAAGCCTGCTCACGCTCCAGGGAAGTGACACCCGCGCATCTCTCTGAGGCCTGAGAGGAACATACTGGATCTCGATCATTTTGCTTTTTATAGAGATTCTAATTTCTGTCCATGTCTAGTGAATTTACAATGCTGTTGACTTTCGCTGTGCAGCACCTTGATTCAGTTCTCCATGTATGTATATATATACACATCCATTCTCTTTCGCATTCTCTTCCCACGTAGCTTAGTCCAGGGTGGTGCCGACCGCTCCCTGTGCTTTGTAGAAGGTGGTTGTGGATCGTCTGCTTAATACATATTAGAATGCATGTGTTAATCCCACCCTCCTCATTCAACCCACCTCTGCATGCCTTTGCCCTCTCAAAACCCTGTACTTGCGTTCTAAATCTGTGACTCTGTTTGTGCTTTCTACTTTCCTGGTATCGACTTTGAGATGCCACCTATACGTGCTATCATTGGAATTTTCTCTTTCTCTGTTGGACGTCCCATGCTGAGTACAGGGGACTCCGAATCTATCGAAGATGCTGGAAATGGCAGGATTTTATTCTGTTTCATGGCTGAGCAGTATTCCATGCTCTATGTGTACCATCTCTTCACTTTCCATTCATCTGGGGATGGACATTGTGTTTTTACTTTCAAGACTTGGCTGTTGTCAATAGGTGGCTAGTGACAGCTGGGGCACCCGTGTCTCTCTAAAGTACACATGGTTCTGCAAACGCTTCCAAAACACTGCAGAGGAAAGAACACTCCCAAACTCATTGTACGAAGCCATCCACCTGATCCCCAAACCAGACAAAGATACTACAAGAAAAGAAAACTGGAGAGCAATATCACCGATGAACTTAGATGCAAAAATCCTCAACAAGATACTAGCCAACAGACTCCAACATGACATTAAAAGGATCACACACCATGACACTGTGTTTTTACTTTCAAGTCTTGGCTCTTGTCAATAGGTGTGCAGGGGTCGCTGGCCTGCCTGGGTCTCCCCAAATGATACTTTACTGTGCAAAGACAGCCAGGAGGTGGATTGCCACATCATGTGGCCGGCTCTCTGGTTTTGTTTTGTTTTTGGCAGGAATCTCTTGATTGTTTTCAGTGGTGCCTGTTACCAGGGCGCAATACCACCAGTGGCTTAGGAGGCTTCCCTTTGCTCCAGGCCCTCTCCCGAAGGTATTGCTTCCAGACGTATTGACACTGGCAATCCTAACGGCTGCCAGGTGCAACCGCGAAGGCGTTTCAATTTCCATTTCTCCCATTCGCATGGTCGTGGAGCATATTTCCTGGGCCTTTCTTAGAAACCAACACAAAGGGAAACAAAACACGCATGGTGAATTCAACTTACCTCTTGAAACCGCCTGTTGCCAATCAATCCTGATTCGGGCTCTTTTCCAGTGCCTATCCCCAGGACATTTTTGCAGCGGGGGTGTCAATTACAACCCCACTGGCCTTTTGAACAGGAAGAGCCGCTGAGCTCCCTTTGGAACGCTGTAGTTACAGGAGGCGGCCACAAGGCAGCAGCATTTTCCCACAGCTGGTCGGATTCCACAGGAATGCAGACCTTGCGCACACGCGTGTTCTTGGAATATGAATTAGAGAGGAACGTGTCCAGACAGACACCTAAGGGCTTGTGTCTCACTCCTTCTCCCACTTACCCTTCCCACTCTCGATTCATCACACCCCCTGCAAACCCCTCCTGAAGAGTGTGTTGACGGAGGCAAGTGGGGTGACTCTAAGGAAGGAGGTGAATGGCGGGAACCCCACCAGCTGGAGACCTGGACACCAGGTGATGTTTGAACACTGTTGTGCATGTCGGACCACCATCCTCTGGCTGCAGTGGGCTTGGCTTAGGTTCAGGAGGGCACACCTACATATACAGAGACTGCTGCCAACCAGAAGGGACCAGGCACCACAGGTCCAAAGGGGTTAATTCGCTGGTGCGACCCACTCCCGCGCCGACCTGCCTCACTGTGACCACACTCCAACTTTGGTGCCCAAGCCTGCTCACGCTCCAGGGAAGTGACACCCGCGCATCTCTCTGAGGCCTGAGAGGAACATACTGGATCTCGATCATTTTGCTTTTTATAGAGATTCTAATTTCTGTCCATGTCTAGTGAATTTACAATGCTGTTGACTTTCGCTGTGCAGCACCTTGATTCAGTTCTCCGTGTATGTATATATATACACATCCATTCTCTTTCGCATTCTCTTCCCACGTAGCTTAGTCCAGGGTGGTGGCGACCGCTCCCTGTGCTTTGTAGAAGGTGGTTGTGGATCGTCTGCTTAATACATATTAGAATGCATGTGTTAATCCCACCCTCCTCATTCAACCCACCTCCGCATGCCTTTGCCCTCTCGAAACCCTGTACTTGCGTTCTAAATCTGTGACTCTGTTTGTGCTTTCTACTTTCCTGGTATCGACTTTGAGATGCCACCTATACGTGCTATCGTTGGAATTTTCTCTTTCTCTGTTGGACGTCCCATGCTGAGTACAGGGAACTCCGGATCTATCGAAGATGCTGGAAATGGCAGGATATTATTCTGTTTCATGGCTGAGCAGTATTCCATGCTCTATGTGTACCAACTCTTCACTTTCCATTCATCTGGGGATGGACATTGTGTTTTTACTTTCAAGACTTGGCTGTTGTCAATAGGTGGCTAGTGACAGCTGGGGCACCCGTGTCTCTCTAAAGTACACATGGTTCTGCAAACGCTTCCAAAACACTGCAGAGGAAAAAACACTCCCAAACTCATTGTACGAAGCCATCCACCTGATCCCCAAACCAGACAAAGATACTACAAGAAAAGAAAACTGGAGAGCAATATCACCGATGAACTTAGATGCAAAAATCCTCAACAAGATACTAGCCAACAGACTCCAACATGACATTAAAAGGATCACACACCATGACACTGTGTTTTTACTTTCAAGCCTTGGCTCTTGTCAATAGGTGTGCAGGGGTCGCTGGCCTGCCCGGGTCTCCCCAAATGATACTTTACTGTGCAAAGACAGCCAGGAGGTGGATTGCCACATCATGTGGCCGGCTCTCTGGTTTTGTTTTGTTTTTGGCAGGAATCTCTTGATTGTTTTCAGTGGTGCCTGTTACCAGGGCGCAATACCACCAGTGGCTTAGGAGGCTTCCCTTTTCTCCAGGCCCTCTCCCGAAGGTATTGCTTCCAGACGTATTGACACTGGCAATCCTAACGGCTGCCAGGTGAAACCGCGAAGGCGTTTCAATTTCCATTTCTCCCATTCGCATGGGCGTGGAGCATATTTCCTGGGCCTTTCTTAGAAACCAACACAAAGGGAAACAAAACACGCATGGTGAATTCAACTTACCTCTTGAAACCGCCTGTTGCCAATCAATCCTGTTTCGGGCTCTTTTCCAGTGCCTATCCCCAGGACATTTTTGCAGCGGGGGTGTCAATTACAACCCCGCTGGCCTTTTGAACAGGAAGGGCCGCTGAGCTCCCTTTGGAACGTTGTAGTTACAGGAGGCGGCCACAAGGCGGCAGCATTTTCCCACAGCTGGTCGGATTCCCCAGGAACGCAGACCTTGCGCACACGCGTGTTCTTGGAATATGAATTAGAGAGGAACGTGTCCGGACAGACACCTAAGGGCTTGTGTCTCACTCCTTCTCCCACTTACCCTTCCCACTCTCGATTCATCACACCCCCTGCAAACCCCTCCTGAAGAGTGTGTTGTCGGAGGCAAGTGGGGTGACTCTAAGGAAGGAGGTGAATGGCGGGAACCCCACCAGCAGGAGACCTGGACACCAGGTGATGTTTGAACACTGTTGTGCATGTCGGACCACCATCCTCTGGCTGCAGTGGGCTTGGCTTAGCTGCAGGAGGGCACACCTACATCTACAGAGACTGCTGCCAACCAGAAGGGACCAGGCACCACAGGTCCAAAGGGGTTAATTCGCTGGTGCGACCCACTCCCGCGCTGACCTGCCTCACTGTGACCACACTCCAAATTTGGTGCCCAAGCCTGCTCACGCTCCAGGGAAGTGACACCCGTGCATCTCTCTGAGGCCTGAGAGGAACATACTGGATCTCGATCATTTTGCTTTTTATAGAGATTCTAATTTCTGTCCATGTCTAGTGAATTTACAATGCTGTTGACTTTCGCTGTGCAGCACCTTGATTCAGTTCTCCATGTATGTATATATATACACATCCATTCTCTTTCGCATTCTCTTCCCACGTAGCTTAGTCCAGGGTGGTGCCGACCGGTCCCTGTGCTTTGTAGAAGGTGGTTGTGGATCGTCTGCTTAATACATATTAGAATGCATGTGTTAATCCCACCCTCCTCATTCAACCCACCTCCGCATGCCTTTGCCCTCTCAAAACCCTGTACTTGCGTTCTAAATCTGTGACTCTGTTTGTGCTTTCTACTTTCCTGGTATCGACTTTGAGATGCCACCTATACGTGCTATCGTTGGAATTTTCTCTTTCTCTGTTGGACGTCCCATGCTGAGTACAGGGAACTCCGGATCTATCGAAGATGCTGGAAATGGCAGGATTTTATTCTGTTTCATGGCTGAGCAGTATTCCATGCTCTATGTGTACCATCTCTTCACTTTCCATTCATCTGGGGATGGACATTGTGTTTTTACTTTCAAGACTTGGCTGTTGTCAATAGGTGGCTAGTGACAGCTGGGGCACCCGTGTCTCTCTAAAGTACACATGGTTCTGCAAACGCTTCCAAAACACTGCAGAGGAAAGAACACTCCCAAACTCATTGTACGAAGCCATCCACCTGATCCCCAAACCAGACAAAGATACTACAAGAAAAGAAAACTGGAGAGCAATATCACCGATGAACTTAGATGCAAAAATCCTCAACAAGATACTAGCCAACAGACTCCAACATGACATTAAAAGGATCACACACCATGACACTGTGTTTTTACTTTCAAGTCTTGGCTCTTGTCAATAGGTGTGCAGGGGTCGCTGGCCTGCCCGGGTCTCCCCAAATGATACTTTACTGTGCAAAGACAGCCAGGAGGTGGATTGCCACATCATGTGGCCGGCTCTCTGGTTTTGTTTTGTTTTTGGCAGGAATCTCTTGATTGTTTTCAGTGGTGCCTGTTACCAGGGCGCAATACCACCAGTGGCTTAGGAGGCTTCCCTTTGCTCCAGGCCCTCTCCCGAAGGTATTGCTTCCAGACGTATTGACACTGGCAATCCTAACGGCTGCCAGGTGAAACCGCGAAGGCGTTTCAATTTCCATTTCTCCCATTCGCATGGTCGTGGAGCATATTTCCTGGGCCTTTCTTAGAAACCAACACAAAGGGAAACAAAACACGCATGGTGAATTCAACTTACCTCTTAAAACCGCCTGTTGCCAATCAATCCTGATTCGGGCTCTTTTCCAGTGCCTATCCCCAGGACATTTTTGCAGCGGGGGTGTCAATTACAACCCCGCTGGCCTTTTGAACAGGAAGAGCCGCTGAGCTCCCTTTGGAACGCTGTAGTTACAGGAGGCGGCCACAAGGCAGCAGCATTTTCCCACAGCTGGTCGGATTCCCCAGGAATGCAGACCTTGCGCACACGCGTGTTCTTGGAATATGAATTAGAGAGGAACGTGTCCAGACAGACACCTAAGGGCTTGTGTCTCACTCCTTCTCCCACTTACCCTTCCCACTCTCGATTCATCACACCCCCTGCAAACCCCTCCTGAAGAGTGTGTTGACGGAGGCAAGTGGGGTGACTCTAAGGAAGGAGGTGAATGGCGGGAACCCCACCAGCTGGAGACCTGGACACCAGGTGATGTTTGAACACTGTTGTGCATGTCGGACCACCATCCTCTGGCTGCAGTGGGCTTGGCTTAGGTTCAGGAGGGCACACCTACATATACAGAGACTGCTGCCAACCAGAAGGGACCAGGCACCACAGGTCCAAAGGGGTTAATTCGCTGGTGCGACCCACTCCCGCGCCGACCTGCCTCACTGTGACCACACTCCAACTTTGGTGCCCAAGCCTGCTCATGCTCCACGGAAGTGACACCCGCGCATCTCTCTGAGGCCTGAGAGGAACATACTGGATCTCGATCATTTTGCTTTTTATAGAGATTCTAATTTCTGTCCATGTCTAGTGAATTTACAATGCTGTTGACTTTCGCTGTGCAGCACCTTGATTCAGTTCTCCGTGTATGTATATATATACACATCCATTCTCTTTCGCATTCTCTTCCCACGTAGCTTAGTCCAGGGTGGTGCCGACCGCTCCCTGTGCTTTGTAGAAGGTGGTTGTGGATCGTCTGCTTAATACATATTAGAATGCATGTGTTAATCCCACCCTCCTCATTCAACCCACCTCCGCATGCCTTTGCCCTCTCGAAACCCTGTACTTGCGTTCTAAATCTGTGACTCTGTTTGTGCTTTCTACTTTCCTGGTATCGACTTTGAGATGCCACCTATACGTGCTATCGTTGGAATTTTCTCTTTCTCTGTTGGACGTCCCATGCTGAGTACAGGGAACTCCGGATCTATCGAAGATGCTGGAAATGGCAGGATATTATTCTGTTTCATGGCTGAGCAGTATTCCATGCTCTATGTGTACCAACTCTTCACTTTCCATTCATCTGGGGATGGACATTGTGTTTTTACTTTCAAGACTTGGCTGTTGTCAATAGGTGGCTAGTGACAGCTGGGGCACCCGTGTCTCTCTAAAGTACACATGGTTCTGCAAACGCTTCCAAAACACTGCAGAGGAAAGAACACTCCCAAACTCATTGTACGAAGCCATCCACCTGATCCCCAAACCAGACAAAGATACTACAAGAAAAGAAAACTGGAGAGCAATATCACCGATGAACTTAGATGCAAAAATCCTCAACGAGATAGTAGCCAACAGACTCCAACATGACATTAAAGGGATCACACACCATGACACTGTGTTTTTACTTTCAAGCCTTGGCTCTTGTCAAAAGGTGTGCAGGGATCGCTGGCCTGCCCGGGTCTCCCCAAATGATACTTCACTGTGCAAAGACAGCCAGGAGGTGGATTGCCACATCATGTGGCCGGCTCTCTGGTTTTGTTTTTCTTTGGCAGGAATCTCTTGATTGTTTACAGTGGTGCCTGTTACCAGGGTGCAATACCACCAGTGGCTTAGGAGGCTTCCCTTTTCTCCAGGCCCTCTCCCGAAGGTATTGCTTCCAGACGTATTGACACTGGCAATCCTAACGGCTGCCAGGTGAAACCGCGAAGGCGTTTCAATTTCCATTTCTCCCATTCGCATGGTCGTGGAGCATATTTCCTGGGCCTTTCTTAGAAACCAACACAAAGGGAAACAAAACACGCATGGTGAATTCAACTTACCTCTTGAAACCGCCTGTTGCCAATCAATCCTGTTTCGGGCTCTTTTCCAGTGCCTATCCCCAGGACATTTTTGCAGCGGGGGTGTCAATTACAACCCCGCTGGCCTTTTGAACAGGAAGGGCCGCTGAGCTCCCTTTGGAACGTTGTAGTTACAGGAGGCGGCCACAAGGCGGCAGCATTTTCCCACAGCTGGTCGGATTCCCCAGGAACGCAGACCTTGCGCACACGCGTGTTCTTGGAATATGAATTAGAGAGGAACGTGTCCGGACAGACACCTAAGGGCTTGTGTCTCACTCCTTCTCCCACTTACCCTTCCCACTCTCGATTCATCACACCCCCTGCAAACCCCTCCTGAAGAGTGTGTTGTCGGAGGCAAGTGGGGTGACTCTAAGGAAGGAGGTGAATGGCGGGAACCCCACCAGCAGGAGACCTGGACACCAGGTGATGTTTGAACACTGTTGTGCATGTCGGACCACCATCCTCTGGCTGCAGTGGGCTTGGCTTAGCTGCAGGAGGGCACACCTACATCTACAGAGACTGCTGCCAACCAGAAGGGACCAGGCACCACAGGTCCAAAGGGGTTAATTCGCTGGTGCGACCCACTCCCGTGCCGACCTGCCTCACTGTGACCACACTCCAACTTTGGTGCCCAAGCCTGCTCACGCTCCAGGGAAGTGACACCCGCGCATCTCTCTGAGGCCTGAGAGGAACATACTGGATCTCGATCATTTTGCTTTTTATAGAGATTCTAATTTCTGTCCATGTCTAGTGAATTTACAATGCTGTTGACTTTCGCTGTGCAGCACCTTGATTCAGTTCTCCGTGTATGTATATATATACACAACCATTCTCTTTCACATTCTCTTCCCACGTAGCTTAGTCCAGGGTGGTACCGACCGCTCCCTGTGCTTTGTAAAAGGTGGATGTGGATCGTCTGCTTAATACATATTAGAATGCATGTGTTAATCCCACCCTCCTCATTCAACCCACCTCCGCATGCCTTTGCCCTGTCGAAACCCTGTACTTGCGTTCTAAATCTGTGACTCTGTTTGTGCTTTCTACTTTCCTGGTATCGACTTTGAGATGCCACCTATATGTGCTATCGTTGGAATTTTCTCTTTCTCTGTTGGA
Source organism: Hippopotamus amphibius kiboko (assembly GCF_030028045.1). Taxonomy (NCBI): domain Eukaryota; kingdom Metazoa; phylum Chordata; class Mammalia; order Artiodactyla; family Hippopotamidae; genus Hippopotamus; species Hippopotamus amphibius. The sequence continues at coordinate 95,320,577 of NC_080191.1, read as the reverse complement.
CGTCCCATGCTGAGTACAGGGAACTCCGGATCTATCGAAGATGCTGGAAATGGCAGGATATTATTCTGTTTCATGGCTGAGCAGTATTCCATGCTCTATGTGTACCAACTCTTCACTTTCCATTCATCTGGGGATGGACATTGTGTTTTTACTTTCAAGACTTGGCTGTTGTCAATAGGTGGCTAGTGACAGCTGGGGCACCCGTGTCTCTCTAAAGTACACATGGTTCTGCAAACGCTTCCAAAACACTGCAGAGGAAAGAACACTCCCAAACTCATTGTACGAAGCCATCCCCCTGATCCCCAAACCAGACAAAGATACTACAAGAAAAGAAAACTGGAGAGCAATATCACCGATGAACTTAGATGCAAAAATCCTCAACAAGATACTAGCCAACAGACTCCAACATGACATTAAAAGGATCACACACCATGACACTGTGTTTTTACTTTCAAGCCTTGGCTCTTGTCAATAGGTGTGCAGGGGTCGCTGGCCTGCCCGGGTCTCCCCAAATGATACTTCACTGTGCAAAGACAGCCAGGAGGTGGATTGCCACATCATGTGGCCGGCTCTCTGGTTTTGTTTTTCTTTGGCAGGAATCTCTTGATTGTTTACAGTGGTGCCTGTTACCAGGGCGCAATACCACCAGTGGCTTAGGAGGCTTCCCTTTTCTCCAGGCCCTCTCCCGAAGGTATTGCTTCCAGACGTATTGACACTGGCAATCCTAACGGCTGCCAGGTGAAACCGCGAAGGCGTTTCAATTTCCATTTCTCCCATTTGCATGGTCGTGGAGCATATTTCCTGGGCCTTTCTTAGAAACCAACACAAAGGGAAACAAAACACGCATGGTGAATTCAACTTACCTCTTGAAACCGCCTGTTGCCAATGAATCCTGTTTCGGGCTCTTTTCCAGTGCCTATCCCCAGGACATTTTTGCAGCGGGGGTGTCAATTACAACCCCGCTGGCCTTTTGAACAGGAAGGGCCGCTGAGCTCCCTTTGGAACGTTGTAGTTACAGGAGGCGGCCACAAGGCGGCAGCATTTTCCCACAGCTGGTCGGATTCCCCAGGAACGCAGACCTTGCGCACACGCGTGTTCTTGGAATATGAATTAGAGAGGAACGTGTCCGGACAGACACCTAAGGGCTTGTGTCTCACTCCTTCTCCCACTTACCCTTCCCACTCTCGATTCATCACACCCCCTGCAAACCCCTCCTGAAGAGTGTGTTGTTGGAGGCAAGTGGGGTGACTCTAAGGAAGGAGGTGAATGGCGGGAACCCCACCAGCAGGAGACCTGGACACCAGGTGATGTTTGAACACTGTTGTGCATGTCGGACCACCATCCTCTGGCTGCAGTGGGCTTGGCTTAGCTGCAGGAGGGCACACCTACATCTACAGAGACTGCTGCCAACCAGAAGGGACCAGGCACCACAGGTCCAAAGGGGTTAATTCGCTGGTGTGACCCACTCCCGCGCCGACCTGCCTCACTGTGACCACACTCCAACTTTGGTGCCCAAGCCTGCTCACGCTCCAGGGAAGTGACACCCGCGCATCTCCCTCAGGCCTGATAGGAACATACTGGATCTCGATCATTTTGCTTTTTATAGAGATTCTAATTTCTGTCCATGTCTAGTGAATTTACAATGCTGTTGACTTTCGCTGTGCAGCACCTTGATTCAGTTCTCCGTGTATGTATATATATACACATCCATTCTCTTTCGCATTCTCTTCCCACGTAGCTTAGTCCAGGGTGGTGCCGACCGCTCCCTGTGTTTTGTAGAAGGTGGTTGTGGATCGTCTGCTTAATACATATTAGAATGCATGTGTTAATCCCACCCTCCTCATTCAACCCACCTCCGCATGCCTTTGCCCTCTCGAAACCCTGTACTTGTGTTCTAAATCTGTGACTCTGTTTGTGCTTTCTACTTTCCTGGTATTGACTTTGAGATGCCACCTATACGTGCTATCGTTGGAATTTTCTCTTTCTCTGTTGGACGTCCCATGCTGAGTACAGGGAACTCCGGATCTATCGAAGATGCTGGAAATGGCAGGATATTATTCTGTTTCATGGCTGAGCAGTATTCCATGCTCTATGTGTACCAACTCTTCACTTTCCATTCATCTGGGGATGGACATTGTGTTTTTACTTTCAAGACTTGGCTGTTGTCAATAGGTGGCTAGTGACAGCTGGGGCACCCGTGTCTCTCTAAAGTACACATGGTTCTGCAAACGCTTCCAAAACACTGCAGAGGAAAGAACACTCCCAAACTCATTGTACGAAGCCATCCACCTGATCCCCAAACCAGACAAAGATACTACAAGAAAAGAAAACTGGAGAGCAATATCACCGATGAACTTAGATGCAAAAATCCTCAACAAGATACTAGCCAACAGACTCCAACATGACATTAAAAGGATCACACACCATGACACTGTGTTTTTACTTTCAAGCCTTGGCTCTTGTCAAAAGGTGTGCAGGGGTCGCTGGCCAGCCCGGGTCTCCCCAAATGATACTTCACTGTGCAAAGACAGCCAGGAGGTGGATTGCCACATCATGTGGCCGGCTCTCTGGTTTTGTTTTTCTTTGGCAGGAATCTCTTGATTGTTTACAGTGGTGCCTGTTACCAGGGCGCAATACCACCAGTGGCTTAGGAGGCTTCCCTTTTCTCCAGGCCCTCTCCCGAAGGTATTGCTTCCAGACGTATTGACACTGGCAATCCTAACGGCTGCCAGGTGAAACCGCGAAGGCGTTTCAATTTCCATTTCTCCCATTCGCATGGGCGTGGAGCATATTTCCTGGGCCTTTCTTAGAAACCAACACAAAGGGAAACAAAACACGCATGGTGAATTCAACTTACCTCTTGAAACCGCCTGTTGCCAATCAATCCTGTTTCGGGCTCTTTTCCAGTGCCTATCCCCAGGACATTTTTGCAGCGGGGGTGTCAATTACAACCCCGCTGGCCTTTTGAACAGGAAGGGCCGCTGAGCTCCCTTTGGAACGTTGTAGTTACAGGAGGCGGCCACAAGGCGGCAGCATTTTCCCACAGCTGGTCGGATTCCCCAGGAACGCAGACCTTGCGCACACGCGTGTTCTTGGAATATGAATTAGAGAGGAACGTGTCCGGACAGACACCTAAGGGCTTGTGTCTCACTCCTTCTCCCACTTACCCTTCCCACTCTCGATTCATCACACCCCCTGCAAACCCCTCCTGAAGAGTGTGTTGTCGGAGGCAAGTGGGGTGACTCTAAGGAAGGAGGTGAATGGCGGGAACCCCACCAGCAGGAGACCTGGACACCAGGTGATGTTTGAACACTGTTGTGCATGTCGGACCACCATCCTCTGGCTGCAGTGGGCTTGGCTTAGCTGCAGGAGGGCACACCTACATCTACAGAGACTGCTGCCAACCAGAAGGGACCAGGCACCACAGGTCCAAAGGGGATAATTCGCTGGTGCGACCCACTCCCGCGCTGACCTGCCTCACTGTGACCACACTCCAACTTTGGTGCCCAAGCCTGCTCACGCTCCAGGGAAGTGACACCCACGCATCTCTCTGAGGCCTGAGAGGAACATACTGGATCTCGATCATTTTGCTTTTTATAGAGATTCTAATTTCTGTCCATGTCTAGTGAATTTACAATGCTGTTGACTTTCGCTGTGCAGCACCTTGATTCAGTTCTCCGTGTATGTATATATATACACATCCATTCTCTTTCGCATTCTCTTCCCACGTAGCTTAGTCCAGGGTGGTGCCGACCGCTCCCTGTGCTTTGTAGTAGGTGGTTGTGGATCATCTGCTTTATACATATTAGAATGCATGTGTTAATCCCACCCTCCTCATTCAACCCACCTCCGCATGCCTTTGCCCTCTCGAAACCCTGTACTTGTGTTCTAATTCTGTGACTCTGTTTGTGCTTTCTACTTTCCTGGTATTGACTTTGAGATGCCACCTATACGTGCTATCGTTGGAATTTTCTCTTTCTCTGTTGGACGTCCCATGCTGAGTACAGGGAACTCCGGATCTATCGAAGATGCTGGAAATGGCAGGATATTATTCTGTTTCATGGCTGAGCAGTATTCCATGCTCTATGTGTACCAACTCTTCACTTTCCATTCATCTGGGGATGGACATTGTGTTTTTACTTTCAAGACTTGGCTGTTGTCAATAGGTGGCTAGTGACAGCTGGGGCACCCGTGTCTCTCTAAAGTACACATGGCTCTGCAAACGCTTCCAAAACACTGCAGAGGAAAGAACACTCCCAAACTCATTGTACGAAGCCATCCACCTGATCCCCAAACCAGGCAAAGATACTACAAGAAAAGAAAACTGGAGAGCAATATCACCGATGAACTTAGATGCAAAAATCCTCAACAAGATACTAGCCAACAGACTCCAACATGACATTAAAAGGATCACACACCATGACACTGTGTTTTTACTTTCAAGCCTTGGCTCTTGTCAATAGGTGTGCAGGGGTCGCTGGCCTACCCGGGTCTCCCCAAATGATACTTTACTGTGCAAAGACAGCCAGGAGGTGGATTGCCACATCATGTGGCCGGCTCTCTGGTTTTGCTTTGTTTTTGGCAGGAATCTCTTGATTGTTTTCAGTGGTGCCTGTTACCAGGGCGCAATACCACCAGTGGCTTAGGAGGCTTCCCTTTTCTCCAGGCCCTCTCCCGAAGGTATTGCTTCCAGACGTATTGATACTGGCAATCCTAACGGCTGCCAGGTGAAACCGCGAAGGCGTTTCAATTTCCATTTCTCCCATTCGCATGGGCGTGGAGCATATTTCCTGGGCCTTTCTTAGAAACCAACACAAAGGGAAACAAAACACGCATGGTGAATTCAACTTACCTCTTGAAACCGCCTGTTGCCAATCAATCCTGTTTCGGGCTCTTTTCCAGTGCCTATCCCCAGGACATTTTTGCAGCGGGGGTGTCAATTACAACCCCGCTGGCCTTTTGAACAGGAAGGGCCGCTGAGCTCCCTTTGGAACGTTGTAGTTACAGGAGGCGGCCACAAGGCGGCAGCATTTTCCCACAGCTGGTCGGATTCCCCAGGAACGCAGACCTTGCGCACACGCGTGTTCTTGGAATATGAATTAGAGAGGAACGTGTCCGGACAGACACCTAAGGGCTTGTGTCTCACTCCTTCTCCCACTTACCCTTCCCACTCTCGATTCATCACACCCCCTGCAAACCCCTCCTGAAGAGTGTGTTGTCGGAGGCAAGTGGGGTGACTCTAAGGAAGGAGGTGAATGGCGGGAACCCCACCAGCAGGAGACCTGGACACCAGGTGATGTTTGAACACTGTTGTGCATGTCGGACCACCATCCTCTGGCTGCAGTGGGCTTGGCTTAGCTGCAGGAGGGCACACCTACATCTACAGAGACTGCTGCCAACCAGAAGGGACCAGGCACCACAGGTCCAAAGGGGATAATTCGCTGGTGCGACCCACTCCCGCGCTGACCTGCCTCACTGTGACCACACTCCAACTTTGGTGCCCAAGCCTGCTCACGCTCCAGGGAAGTGACACCCACGCATCTCTCTGAGGCCTGAGAGGAACATACTGGATCTCGATCATTTTGCTTTTTATAGAGATTCTAATTTCTGTCCATGTCTAGTGAATTTACAATGCTGTTGACTTTCGCTGTGCAGCACCTTGATTCAGTTCTCCGTGTATGTATATATATACACATCCATTCTCTTTCGCATTCTCTTCCCACGTAGCTTAGTCCAGGGTGGTGCCGACCGCTCCCTGTGCTTTGTAGTAGGTGGTTGTGGATCGTCTGCTTTATACATATTAGAATGCATGTGTTAATCCCACCCTCCTCATTCAACCCACCTCCGCATGCCTTTGCCCTCTCGAAACCCTGTACTTGTGTTCTAATTCTGTGACTCTGTTTGTGCTTTCTACTTTCCTGGTATTGACTTTGAGATGCCACCTATACGTGCTATCGTTGGAATTTTCTCTTTCTCTGTTGGACGTCCCATGCTGAGTACAGGGAACTCCGGATCTATCGAAGATGCTGGAAATGGCAGGATATTATTCTGTTTCATGGCTGAGCAGTATTCCATGCTCTATGTGTACCAACTCTTCACTTTCCATTCATCTGGGGATGGACATTGTGTTTTTACTTTCAAGACTTGGCTGTTGTCAATAGGTGGCTAGTGACAGCTGGGGCACCCGTGTCTCTCTAAAGTACACATGGCTCTGCAAACGCTTCCAAAACACTGCAGAGGAAAGAACACTCCCAAACTCATTGTACGAAGCCATCCACCTGATCCCCAAACCAGGCAAAGATACTACAAGAAAAGAAAACTGGAGAGCAATATCACCGATGAACTTAGATGCAAAAATCCTCAACAAGATACTAGCCAACAGACTCCAACATGACATTAAAAGGATCACACACCATGACACTGTGTTTTTACTTTCAAGCCTTGGCTCTTGTCAATAGGTGTGCAGGGGTCGCTGGCCTGCCCGGGTCTCCCCAAATGATACTTTACTGTGCAAAGACAGCCAGGAGGTGGATTGCCACATCATGTGGCCGGCTCTCTGGTTTTGCTTTGTTTTTGGCAGGAATCTCTTGATTGTTTTCAGTGGTGCCTGTTACCAGGGCGCAATACCACCAGTGGCTTAGGAGGCTTCCCTTTTCTCCAGGCCCTCTCCCGAAGGTATTGCTTCCAGACGTATTGATACTGGCAATCCTAACGGCTGCCAGGTGAAACCGCGAAGGCGTTTCAATTTCCATTTCTCCCATTCGCATGGGCGTGGAGCATATTTCCTGGGCCTTTCTTAGAAACCAACACAAAGGGAAACAAAACACGCATGGTGAATTCAACTTAACTCTTGAAACCGCCTGTTGCCAATCAATCCTGTTTCGGGCTCTTTTCCAGTGCCTATCCCCAGGACATTTTTGCAGCGGGGGTGTCAATTACAACCCCGCTGGCCTTTTGAACAGGAAGGGCCGCTGAGCTCCCTTTGGAACGTTGTAGTTACAGGAGGCGGCCACAAGGCGGCAGCATTTTCCCACAGCTGGTCGGATTCCCCAGGAACGCAGACCTTGCGCACACACGTGTTCTTGGAATATGAATTAGAGTGGAACGTGTCCGGACAGACACCTAAGGGCTTGCGTCTCACTCCTTCTCCCACTTACCCTTCCCACTCTCGATTCATCACACCCCCTGCAAACCCCTCCTGAAGAGTGTGTTGTCGGAGGCAAGTGGGGTGACTCTAAGGAAGGAGGTGAATGGCGGGAACCCCACCAGCAGGAGACCTGGACACCAGGTGATGTTTGAACACTGTTGTGCATGTCGGACCACCATCCTCTGGCTGCAGTGGGCTTGGCTTAGCTGCAGGAGGGCACACCTACATCTACAGAGACTGCTGCCAACCAGAAGGGACCAGGCACCACAGGTCCAAAGGGGTTAATTCGCTGGTGCGACCCACTCCCGCGCCGACCTGCCTCACTGTGACCACACTCCAACTTTGGTGCCCAAGCCTGCTCACGCTCCAGGGAAGTGACACCCGCGCATCTCTCTGAGGCCTGAGAGGAACATACTGGATCTCGATCATTTTGCTTTTTATAGAGATTCTAATTTCTGTCCATGTCTAGTGAATTTACAATGCTGTTGACTTTCGCTGTGCAGCACCTTGATTCAGTTCTCCGTGTATGTATATATATACACATCCATTCTCTTTCGCATTCTCTTCCCACATAGCTTAGTCCAGGGTGGTGCCGAACGCTCCCTGTGCTTTGTAGAAGGTGGTTGTGGATCATCTGCTTAATACATATTAGAATGCATGTGTTAATCCCACCCTCCTCATTCAACCCACCTCCGCATGCCTTTGCCCTCTTGAAACCCTGTACTTGCGTTCTAAATCTGTGACTCTGTTTGTGCTTTCTACTTTCCTGGTATCGACTTTGAGATGTCACCTATACGTGCTATCGTTGGAATTTTCTCTTTCTCTGTTGGACGTCCCATGCTGAGTACAGGGAACTCCGGATCTATCGAAGATGCTGGAAATGGCAGGATATTATTCTGTTTCATGGCTGAGCAGTATTCCATGCTCTATGTGTACCAACTCTTCACTTTCCATTCATCTGGGGATGGACATTGTGTTTTTACTTTCAAGACTTGGCTGTTGTCAATAGGTGGCTAGTGACAGCTGGGGCACCCGTGTCTCTCTAAAGTACACATGGTTCTGCAAACGCTTCCAAAACACTGCAGAGGAAAGAACACTCCCAAACTCATTGTACAAAGCCATCCACCTGATCCCCAAACCAGACAAAGATACTACAAGAAAAGAAAACTGGAGAGCAATATCACCGATGAACTTAGATGCAAAAATCCTCAACAAGATACTAGCCAACAGACTCCAACATGACATTAAAAGGATCACACACCATGACACTGTGTTTTTACTTTCAAGCCTTGGCTCTTGTCAATAGGTGTGCAGGGGTCGCTGGCCTGCCCGGGTCTCCCCAAATGATACTTTACTGTGCAAAGACAGCCAGGAGGTGGATTGCCACATCATGTGGCCGGCTCTCTGGTTTTGTTTTGTTTTTGGCAGGAATCTCTTGATTGTTTTCAGTGGTGCCTGTTACCAGGGCGCAATACCACCAGTGGCTTAGGAGGCTTCCCTTTTCTCCAGGCCCTCTCCCGAAGGTATTGCTTCCAGACGTATTGACACTGGCAATCCTAACGGCTGCCAGGTGAAACCGCGAAGGCGTTTCAATTTCCATTTCTCCCATTCGCATGGGCGTGGAGCATATTTCCTGGGCCTTTCTTAGAAACCAACACAAAGGGAAACAAAACACGCATGGTGAATTCAACTTACCTCTTGAAACCGCCTGTTGCCAATCAATCCTGTTTCGGGCTCTTTTCCAGTGCCTATCCCCAGGACATTTTTGCAGCGGGGGTGTCAATTACAACCCCGCTGGCCTTTTGAACAGGAAGGGCCGCTGAGCTCCCTTTGGAACGTTGTAGTTACAGGAGGCGGCCACAAGGCGGCAGCATTTTCCCACAGCTGGTCGGATTCCCCAGGAACGCAGACCTTGCGCACATGCGTGTTCTTGGAATATGAATTAGAGAGGAACGTGTCCGGACAGACACCTAAGGGCTTGTGTCTCACTCCTTCTCCCACTTACCCTTCCCACTCTCGACTCATCACACCCCCTGCAAACCCCTCCTGAAGAGTGTGTTGTCGGAGGCAAGTGGGGTGACTCTAAGGAAGGAGGTGAATGGCGGGAACTCCACCAGCAGGAGACCTGGACACCAGGTGATGTTTGAACACTGTTGTGCATGTCGGACCACCATCCTCTGGCTGCAGTGGGCTTGGCTTAGCTGCAGGAGGGCACACCTACATCTACAGAGACTGCTGCCAACCAGAAGGGACCAGGCACCACAGGTCCAAAGGGGTTAATTCGCTGGTGCGACCCACTCCCGCGCCGACCTGCCTCACTGTGACCACACTCCAACTTTGGTGCCCAAGCCTGCTCACGCTCCAGGGAAGTGACACCCGCGCATCTCTCTGAGGCCTGAGAGGAACATACTGGATCTCGATCATTTTGCTTTTTATAGAGATTCTAATTTCTTTCCATGTCTAGTGAATTTACAATGCTGTTGACTTTCGCTGTGCAGCACCTTGATTCAGTTCTCCGTGTATGTATATATATACACATCCATTCTCTTTCGCATTCTCTTCCCACGTAGCTTAGTCCAGGGTGGTGCCGACCGCTCCCTGTGCTTTGTAGAAGGTGGTTGTGGATCGTCTGCTTTATACATATTAGAATGCATGTGTTAATACCACCCTCCTCATTCAACCCACCTCCGCATGCCTTTGCCCTCTCGAAACCCTGTACTTGCGTTCTAAATCTGTGACTCTGTTTGTGCTTTCTACTTTCCTGGTATCGACTTTGAGATGCCACCTATACGTGCTATCGTTGGAATTTTCTCTTTCTCTGTTGGACGTCCCATGCTGAGTACAGGGAACTCCGGATCTATCGAAGATGCTGGAAATGGCAGGATATTATTCTGTTTCATGGCTGAGCAGTATTCCATGCTCTATGTGTACCAACTCTTCACTTTCCATTCATCTGGGGATGGACATTGTGTTTTTACTTTCAAGACTTGGCTGTTGTCAATAGGTGGCTAGTGACAGCTGGGGCACCCGTGTCTCTCTAAAGTACACATGGTTCTGCAAACGCTTCCAAAACACTGCAGAGGAAAGAACACTCCCAAACTCATTGTACGAAGCCATCCACCTGATCCCCAAACCAGACAAAGATACTACAAGAAAAGAAAACTGGAGAGCAATATCACCGATGAACTTAGATGCAAAAATCCTCAACAAGATACTAGCCAACAGACTCCAACATGACATTAAAAGGATCACACACCATGACACTGTGTTTTTACTTTCAAGCCTTGGCTCTTGTCAATAGGTGTGCAGGGGTCGCTGGCCTGCCCGGGTCTCCCCAAATGATGCTTTACTGTGCAAAGACAGCCAGGAGGTGGATTGCCACATCATGTGGCCGGCTCTCTGGTTTTGTTTTGTTTTTGGCAGGAATCTCTTGATTGTTTTCAGTGGTGCCTGTTACCAGGGCGCAATACCACCAGTGGCTTAGGAGGCTTCCCTTTGCTCCAGGCCCTCTCCCGAAGGTATTGCTTCCAGACGTATTGACACTGGCAATCCTAACGGCTGCCAGGTGAAACCGCGAAGGCGTTTCAATTTCCATTTCTCCCATTCGCATGGGCGTGGAGCATATTTCCTGGGCCTTTCTTAGAAACCAACACAACGGGAAACAAAACACGCATGGTGAATTCAACTTACCTCTTGAAACCGCCTGTTGCCAATGAATCCTGTTTCGGGCTCTTTTCCAGTGCCTATCCCCAGGACATTTTTGCAGCGGGGGTGTCAATTACAACCCCGCTGGCCTTTTGAACAGGAAGGGCCGCTGAGCTCCCTTTGGAACGTTGTAGTTACAGGAGGCGGCCACAAGGCGGCAGCATTTTCCCACAGCTGGTCGGATTCCCCAGGAACGCAGACCTTGCACACACGCGTGTTCTTGGAATATGAATTAGAGAGGAACGTGTCCGGACAGACACCTAAGGGCTTGTGTCTCACTCCTTCTCCCACTTACCCTTCCCACTCTCGATTCATCACACCCCCTGCAAACCCCTCCTGAAGAGTGTGTTGTCGGAGGCAAGTGGGGTGACTCTAAGGAAGGAGGTGAATGGCGGGAACCCCACCAGCAGGAGACCTGGACACCAGGTGATGTTTGAACACTGTTGTGCATGTCGGACCACCATCCTCTGGCTGCAGTGGGCTTGGCTTAGCTGCAGGAGGGCACACCTACATCTACAGAGACTGCTGCCAACCAGAAGGGACCAGGCACCACAGGTCCAAAGGGGTTAATTCGCTGGTGCGACCCACTCCCGCGCCGACCTGCCTCACTGTGACCACACTCCAACTTTGGTGCCCAAGCCTGCTCACGCTCCAGGGAAGTGACACCCGCGCATCTCTCTGAGGCCTGAGAGGAACATACTGGATCTCGATCATTTTGCTTTTTATAGAGATTCTAATTTCTGTCCATGTCTAGTGAATTTACAATGCTGTTGACTTTCGTTGTGCAGCACCTTGATTCAGTTCTCCGTGTATGTATATATATACACATCCATTCTCTTTCGCATTCTCTTCCCACGTAGCTTAGTCCAGGGTGGTGCCGACCGCTCCCTGTGCTTTGTAGAAGGTGGTTGTGGATCGTCTGCTTAATACATATTAGAATGCATGTGTTAATCCCACCCTCCTCATTCAACCCACCTCCGCATGCCTTTGCCCTCTCGAAACCCTGTACTTGCGTTCTAAATCTGTGACTCTGTTTGTGCTTTCTACTTTCCTGGTATCGACTTTGAGATGCCACCTATACGTGCTATCGTTGGAATTTTCTCTTTCTCTGTTGGACGTCCCATGCTGAGTACAGGGAACTCCGGATCTATCGAAGATGCTGGAAATGGCAGGATATTATTCTGTTTCATGGCTGAGCAGTATTCCATGCTCTATGTGTACCAACTCTTCACTTTCCATTCGTCTGGGGATGGACATTGTGTTTTTACTTTCAAGACTTGGCTGTTGTCAATAGGTGGCTAGTGACAGCTGGGGCACCCGTGTCTCTCTAAAGTACACATGGTTCTGCAAACGCTTCCAAAACACTGCAGAGGAAAGAACACTCCCAAACTCATTGTACGAAGCCATCCACCTGATCCCCAAACCAGACAAAGATACTACAAGAAAAGAAAACTGGAGAGCAATATCACCGATGAACTTAGATGCAAAAATCCTCAACAAGATACTAGCCAACAGACTCCAACATGACATTAAAAGGATCACACACCATGACACTGTGTTTTTACTTTCAAGCCTTGGCTCTTGTCAATAGGTGTGCAGGGGTCGCTGGCCTGCCCGGGTCTCCCCAAATGATACTTTACTGTGCAAAGACAGCCAGGAGGTGGATTGCCACATCATGTGGCCGGCTCTCTGGTTTTGTTTTGTTTTTGGCAGGAATCTCTTGATTGTTTTCAGTGGTGCCTGTTACCAGGGCGCAATACCACCAGTGGCTTAGGAGGCTTCCCTTTTCTCCAGGCCCTCTCCCGAAGGTATTGCTTCCAGACGTATTGACACTGGCAATCCTAACGGCTGCCAGGTGAAACCGCGAAGGCGTTTCAATTTCCATTTCTCCCATTCGCATGGGCGTGGAGCATATTTCCTGGGCCTTTCTTAGAAACCAACACAAAGGGAAACAAAACACGCATGGTGAATTCAACTTACCTCTTGAAACCGCCTGTTGCCAATCAATCCTGTTTCGGGCTCTTTTCCAGTGCCTATCCCCAGGACATTTTTGCAGCGGGGGTGTCAATTACAACCCCGCTGGCCTTTTGAACAGGAAGGGCCGCTGAGCTCCCTTTGGAACGTTGTAGTTACAGGAGGCGGCCACAAGGCGGCAGCATTTTCCCACAGCTGGTCGGATTCCCCAGGAACGCAGACCTTGCGCACACGCGTGTTCTTGGAATATGAATTAGAGAGGAACGTGTCCGGACAGACACCTAAGGGCTTGTGTCTCACTCCTTCTCCCACTTACCCTTCCCACTCTCGATTCATCACACCCCCTGCAAACCCCTCCTGAAGAGTGTGTTGTCGGAGGCAAGTGGGGTGACTCTAAGGAAGGAGGTGAATGGCGGGAACCCCACCAGCTGGAGACCTAGACACCAGGTGATGTTTGAACACTGTTGTGCATGTCGGACCACCATCCTCTGGCTGCAGTGGGCTTGGCTTAGCTGCAGGAGGGCACACCTACATCTACAGAGACTGCTGCCAACCAGAAGGGACCAGGCACCACAGGTCCAAAGGGGATAATTCGCTGGTGCGACCCACTCCCGCGCCGACCTGCCTCACTGTGACCACACTCCAACTTTGGTGCCCAAGCCTGCTCACGCTCCAGGGAAGTGACACCCGCGCATCTCTCTGAGGCCTGAGAGGAACATACTGGATCTCGATCATTTTGCTTTTTATAGAGATTCTAATTTCTGTCCATGTCTAGTGAATTTACAATGCTGTTGACTTTCGCTGTGCAGCACCTTGATTCAGTTCTCCGTGTATGTATATATATACACATCCATTCTCTTTCGCATTCTCTTCCCACGTAGCTTAGTCCAGGGTGATGCCGACCGCTCCCTGTGCTTTGTAGAAGGTGGTTGTGGATCGTCTGCTTAATACATATTAGAATGCATGTGTTAATCCCACCCTCCTCATTCAACCCACCTCCGCATGCCTTTGCCCTCTCGAAACCCTGTACTTGCGTTCTAAATCTGTGACTCTGTTTGTGCTTTCTACTTTCCTGGTATCGACTTTGAGATGCCACCTATACGTGCTATCGTTGGAATTTTCTCTTTCTCTGTTGGACGTCCCATGCTGAGTACAGGGAACTCCGGATCTATCGAAGATGCTGGAAATGGCAGGATATTATTCTGTTTCATGGCTGAGCAGTATTCCATGCTCTATGTGTACCAACTCTTCACTTTCCATTCATCTGGGGATGGACATTGTGTTTTTACTTTCAAGACTTGGCTGTTGTCAATAGGTGGCTAGTGACAGCTGGGGCACCCGTGTCTCTCTAAAGTACACATGGTTCTGCAAACGCTTCCAAAACACTGCAGAGGAAAGAACACTCCCAAACTCATTGTACGAAGCCATCCACCTGATCCCCAAACCAGACAAAGATACTACAAGAAAAGAAAACTGGAGAGCAATATCACCGATGAACTTAGATGCAAAAATCCTCAACAAGATACTAGCCAACAGACTCCAACATGACATTAAAAGGATCACACACCATGACACTGTGTTTTTACTTTCAAGCCTTGGCTCTTGTCAATAGGTGTGCAGGGGTCGCTGGCCTGCCCGGGTCTCCCCAAATGATACTTTACTGTGCAAACACAGCCAGGAGGTGGATTGCCACATCATGTGGCCGGCTCTCTGGTTTTGTTTTGTTTTTGGCAGGAATCTCTTGATTGTTTTCAGTGGTGCCTGTTACCAGGGCGCAATACCACCAGTGGCTTAGGAGGCTTCCCTTTGCTCCAGGCCCTCTCCCGAAGGTATTGCTTCCAGACGTATTGACACTGGCAATCCTAACGGCTGCCAGGTGAAACCGCGAAGGCGTTTCAATTTCCATTTCTCCCATTCGCATGGGCGTGGAGCATATTTCCTGGGCCTTTCTTAGAAACCAACACAAAGGGAAACAAAACACGCATGGTGAATTCAACTTACCTCTTGAAACCGCCTGTTGCCAATCAATCCTGTTTCGGGCTCTTTTCCAGTGCCTATCCCCAGGACATTTTTGCAGCGGGGGTGTCAATTACAACCCCGCTGGCCTTTTGAACAGGAAGGGCCGCTGAGCTCCCTTTGGAACGTTGTAGTTACAGGAGGCGGCCACAAGGCGGCAGCATTTTCCCACAGCTGGTCGGATTCCCCAGGAACGCAGACCTTGCGCACACGCGTGTTCTTGGAATATGAATTAGAGAGGAACATGTCCGGACAGACACCTAAGGGCTTGTGTCTCACTCCTTCTCCCACTTACCCTTCCCACTCTCGATTCATCACACCCCCTGCAAACCCCTCCTGAAGAGTGTGTTGTCGGAGGCAAGTGGGGTGACTCTAAGGAAGGAGGTGAATGGCGGGAACCCCACCAGCAGGAGACCTGGACACCAGGTGATGTTTGAACACTGTTGTGCATGTCGGACCACCATCCTCTGGCTGCAGTGGGCTTGGCTTAGCTGCAGGAGGGCACACCTACATCTACAGAGACTGCTGCCAACCAGAAGGGACCAGGCACCACAGGTCCAAAGGGGTTAATTCGCTGGTGCGACCCACTCCCGCGCCGACCTGCCTCACTGTGACCACACTCCAACTTTGGTGCCCAAGCCTGCTCACGCTCCAGGGAAGTGACACCCGCGCATCTCTCTGAGGCCTGAGAGGAACATACTGGATCTCGATCATTTTGCTTTTTATAGAGATTCTAATTTCTGTCCATGTCTAGTGAATTTACAATGCTGTTGACTTTCGCTGTGCAGCACCTTGATTCAGTTCTCCGTGTATGTATATATATACACATCCATTCTCTTTCGCATTCTCTTCCCACGTAGCTTAGTCCAGGGTGGTGCTGACCGCTCCCTGTGCTTTGTAGTAGGTGGTTGTGGATCGTCTGCTTTATACATATTAGAATGCATGTGTTAATCCCACCCTCCTCATTCAACCCACCTCCGCATGCCTTTGCCCTCTCGAAACCCTGTACTTGCGTTCTAAATCTGTGACTCTGTTTGTGCTTTCTACTTTCCTGGTATCGACTTTGAGATGCCACCTATATGTGCTATCGTTGGAATTTTCTCTTTCTCTGTTGGACGTCCCATGCTGAGTACAGGGAACTCCGGATCTATCGAAGATGCTGGAAATGGCAGGATATTATTCTGTTTCATGGCTGAGCAGTATTCCATGCTCTATGTGTACCAACTCTTCACTTTCCATTCATCTGGGGATGGACATTGTGTTTTTCCTTTCAAGACTTGGCTGTTGTCAATAGGTGGCTAGTGACAGCTGGGGCACCCGTGTCTCTCTAAAGTACACATGGTTCTGCAAACGCTTCCAAAACACTGCAGAGGAAAGAACACTCCCAAACTCATTGTACGAAGCCATCCACCTGATCCCCAAACCAGACAAAGATACTACAAGAAAAGAAAACTGGAGAGCAATATCACCGATGAACTTAGATGCAAAAATCCTCAACAAGATACTAGCCAACAGACTCCAACATGACATTAAAAGGATCACACACCATGACACTGTGTTTTTACTTTCAAGCCTTGGCTCTTGTCAATAGGTGTGCAGGGGTCGCTGGCCTGCCCGGGTCTCCCCAAATGATACTTTACTGTGCAAAGACAGCCAGGAGGTGGATTGCCACATCATGTGGCCGGCTCTCTGGTTTTGTTTTGTTTTTGGCAGGAATCTCTTGATTGTTTTCAGTGGTGCCTGTTACCAGGGTGCAATACCACCAGTGGCTTAGGAGGCTTCCCTTTGCTCCAGGCCCTCTCCCGAAGGTATTGCTTCCAGACGTATTGACACTGGCAATCCTAACGGCTGCCAGGTGAAACCGCGAAGGCGTTTCAATTTCCATTTCTCCCATTCGCATGGGCGTGGAGCATATTTCCTGGGCCTTTCTTAGAAACCAACACAAAGGGAAACAAAACACGCATGGTGAATTCAACTTACCTCTTGAAACCGCCTGTTGCCAATCAATCCTGTTTCGGGCTCTTTTCCAGTGCCTATCCCCAGGACATTTTTGCAGCGGGGGTGTCAATTACAACCCCGCTGGCCTTTTGAACAGGAAGGGCCGCTGAGCTCCCTTTGGAACGTTGTAGTTACAGGAGGCGGCCACAAGGCGGCAGCATTTTCCCACAGCTGGTCGGATTCCCCAGGAACGCAGACCTTGCGCACACGCGTGTTCTTGGAATATGAATTAGAGAGGAACGTGTCCGGACAGACACCTAAGGGCTTGTGTCTCACTCCTTCTCCCACTTACCCTTCCCACTCTCGATTCATCACACCCCCTGCAAACCCCTCCTGAAGAGTGTGTTGTCGGAGGCAAGTGGGGTGACTCTAAGGAAGGAGGTGAATGGCGGGAACCCCACCAGCAGGAGACCTGGACACCAGGTGATGTTTGAACACTGTTGTGCATGTCGGACCACCATCCTCTGGCTGCAGTGGGCTTGGCTTAGCTGCAGGAGGGCACACCTACATCTACAGAGACTGCTGCCAACCAGAAGGGACCAGGCACCACAGGTCCAAAGGGGTTAATTCGCTGGTGCGACCCACTCCCGCGCCGACCTGCCTCACTGTGACCACACTCCAACCTTGGTGCCCAAGCCTGCTCACGCTCCAGGGAAGTGACACCCGCGCATCTCTCTGAGGCCTGAGAGGAACATACTGGATCTCGATCATTTTGCTTTTTATAGAGATTCTAATTTCTGTCCATGTCTAGTGAATTTACAATGCTGTTGACTTTCGCTGTGCAGCACCTTGATTCAGTTCTCCGTGTATGTATATATATACACATCCATTCTCTTTCGCATTCTCTTCCCACGTAGCTTAGTCCAGGGTGGTGCCGACCGCTCCCTGTGCTTTGTAGAAGGTGGTTGTGGATCGTCTGCTTTATACATATTAGAATGCATGTGTTAATCCCACCCTCCTCATTCAACCCACCTCCGCATGCCTTTGCCCTCTCGAAACCCTGTACTTGCGTTCTAAATCTGTGACTCTGTTTGTGCTTTCTACTTTCCTGGTATCAACTTTGAGATGCCACCTATACGTGCTATCGTTGGAATTTTCTCTTTCTCTGTTGGACGTCCCATGCTGAGTACAGGGAACTCCGGATCTATCGAAGATGCTGGAAATGGCAGGATATTATTCTGTTTCATGGCTGAGCAGTATTCCATGCTCTATGTGTACCAACTCTTCACTTTCCATTCATCTGGGGATGGACATTGTGTTTTTCCTTTCAAGACTTGGCTGTTGTCAATAGGTGGCTAGTGACAGCTGGGGCACCCGTGTCTCTCTAAAGTACACATGGTTCTGCAAACGCTTCCAAAACACTGCAGAGGAAAGAACACTCCCAAACTCATTGTACGAAGCCATCCACCTGATCCCCAAACCAGACAAAGATACTACAAGAAAAGAAAACTGGAGAGCAATATCACCGATGAACTTAGATGCAAAAATCCTCAACAAGATACTAGCCAACAGACTCCAACATGACATTAAAAGGATCACACACCATGACACTGTGCTTTTACTTTCAAGCCTTGGCTCTTGTCAATAGGTGTGCAGGGGTCGCTGGCCTGCCCGGGTCTCCCCAAATGATACTTTACTGTGCAAACACAGCCAGGAGGTGGATTGCCACATCATGTGGCCGGCTCTCTGGTTTTGTTTTGTTTTTGGCAGGAATCTCTTGATTGTTTTCAGTGGTGCCTGTTACCAGGGCGCAATACCACCAGTGGCTTAGGAGGCTTCCCTTTGCTCCAGGCCCTCTCCCGAAGGTATTGCTTCCAGACGTATTGACACTGGCAATCCTAACAGCTGCCAGGTGAAACCGCGAAGGCGTTTCAATTTCCATTTCTCCCATTCGCATGGGCGTGGAGCATATTTCCTGGGCCTTTCTTAGAAACCAACACAAAGGGAAACAAAACACGCATGGTGAATTCAACTTACCTCTTGAAACCGCCTGTTGCCAATCAATCCTGTTTCGGGCTCTTTTCCAGTGCCTATCCCCAGGACATTTTTGCAGCGGGGGTGTCAATTACAACCCCGCTGGCCTTTTGAACAGGAAGGGCCGCTGAGCTCCCTTTGGAACGTTGTAGTTACAGGATGCGGCCACAAGGCGGCAGCATTTTCCCACAGCTGGTCGGATTCCCCAGGAACGCAGACCTTGCGCACACGCGTGTTCTTGGAATATGAATTAGAGAGGAACGTGTCCGGACAGACACCTAAGGGCTTGTGTCTCACTCCTTCTCCCACTTACCCTTCCCACTCTCGATTCATCACACCCCCTGCAAACCCCTCCTGAAGAGTGTGTTGTCGGAGGCAAGTGGGGTGACTCTAAGGAAGGAGGTGAATGGCGGGAACCCCACCAGCAGGAGACCTGGACACCAGGTGATGTTTGAACACTGTTGTGCATGTCGGACCACCATCCTCTGGCTGCAGTGGGCTTGGCTTAGCTGCAGGAGGGCACACCTACATCTACAGAGACTGCTGCCAACCAGAAGGGACCAGGCACCACAGGTCCAAAGGGGATAATTCGCTGGTGCGACCCACTCCCGCGCCGACCTGCCTCACTGTGACCACACTCCAACTTTGGTGCCCAAGCCTGCTCACGCTCCAGGGAAGTGACACCCGCGCATCTCTCTGAGGCCTGAGAGGAACATACTGGATCTCGATCATTTTGCTTTTTATAGAGATTCTAATTTCTGTCCATGTCTAGTGAATTTACAATGCTGTTGACTTTCGCTGTGCAGCACCTTGATTCAGTTCTCCGTGTATGTATATATATACACATCCATTCTCTTTCGCATTCTCTTCCCACGTAGCTTAGTCCAGGGTGGTGCCGACCGCTCCCTGTGCTTTGTAGTAGGTGGTTGTGGATCGTCTGCTTTATACATATTAGAATGCATGTGTTAATCCCACCCTCCTCATTCAACCCACCTCCGCATGCCTTTGCCCTCTCGAAACCCTGTACTTGCGTTCTAAATCTGTGACTCTGTTTGTGCTTTCTACTTTCCTGGTATCGACTTTGAGATGCCACCTATACGTGCTATCGTTGGAATTTTCTCTTTCTCTGTTGGACGTCCCATGCTGAGTACAGGGAACTCCGGATCTATCGAAGATGCTGGAAATGGCAGGATATTATTCTGTTTCATGGCTGAGCAGTATTCCATGCTCTATGTGTACCAACTCTTCACTTTCCATTCATCTGGGGATGGACATTGTGTTTTTACTTTCAAGACTTGGCTGTTGTCAATAGGTGGCTAGTGACAGCTGGGGCACCCGTGTCTCTCTAAAGTACACATGGTTCTGCAAACGCTTCCAAAACACTGCAGAGGAAAGAACACTCCCAAACTCATTGTACGAAGCCATCCACCTGATCCCCAAACCAGACAAAGATACTACAAGAAAAGAAAACTGGAGAGCAATATCACCGATGAACTTAGATGCAAAAATCCTCAACAAGATACTAGCCAACAGACTCCAACATGACATTAAAAGGATCACACACCATGACACTGTGTTTTTACTTTCAAGCCTTGGCTCTTGTCAATAGGTGTGCAGGGGTCGCTGGCCTGCCCGGGTCTCCCCAAATGATACTTTACTGTGCAAACACAGCCAGGAGGTGGATTGCCACATCATGTGGCCGGCTCTCTGGTTTTGTTTTTCTTTGGCAGGAATCTCTTGATTCTTTTCAGTGGTGCCTGTTACCAGGGCGCAATACCACCAGTGGCTTAGGAGGCTTCCCTTTGCTCCAGGCCCTCTCCCGAAGGTATTGCTTCCAGACGTATTGACACTGGCAATCCTAACGGCTGCCAGGTGAAACCGCGAAGGCGTTTCAATTTCCATTTCTCCCATTCGCATGGGCGTGGAGCATATTTCCTGGGCCTTTCTTAGAAACCAACACAAAGGGAAACAAAACACGCATGGTGAATTCAACTTACCTCTTGAAACTGCCTGTTGCCAATCAATCCTGTTTCGGGCTCTTTTCCAGTGCCTATCCCCAGGACATTTTTGCAGCGGGGGTGTCAATTACAACCCCGCTGGCCTTTTGAACAGGAAGGGCCGCTGAGCTCCCTTTGGATCGTTGTAGTTACAGGAGGCGGCCACAAGGCGGCAGCATTTTCCCACAGCTGGTCGGATTCCCCAGGAACGCAGACCTTGCGCACACGCGTGTTCTTGGAATATGAATTAGAGAGGAACGTGTCCGGACAGACACCTAAGGGCTTGTGTCTCACTCCTTCTCCCACTTACCCTTCCCACTCTCGATTCATCACACCCCCTGCAAACCCCTCCTGAAGAGTGTGTTGTCGGAGGCAAGTGGGGTGACTCTAAGGAAGGAGGTGAATGGCGGGAACCCCACCAGCAGGAGACCTGGACACCAGGTGATGTTTGAACACTGTTGTGCATGTCGGACCACCATCCTCTGGCTGCAGTGGGCTTGGCTTAGCTGCAGGAGGGCACACCTACATCTACAGAGACTGCTGCCAACCAGAAGGGACCAGGCACCACAGGTCCAAAGGGGTTAATTCGCTGGTGCGACCCACTCCCGCGCCGACCTGCCTCACTGTGACCACACTCCAACTTTGGTGCCCAAGCCTGCTCACGCTCCAGGGAAGTGACACCCGCGCATCTCTCTGAGGCCTGAGAGGAACATACTGGATCTCGATCATTTTGCTTTTTATAGAGATTCTAATTTCTGTCCATGTCTAGTGAATTTACAATGCTGTTGACTTTCGTTGTGCAGCACCTTGATTCAGTTCTCCGTGTATGTATATATATACACATCCATTCTCTTTCGCATTCTCTTCCCACGTAGCTTAGTCCAGGGTGGTGCCGACCGCTCCCTGTGCTTTGTAGAAGGTGGTTGTGGATCGTCTGCTTAATACATATTAGAATGCATGTGTTAATCCCACCCTCCTCATTCAACCCACCTCCGCATGCCTTTGCCCTCTCGAAACCCTGTACTTGCGTTCTAAATCTGTGACTCTGTTTGTGCTTTCTACTTTCTTGGTATCGACTTTGAGATGCCACCTATACGTGCTATCGTTGGAATTTTCTCTTTCTCTGTTGGACGTTGCATGCTGAGTACAGGGTACTCCGGATCTATCGAAGATGCTGGAAATGGCAGGATTTTATTCTGTTTCATGGCTGAGCAGTATTCCATGCTCTATGTGTACCATCTCTTCACTTTCCATTCATCTGGGGATGGACATTGTGTTTTTACTATCAAGACTTGGCTGTTGTCAATAGGTGGCTAGTGCCAGCTGGGGAGCCCGTGTCTCTCTAAAGTACACATGGCTCTGCAAACGCTTCCAAAACACTGCAGAGGAAAGAACACTCCCAAACTCATTGTACGAAGCCATCCACCTGATCCCCAAACCAGGCAAAGATACTACAAGAAAAGAAAACTGGAGAGCAATATCACCGATGAACTTAGATGCAAAAATCCTCAACAAGATACTAGCCAACAGACTGCAACATGACATTAAAAGGATCACACACCATGACACTGTGTTTTTACTTTCAAGTCTTGGCTCTTGTCAATAGGTGTGCAGGGGTCGCTGGCCAGCCCGGGTCTCCCCAATTGATACTTTACTGCGCAAAGACAGCCAGGAGGTGGATTGCCACATCATGTGGCTGGCTCTCTGGTTTTGTTTTTCTTTGGCAGGAATCTCTTGATTGTTTTCAGTGGTGCCTGTTACCAGGGTGCAATACCACCAGTGGCTTAGGAGGCTTCCCTTTTCTCCAGGCCCTCTCCCAAAGGTATTGCTTCCAGACGTATTGACACTGGCAATCCTAACAGCTGCCAGGTGAAACCGCAAAGGCGTTTCAATTTCCATTTCTCCCATTCGCATGGTCGTGGAGCATATTTCCTGGGCCTTTCTTAGAAAACAACACAAAGGAAAACAAAACACGCATGGTGAATTCAATTTAGCTCTTGAAACTGCCTGTTGCAAGTCGATCCTGTTTCGGGCTCTTTTCCAGTGCCTATCCCCAGGACATTTTTGCAGCGGGGGTGTCAATTACAACCCCGCTGGCCTTTTGAACAGGAAGGGCTGCTGAGCTCCCTTTGGAACCCTGTAGTTACAGGACGCGGCCACAGGGCGGCAGCATTTTACCAGAGCTGGTCGGATTCCCTAGGAATGCAGACCTTGCGCACATGCGTGTTCTTCGAATATGAATTAGACTGGAACGTGTCCGGACAGACACATAAGGGCTTGTGTCTCACTCCTTCTCCCACTTATCCTTCCCACTCTCGATTCATCTCACCCCCTGCAATCCCCTCCTGATGAGGGTGTTGTCGGAGGCAAGTGGGGTGACTCTAAGGAAGGAGGTGAATGGCGGGAACCCCACCAGCAGGAGACCTGGACACCAGGTGATGTTTGAACGCTGTTGTGCATGTCGGACCACCATCCTCTGGCTGCAGTGGGCTTGGCTTAGCTGCAGGAGGGCATACCTACATCTAGAGAGACTGCTGCCAACCAGAGGGGACCAGGCACCACAGGTCCAAAGGGGTTAATTCTCTGGTGCGCCCCCCCCGCCCCGACATGCCTCACTGTGACCACACTCCAACTTTGGTGCCCAAGCCTGCTCACGCTCCAGGGAAGTGACACCCGCGCATCTCTCTGAGGCCTGAGAGGAACATACTGGATCTCGATCATTTTGCTTTTTATAGAGATTCTAATTTCTGTCCATGTCTAGTGAATTTACAATGCTGTTGACTTTCGCTGTGCAGCACCTTGATTCAGTTCTCCGTGTATGTATATATATACACATCCATTCTCTTTCGCATTCTCTTCCCACGTAGCTTAGTCCAGGGTGGTGCCGACCGCTCCCTGTGCTTTGTAGTAGGTGGTTGTGGATCGTCTGCTTTATACATATTAGAATGCATGTGTTAATCCCACCCTCCTCATTCAACCCACCTCCGCATGCCTTTGCCCTCTCGAAACCCTGTACTTGCGTTCTAAATCTGTGACTCTGTTTGTGCTTTCTACTTTCTTGGTATTGACTTTGAGATGCCACCTATACGTGCTATCGTTGGAATTTTCTCTTTCTCTGTTGGACGTTGCATGCTGAGTACAGGGTAGTCCGGATCTATCGAAGATGCTGGAAATGGCAGGATTCTATTCTGTTTCATGGCTGAGCAGTATTCCATGCTCTATGTGTACCATCTCTTCACTTTCCATTCATCTGGGGATGGACATTGTGTTTTTACTATCAAGACTTGGCTGTTGTCAATAGGTGGCTAGTGCCAGCTGGGGAGCCCGTGTCTCTCTAAAGTACACATGGCTCTGCAAACGCTTCCAAAACACTGCAGAGGAAAGAACACTCCCAAACTCATTGTACGAAGCCATCCACCTGATCCCCAAACCAGACAAAGATACTACAAGAAAAGAAAACTGGAGAGCAATATCACCGATGAACTTAGATGCAAAAATCCTCAACAAGATACTAGCCAACAGACTCCAACATGACATTAAAAGGATCACACACCATGACACTGTGTTTTTACTTTCAAGTCTTGGCTCTTGTCAATAGGTGTGCAGGGGTCGCTGGCCAGCCCGGGTCTCCCCAATTGATACTTTACTGCGCAAAGACAGCCAGGAGGTGGATTGCCACATCATGTGGCCGGCTCTCTGGTTTTGTTTTTCTTTGGCAGGAATCTCTTGATTGTTTTCAGTGGTGCCTGTTACCAGGGTGCAATACCACCAGTGGCTTAGGAGGCTTCCCTTTTCTCCAGGCCCTCTCCCAAAGGTATTGCTTCCAGACGTATTGACACTGGCAATCCTAACAGCTGCCATGTAAAACCACAAAGGCGTTTCAATTTCCATTTCTCCCATTCGCATGGTCGTGGAGCATATTTCCTGGGCCTTTCTTAGAAAACAACACAAAGGAAAACAAAACACGCATGTTGAATTCAACTTACTTCTTGAAACCGCCTGTTGCAAGTCGATCCTGTTTCGGGCTCTTTTCCAGTGCCTATCCCCAGGACATTTTTGCAGCGGGGGTGTCAATTACAACCCCGCTGGCCTTTTGAACAGGAAGGGCCGCTGAGCTCCCTTTGGAACGTTGTAGTTACAGGAGGCGGCCACAAGGCGGCAGCATTTTCCCACAGCTGGTCGGATTCCCCAGGAACGCAGACCTTGCGCACACGCGTGTTCTTGGAATATGAATTAGAGAGGAACGTGTCCGGACAGACACCTAAGGGCTTGTGTCTCACTCCTTCTCCCACTTACCCTTCCCACTCTCGATTCATCACACCCACTGCAAACCCCTCCTGAAGAGTGTGTTGTCGGAGGCAAGTGGGGTGACTCTAAGGAAGGAGGTGAATGGCGGGAACCCCACCAGCAGGAGACCTGGACACCAGGTGATGTTTGAACACTGTTGTGCATGTCGGACCACCATCCTCTGGCTGCAGTGGGCTTGGCTTAGCTGCAGGAGGGCACACCTACATCTACAGAGACTGCTGCCAACCAGAAGGGACCAGGCACCACAGGTCCAAAGGGGTTAATTCGCTGGTGCGACCCACTCCCGCGCCGACCTGCCTCACTGTGACCACACTCCAACTTTGGTGCCCAAGCCTGCTCACGCTCCAGGGAAGTGACACCCGCGCATCTCTCTGAGGCCTGAGAGGAACATACTGGATCTCGATCATTTTGCTTTTTATAGAGATTCTAATTTCTGTCCATGTCTAGTGAATTTACAATGCTGTTGACTTTCGCTGTGCAGCACCTTGATTCAGTTCTCCGTGTATGTATATATATACACATCCATTCTCTTTCGCATTCTCTTCCCACGTAGCTTAGTCCAGGGTGGTGCCGACCGCTCCCTGTGCTTTGTAGAAGGTGGTTGTGGATCGTCTGCTTAATACATATTAGAATGCATGTGTTAATCCCACCCTCCTCATTCAACCCACCTCCGCATGCCTTTGCCCTCTCGAAACCCTGTACTTGCGTTCTAAATCTGTGACTCTGTTTGTGCTTTCTACTTTCCTGGTATCGACTTTGAGATGCCACCTATACGTGCTATCGTTGGAATTTTCTCTTTCTCTGTTGGACGTCCCATGCTGAGTACAGGGAACTCCGGATCTATCGAAGATGCTGGAAATGGCAGGATATTATTCTGTTTCATGGCTGAGCAGTATTCCATGCTCTATGTGTACCAACTCTTCACTTTCCATTCATCTGGGGATGGACATTGTGTTTTTACTTTCAAGACTTGGCTGTTGTCAATAGGTGGCTAGTGACAGCTGGGGCACCCGTGTCTCTCTAAAGTACACATGGTTCTGCAAACGCTTCCAAAACACTGCAGAGGAAAGAACACTCCCAAACTCATTGTACGAAGCCATCCACCTGATCCCCAAACCAGACAAAGATACTACAAGAAAAGAAAACTGGAGAGCAATATCACCGATGAACTTAGATGCAAAAATCCTCAACAAGATACTAGCCAACAGACTCCAACATGACATTAAAAGGATCACACACCATGACACTGTGTTTTTACTTTCAAGCCTTGGCTCTTGTCAATAGGTGTGCAGGGGTCGCTGGCCTGCCCGGGTCTCCCCAAATGATACTTTACTGTGCAAACACAGCCAGGAGGTGGATTGCCACATCATGTGGCCGGCTCTCTGGTTTTGTTTTGTTTTTGGCAGGAATCTCTTGATTGTTTTCAGTGGTGCCTGTTACCAGGGCGCAATACCACCAGTGGCTTAGGAGGCTTCCCTTTGCTCCAGGCCCTCTCCCGAAGGTATTGCTTCCAGACGTATTGACACTGGCAATCCTAACGGCTGCCAGGTGAAACCGCGAAGGCGTTTCAATTTCCATTTCTCCCATTCGCATGGGCGTGGAGCATATTTCCTGGGCCTTTCTTAGAAACCAACACAAAGGGAAACAAAACACGCATGGTGAATTCAACTTACCTCTTGAAACCGCCTGTTGCCAATCAATCCTGTTTCGGGCTCTTTTCCAGTGCCTATCCCCAGGACATTTTTGCAGCGGGGGTGTCAATTACAACCCCGCTGGCCTTTTGAACAGGAAGGGCCGCTGAGCTCCCTTTGGAACGTTGTAGTTACAGGATGCGGCCACAAGGCGGCAGCATTTTCCCACAGCTGGTCGGATTCCCCAGGAACGCAGACCTTGCGCACACGCGTGTTCTTGGAATATGAATTAGAGAGGAACGTGTCCGGACAGACACCTAAGGGCTTGTGTCTCACTCCTTCTCCCACTTACCCTTCCCACTCTCGATTCATCACACCCCCTGCAAACCCCTCCTGAAGAGTGTGTTGTCGGAGGCAAGTGGGGTGACTCTAAGGAAGGAGGTGAATGGCGGGAACCCCACCAGCAGGAGACCTGGACACCAGGTGATGTTTGAACACTGTTGTGCATGTCGGACCACCATCCTCTGGCTGCAGTGGGCTTGGCTTAGCTGCAGGAGGGCACACCTACATCTACAGAGACTGCTGCCAACCAGAAGGGACCAGGCACCACAGGTCCAAAGGGGATAATTCGCTGGTGCGACCCACTCCCGCGCCGACCTGCCTCACTGTGACCACACTCCAACTTTGGTGCCCAAGCCTGCTCACGCTCCAGGGAAGTGACACCCGCGCATCTCTCTGAGGCCTGAGAGGAACATACTGGATCTCGATCATTTTGCTTTTTATAGAGATTCTAATTTCTGTCCATGTCTAGTGAATTTACAATGCTGTTGACTTTCGCTGTGCAGCACCTTGATTCAGTTCTCCGTGTATGTATATATATACACATCCATTCTCTTTCGCATTCTCTTCCCACGTAGCTTAGTCCAGGGTGGTGCCGACCGCTCCCTGTGCTTTGTAGTAGGTGGTTGTGGATCGTCTGCTTTATACATATTAGAATGCATGTGTTAATCCCACCCTCCTCATTCAACCCACCTCCGCATGCCTTTGCCCTCTCGAAACCCTGTACTTGCGTTCTAAATCTGTGACTCTGTTTGTGCTTTCTACTTTCCTGGTATCGACTTTGAGATGCCACCTATATGTGCTATCATTGGAATTTTCTCTTTCTCTGTTGGACGTCCCATGCTGAGTACAGGGAACTCCGGATCTATCGAAGATGCTGGAAATGGCAGGATATTATTCTGTTTCATGGCTGAGCAGTATTCCATGCTCTATGTGTACCAACTCTTCACTTTCCATTCATCTGGGGATGGACACTGTGTTTTTACTTTCAAGACTTGGCTGTTTTCAATAGGTGGCTAGTGACAGCTGGGGCACCCGTGTCTCTCTAAAGTACACATGGTTCTGCAAACGCTTCCAAAACACTGCAGAGGAAAGAACACTCCCAAACTCATTGTACGAAGCCATCCACCTGATCCCCAAACCAGACAAAGATACTACAAGAAAAGAAAACTGGAGAGCAATATCACCGATGAACTTAGATGCAAAAATCCTCAACAAGATACTAGCCAACAGACTCCAACATGACATTAAAAGGATCACACACCATGACACTGTGTTTTTACTTTCAAGCCTTGGCTCTTGTCAATAGGTGTGCAGGGGTCGCTGGCCTGCCCGGGTCTCCCCAAATGATACTTTACTGTGCAAACACAGCCAGGAGGTGGATTGCCACATCATGTGGCCGGCTCTCTGGTTTTGTTTTTCTTTGGCAGGAATCTCTTGATTGTTTTCAGTGGTGCCTGTTACCAGGGCGCAATACCACCAGTGGCTTAGGAGGCTTCCCTTTTCTGCAGGCCCTCTCCCGAAGGTATTGCTTCCAGACGTATTGACACTGGCAATCCTAACGGCTGCCAGGTGAAACCGCGAAGGCGTTTCAATTTCCATTTCTCCCATTCGCATGGGCGTGGAGCATATTTCCTGGGCCTTTCTTAGAAACCAACACAAAGGGAAACAAAACACGCATGGTGAATTCAACTTACCTCTTGAAACCGCCTGTTGCCAATCAATCCTGTTTCGGGCTCTTTTCCAGTGCCTATCCCCAGGACATTTTTGCAGCGGGGGTGTCAATTACAACCCCGCTGGCCTTTTGAACAGGAAGGGCCGCTGAGCTCCCTTTGGAACGTTGTAGTTACAGGATGCGGCCACAAGGCGGCAGCATTTTCCCACAGCTGGTCGGATTCCCCAGGAACGCAGACCTTGCGCACACGCGTGTTCTTGGAATATGAATTAGAGAGGAACGTGTCCGGACAGACACCTAAGGGCTTGTGTCTCACTCCTTCTCCCACTTACCCTTCCCACTCTCGATTCATCACACCCCCTGCAAACCCCTCCTGAAGAGTGTGTTGTCGGAGGCAAGTGGGGTGACTCTAAGGAAGGAGGTGAATGGCGGGAACCCCACCAGCAGGAGACCTGGACACCAGGTGATGTTTGAACACTGTTGTGCATGTCGGACCACCATCCTCTGGCTGCAGTGGGCTTGGCTTAGCTGCAGGAGGGCACACCTACATCTACAGAGACTGCTGCGAACCAGAAGGGAACAGGCACCACAGGTCCAAAGGGGATAATTCGCTGGTGCGACCCACTCCCGCGCCGACCTGCCTCACTGTGACCACACTCCAACTTTGGTGCCCAAGCCTGCTCACGCTCCAGGGAAGTGACACCCGCGCATCTCTCTGAGGCCTGAGAGGAACATACTGGATCTCGATCATTTTGCTTTTTATAGAGATTCTAATTTCTGTCCATGTCTAGTGAATTTACAATGCTGTTGACTTTCGCTGTGCAGCACCTTGATTCAGTTCTCCGTGTATGTATATATATACACATCCATTCTCTTTCGCATTCTCTTCCCACGTAGCTTAGTCCAGGGTGGTGCCAACCGCTCCCTGTGCTTTGTAGTAGGTGGTTGTGGATCGTCTGCTTTATACATATTAGAATGCATGTGTTAATCCCACCCTCCTCATTCAACCCACCTCCGCATGCCTTTGCCCTCTCGAAACCCTGTACTTGCGTTCTAAATCTGTGACTCTGTTTGTGCTTTCTACTTTCCTGGTATCGACTTTGAGATGCCACCTATATGTGCTATCATTGGAATTTTCTCTTTCTCTGTTGGACGTCCCATGCTGAGTACAGGGAACTCCGGATCTATCGAAGATGCTGGAAATGGCAGGATATTATTCTGTTTCATGGCTGAGCAGTATTCCATGCTCTATGTGTACCAACTCTTCACTTTCCATTCATCTGGGGATGGACACTGTGTTTTTACTTTCAAGACTTGGCTGTTTTCAATAGGTGGCTAGTGACAGCTGGGGCACCCGTGTCTCTCTAAAGTACACATGGTTCTGCAAACGCTTCCAAAACACTGCAGAGGAAAGAACACTCCCAAACTCATTGTACGAAGCCATCCACCTGATCCCCAAACCAGACAAAGATACTACAAGAAAAGAAAACTGGAGAGCAATATCACCGATGAACTTAGATGCAAAAATCCTCAACAAGATACTAGCCAACAGACTCCAACATGACATTAAAAGGATCACACACCATGACACTGTGTTTTTACTTTCAAGCCTTGGCTCTTGTCAATAGGTGTGCAGGGGTCGCTGGCCTGCCCGGGTCTCCCCAAATGATACTTTACTGTGCAAACACAGCCAGGAGGTGGATTGCCACATCATGTGGCCGGCTCTCTGGTTTTGTTTTTCTTTGGCAGGAATCTCTTGATTGTTTTCAGTGGTGCCTGTTACCAGGGCGCAATATCACCAGTGGCTTAGGAGGCTTCCCTTTTCTGCAGGCCCTCTCCCGAAGGTATTGCTTCCAGACGTATTGACACTGGCAATCCTAACGGCTGCCAGGTGAAACCGCGAAGGCGTTTCAATTTCCATTTCTCCCATTCGCATGGGCGTGGAGCATATTTCCTGGGCCTTTCTTAGAAACCAACACAAAGGGAAACAAAACACGCATGGTGAATTCAACTTACCTCTTGAAACCGCCTGTTGCCAATCAATCCTGTTTCGGGCTCTTTTCCAGTGCCTATCCCCAGGACATTTTTGCAGCGGGGGTGTCAATTACAACCCCGCTGGCCTTTTGAACAGGAAGGGCCGCTGAGCTCCCTTTGGATCGTTGTAGTTACAGGAGGCGGCCACAAGGCGGCAGCATTTTCCCACAGCTGGTCGGATTCCCCAGGAACGCAGAACTTGCGCACACGCGTGTTCTTGGAATATGAATTAGAGAGGAACGTGTCCGGACAGACACCTAAGGGCTTGTGTCTCACTCCTTCTCCCACTTACCCTTCCCACTCTCGATTCATCACACCCCCTGCAAACCCCTCCTGAAGAGTGTGTTGTCGGAGGCAAGTGGGGTGACTCTAAGGAAGGAGGTGAATGGCGGGAACCCCACCAGCAGGAGACCTGGACAACAGGTGATGTTTGAACGCTGTTGTGCATGTCGGACCACCATCCTCTGGCTGCAGTGGGCTTGGCTTAGCTGCAGGAGGGCACACCTATATCTACAGAGACTGCTGCCAACCAGAGGGGACCAGGCACCACAGGTCCAAAGGGGTTAATTCTCTGGTGCGCCCCCCGCCCACCCCGACCTGCCTCACTGTGACCACACTCCAACTTTGGTGCCCAAGCCTGCTCACGCTCCAGGGAAGTGACACCCGCACACCTCTCTGAGGCCTGAGAGGAACGTACTGGACCTCGATCATTTTGGTTTTTATAGAGTTTCTAATTTCTGTCTGTGTCTAGTGAATTTACAATGCTGTATTGACTTTCGCTGTGCAGCAGCTTGATACAGTTCTCCGTGTATGTATATATATACACATCCATTCTCTTTCGCATTCGCTTCCCACGTAGCTTACTCCAGGGTGGTGCCGACCTCTCCCTGTGCTTTGTAGTAGGTGGTTGTGGATCGTCTGCTTTATACATATTAGAATGCATGGGTTAATCCCACCCTCCTCATTCAACCCACCTCCGCATGCCTTTGCCCTCTCGAAACCCTGTACTTGCGTTCTAAATCTGTGACTCTGTTTGTGCTTTCTACTTTCTTGGTATCGACTTTGAGATGCCACCTATACGTGCTATCGTTGGAATTTTCTCTTTCTCTGTTGGACGTTGCATGCTGAGTACAGGGTACTCTGGATCTATCGAAGATGCTGGAAATGGCAGGATTTTATTCTGTTTCATGGCTGAGCAGTATTCCATGCTCTATGTGTACCATCTCTTCACTTTCCATTCATTTGGGGATGGACATTGTGTTTTTACTATCAAGACTTGGCTGTTGTCAATAGGTGGCTAGTGCCAGCTGGGGAGCCCGTGTCTCTCTAAAGTACACATGGCTCTGCAAACGCTTCCAAAACACTGCAGAGGAAAGAACACTCCCAAACTCATTGTACGAAGCCATCCACCTGATCCCCAAACCAGACAAAGATACTACAAGAAAAGAAAACTGGAGAGCAATATCACCGATGAACTTAGATGCAAAAATCCTCAACAAGATACTAGCCAACAGACTCCAACATGACATTAAAAGGATCACACACCATGACACTGTGTTTTTACTTTCAAGTCTTGGCTCTTGTCAATAGGTGTGCAGGGGTCGCTGGCCAGCCCGGGTCTCCCCAATTGATACTTTACTGCGCAAAGACAGCCAGGAGGTGGATTGCCACATCATGTGGCCGGCTCTCTGGTTTTGTTTTTCTTTGGCAGGAATCTCTTGATTGTTTTCAGTGGTGCCTGTTACCAGGGTGCAATACCACCAGTGGCTTAGGAGGCTTCCCTTTTCTCCAGGCCCTCTCCCAAAGGTATTGCTTCCAGACGTATTGACACTGGCAATCCTAACAGCTGCCAGGTGAAACCGCAAAGGCGTTTCAATTTCCATTTCTCCCATTCGCATGGTCGTGGAGCATATTTCCTGGGCCTTTCTTAGAAAACAACACAAAGGAAAACAAAACACGCATGGTGAATTCAACTTACCTCTTGAAACCGCCTGTTGCAAGTCGATCCTGTTTCGGGCTCTTTTCCAGTGCCTATCCCCAGGACATTTTTGCAGCGGGGGTGTCAATTACAACCCCGCTGGCCTTTTGAACAGGAAGGGCTGCTGAGCTCCCTTTGGAACGTTGTAGTTACAGGACGCGGCCACAGGGCGGCAGCATTTTACCAGAGCTGGTCGGATTCCCTAGGAATGAAGACCTTGCGCACATGCGTGTTCTTCGAATATGAATTAGAGTGGAACGTGTCCGGACAGACTCCTAAGGGCTTGTGTCTCACTCCTTCTCCCACTTATCCTTCCCACTCTCGATTCATCTCACCCCCTGCAATCCACTCCTGATGAGGGTGTTGTCGGAGGCAAGTGGGGTGACTCTAAGGAAGGAGGTGAATGGCGGGAACCCCACCAGCAGGAGACCTGGACACCAGGTGATGTTTGAACGCTGTTGTGCATGTCGGACCACCATCCTCTGGCTGCAGTGGGCTTGGCTTAGCTGCAGGAGGGCACACCTACATCTAGAGAGACTGCTGCCGACCAGTGGGGACCAGGCACCACAGGTCCAAAGGGGTTAATTCTCTGTTGCGCCACCCCCAGCCCCGACCTGCCTCACTGTGACCACACTCCAACTTTGGTGCCCAAGCCTGCTCACGCTCCAGGGAAGTGACACCCGCACACCTCTCTGAGGCCTGAGAGGAACGTACTGGACCTCGATCATTTTGGTTTTTATAGAGTTTCTAATTTCTGTCCATGTCTAGTGAATTTACAATGCTGTATTGACTTTCGCTGTGCAGCAGCTTGATTCAGTTCTCCGTGTATGTATATATATACACATCCATTCTCTTTCGCATTCTCTTCCCACGTAGCTTAGTCCAGGGTGGTGCCGACCTCTCCCTGTGCTTTGTAGTAGGTGGTTGTGGATCGTCTGCTTTATACATATTAGAATGCATGTGTTAATCCCACCCTCCTCATTCAACCCACCTCCGCATGCCTTTGCCCTCTCGAAACCCTGTACTTGCGTTCTAAATCTGTGACTCTGTTTGTGCTTTCTACTTTCTTGGTATCGACTTTGAGATGCCACCTATACGTGCTATCGTTGGAATTTTCTCTTTCTCTGTTGGACGTTGCATGCTGAGTACAGGGTACTCCGGATCTATCGAAGATGCTGGAAATGGCAGGATTTTATTCTGTTTCATGGCTGAGCAGTATTCCATGCTCTATGTGTACCATCTCTTCACTTTCCATTCATCTGGGGATGGACATTGTGTTTTTACTATCAAGACTTGGCTGTTGTCAATAGGTGGCTAGTGCCAGCTGGGGAGCCCGTGTCTCTCTAAAGTACACATGGCTCTGCAAACGCTTCCAAAACACTGCAGAGGAAAGAACACTCCCAAACTCATTGTACGAAGCCATCCACCTGATCCCCAAACCAGACAAAGATACTACAAGAAAAGAAAACTGGAGAGCAATATCACCGATGAACTTAGATGCAAAAATCCTCAACAAGATACTAGCCAACAGACTCCAACATGACATTAAAAGGATCACACACCATGACACTGTGTTTTTACTTTCAAGTCTTGGCTCTTGTCAATAGGTGTGCAGGGGTCACTGGCCAGCCCTGGTCTCCCCAATAGATACTTTACTGCACAAAGACAGCCAGGAGGTGGATTGCCACATCATGTGGCCGGCTCTCTGGTTTTGTTTTTCTTTGGCAGGAATCTCTTGATTGTTTTCAGTGGTGCCTGTTACCAGAGTGCAATACCACCAGTGGTTTAGGAGGCTTCCCTTTTCTCCAGGCCCTCTCCCAAAGGTATTGCTTCCAGACGTATTGACACTGGCAATCCTAACAGCTGCCAGGTGATACCGCAAAGGCGTTTCAATTTCAATTTCTCCCATTCGCATGGTCGTGGAGCATATTTCCTGGGCCTTTCTTAGAAAACAACACAAAGGAAAACAAAACACGCATGGTGAATTCAACTTACTTCTTGAAACCGCCTGTTGCAAGTCGATCCTGTTTCGGGCTCTTTTCCAGTGCCTATCCCCAGGACATTTTTGCAGCGGGGATGTCAATTACAACCCCGCTGGCCTTTTGAAAAGGAAGGGCTGCTGAGCTCCCTTTGGAACGTTGTAGTTACAGGACGGGGCCACAAGGTGGCAGCATTTTCCCACAGCTGGTCGGATTCCCCAGGAATGCAGACCTTGCGCACATGCGTGTTCTTCGAATATGAATTAGAGTGGAACGTGTCTGGACAGACACCTAAGGGCTTGTGTCTCACTCCTTCTCCCACTTATCCTTCCCAATCTCGATTCATCTCACCCCCTGCAATCCACTCCTGATGAGGCTGTTGGCGGAGGCAAGTGGGGTGACTCTAAGGAAGGAGGTGAATGGCGGGAACCCCACCAGCAGGAGACCTGGACACCAGGTGATGTTTGAACGCTGTTGTGCATGTCGGACCACCATCCTCTGGCTGCAGCGGGCTTGGCTTAGCTGCAGGAGGGCACACCTACATCTAGAGAGACTGCAGCCAACCAGTGGGGGCCAGGCACCACAGGTCCAAAGGGATTAATTCTCTGTTGCGCCCCCCCCCAGCCCCGACCTGCCTCACTGTGACCACACTCCAGCTTTGGTGCCCAAGCCTGCTCACGCTCCAGGGAAGTGACACCCGCACACCTCTCTGAGGCCTGAGAGGAACGTACTGGACCTCGATCATTTTGGTTTTTATAGAGTTTCTAATTTCTGTCCGTGTCTAGTGAATTTACAATGCTGTATTGACTTTCGCTGTGCAGCAGCTTGATTCAGTTCTCCGTGTATGTATATATATACACATCCATTCTCTTTCGCATTCTCTTCCCACGTAGCTTACTCCAGGGTGGTGCCGACCTCTCCCTGTGCTTTGTAGTAGGTGGTTGTGGATCGTCTGCTTTATACATATTAGAATGCATGTGTTAATCCCACCCTCCTCATTCAACCCACCTCCGCATGCCTTTGCCCTCTCGAAACCCTGTACTTGCGTTCTAAATCTGTGACTCTGTTTGTGCTTTCTACTTTCTTGGTATCGACTTTGAGATGCCACCTATACGTGCTATCGTTGGAATTTTCTCTTTCTCTGTTGGACGTTGCATGCTGAGTACAGGGTACTCCGGATCTATCGAAGATGCTGGAAATGGCAGGATTTTATTCTGTTTCATGGCTGAGCAGTATTCCATGCTCTATGTGTACCATCTCTTCACTTTCCATTCATCTGGGGATGGACATTGTGTTTTTACTTTCAAGACTTGGCTGTTGTCAATAGGTGGCTAGTGCCAGCTGGGGAGCCCGTGTCTCTCTAAAGTACACATGGCTCTGCAAACGCTTCCAAAACACTGCAGAGGAAAGAACACTCCCAAACTCATTGTACAAAGCCATCCACCTGATCCCCAAACCAGGCAAAGATACTACAAGAAAAGAAAACTGGAGAGCAATATCACCGATGAACTTAGATGCAAAAATCCTCAACAAGATACTAGCCAACAGACTCCAACATGACATTAAAAGGATCACACACCATGACACTGTGTTTTTACTTTCAAGTCTTGGCTCTTGTCAATAGGTGTGCAGGGGTCGCTGGCCAGCCCGGGTCTCCCCAATTGATACTTTACTGCGCAAAGATAGCCAGGAGGTGGATTGCCACATCATGTGGCCGGCTCTCTGGTTTTGTTTTTCTTTGGCAGGAATCTCTTGATTGTTTTCAGTGGTGCCTGTTACCAGGGTGCAATACCACCAGTGGCTTAGGAGGCTTCCCTTTTCTCCAGGCCCTCTCCCAAAGATATTGCTTCCAGACGTATTGACACTGGCAATCCTAACAGCTGCCAGGTGAAACTGCAAAGGCGTTTCAATTTCCATTTCTCCCATTCGCAAGGTCGTGGAGCATATTTCCTGGGCCTTTCTTAGAAAACAACACAAAGGAAAACAAAACACGCATGGTGAATTCAACTTACCTCTTGAAACCGCCTGTTGCAAGTCGATCCTGTTTCGGGCTCTTTTCCAGTGCCTATCCCCAGGACATTTTTGCAGCGGGGATGTCAATTACAACCCCGCTGGCCTTTTGAACAGGAAGGGCTGCTGAGCTCCCTTTGGAACGTTGTAGTTACAGGACACGGCCACAAGGCAGCAGCATTTTCCCGCAGCTGGTCGGATTCCCCAGGAATGCAGACCTTGCGAACATGCGTGTTCTTCGAATATGAATTAGAGTGGAACGTGTCCGGACAGACACCTAAGGGCTTGTGTCTCACTCCTTCTCCCACTTATCCTTCCCAATCTCGATTCATCTCACCCCCTGCAAACCCCTCCTGATGAGGGTGTTGTCGGAGACAAGTGGGGTGACTCTAAGGAAGGAGGTGAATGGCGGGAACCCCACCAGCAGGAGACCTGGACACCAGGTGATGTTTGAACGCTGTTGTGCATGTCGGACCACCATCCTCTGGCTGCAGCGGGCTTGGCTTAGCTGCAGGAGGGCACACCTACATCTAGAGAGACTGCTGCCAACCAGAGGGGACCAGGCACCACAGGTCCAAAGGGGTTAATTCTCTGGTGCGCCCCCCCCGCCCCGACCTGCCTCACTGTGACCACACTCCAACTTTGGTGCCCAAGCCTGCTCACGCTCCAGGGAAGTGACACCCGCACACCTCTCTGAGGCCTGAGAGGAACGTACTGGACCTCGATCATTTTGGTTTTTATAGAGTTTCTAATTTCTGTCCGTGTCTAGTGAATTTACAATGCTGTATTGACTTTCGCTGTGCAGCAGCTTGATTCAGTTCTCCGTGTATGTATATATATACACATCCATTCTCTTTCGCATTCTCTTCCCACGTAGCTTAGTCCAGGGTGGTGCCGACCGCTCCCTGTGCTTTGTAGTAGGTGGTTGTGGATCGTCTGCTTTATACATATTAGAATGCATGTGTTAATCCCACCCTCCTCATTCAACCCACCTCCGCATGCCTTTGCCCTCTCGAAACCCTGTACTTGCGTTCTAAATCTGTGACTCTGTTTGTGCTTTCTACTTTCTTGGTATCGACTTTGAGATGCCACCTATACGTGCTATCGTTGGAATTTTCTCTTTCTCTGTTGGACGTTGCATGCTGAGTACAGGGTACTCCGGATCTATCGAAGATGCTGGAAATGGCAGGATTTTATTCTGTTTCATGGCTGAGCAGTATTCCATGCTCTATGTGTACCATCTCTTCACTTTCCATTCATCTGGGGATGGACATTGTGTTTTTACTATCAAGACTTGGCTGTTGTCAATAGGTGGCTAGTGCCAGCTGGGGAGCCCGTGTCTCTCTAAAGTACACATGGCTCTGCAAACGCTTCCAAAACACTGCAGAGGAAAGAACACTCCCAAACTCATTGTACGAAGCCATCCACCTGATCCCCAAACCAGACAAAGATACTACAAGAAAAGAAAACTGGAGAGCAATATCACCGATGAACTTAGATGCAAAAATCCTCAACAAGATACTAGCCAACAGACTCCAACATGACATTAAAAGGATCACACACCATGACACTGTGTTTTTACTTTCAAGTCTTGGCTCTTGTCAATAGGTGTGCAGGGGTCGCTGGCCAGCCCCTGTCTCCCCAATTGATACTTTACTGTGCAAAGACAGCCAGGAGGTGGATTGCCACATCATGTGGCCGGCTCTCTGGTTTTGTTTTTCTTTGGCAGGAATCTCTTGATTGTTTTCAGTGGTGCCTGTTACCAGGGTGCAATACCACCAGTGGCTTAGGAGGCTTCCCTTTTCTCCAGGCCCTCTCCCAAAGGTATTGCTTCCAGACGTATTGACACTGGCAATCCTAACAGCTGCCAGGTGAAACCGCAAAGGCGTTTCAATTTCCATTTCTCCCATTCGCATGGTCGTGGAGCATATTTCCTGGGCCTTTCTTAGAAAACAACACAAAGGAAAACAAAACACACATGGTGAATTCAACTTACCTCTTGAAACCGCCTGTTGCAAGTCGATCCTGTTTCGGGCTCTTTTCCAGTGCCTATCCCCAGGACATTTTTGCAGCGGGGGTGTCAGTTACAACCCCACTGGCCTTTTGAACAGGAAGGGCTGCTGAGCTCCCTTTGGAACGTTGTAGTTACAGGACGCGGCCACAAGGCGGCAGCATTTTCCCACAGCTGGTCGGATTCCCCAGGAACGCAGACCTTGCGCACATGCGTGTTCTTCGAATATGAATTAGAGTGGAACGTGTCCGGACAGACACCTAAGGGCTTGTGTCTCACTCCTTCTCCCACTTATCCTTCCCACTCTCGATTCATCTCAACCTCTGCAAACCCCTCCTGATGAGGGTGTTGTCGGAGGCAAGTGGGGTGACTCTAAGGAAGGAGGTGAATGGCGGGAACCCCACCAGCAGGAGACCTGGACACCAGGTGATGTTTGGACGCTGTTGTGCATGTCGGACCACCATCCTCTGGCTGCAGTGGGCTTGGCTTAGCTGCAGGAGGGCACACCTACATATACAGAGACTGCTGCCAACCAGAGGGGACCAGGCACCACAGGTCCAAAGGGGTTAATTCTCTGGTGCGCCCCCCGCCCACCCCGACCTGCCTCACTGTGACCACACTCCAACTTTGGTGCCCAAGCCTGCTC
This sequence comes from Hippopotamus amphibius kiboko, assembly GCF_030028045.1. NCBI lineage: Eukaryota > Metazoa > Chordata > Mammalia > Artiodactyla > Hippopotamidae > Hippopotamus > Hippopotamus amphibius. The sequence goes on along the minus strand of NC_080191.1, from coordinate 95,281,155 downwards.
ACGCTCCAGGGAAGTGACACCCGCACACCTCTCTGAGGCCTGAGAGGAACGTACTGGACCTCGATCATTTTGGTTTTTATAGAGTTTCTAATTTCTGTCCGTGTCTAGTGAATTTACAATGCTGTATTGACTTTCGCTGTGCAGCAGCTTGATTCAGTTCTCCTTGTATGTATATATATGCACATCCATTCTCTTTCGCATTCTCTTCCCACGTAGCTTACTCCAGGGTGGTGCCGACCTCTCCCTGTGCTTTGTAGTAGGTGGTTGTGGATCGTCTGCTTTATACATATTAGAATGCATGTGTTAATCCCACCCTCCTCATTCAACCCACCTCCGCATGCCTTTGCCCTCTCGAAACCCTGTACTTGCGTTCTAAATCTGTGACTCTGTTTGTGCTTTCTACTTTCTTGGTATTGACTTTGAGATGCCACCTATACGTGCTATCGTTGGAATTTTCTCTTTCTCTGTTGGACGTTGCATGCTGAGTACAGGGTACTCCGGATCTATCGAAGATGCTGGAAATGGCAGGATTTTATTCTGTTTCATGGCTGAGCAGTATTCCATGCTCTATGTGTACCATCTCTTCACTTTCCATTCATCTGGGGATGGACATTGTGTTTTTACTATCAAGACTTGGCTGTTGTCAATAGGTGGCTAGTGCCAGCTGGGGAGCCCGTGTCTCTCTAAAGTACACATGGCTCTGCAAACGCTTCCAAAACACTGCAGAGGAAAGAACACTCCCAAACTCATTGTACGAAGCCATCCACCTGATCCCCAAACCAGACAAAGATACTACAAGAAAAGAAAACTGGAGAGCAATATCACCGATGAACTTAGATGCAAAAATCCTCAACAAGATACTAGCCAACAGACTCCAACATGACATTAAAAGGATCACACACCATGACACTGTGTTTTTACTTTCAAGTCTTGGCTCTTGTCAATAGGTGTGCAGGGGTCGCTGGCCAGCCCGGGTCTCCCCAATTGATACTTTACTGTGCAAAGACAGCCAGGAGGTGGATTGCCACATCATGTGGCCGGCTCTCTGGTTTTGTTTTTCTTTGGCAGGAATCTCTTGATTGTTTTCAGTGGTGCCTGTTACCAGGGTGCAATACCACCAGTGGCTTAGGAGGCTTCCCTTTTCTCCAGGCCCTCTCCCAAAGGTATTGCTTCCAGACGTATTGACACTGGCAATCCTAACAGCTGCCAGGTGAAACCGCAAAGGCGTTTCAATTTCCATTTCTCCCATTCGCATGGTCGTGGAGCATATTTCCTGGGCCTTTCTTAGAAAACAACACAAAGGAAAACAAAACACGCATGTTGAATTCAACTTACCTCTTGAAACCGCCTGTTGCAAGTCGATCCTGTTTCGGGCTCTTTTCCAGTGCCTATCCCCAGGACATTTTTGCAGCGGGGATGTCAATTACAACCCCGCTGGCCTTTTGAACAGGAAGGGCTGCTGAGCTCCCTTTGGAACGTTGTAGTTACAGGACGCGGCCACAAGGTGGCAGCATTTTCCCACAGCTGGTCGGATTCCCCAGGAATGCAGACCTTGCGCACATGCGTGTTCTTCGAATATGAATTAGAGTGGAACGTGTCCGGACAGACACCTAAGGGCTTGTGTCTCACTCCTTCTCCCACTTATCCTTCCCAGTCTCGATTCATCTCACCCCCTGCAATCCACTCCTGATGAGGCTGTTGTCGGAGGCAAGTGGGGTGACTCTAAGGAAGGAGGTGAATGGCGGGAACCCCACCAGCAGGAGACCTGGACACCAGGTGATGTTTGAACGCTGTTGTGCATGTCGGACCACCATCCTCTGGCTGCAGCGGGCTTGGCTTAGCTGCAAGAGGGCACACCTACATCTAGAGAGACTGCTGCCAACCAGTGGGGGCCAGGCACCACAGGTCCAAAAGGATTAATTCTCTGTTGCGCCCCCCCCCAGCCCCGACCTGCCTCACTGTGACCACACTCCAACTTTGGTGCCCAAGCCTGCTCACGCTCCAGGGAAGTGACACCCGCACACCTCTCTGAGGCCTGAGAGGAACGTACTGGACCTCGATCATTTTGGTTTTTATAGAGTTTCTAATTTCTGTCCGTGTCTAGTGAATTTACAATGCTGTATTGACTTTCGCTGTGCAGCAGCTTGATTCAGTTCTCCGTGTATGTATATATATACACATCCATTCTCTTTCGCATTCTCTTCCCACGTAGCTTACTCCAGGGTGGTGCCGACCTCTCCCTGTGCTTTGTAGTAGGTGGTTGTGGATCGTCTGCTTTATACATATTAGAATGCATGTGTTAATCCCACCCTCCTCATTCAACCCACCTCCGCATGCCTTTGCCCTCTCGAAACCCTGTACTTGCGTTCTAAATCTGTGACTCTGTTTGTGCTTTCTACTTTCTTGGTATCGACTTTGAGATGCCACCTATACATGCTATCGTTGGAATTTTCTCTTTCTCTGTTGGACGTTGCATGCTGAGTACAGGGTACTCCGGATCTATCGAAGATGCTGGAAATGGCAGGATTTTATTCTGTTTCATGGCTGAGCAGTATTCCATGCTCTATGTGTACCATCTCTTCACTTTCCATTCATCTGGGGATGGACACTGTGTTTTTACTATCAAGACTTGGCTGTTGTCAATAGGTGGCTAGTGCCAGCTGGGGAGCCCGTGTCTCTCTAAAGTACACATGGCTCTGCAAACGCTTCCAAAACACTGCAGAGGAAAGAACACTCCCAAACTCATTGTACGAAGCCATCCACCTGATCCCCAAACCAGACAAAGATACTACAAGAAAAGAAAACTGGAGAGCAATATCACCGATGAACTTAGATGCAAAAATCCTCAACAAGATACTAGCCAACAGACTCCAACATGACATTAAAAGGATCACACACCATGACACTGTGTTTTTACTTTCAAGTCTTGGCTCTTGTCAATAGGTGTGCAGGGGTCGCTGGCCAGCCCGGGTCTCCCCAATTGATACTTTACTGCCCAAAGACAGCCAGGAGGTGGATTGCCACATCATGTGGCCGGCTCTCTGGTTTTGTTTTTCTTTGGCAGGAATCTCTTGATTGTTTTCAGTGGTGCCTGTTACCAGGGTGCAATACCACCAGTGGCTTAGGAGGCTTCCCTTTTCTCCAGGCCCTCTCCCAAAGGTATTGCTTCCAGACGTATTGACACTGGCAATCCTAACAGCTGCCAGGTGAAACCGCAAAGGCGTTTCAATTTCCATTTCTCCCATTCGCATGGTCGTGGAGCATATTTCCTGGGCCTTTCTTAGAAAACAACACAAAGGAAAACAAAACACGCATGGTGAATTCAACTTACCTCTTGAAACCGCCTGTTGCAAGTCGATCCTGTTTCGGGCTCTTTTCCAGTGCCTATCCCCAGGACATTTTTGCAGCGGGGATGTCAATTACAACCCCGCTGGCCTTTTGAACAGGAAGGGCTGCTGAGCTCCCTTTGGAACGTTGTAGTTACAGGACGCGGCCACAAGGTGGCAGCATTTTCCCACAGCTGGTCGGATTCCCCAGGAATGCAGACCTTGCGCACATGCGTGTTCTTCGAATATGAATTAGAGAGGAACGTGTCCGGACAGACACCTAAGGGCTTGTGTCTCACTCCTTCTCCCACTTATCCTTCCCACTCTCGATTCATCTCACCCCCTGCAATCCACTCCTGATGAGGCTGTTGTCGGAGGCAAGTGGGGTGACTCTAAGGAAGGAGGTGAATGGCGGGAACCCCACCAGCAGGAGACCTGGACACCAGGTGATGTTTGAACGCTGTTGTGCATGTCGGACCACCATCCTCTGGCTGCAGCGGGCTTGGCTTAGCTGCAGGAGGGCACACCTACATCTAGAGAGACTGCTGCCAACCAGTGGGGGCCAGGCACCACAGGTCCAAAGGGATTAATTCTCTGTTGCGCCACCCCCCAGCCCCGACCTGCCTCACTGTGACCACACTCCAACTTTGGTGCCCAAGCCTGCTCACGCTCCAGGGAAGTGACACCCGCACACCTCTCTGAGGCCTGAGAGGAACGTACTGGACCTCGATCATTTTGGTTTTTATAGAGTTTCTAATTTCTGTCCGTGTCTAGTGAATTTACAATGCTGTATTGACTTTCGCTGTGCAGCAGCTTGATTCAGTTCTCCGTGTATGTATATATATACACATCCATTCTCTTTCGCATTCTCTTCCCACGTAGCTTACTCCAGGGTGGTGCCGACCTCTCCCTGTGCTTTGTAGTAGGTGGTTGTGGATCGTCTGCTTTATACATATTAGAATGCATGTGTTAATCCCACCCTCCTCATTCAACCCACCTCCGCATGCCTTTGCCCTCTCGAAACCCTGTACTTGCGTTCTAAATCTGTGACTCTGTTTGTGCTTTCTACTTTCTTGGTATCGACTTTGAGATGCCACCTATACATGCTATCGTTGGAATTTTCTCTTTCTCTGTTGGACGTTGCATGCTGAGTACAGGGTACTCCGGATCTATCGAAGATGCTGGAAATGGCAGGATTTTATTCTGTTTCATGGCTGAGCAGTATTCCATGCTCTATGTGTACCATCTCTTCACTTTCCATTCATCTGGGGATGGACATTGTGATTTTACTATCAAGACTTGGCTGTTGTCAATAGGCGGCTAGTGCCAGCTGGGGAGCCCGTGTCTCTCTAAAGTACACATGGATCTGCAAACACTTCCAAAACACTGCAGAGGAAAGAACACTCCCAAACTCATTGTACGAAGCCATCCACCTGATCCCCAAACCAGGCAAAGATACTACAGGAAAAGAAAACTGGAGAGCAATATCACCGATGAACTTAGATGCAAAAATCCTCAACAAGATACTAGCCAACAGACTCCAACATGACATTAAAAGGATCACACACCATGACACTGTGTTTTTACTTTCAAGTCTTGGCTCTTGTCAATAGGTGTGCAGGGGTCACTGGTCAGCCCGGGTCTCCCCAATTGATACTTTACTGCGCAAAGACAGCCAGGAGGTGGATTGCCACATCATGTGGCCGGCTCTCTGGTTTTGTTTTTCTTTGGCAGGAATCTCTTGATTGTTTTCAGTGGTGCCTGTTACCAGGGTGCAATACCACCAGTGGCTTAGGAGGCTTCCCTTTTCTCCAGGCCCTCTCCCAAAGGTATTGCTTCCAGACGTATTGACACTGGCAATCCTAACAGCTGCCAGGTGAAACTGCAAAGGCGTTTCAATTTCCATTTCTCCCATTCGCAAGGTCGTGGAGCATATTTCCTGGGCCTTTCTTAGAAAACAACACAAAGGAAAACAAAACACGCATGGTGAATTCAACTTACCTCTTGAAACCGCCTGTTGCAAGTCGATCCTGTTTCGGGCTCTTTTCCAGTGCCTATCCCCAGGACATTTTTGCAGCGGGGGTGTCAATTACAACCCCGCTGGCCTTTTGAACAGGAAGGGCTGCTGAGCTCCCTTTGGAACGTTGTAGTTACAGGACGCGGCCACAAGGCGGCAGCATTTTCCCACAGCTGGTCGGATTCCCCAGGAATGCAGACCTTGCGCACATGCGTGTTCTTCGAATATGAATTAGAGTGGAACGTGTCCGGACAGACACCTAAGGGCTTGTGTCTCACTCCTTCTCCCACTTATCCTTCCCACTCTCGATTCATCTCACCCCCTGCAATCCCCTCCTGATGAGGCTGTTGTCGGAGGCAAGTGGGGTGACTCTAAGGAAGGAGGTGAATGGCGGGAACCCCACCAGCAGGAGACCTGGACACCAGGTGATGTTTGAACGCTGTTGTGCATGTCGGACCACCATCCTCTGGCTGCAGTGGGCTTGGCTTAGCTGCAGGAGGGCACACCTACATCTAGAGAGACTGCTGCCAACCAGAGGGGACCAGGCACCACAGGTCCAAAGGGGTTAATTCTCTGGTGCGCCCCCCCCCCGCCCCGACCTGCCTCACTGTGACCACACTCCAACTTTGGTGCCCAAGCCTGCTCACGCTCCAGGGAAGTGACACCCGCACACCTCTCTGAGGCCTGAGAGGAACGTACTGGACCTCGATCATTTTGGTTTTTATAGAGTTTCTAATTTCTGTCCGTGTCTAGTGAATTTACAATGCTGTATTGACTTTCGCTGTGCAGCAGCTTGATTCAGTTCTCCGTGTATGTATATATATACACATCCATTCTCTTTCGCATTCTCTTCCCACATAGCTTACTCCAGGGTGGTGCCGACCTCTCCCTGTGCTTTGTAGTAGGTGGTTGTGGATCGTCTGCTTTATACATATTAGAATGCATGTGTTAATCCCACCCTCCTCATTCAACCCACCTCCGCATGCCTTTGCCCTCTCGAAACCCTGTACTTGCGTTCTAAATCTGTGACTCTGTTTGTGCTTTCTACTTTCTTGGTATCGACTTTGAGATGCCACCTATACGTGCTATCGTTGGAATTTTCTCTTTCTCTGTTGGACGTTGCGTGCTGAGTACAGGGTACTCCGGATCTATCGAAGATGCTGGAAATGGCAGGATTTTATTCTGTTTCATGGCTGAGCAGTATTCCATGCTCTATGTGTACCATCTCTTCACTTTCCATTCATCTGGGGATGGACACTCTGTTTTTACTATCAAGACTTGGCTGTTGTCAATAGGTGGCTAGTGCCAGCTGGGGAGCCCGTGTCTCTCTAAAGTACACATGGCTCTGCAAACGCTTCCAAAACACTGCAGAGGAAAGAACACTCCCAAACTCATTGTACGAAGCCATCCACCTGATCCCCAAACCAGACAAAGATACTACAAGAAAAGAAAACTGGAGAGCAATATCACCGATGAACTTAGATGCAAAAATCCTCAACAAGATACTAGCCAACAGACTCCAACATGACATTAAAAGGATCACACACCATGACACTGTGTTTTTACTTTCAAGTCTTGGCTCTTGTCAATAGGTGTGCAGGGGTCGCTGGCCAGCCCGGGTCTCCCCAATTGATACTTTACTGCGCAAAGACAGCCAGGAGGTGGATTGCCACATCATGTGGCCGGCTCTCTGGTTTTGTTTTTCTTTGGCAGGAATCTCTTGATTGTTTTCAGTGGTGCCTGTTACCAGGGTGCAATACCACCAGTGGCTTAGGAGGCTTCCCTTTTCTCCAGGCCCTCTCCCAAAGGTATTGCTTCCAGACGTATTGACACTGGCAATCCTAACAGCTGCCAGGTGAAACCGCAAAGGCGTTTCAATTTCCATTTCTCCCATTCGCATGGTCGTGGAGCATATTTCCTGGGCCTTTCTTAGAAAACAACACAAAGGAAAACAAAACACGCATGTTGAATTCAACTTACCTCTTGAAACCGCCTGTTGCAAGTCGATCCTGTTTCGGGCTCTTTTCCAGTGCCTATCCCCAGGACATTTTTGCAGCGGGGATGTCAATTACAACCCCGCTGGCCTTTTGAACAGGAAGGGCTGCTGAGCTCCCTTTGGAACGTTGTAGTTACAGGACGCGGCCACAAGGTGGCAGCATTTTCCCACAGCTGGTCGGATTCCCCAGGAATTCAGACCTTGCGCACATGCGTGTTCTTCGAATATGAATTAGAGAGGAACGTGTCCGGACAGACACCTAAGGGCTTGTGTCTCACTCCTTCTCCCACTTATCCTTCCCACTCTCGATTCATCTCACCCCCTGCAATCCACTCCTGATGAGGCTGTTGTCGGAGGCAAGTGGGGTGACTCTAAGGAAGGAGGTGAATGGCGGGAACCCCACCAGCAGGAGACCTGGACACCAGGTGATGTTTGAACGCTGTTGTGCATGTCGGACCACCATCCTCTGGCTGCAGCGGGCTTGGCTTAGCTGCAGGAGGGCACACCTACATCTAGAGAGACTGCTGCCAACCAGTGGGGGCCAGGCACCACAGGTCCAAAGGGATTAATTCTCTGTTGCGCCACCCCCCAGCCCCGACCTGCCTCACTGTGACCACACTCCAACTTTGGTGCCCAAGCCTGCTCACGCTCCAGGGAAGTGACACCCGCACACCTCTCTGAGGCCTGAGAGGAACGTACTGGACCTCGATCATTTTGGTTTTTATAGAGTTTCTAATTTCTGTCCGTGTCTAGTGAATTTACAATGCTGTATTGACTTTCGCTGTGCAGCAGCTTGATTCAGTTCTCTGTGTATGTATATATATACACATCCATTCTCTTTCGCATTCTCTTCCCACGTAGCTTACTCCAGGGTGGTGCCGACCTCTCCCTGTGCTTTGTAGTAGGTGGTTGTGGATCGTCTGCTTTATACATATTAGAATGCATGTGTTAATCCCACCCTCCTCATTCAACCCACCTCCGCATGCTTTTGCCCTCTCGAAACCCTGTACTTGCATTCTAAATCTGTGACTCTGTTTGTGCTTTCTACTTTCTTGGTATCGACTTTGAGATGCCACCTATACGTGCTATCGTTGGAATTTTCTCTTTCTCTGTTGGACGTTGCATGCTGAGTACAGGGTACTCCGGATCTATCGAAGATGCTGGAAATGGCAGGATTTTATTCTGTTTCATGGCTGAGCAGTATTCCATGCTCTATGTGTACCATCTCTTCACTTTCCATTCATCTGGGGATGGACATTTTGTTTTTACTATCAAGACTTGGCTGTTGTCAATAGGTGGCTAGTGCCAGCTGGGGAGCCCGTGTCTCTCTAAAGTACACATGGCTCTGCAAACGCTTCCAAAACACTGCAGAGGAAAGAACACTCCCAAACTCATTGTACAAAGCCATCCACCTGATCCCCAAACCAGGCAAAGATACTACAGGAAAAGAAAACTGGAGAGCAATATCACCGATGAACTTAGATGCAAAAATCCTCAACAAGATACTAGCCAACAGACTCCAACATGACATTAAAAGGATCACACACCATGACACTGTGTTTTTACTTTCAAGTCTTGGCTCTTGTCAATAGGTGTGCAGGGGTCACTGGTCAGCCCGGGTCTCCCCAATTGATACTTTACTGCGCAAAGACAGCCAGGAGGTGGATTGCCACATCATGTGGCCGGCTCTCTGGTTTTGTTTTTCTTTGGCAGGAATCTCTTGATTGTTTTCAGTGGTGCCTGTTACCAGGGTGCAATACCACCAGTGGCTTAGGAGGCTTCCCTTTTCTCCAGGCCCTCTCCCAAAGGTATTGCTTCCAGACGTATTGACACTGGCAATCCTAACAGCTGCCAGGTGAAACCGCAAAGGCGTTTCAATTTCCATTTCTCCCATTCGCATGCTCGTGGAGCATATTTCCTGGGCCTTTCTTAGAAAACAACACAAATAAAAACAAAACACGCATGGTGAATTCAACTTACCTCTTGAAACCGCCTGTTGCAAGTTGATCCTGTTTCGGGCTCTTTTCCAGTGCCTATCCCCAGGACATTTTTGCAGCGGGGGTGTCAATTACAACCCCGCTGGCCTTTTGAACAGGAAGGGCTGCTGAGCTCCCTTTGGAACGTTGTAGTTACAGGACGCGGCCACAAGGCGGCAGCATTTTCCCACAGCTGGTCGGATTCCCCAGGAATGCAGACCTTGCGCACATGCGTGTTCTTCGAATATGAATTAGAGTGGAACGTGTCCGGACAGACACCTAAGGGCTTGTGTCTCACTCCTTCTCCCACTTATCCTTCCCACTCTCGATTCATCTCACCCCCTGCAATCCACTCCTGATGCTGTTGTCGGAGGCAAGTGGGGTGACTCTAAGGAAGGAGGTGAATGGCGGGAACCCCACCAGCAGGAGACCTGGACACCAGGTGATGTTTGAACGCTGTTGTGCATGTCGGACCACCATCCTCTGGCTGCAGTGGGCTTGGCTTAGCTGCAGGAGGGCACACCTACATCTAGAGAGACTGCTGCCAACCAGAGGGGACCAGGCACCACAGGTCCAAAGGGGTTAATTCTCTGGTGCGCCCCCCCCGCCCCGACCTGCCTCACTGTGACCACACTCCAACTTTGGTGCCCAAGCCTGCTCACGCTCCAGGGAAGTGACACCCGCACACCTCTCTGAGGCCTGAGAGGAACGTACTGGACCTCGATCATTTTGGTTTTTATAGAGTTTCTAATTTCTGTCCGTGTCTAGTGAATTTACAATGCTGTATTGACTTCGCTGTGCAGCAGCTTGATTCAGTTCTCCGTGTATGTATATATATACACATCCATTCTCTTTCGCATTGTCTTCCCACGTAGCTTACTCCAGGGTGGTGCCGACCTCTCCCTGTGCTTTGTAGTAGGTGGTTGTGGATCGTCTGCTTTATACATATTAGAATGCATGTGTTAATCCCACCCTCCTCATTCAACCCACCTCCGCATGCCTTTGCCCTCTCGAAACCCTGTACTTGCGTTCTAAATCTGTGACTCTGTTTGTGCTTTCTACTTTCTTGGTATCGACTTTGAGATGCCACCTATACGTGCTATCGTTGGAATTTTCTCTTTCTCTGTTGGACGTTGCGTGCTGAGTACAGGGTACTCCGGATCTATCGAAGATGCTGGAAATGGCAGGATTTTATTCTGTTTCATGGCTGAGCAGTATTCCATGCTCTATGTGTACCATCTCTTCACTTTCCATTCATCTGGGGATGGACATTGTGTTTTTACTATCAAGACTTGGCTGTTGTCAATAGGTGGCTAGTGCCAGCTGGGGAGCCCGTGTCTCTCTAAAGTACACATGGCTCTGCAAACGCTTCCAAAACACTGCAGAGGAAAGAACACTCCCAAACTCATTGTACGAAGCCATCCACCTGATCCCCAAACCAGACAAAGATACTACAAGAAAAGAAAACTGGAGAGCAATATCACCAATGAACTTAGATGCAAAAATCCTCAACAAGATACTAGCCAACAGACTCCAACATGACATTAAAAGGATCACACACCATGACACTGTGTTTTTACTTTCAATTCTTGGCTCTTGTCAATAGGTGTGCAGGGGTCGCTGGCCAGCCCGGGTCTCCCCAATTGATACTTTACTGCGCAAAGACAGCCAGGAGGTGGATTGCCACATCATGTGGCCGGCTCTCTGGTTTTGTTTTTCTTTGGCAGGAATCTCTTGATTGTTTTCAGTGGTGCCTGTTACCAGGGTGCAATACCACCAGTGGCTTAGGAGGCTTCCCTTTTCTCCAGGCCCTCTCCCAAAGGTATTGCTTCCAGACGTATTGACACTGGCAATCCTAACAGCTGCCAGGTGAAACCGCAAAGGCGTTTCAATTTCCATTTCTCCCATTCGCATGGTCGTGGAGCATATTTCCTGGGCCTTTCTTAGAAAACAACACAAAGGAAAACAAAACACGCATGGTGAATTCAACTTACCTCTTGAAACCGCCTGTTGCAAGTCGATCCTGTTTCGGGCTCTTTTCCAGTGCCTATCCCCAGGACATTTTTGCAGCGGGGGTGTCAATTACAACCCCGCTGGCCTTTTGAACAGGAAGGGCTGCTGAGCTCCCTTTGGAACGTTGTAGTTACAGGACGCGGCCACAAGGCGGCAGCATTTTCCCACAGCTGGTCGGATTCCCCAGGAATGCAGACCTTGCGCACATGCGTGTTCTTCGAATATGAATTAGAGTGGAACGTGTCCGGACAGACACCTAAGGGCTTGTGTCTCACTCCTTCTCCCACTTATCCTTCCCACTCTCGATTCATCTCACCCCCTGCAATCCACTCCTGATGCTGTTGTCGGAGGCAAGTGGGGTGACTCTAAGGAAGGAGGTGAATGGCGGGAACCCCACCAGCAGGAGACCTGGACACCAGGTGATGTTTGAACGCTGTTGTGCATGTCGGACCACCATCCTCTGGCTGCAGTGGGCTTGGCTTAGCTGCAGGAGGGCACACCTACATCTAGAGAGACTGCTGCCAACCAGAGGGGACCAGGCACCACAGGTCCAAAGGGGTTAATTCTCTGGTGCGCCCCCCCCCGCCCCGACCTGCCTCACTGTGACCACACTCCAACTTTGGTGCCCAAGCCTGCTCACGCTCCAGGGAAGTGACACCCGCACACCTCTCTGAGGCCTGAGAGGAACGTACTGGACCTCGATCATTTTGGTTTTTATAGAGTTTCTAATTTCTGTCCGTGTCTAGTGAATTTACAATGCTGTATTGACTTTCGCTGTGCAGCAGCTTGATTCAGTTCTCCGTGTATGTATATATATACACATCCATTCTCTTTCGCATTCTCTTCCCACGTAGCTTACTCCAGGGTGGTGCCGACCTCTCCCTGTGCTTTGTAGTAGGTGGTTGTGGATCGTCTGCTTTATACATATTAGAATGCATGTGTTAATCCCACCCTCCTCATTCAACCCACCTCCGCATGCCTTTGCCCTCTCGAAACCCTGTACTTGCGTTCTAAATCTGTGACTCTGTTTGTGCTTTCTACTTTCTTGGTATCGACTTTGAGATGCCACCTATACGTGCTATCGTTGGAATTTTCTCTTTCTCTGTTGGACGTTGCATGCTGAGTACAGGGTACTCCGGATCTATCGAAGATGCTGGAAATGGCAGGATTTTATTCTGTTTCATGGCTGAGCAGTATTCCATGCTCTATGTGTACCATCTCTTCACTTTCCATTCATCTGGGGATGGACATTGTGTTTTTACTATCAAGACTTGGCTGTTGTCAATAGGTGGCTAGTGCCAGCTGGGGAGCCCGTGTCTCTCTAAAGTACACATGGCTCTGCAAACGCTTCCAAAACACTGCAGAGGAAAGAACACTCCCAAACTCATTGTACGAAGCCATCCACCTGATCCCCAAACCAGACAAAGATACTACAAGAAAAGAAAACTGGAGAGCAATATCACCGATGAACTTAGATGCAAAAATCCTCAACAAGATACTAGCCAACAGACTCCAACATGACATTAAAAGGATCACACACCATGACACTGTGTTTTTACTTTCAAGTCTTGGCTCTTGTCAATAGGTGTGCAGGGGTCGCTGGCCAGCCCGGGTCTCCCCAATTGATACTTTACTGCGCAAAGACAGCCAGGAGGTGGATTGCCACATCATGTGGCCGGCTCTCTGGTTTTGTTTTTCTTTGGCAGGAATCTCTTGATTGTTTTCAGTGGTGCCTGTTACCAGGGTGCAATACCACCAGTGGCTTAGGAGGCTTCCCTTTTCTCCAGGCCCTCTCCCAAAGGTATTGCTTCCAGACGTATTGACACTGGCAATCCTAACAGCTGCCAGGTGAAACCGCAAAGGCGTTTCAATTTCCATTTCTCCCATTCGCATGGTCGTGGAGCATATTTCCTGGGCCTTTCTTAGAAAACAACACAAAGGAAAACAAAACACGCATGGTGAATTCAACTTACCTCTTGAAACCGCCTGTTGCAAGTCGATCCTGTTTCGGGCTCTTTTCCAGTGCCTATCCCCAGGACATTTTTGCAGCGGGGGTGTCAATTACAACCCCGCTGGCCTTTTGAACAGGAAGGGCTGCTGAGCTCCCTTTGGAACGTTGTAGTTACAGGACGCGGCCACAAGGCGGCAGCATTTTCCCACAGCTGGTCGGATTCCCCAGGAATGCAGACCTTGCGCACATGCGTGTTCTTCGAATATGAATTAGAGTGGAACGTGTCCGGACAGACACCTAAGGGCTTGTGTCTCACTCCTTCTCCCACTTATCCTTCCCACTCTCGATTCATCTCACCCCCTGCAATCCACTCCTGATGCTGTTGTCGGAGGCAAGTGGGGTGACTCTAAGGAAGGAGGTAAATGGCGGGAACCCCACCAGCAGGAGACCTGGACACCAGGTGATGTTTGAACGCTGTTGTGCATGTCGGACCACCATCCTCTGGCTGCAGTGGGCTTGGCTTAGCTGCAGGAGGGCACACCTACATCTAGAGAGACTGCTGCCAACCAGAGGGGACCAGGCACCACAGGTCCAAAGGGGTTAATTCTCTGTTGCGCCCCCCACCCGCCCCGACCTGCCTCACTGTGACCACACTCCAACTTTGGTGCCCAAGCCTGCTCACGCTCCAGGGAAGTGACACCCGCACACCTCTCTGAGGCCTGAGAGGAACGTACTGGACCTCGATCATTTTGGTTTTTATAGAGTTTCTAATTTCTGTCCGTGTCTAGTGAATTTACAATGCTGTATTGACTTTCGCTGTGCAGCAGCTTGATTCAGTTCTCCGTGTATGTATATATATACACATCCATTCTCTTTCACATTCTCTTCCCACGTAGCTTACTCCAGGGTGGTGCCGACCTCTCCCTGTGCTTTGTAGTAGGTGGTTGTGGATCGTCTGCTTTATACATATTAGAATGCATGTGTTAATCCCACCCTCCTCATTCAACCCACCTCCGCATGCCTTTGCCCTCTCGAAACCCTGTACTTGCGTTCTAAATCTGTGACTCTGTTTGTGCTTTCTACTTTCTTGGTATCGACTTTGAGATGCCACCTATACGTGCTATCGTTGGAATTTTCTCTTTCTCTGTTGGACGTTGCATGCTGAGTACAGGGTACTCCGGATCTATCGAAGATGCTGGAAATGGCAGGATTTTATTCTGTTTCATGGCTGAGCAGTATTCCATGCTCTATGTGTACCATCTCTTCACTTTCCATTCATCTGGGGATGGACATTGTGTTTTTACTATCAAGACTTGGCTGTTGTCAATAGGTGGCTAGTGCCAGCTGGGGAGCCCGTGTCTCTCTAAAGTACACATGGCTCTGCAAACGCTTCCAAAACACTGCAGAGGAAAGAACACTCCCAAACTCATTGTACGAAGCCATCCACCTGATCCCCAAACCAGACAAAGATACTACAAGAAAAGAAAACTGGAGAGCAATATCACCGATGAACTTAGATGCAAAAATCCTCAACAAGATACTAGCCAACAGACTCCAACATGACATTAAAAGGATCACACACCATGACACTGTGTTTTTACTTTCAAGTCTTGGCTCTTGTCAATAGGTGTGCAGGGGTCGCTGGCCAGCCCGGGTCTCCCCAATTGATACTTTACTGCGCAAAGACAGCCAGGAGGTGGATTGCCACATCATGTGGCCGGCTCTCTGGTTTTGTTTTTCTTTGGCAGGAATCTCTTGATTGTTTTCAGTGGTGCCTGTTACCAGGGTGCAATACCACCAGTGGCTTAGGAGGCTTCCCTTTTCTCCAGGCCCTCTCCCAAAGGTATTGCTTCCAGACGTATTGACACTGGCAATCCTAACAGCTGCCAGGTGAAACCGCAAAGGCGTTTCAATTTCCATTTCTCCCATTCGCATGGTCGTGGAGCATATTTCCTGGGCCTTTCTTAGAAAACAACACAAAGGAAAACAAAACACGCATGGTGAATTCAACTTACCTCTTGAAACCGCCTGTTGCAAGTCGATCCTGTTTCGGGCTCTTTTCCAGTGCCTATCCCCAGGACATTTTTGCAGCGGGGGTGTCAATTACAACCCCGCTGGCCTTTTGAACAGGAAGGGCTGCTGAGCTCCCTTTGGAACGTTGTAGTTACAGGACGCGGCCACAAGGTGGCAGCATTTTCCCACAGCTGGTCGGATTCCCCAGGAATGCAGACCTTGCGCACATGCGTGTTCTTCGAATATGAATTAGAGTGGAACGTGTCCGGACAGACACCTAAGGGCTTGTGTCTCACTCCTTCTCCCACTTATCCTTCCCACTCTCGATTCATCTCACCCCCTGCAATCCACTCCTGATGCTGTTGTCGGAGGCAAGTGGGGTGACTCTAAGGAAGGAGGTAAATGGCGGGAACCCCACCAGCAGGAGACCTGGACACCAGGTGATGTTTGAACGCTGTTGTGCATGTCGGACCACCATCCTCTGGCTGCAGCGGGCTTGGCTTAGCTGCAGGAGGGCACACCTACATCTAGAGAGACTGCTGCCAACCAGAGGGGACCAGGCACCACAGGTCCAAAGGGGTTAATTCTCTGTTGCGCACCCCCCCCCCGCCCCGACCTGCCTCACTGTGACCACACTCCAACTTTGGTGCCCAAGCCTGCTCACGCTCCAGGGAAGTGACACCCGCACACCTCTCTGAGGCCTGAGAGGAACGTACTGGACCTCGATCATTTTGGTTTTTATAGAGTTTCTAATTTCTGTCCGTGTCTAGTGAATTTACAATGCTGTATTGACTTTCGCTGTGCAGCAGCTTGATTCAGTTCTCCGTGTATGTATATATATACACATCCATTCTCTTTCACATTCTCTTCCAACGTAGCTTACTCCAGGGTGGTGCCGACCTCTCCCTGTGCTTTGTAGTAGGTGGTTGTGGATCGTCTGCTTTATACATATTAGAATGCATGTGTTAATCCCACCCTCCTCATTCAACCCACCTCCGCATGCCTTTGCCCTCTCGAAACCCTGTACTTGCGTTCTAAATCTGTGACTCTGTTTGTGCTTTCTACTTTCTTGGTATCGACTTTGAGATGCCACCTATACGTGCTATCGTTGGAATTTTCTCTTTCTCTGTTGGACGTTGCGTGCTGAGTACAGGGTACTCCGGATCTATCGAAGATGCTGGAAATGGCAGGATTTTATTCTGTTTCATGGCTGAGCAGTATTCCATGCTCTATGTGTACCATCTCTTCACTTTCCATTCATCTGGGGATGGACATTGTGTTTTTACTATCAAGACTTGGCTGTTGTCAATAGGTGGCTAGTGCCAGCTGGGGAGCCCGTGTCTCTCTAAAGTACACATGGCTCTGCAAACGCTTCCAAAACACTGCAGAGGAAAGAACACTCCCAAACTCATTGTACGAAGCCATCCACCTGATCCCCAAACCAGACAAAGATACTACAAGAAAAGAAAACTGGAGAGCAATATCACCGATGAACTTAGATGCAAAAATCCTCAACAAGATACTAGCCAACAGACTCCAACATGACATTAAAAGGATCACACACCATGACACTGTGTTTTTACTTTCAAGTCTTGGCTCTTGTCAATAGGTGTGCAGGGGTCGCTGGCCAGCCCGGGTCTCCCCAATTGATACTTTACTGCGCAAAGACAGCCAGGAGGTGGATTGCCACATCATGTGGCCGGCTCTCTGGTTTTGTTTTTCTTTGGCAGGAATCTCTTGATTGTTTTCAGTGGTGCCTGTTACCAGGGTGCAATACCACCAGTGGCTTAGGAGGCTTCCCTTTTCTCCAGGCCCTCTCCCAAAGGTATTGCTTCCAGACGTATTGACACTGGCAATCCTAACAGCTGCCAGGTGAAACCGCAAAGGCGTTTCAATTTCCATTTCTCCCATTTGCATGGTCGTGGAGCATATTTCCTGGGCCTTTCTTAGAAAACAACACAAAGGAAAACAAAACACGCCTGGTGAATTCAATTTACCTCTTGAAAGCGCCTGTTGCAAGTCGATCCTGTTTCGGGCTCTTTTCCAGTGCCTATCCCCAGGACATTTTTGCAGCGGGGGTGTCAATTACAACCCCGCTGGCCTTTTGAACAGGAAGGGCTGCTGAGCTCCCTTTGGAACGTTGTAGTTACAGGACGCGGCCACAAGGCGGCAGCATTTTCCCACAGCTGGTCGGATTCCCCAGGAATGCAGACCTTGCGCACATGAGTGTTCTTCGAATATGAATTAGAGTGGAACGTGTCCAGACAGACACCTAAGGGCTTGTGTCTCACTCCTTCTCCCACTTATCCTTCCCACTCTCGATTCATCTCACCCCCTGCAATCCACTCCTGATGAGGCTGTTGTCGGAGGCAAGTGGGGTGACTCTAAGGAATGAGGTGAATGGCGGGAACCCCACCAGCAGGAGACCTGGACACCAGGTGATGTTTGAACGCTGTTGTGCATGTCGGACCACCATCCTCTGGCTGCAGCGGGCTTGGCTTAGCTGCAGGAGGGCACACCTACATCTAGAGAGACTGCTGCCAACCAGTGGGGACCAGGCACCACAGGTCCAAAGGGGTTAATTCTCTGGTGTGCCCCCCTCCGCCCCGACCTGCCTCACTGTGACCACACTCCAACTTTGGTGCCCAAGCCTGCTCACACTCCAGGGAAGTGACACCCGCACACCTCTCTGAGGCCTGAGAGGAACGTACTGGACCTCGATCATTTTGGTTTTTATAGAGTTTCTAATTTCTGTCCGTGTCTAGTGAATTTACAATGCTGTATTGACTTTCGCTGTGCAGCAGCTTGATTCAGTTCTCCGTGTATGTATATATATACACATCCATTCTCTTTCGCATTCTCTTCCCACGTAGCTTACTCCAGGGTGGTGCCGACCTCTCCCTGTGCTTTGTAGTAGGTGGTTGTGGATCGTCTGCTTTATACATATTAGAATGCATGTGTTAATCCCACCCTCCTCATTCAACCCACCTCCGCATGCCTTTGCCCTCTCGAAACCCTGTACTTGCGTTCTAAATCTGTGACTCTGTTTGTGCTTTCTACTTTCTTGGTATCGACTTTGAGATGCCACCTATACGTGCTATCGTTGGAATTTTCTCTTTCTCTGTTGGACGTTGCATGCTGAGTACAGGGTACTCTGGATCTATCGAAGATGCTGGAAATGGCAGGATTTTATTCTGTTTCATGGCTGAGCAGTATTCCATGCTCTATGTGTACCATCTCTTCACTTTCCATTCATCTGGGGATGGACATTGTGTTTTTACTATCAAGACTTGGCTGTTGTCAATAGGTGGCTAGTGCCAGCTGGGGAGCCCGTGTCTCTCTAAAGTACACATGGCTCTGCAAACGCTTCCAAAACACTGCAGAGGAAAGAACACTCCCAAACTCATTGTACGAAGCCATCCACCTGATCCCCAAACCAGACAAAGATACTACAAGAAAAGAAAACTGGAGAGCAATATCACCGATGAACTTAGATGCAAAAATCCTCAACAAGATACTAGCCAACAGACTCCAACGTGACATTAAAAGGATCACACACCATGACACTGTGTTTTTACTTTCAAGTCTTGGCTCTTGTCAATAGGTGTGCAGGGGTCGCTGGCCAGCCCGGGTCTCCCCAATTGATACTTTACTGCCCAAAGACAGCCAGGAGGTGGATTGCCACATCATGTGGCCGGCTCTCTGGTTTTGTTTTTCTTTGGCAGGAATCTCTTGATTGTTTTCAGTGGTGCCTGTTACCAGGGTGCAATACCACCAGTGGCTTAGGAGGCTTCCCTTTTCTCCAGGCCCTCTCCCAAAGGTATTGCTTCCAGACGTATTGACACTGGCAATCCTAACAGCTGCCAGGTGAAACCGCAAAGGCGTTTCAATTTCCATTTCTCCCATTCGCATGGTCGTGGAGCATATTTCCTGGGCCTTTCTTAGAAAACAACACAAAGGAAAACAAAACACGCATGGTGAATTCAACTTACCTCTTGAAACCGCCTGTTGCAAGTCGATCCTGTTTCGGGCTCTTTTCCAGTGCCTATCCCCAGGACATTTTTGCAGCGGGGGTGTCAATTACAACCCCGCTGGCCTTTTGAACAGGAAGGGCTGCTGAGCTCCCTTTGGAACGTTGTAGTTACAGGACGCGGCCACAAGGCGGCAGCATTTTCCCACAGCTGGTCGGATTCCCCAGGAATGCAGACCTTGCGCACATGCGTGTCCTTCGAATATGAATTAGAGTGGAACGTGTCCGGACAGACACCTAAGGGCTTGTGTCTCACTCCTTCTCCCACTTATCCTTCCCACTCTCGATTCATCTCACCCCCTGCAATCCACTCCTGATGAGGCTGTTGTCGGAGGCAAGTGGGGTGACTCTAAGGAATGAGATGAATGGCGGGAACCCCACCAGCAGGAGACCTGGACACCAGGTGATGTTTGAACGCTGTTGTGCATGTCGGACCACCATCCTCTGGCTGCAGCGGGCTTGGCTTAGCTGCAGGAGGGCACACCTACATCTAGAGAGACTGCTGCCAACCAGTGGGGACCAGGCACCACAGGTCCAAAGGGGTTAATTCTCTGGTGCGCCCCCCTCCGCCCCGACCTGCCTCACTGTGACCACACTCCAACTTTGGTGCCCAAGCCTGCTCACACTCCAGGGAAGTGACACCCGCACACCTCTCTGAGGCCTGAGAGGAACGTACTGGACCTCGATCATTTTGGTTTTTATAGAGTTTCTAATTTCTGTCCATGTCTAGTGAATTTACAATGCTGTATTGACTTTCGCTGTGCAGCAGCTTGATTCAGTTCTCCGTGTATGTATATATATACACATCCATTCTCTTTCGCATTCTCTTCCCACGTAGCTTACTCCAGGGTGGTGCCGACCTCTCCCTGTGCTTTGTAGTAGGTGGTTGTGGATCGTCTGCTTTATACATATTAGAATGCATGTGTTAATCCCACCCTCCTCATTCAACCCACCTCCGCATGCCTTTGCCCTCTCGAAACCCTGTACTTGCGTTCTAAATCTGTGACTCTGTTTGTGCTTTCTACTTTCTTGGTATCGACTTTGAGATGCCACCTATACGTGCTATCGTTGGAATTTTCTCTTTCTCTGTTGGACGTTGCATGCTGAGTACAGGGTACTCTGGATCTATCGAAGATGCTGGAAATGGCAGGATTTTATTCTGTTTCATGGCTGAGTCGTATTCCATGCTCTATGTGTACCATCTCTTCACTTTCCATTCATCTGGGGATGGACATTGTGTTTTTACTATCAAGACTTGGCTGTTGTCAATAGGTGGCTAGTGCCAGCTGGGGAGCCCGTGTCTCTCTAAAGTACACATGGCTCTGCAAACGCTTCCAAAACACTGCAGAGGAAAGAACACTCCCAAACTCATTGTACGAAGCCATCCACCTGATCCCCAAACCAGACAAAGATACTACAAGAAAAGAAAACTGGAGAGCAATATCACCGATGAACTTAGATGCAAAAATCCTCAACAAGATACTAGCCAACAGACTCCAACATGACATTAAAAGGATCACACACCATGACACTGTGTTTTTACTTTCAAGTCTTGGCTCTTGTCAATAGGTGTGCAGGGGTCGCTGGCCAGCCCGGGTCTCCCCAATTGATACTTTACTGCGCAAAGACAGCCAGGAGGTGGATTGCCACATCATGTGGCCGGCTCTCTGGTTTTGTTTTTCTTTGGCAGGAATCTCTTGATTGTTTTCAGTGGTGCCTGTTACCAGGGTGCAATACCACCAGTGGCTTAGGAGGCTTCCCTTTTCTCCAGGCCCTCTCCCAAAGGTATTGCTTCCAGACGTATTGACACTGGCAATCCTAACAGCTGCCAGGTGAAACCGCAAAGGCGTTTCAATTTCCATTTCTCCCATTCGCATGGTCGTGGAGCATATTTCCTGGGCCTTTCTTAGAAAACAACACAAAGGAAAACAAAACACGCATGGTGAATTCAATTTACCTCTTGAAACCGCCTGTTGCAAGTCGATCCTGTTTTGGGCTCTTTTCCAGTGCCTATCCCCAGGACATTTTTGCAGCGGGGGTGTCAATTACAACCCCGCTGGCCTTTTGAACAGGAAGGGCTGCTGAGCTCCCTTTGGAACGTTGTAGTTACAGGACGCGGCCACAAGGCGGCAGCATTTTCCCACAGCTGGTCGGATTCCCCAGGAACGCAGACCTTGCGCACATGCGTGTTTTTCGAATATGAATTAGAGTGGAACGTGTCCGGACAGACACCTAAGGGCTTGTGTCTCACTCCTTCTCCCACTTATCCTTCCCACTCTCGATTCATCTCACCCCCTGCAATCCCCTCCTGATGAGGTTGTTGTCGGAGGCAAGTGGGGTGACTCTAAGGAAGGAGGTGAATGGCGGGAACCCCACCAGCAGGAGACCTGGACACCAGGTGATGTATGAACGCTGTTGTGCATGTCGGACCACCATCCTCTGGCTGCAGTGGGCTTGGCTTAGCTGCAGGAGGGCACACCTACATCTAGAGAGACTGCTGCCAACCAGAGGGGACCAGGCACCACAGGTCCAAAGGGGTTAATTCTCTGGTGGGCCCCCACCCCCCCGCCCCGACCTACCTCACTGTGACCACACTCCAACTTTGGTGCCCAAGCCTGCTCACGCTCCAGGGAAGTGACACCCGCACACCTCTCTGAGGCCTGAGAGGAATGTACTGGACCTCGATCATTTTGGTTTTTATAGAGTTTCTAATTTCTGTCTGTGTCTAGTGAATTTACAATGCTGTATTGACTTTCGCTGTGCAGCACCTTGATTCAGTTCTCCGTGTATGTATATATATACACATCCATTCTCTTTCGCATTCTCTTCCCACGTAGCTTACTCCAGGGTGGTGCCGACCTCTCCCTGTGCTTTGTAGTAGGTGGTTGTGGATCGTCTGCTTTATACATATTAGAATGCATGTGTTAATCCCACCCTCCTCATTCAACCCACCTCCGCATGCCTTTGCCCTCTCGAAACCCTGTACTTGCATTCTAAATCTGTGACTCTGTTTGTGCTTTCTACTTTCTTGGTATCGACTTTGAGATGCCACCTATACGTGCTATCGTTGGAATTTTCTCTTTCTCTGTTGGACGTTGCATGCTGAGTACAGGGTACTCCGGATCTATCGAAGATGCTGGAAATGGCAGGATTTTATTCTGTTTCATGGCTGAGCAGTATTCCATGCTCTATGTGTACCATCTCTTCACTTTCCATTCATCTGGGGATGGACTTGTGTTTTTACTATCAAGACTTGGCTGTTGTCAATAGGTGGCTAGTGCCAGCTGGGGAGCCCGTGTCTCTCTAAAGTACACATGGCTCTGCAAACGCTTCCAAAACACTGCAGAGGAAAGAACACTCCCAAACTCATTGTACGAAGCCATCCACCTGATCCCCAAACCAGACAAAGATACTACAAGAAAAGAAAACTGGAGAGCAATATCACCGATGAACTTAGATGCAAAAATCCTCAACAAGATACTAGCCAACAGACTCCAACATGACATTAAAAGGATCACACACCATGACACTGTGTTTTTACTTTCAAGTCTTGGCTCTTGTCAATAGGTGTGCAGGGGTCGCTGGCCAGCCCGGGTCTCCCCAATTGATACTTTACTGCGCAAAGACAGCCAGGAGGTGGATTGCCACATCATGTGGCCGGCTCTCTGGTTTTGTTTTTCTTTGGCAGGAATCTCTTGATTGTTTTCAGTGGTGCCTGTTACCAGGGTGCAATACCACCAGTGGCTTAGGAGGCTTCCCTTTTCTCCAGGCCCTCTCCCAAAGGTATTGCTTCCAGACGTATTGACACTGGCAATCCTAACAGCTGCCAGGTGAAACCGCAAAGGAGTTTCAATTTCCATTTCTCCCATTCGCATGGTCGTGGAGCATATTTCCTGGGCCTTTCTTAGAAAACAACACAAAGGGAAACAAAACACGCATGGTGAATTCAACTTACCTCTTGAAACCGCCTGTTGCAAGTCGATCCTGTTTCGGGCTCTTTTCCAGTGCCTATCCCCAGGACATTTTTGCAGCGGGGGTGTCAATTACAACCCCGCTGGCCTTTTGAACAGGAAGGGCTGCTGAGCTCCCTTTGGAACGTTGTAGTTACAGGACGCGGCCACAAGGCGGCAGCATTTTCCCACAGCTGGTCGGATTCCCCAGGAATGCAGACCTTGCGCACATGCGTGTTCTTCGAATATGAATTAGAGTGGAACGTGTCCGGACAGACACCTAAGGGCTTGTGTCTCACTCCTTCTCCCACTTATCCTTCCCACTCTCGATTCATCTCACCCCCTGCAATCCACTCCTGATGAGGCTGTTGTCGGAGGCAAGTGGGGTGACTCTAAGGAAGGAGGTGAATGGCGGGAACCCCACCAGCAGGTGACCTGGACACCAGGTGATGTTTGAACGCTGTTGTGCATGTCGGACCACCATCCTCTGGCTGCAGTGGGCTTGGCTTAGCTGCAGGAGGGCACACCTACATCTAGAGAGACTGCTGCCAACCAGTGGGGACCAGGCACCACAGGTCCAAAGGGGTTAATTCTCTGGTGCGCCCCCCCCAGCCCCGACCTGCCTCACTGTGACCACACTCCAACTTTGGTGCCCAAGCCTGCTCACACTCCAGGGAAGTGACACCCGCACACCTCTCTGAGGCCTGAGAGGAACGTACTGGACCTCGATCATTTTGGTTTTTATAGAGTTTCTAATTTCTGTCCGTGTCTAGTGAATTTACAATGCTGTATTGACTTTCGCTGTGCAGCAGCTTGATTCAGTTCTCCGTGTATGTATATATATACACATCCATTCTCTTTCGCATTCTCTTCCCACGTAGCTTACTCCAGGGTGGTGCCGACCTCTCCCTGTGCTTTGTAGTAGGTGGTTGTGGATCGTCTGCTTTATACATATTAGAATGCATGTGTTAATCCCACCCTCCTCATTCAACCCACCTCCGCATGCCTTTGCCCTCTCGAAACCCTGTACTTGCGTTCTAAATCTGTGACTCTGTTTGTGCTTTCTACTTTCTTGGTATCGACTTTGAGATGCCACCTATACGTGCTATCGTTGGAATTTTCTCTTTCTCTGTTGGACGTTGCATGCTGAGTACAGGGTACTCCGGATCTATCGAAGATGCTGGAAATGGCAGGATTTTATTCTGTTTCATGGCTGAGCAGTATTCCATGCTCTATGTGTACCATCTCTTCACTTTCCATTCATCTGGGGATGGACATTGTGTTTTTACTATCAAGACTTGGCTGTTGTCAATAGGTGGCTAGTGCCAGCTGGGGAGCCCGTGTCTCTCTAAAGTACACATGGCTCTGCAAACGCTTCCAAAACACTGCAGAGGAAAGAACACTCCCAAACTCATTGTACGAAGCCATCCACCTGATCCCCAAACCAGACAAAGATACTACAAGAAAAGAAAACTGGAGAGCAATATCACCGATGAACTTAGATGCAAAAATCCTCAACAAGATACTAGCCAACAGACTCCAACATGACATTAAAAGGATCACACACCATGACACTGTGTTTTTACTTTCAAGTCTTGGCTCTTGTCAATAGGTGTGCAGGGGTCGCTGGCCAGCCCGGGTTTCCCCAATTGATACTTTACTGCACAAAGAGAGCCAGGAGGTGGATTGCCACATCATGTGGCCGGCTCTCTGGTTTTGTTTTTCTTTGGCAGGAATCTCTTGATTGTTTTCAGTGGTGCCTGTTACCAGGGTGCAATACCACCAGTGGCTTAGGAGGCTTCCCTTTTCTCCAGGCCCTCTCCCAAAGGTATTGCTTCCAGACGTATTGACACTGGCAATCCTAACAGCTGCCAGGTGAAACCGCAAAGGCGTTTCAATTTCCATTTCTCCCATTCGCATGGTCGTGGAGCATATTTCCTGGGCCTTTCTTAGAAAACAACACAAAGGAAAACAAAACACGCATGGTGAATTCAACTTACCTCTTGAAACCGCCTGTTGCAAGTCGATCCTGTTTCGGGCTCTTTTCCAGTGCCTATCCCCAGGACATTTTTGCAGCGGGGGTGTCAATTACAACCCCGCTGGCCTTTTGAACAGGAAGGGCTGCTGAGCTCCCTTTGGAACGTTGTAGTTACAGGACGCGGCCACAAGGCGGCAGCATTTTCCCACAGCTGGTCGGATTCCCCAGGAATGCAGACCTTGCGCACATGCGTGTTCTTCGAATATGAATTAGAGTGGAACGTGTCCGGACAGACACCTAAGGGCTTGTGTCTCACTCCTTCTCCCACTTATCCTTCCCACTCTCGATTCATCTCACCCCCTGCAATCCACTCCTGATGAGGCTGTTGTCGGAGGCAAGTGGGGTGACTCTAAGGAAGGAGGTGAATGGCGGGAACCCCACCAGCAGGAGACCTGGACACCAGGTGATGTTTGAACGCTGTTGTGCATGTCGGACCACCATCCTCTGGCTGCAGTGGGCTTGGCTTAGCTGCAGGAGGGCACACCTACATCTAGAGAGACTGCTGCCAACCAGTGGGGACCAGGCACCACAGGTCCAAAGGGGTTAATTCTCTGGTGCGCCCCCCCCAGCCCCGACCTGCCTCACTGTGACCACACTCCAACTTTGGTGCCCAAGCCTGCTCACACTCCAGGGAAGTGACACCCGCACACCTCTCTGAGGCCTGAGAGGAACGTACTGGACCTCGATCATTTTGGTTTTTATAGAGTTTCTAATTTCTGTCCGTGTCTAGTGAATTTACAATGCTGTATTGACTTTCGCTGTGCAGCAGCTTGATTCAGTTCTCCGTGTATGTATATATATACACATCCATTCTCTTTCGCATTCTCTTCCCACGTAGCTTACTCCAGGGTGGTGCCGACCTCTCCCTGTGCTTTGTAGTAGGTGGTTGTGGATCGTCTGCTTTATACATATTAGAATGCATGTGTTAATCCCACCCTCCTCATTCAACCCACCTCCGCATGCCTTTGCCCTCTCGAAACCCTGTACTTGCGTTCTAAATCTGTGACTCTGTTTGTGCTTTCTACTTTCTTGGTATCGACTTTGAGATGCCACCTATACGTGCTATCGTTGGAATTTTCTCTTTCTCTGTTGGACGTTGCATGCTGAGTACAGGGTACTCTGGATCTATCGAAGATGCTGGAAATGGCAGGATTTTATTCTGTTTCATGGCTGAGCAGTATTCCATGCTCTATGTGTACCATCTCTTCACTTTCCATTCATCTGGGGATGGACATTGTGTTTTTACTATCAAGACTTGGCTGTTGTCAATAGGTGGCTAGTGCCAGCTGGGGAGCCCGTGTCTCTCTAAAGTACACATGGCTCTGCAAACGCTTCCAAAACACTGCAGAGGAAAGAACACTCCCAAACTCATTGTACGAAGCCATCCACCTGATCCCCAAACCAGACAAAGATACTACAAGAAAAGAAAACTGGAGAGCAATATCACCGATGAACTTAGATGCAAAAATCCTCAACAAGATACTAGCCAACAGACTCCAACATGACATTAAAAGGATCACACACCATGACACTGTGTTTTTACTTTCAAGTCTTGGCTCTTGTCAATAGGTGTGCAGGGGTCGCTGGCCAGCCCGGGTTTCCCCAATTGATACTTTACTGCACAAAGAGAGCCAGGAGGTGGATTGCCACATCATGTGGCCGGCTCTCTGGTTTTGTTTTTCTTTGGCAGGAATCTCTTGATTGTTTTCAGTGGTGCCTGTTACCAGGGTGCAATACCACCAGTGGCTTAGGAGGCTTCCCTTTTCTCCAGGCCCTCTCCCAAAGGTATTGCTTCCAGACGTATTGACACTGGCAATCCTAACAGCTGCCAGGTGAAACCGCAAAGGCGTTTCAATTTCCATTTCTCCCATTCGCATGGTCGTGGAGCATATTTCCTGGGCCTTTCTTAGAAAACAACACAAAGGAAAACAAAACACGCATGGTGAATTCAACTTACCTCTTGAAACCGCCTGTTGCAAGTCGATCCTGTTTCGGGCTCTTTTCCAGTGCCTATCCCCAGGACATTTTTGCAGCGGGGGTGTCAATTACAACCCCGCTGGCCTTTTGAACAGGAAGGGCTGCTGAGCTCCCTTTGGAACGTTGTAGTTACAGGAGGCGGCCACAAGGCGGCAGCATTTTCCCACAGCTGGTCGGATTCCCCAGGAATGCAGACCTTGCGCACATGCGTGTTCTTCGAATATGAATTAGAGTGGAACGTGTCCGGACAGACACCTAAGGGCTTGTGTCTCACTCCTTCTCCCACTTATCCTTCCCACTCTCGATTCATCTCACCCCCTGCAATCCACTCCTGATGAGGCTGTTGTCGGAGGCAAGTGGGGTGACTCTAAGGAAGGAGGTGAATGGCGGGAACCCCACCAGCAGGAGACCTGGACACCAGGTGATGTTTGAACGCTGTTGTGCATGTCGGACCACCATCCTCTGGCTGCAGTGGGCTTGGCTTAGCTGCAGGAGGGCACACGAACATCTAGAGAGACTGCTGCCAACCAGTGGGGACCAGGCACCACAGGTCCAAAGGGGTTAATTCTCTGATGCGCCCCCCCAGCCCCGACCTGCCTCACTGTGACCACACTCCAACTTTGGTGCCCAAGCCTGCTCACACTCCAGGGAAGTGACACCCGCACACCTCTCTGAGGCCTGAGAGGAACGTACTGGACCTCGATCATTTTGGTTTTTATAGAGTTTCTAATTTCTGTCCGTGTCTAGTGAATTTACAATGCTGTATTCACTTTCGCTGTGCAGCAGCTTGATTCAGTTCTCCGTGTATGTATATATATACACATCCATTCTCTTTCGCATTCTCTTCCCACGTAGCTTACTCCAGGGTGGTGCCGACCTCTCCCTGTGCTTTGTAGTAGGTGGTTGTGGATCGTCTGCTTTATACATATTAGAATGCATGTGTTAATCCCACCCTCCTCATTCAACCCACCTCCGCATGCCTTTGCCCTCTCGAAACCCTGTACTTGCGTTCTAAATCTGTGACTCTGTTTGTGCTTTCTACTTTCTTGGTATCGACTTTGAGATGCCACCTATACGTGCTATCGTTGGAATTTTCTCTTTCTCTGTTGGACGTTGCATGCTGAGTACAGGGTACTCCGGATCTATCGAAGATGCTGGAAATGGCAGGATTTTATTCTGTTTCATGGCTGAGCAGTATTCCATGCTCTATGTGTACCATCTCTTCACTTTCCATTCATCTGGGGATGGACATTGTGTTTTTACTATCAAGACTTGGCTGTTGTCAATAGGTGGCTAGTGCCAGCTGGGGAGCCCGTGTCTCTCTAAAGTACACATGGCTCTGCAAACGCTTCCAAAACACTGCAGAGGAAAGAACACTCCCAAACTCATTGTACGAAGCCATCCACCTGATCCCCAAACCAGACAAAGATACTACAAGAAAAGAAAACTGGAGAGCAATATCACCGATGAACTTAGATGCAAAAATCCTCAACAAGATACTAGCCAACAGACTCCAACATGACATTAAAAGGATCACACACCATGACACTGTGTTTTTACTTTCAAGTCTTGGCTCTTGTCAATAGGTGTGCAGGGGTCGCTGGCCAGCCCGGGTTTCCCCAATTGATACTTTACTGCACAAAGAGAGCCAGGAGGTGGATTGCCACATCATGTGGCCGGCTCTCTGGTTTTGTTTTTCTTTGACAGGAATCTCTTGATTGTTTTCAGTGGTGCCTGTTACCAGGGTGCAATACCACCAGTGGCTTAGGAGGCTTCCCTTTTCTCCAGGCCCTCTCCCAAAGGTATTGCTTCCAGACGTATTGACACTGGCAATCCTAACAGCTGCAGGTGAAACCGCAAAGGCGTTTCAATTTCCATTTCTCCCATTCGCATGGTCGTGGAGCATATTTCCTGGGCCTTTCTTAGAAAACAACACAAAGGAAAACAAAACACGCATGGTGAATTCAACTTACCTCTTGAAACCGCCTGTTGCAAGTCGATCCTGTTTCGGGCTCTTTTCCAGTGCCTATCCCCAGGACATTTTTGCAGCGGGGGTGTCAATTACAACCCCGCTGGCCTTTTGAACAGGAAGGGCTGCTGAGCTCCCTTTGGAACGTTGTAGTTACAGGAGGCGGCCACAAGGCGGCAGCATTTTCCCACAGCTGGTCGGATTCCCCAGGAATGCAGACCTTGCGCACATGCGTGTTCTTCGAATATGAATTAGAGTGGAACGTGTCCGGACAGACACCTAAGGGCTTGTGTCTCACTCCTTCTCCCACTTATCCTTCCCACTCTCGATTCATCTCACCCCCTGCAATCCACTCCTGATGCTGTTGTCGGAGGCAAGTGGGGTGACTCTAAGGAAGGAGGTGAATGGCGGGAACCCCACCAGCAGGAGACCTGGACACCAGGTGATGTTTGAACGCTGTTGTGCATGTCGGACCACCATCCTCTGGCTGCAGCGGGCTTGGCTTAGCTGCAGGAGGGCACACCTACATCTAGAGAGACTGCTGCCAACCAGTGGGGACCAGGCACCACAGGTCCAAAGGGGTTAATTCTCTGGTGCGCCCCCCCGCCCGCCCCGACCTGCCTCACTGTGACCACACTCCAACTTTGGTGCCCAAGCCTGCTCACGCTCCAGGGAAGTGACACCCGCACACCTCTCTGAGGCCTGAGAGGAACGTACTGGACCTCGATCATTTTGGTTTTTATAGAGTTTCTAATTTCTGTCCGTGTCTAGTGAATTTACAATGCTGTATTGACTTTCGCTGTGCAGCACCTTGATTCAGTTCTCCGTGTATGTATATATATACACATCCATTCTCTTTCACATTCTCTTCCCACGTAGCTTACTCCAGGGTGGTGCCGACCTCTCCCTGTGCTTTGTAGTAGGTGGTTGAGGATCGTCTGCTTTATACATATTAGAATGCATGTGTTAATCCCACCCTCCTCATTCAACCCACCTCCGCATGCCTTTGCCCTCTCGAAACCCTGTACTTGCGTTCTAAATCTGTGACTCTGTTTGTGCTTTCTACTTTCTTGGTATCGACTTTGAGATGCCACCTATACGTGCTATCGTTGGAATTTTCTCTTTCTCTGTTGGACGTTGCATGCTGAGTACAGGGTACTCTGGATCTATCGAAGATGCTGGAAATGGCAGGATTTTATTCTGTTTCATGGCTGAGTCGTATTCCATGCTCTATGTGTACCATCTCTTCACTTTCCATTCATCTGGGGATGGACATTGTGTTTTTACTATCAAGACTTGGCTGTTGTCAATAGGTGGCTAGTGCCAGCTGGGGAGCCCGTGTCTCTCTAAAGTACACATGGCTCTGCAAACGCTTCCAAAACACTGCAGAGGAAAGAACACTCCCAAACTCATTGTACGAAGCCATCCACCTGATCCCCAAACCAGACAAAGATACTACAAGAAAAGAAAACTGGAGAGCAATATCACCGATGAACTTAGATGCAAAAATCCTCAACAAGATACTAGCCAACAGACTCCAACATGACATTAAAAGGATCACACACCATGACACTGTGTTTTTACTTTCAAGTCTTGGCTCTTGTCAATAGGTGTGCAGGGGTCGCTGGCCAGCCCGGGTCTCCCCAATTGATACTTTACTGCGCAAAGACAGCCAGGAGGTGGATTGCCACATCATGTGGCCGGCTCTCTGGTTTTGTTTTTCTTTGGCAGGAATCTCTTGATTGTTTTCAGTGGTGCCTGTTACCAGGGTGCAATACCACCAGTGGCTTAGGAGGCTTCCCTTTTCTCCAGGCCCTCTCCCAAAGGTATTGCTTCCAGACGTATTGACACTGGCAATCCTAACAGCTGCCAGGTGAAACCGCAAAGGCGTTTCAATTTCCATTTCTCCCATTCGCATGGTCGTGGAGCATATTTCCTGGGCCTTTCTTAGAAAACAACACAAAGGAAAACAAAACACGCATGGTGAATTCAATTTACCTCTTGAAACCGCCTGTTGCAAGTCGATCCTGTTTTGGGCTCTTTTCCAGTGCCTATCCCCAGGACATTTTTGCAGCGGGGGTGTCAATTACAACCCCGCTGGCCTTTTGAACAGGAAGGGCTGCTGAGCTCCCTTTGGAACGTTGTAGTTACAGGACGCGGCCACAAGGCGGCAGCATTTTCCCACAGCTGGTCGGATTCCCCAGGAACGCAGACCTTGCGCACATGCGTGTTTTTCGAATATGAATTAGAGTGGAACGTGTCCGGACAGACACCTAAGGGCTTGTGTCTCACTCCTTCTCCCACTTATCCTTCCCACTCTCGATTCATCTCACCCCCTGCAATCCCCTCCTGATGAGGTTGTTGTCGGAGGCAAGTGGGGTGACTCTAAGGAAGGAGGTGAATGGCGGGAACCCCACCAGCAGGAGACCTGGACACCAGGTGATGTATGAACGCTGTTGTGCATGTCGGACCACCATCCTCTGGCTGCAGTGGGCTTGGCTTAGCTGCAGGAGGGCACACCTACATCTAGAGAGACTGCTGCCAACCAGAGGGGACCAGGCACCACAGGTCCAAAGGGGTTAATTCTCTGGTGGGCCCCCACCCCCCCGCCCCGACCTACCTCACTGTGACCACACTCCAACTTTGGTGCCCAAGCCTGCTCACGCTCCAGGGAAGTGACACCCGCACACCTCTCTGAGGCCTGAGAGGAATGTACTGGACCTCGATCATTTTGGTTTTTATAGAGTTTCTAATTTCTGTCTGTGTCTAGTGAATTTACAATGCTGTATTGACTTTCGCTGTGCAGCACCTTGATTCAGTTCTCCGTGTATGTATATATATACACATCCATTCTCTTTCGCATTCTCTTCCCACGTAGCTTACTCCAGGGTGGTGCCGACCTCTCCCTGTGCTTTGTAGTAGGTGGTTGTGGATCGTCTGCTTTATACATATTAGAATGCATGTGTTAATCCCACCCTCCTCATTCAACCCACCTCCGCATGCCTTTGCCCTCTCGAAACCCTGTACTTGCATTCTAAATCTGTGACTCTGTTTGTGCTTTCTACTTTCTTGGTATCGACTTTGAGATGCCACCTATACGTGCTATCGTTGGAATTTTCTCTTTCTCTGTTGGACGTTGCATGCTGAGTACAGGGTACTCCGGATCTATCGAAGATGCTGGAAATGGCAGGATTTTATTCTGTTTCATGGCTGAGCAGTATTCCATGCTCTATGTGTACCATCTCTTCACTTTCCATTCATCTGGGGATGGACTTGTGTTTTTACTATCAAGACTTGGCTGTTGTCAATAGGTGGCTAGTGCCAGCTGGGGAGCCCGTGTCTCTCTAAAGTACACATGGCTCTGCAAACGCTTCCAAAACACTGCAGAGGAAAGAACACTCCCAAACTCATTGTACGAAGCCATCCACCTGATCCCCAAACCAGACAAAGATACTACAAGAAAAGAAAACTGGAGAGCAATATCACCGATGAACTTAGATGCAAAAATCCTCAACAAGATACTAGCCAACAGACTCCAACATGACATTAAAAGGATCACACACCATGACACTGTGTTTTTACTTTCAAGTCTTGGCTCTTGTCAATAGGTGTGCAGGGGTCGCTGGCCAGCCCGGGTCTCCCCAATTGATACTTTACTGCGCAAAGACAGCCAGGAGGTGGATTGCCACATCATGTGGCCGGCTCTCTGGTTTTGTTTTTCTTTGGCAGGAATCTCTTGATTGTTTTCAGTGGTGCCTGTTACCAGGGTGCAATACCACCAGTGGCTTAGGAGGCTTCCCTTTTCTCCAGGCCCTCTCCCAAAGGTATTGCTTCCAGACGTATTGACACTGGCAATCCTAACAGCTGCCAGGTGAAACCGCAAAGGAGTTTCAATTTCCATTTCTCCCATTCGCATGGTCGTGGAGCATATTTCCTGGGCCTTTCTTAGAAAACAACACAAAGGGAAACAAAACACGCATGGTGAATTCAACTTACCTCTTGAAACCGCCTGTTGCAAGTCGATCCTGTTTCGGGCTCTTTTCCAGTGCCTATCCCCAGGACATTTTTGCAGCGGGGGTGTCAATTACAACCCCGCTGGCCTTTTGAACAGGAAGGGCTGCTGAGCTCCCTTTGGAACGTTGTAGTTACAGGACGCGGCCACAAGGCGGCAGCATTTTCCCACAGCTGGTCGGATTCCCCAGGAATGCAGACCTTGCGCACATGCGTGTTCTTCGAATATGAATTAGAGTGGAACGTGTCCGGACAGACACCTAAGGGCTTGTGTCTCACTCCTTCTCCCACTTATCCTTCCCACTCTCGATTCATCTCACCCCCTGCAATCCACTCCTGATGAGGCTGTTGTCGGAGGCAAGTGGGGTGACTCTAAGGAAGGAGGTGAATGGCGGGAACCCCACCAGCAGGTGACCTGGACACCAGGTGATGTTTGAACGCTGTTGTGCATGTCGGACCACCATCCTCTGGCTGCAGTGGGCTTGGCTTAGCTGCAGGAGGGCACACCTACATCTAGAGAGACTGCTGCCAACCAGTGGGGACCAGGCACCACAGGTCCAAAGGGGTTAATTCTCTGGTGCGCCCCCCCCAGCCCCGACCTGCCTCACTGTGACCACACTCCAACTTTGGTGCCCAAGCCTGCTCACACTCCAGGGAAGTGACACCCGCACACCTCTCTGAGGCCTGAGAGGAACGTACTGGACCTCGATCATTTTGGTTTTTATAGAGTTTCTAATTTCTGTCCGTGTCTAGTGAATTTACAATGCTGTATTGACTTTCGCTGTGCAGCAGCTTGATTCAGTTCTCCGTGTATGTATATATATACACATCCATTCTCTTTCGCATTCTCTTCCCACGTAGCTTACTCCAGGGTGGTGCCGACCTCTCCCTGTGCTTTGTAGTAGGTGGTTGTGGATCGTCTGCTTTATACATATTAGAATGCATGTGTTAATCCCACCCTCCTCATTCAACCCACCTCCGCATGCCTTTGCCCTCTCGAAACCCTGTACTTGCGTTCTAAATCTGTGACTCTGTTTGTGCTTTCTACTTTCTTGGTATCGACTTTGAGATGCCACCTATACGTGCTATCGTTGGAATTTTCTCTTTCTCTGTTGGACGTTGCATGCTGAGTACAGGGTACTCCGGATCTATCGAAGATGCTGGAAATGGCAGGATTTTATTCTGTTTCATGGCTGAGCAGTATTCCATGCTCTATGTGTACCATCTCTTCACTTTCCATTCATCTGGGGATGGACATTGTGTTTTTACTATCAAGACTTGGCTGTTGTCAATAGGTGGCTAGTGCCAGCTGGGGAGCCCGTGTCTCTCTAAAGTACACATGGCTCTGCAAACGCTTCCAAAACACTGCAGAGGAAAGAACACTCCCAAACTCATTGTACGAAGCCATCCACCTGATCCCCAAACCAGACAAAGATACTACAAGAAAAGAAAACTGGAGAGCAATATCACCGATGAACTTAGATGCAAAAATCCTCAACAAGATACTAGCCAACAGACTCCAACATGACATTAAAAGGATCACACACCATGACACTGTGTTTTTACTTTCAAGTCTTGGCTCTTGTCAATAGGTGTGCAGGGGTCGCTGGCCAGCCCGGGTTTCCCCAATTGATACTTTACTGCACAAAGAGAGCCAGGAGGTGGATTGCCACATCATGTGGCCGGCTCTCTGGTTTTGTTTTTCTTTGGCAGGAATCTCTTGATTGTTTTCAGTGGTGCCTGTTACCAGGGTGCAATACCACCAGTGGCTTAGGAGGCTTCCCTTTTCTCCAGGCCCTCTCCCAAAGGTATTGCTTCCAGACGTATTGACACTGGCAATCCTAACAGCTGCCAGGTGAAACCGCAAAGGCGTTTCAATTTCCATTTCTCCCATTCGCATGGTCGTGGAGCATATTTCCTGGGCCTTTCTTAGAAAACAACACAAAGGAAAACAAAACACGCATGGTGAATTCAACTTACCTCTTGAAACCGCCTGTTGCAAGTCGATCCTGTTTCGGGCTCTTTTCCAGTGCCTATCCCCAGGACATTTTTGCAGCGGGGGTGTCAATTACAACCCCGCTGGCCTTTTGAACAGGAAGGGCTGCTGAGCTCCCTTTGGAACGTTGTAGTTACAGGACGCGGCCACAAGGCGGCAGCATTTTCCCACAGCTGGTCGGATTCCCCAGGAATGCAGACCTTGCGCACATGCGTGTTCTTCGAATATGAATTAGAGTGGAACGTGTCCGGACAGACACCTAAGGGCTTGTGTCTCACTCCTTCTCCCACTTATCCTTCCCACTCTCGATTCATCTCACCCCCTGCAATCCACTCCTGATGAGGCTGTTGTCGGAGGCAAGTGGGGTGACTCTAAGGAAGGAGGTGAATGGCGGGAACCCCACCAGCAGGAGACCTGGACACCAGGTGATGTTTGAACGCTGTTGTGCATGTCGGACCACCATCCTCTGGCTGCAGTGGGCTTGGCTTAGCTGCAGGAGGGCACACCTACATCTAGAGAGACTGCTGCCAACCAGTGGGGACCAGGCACCACAGGTCCAAAGGGGTTAATTCTCTGGTGCGCCCCCCCCAGCCCCGACCTGCCTCACTGTGACCACACTCCAACTTTGGTGCCCAAGCCTGCTCACACTCCAGGGAAGTGACACCCGCACACCTCTCTGAGGCCTGAGAGGAACGTACTGGACCTCGATCATTTTGGTTTTTATAGAGTTTCTAATTTCTGTCCGTGTCTAGTGAATTTACAATGCTGTATTGACTTTCGCTGTGCAGCAGCTTGATTCAGTTCTCCGTGTATGTATATATATACACATCCATTCTCTTTCGCATTCTCTTCCCACGTAGCTTACTCCAGGGTGGTGCCGACCTCTCCCTGTGCTTTGTAGTAGGTGGTTGTGGATCGTCTGCTTTATACATATTAGAATGCATGTGTTAATCCCACCCTCCTCATTCAACCCACCTCCGCATGCCTTTGCCCTCTCGAAACCCTGTACTTGCGTTCTAAATCTGTGACTCTGTTTGTGCTTTCTACTTTCTTGGTATCGACTTTGAGATGCCACCTATACGTGCTATCGTTGGAATTTTCTCTTTCTCTGTTGGACGTTGCATGCTGAGTACAGGGTACTCCGGATCTATCGAAGATGCTGGAAATGGCAGGATTTTATTCTGTTTCATGGCTGAGCAGTATTCCATGCTCTATGTGTACCATCTCTTCACTTTCCATTCATCTGGGGATGGACATTGTGTTTTTACTATCAAGACTTGGCTGTTGTCAATAGGTGGCTAGTGCCAGCTGGGGAGCCCGTGTCTCTCTAAAGTACACATGGCTCTGCAAACGCTTCCAAAACACTGCAGAGGAAAGAACACTCCCAAACTCATTGTACGAAGCCATCCACCTGATCCCCAAACCAGACAAAGATACTACAAGAAAAGAAAACTGGAGAGCAATATCACCGATGAACTTAGATGCAAAAATCCTCAACAAGATACTAGCCAACAGACTCCAACATGACATTAAAAGGATCACACACCATGACACTGTGTTTTTACTTTCAAGTCTTGGCTCTTGTCAATAGGTGTGCAGGGGTCGCTGGCCAGCCCGGGTTTCCCCAATTGATACTTTACTGCACAAAGAGAGCCAGGAGGTGGATTGCCACATCATGTGGCCGGCTCTCTGGTTTTGTTTTTCTTTGGCAGGAATCTCTTGATTGTTTTCAGTGGTGCCTGTTACCAGGGTGCAATACCACCAGTGGCTTAGGAGGCTTCCCTTTTCTCCAGGCCCTCTCCCAAAGGTATTGCTTCCAGACGTATTGACACTGGCAATCCTAACAGCTGCCAGGTGAAACCGCAAAGGCGTTTCAATTTCCATTTCTCCCATTCGCATGGTCGTGGAGCATATTTCCTGGGCCTTTCTTAGAAAACAACACAAAGGAAAACAAAACACGCATGGTGAATTCAACTTACCTCTTGAAACCGCCTGTTGCAAGTCGATCCTGTTTCGGGCTCTTTTCCAGTGCCTATCCCCAGGACATTTTTGCAGCGGGGGTGTCAATTACAACCCCGCTGGCCTTTTGAACAGGAAGGGCTGCTGAGCTCCCTTTGGAACGTTGTAGTTACAGGAGGCGGCCACAAGGCGGCAGCATTTTCCCACAGCTGGTCGGATTCCCCAGGAATGCAGACCTTGCGCACATGCGTGTTCTTCGAATATGAATTAGAGTGGAACGTGTCCGGACAGACACCTAAGGGCTTGTGTCTCACTCCTTCTCCCACTTATCCTTCCCACTCTCGATTCATCTCACCCCCTGCAATCCACTCCTGATGAGGCTGTTGTCGGAGGCAAGTGGGGTGACTCTAAGGAAGGAGGTGAATGGCGGGAACCCCACCAGCAGGAGACCTGGACACCAGGTGATGTTTGAACGCTGTTGTGCATGTCGGACCACCATCCTCTGGCTGCAGTGGGCTTGGCTTAGCTGCAGGAGGGCACACGAACATCTAGAGAGACTGCTGCCAACCAGTGGGGACCAGGCACCACAGGTCCAAAGGGGTTAATTCTCTGATGCGCCCCCCCAGCCCCGACCTGCCTCACTGTGACCACACTCCAACTTTGGTGCCCAAGCCTGCTCACACTCCAGGGAAGTGACACCCGCACACCTCTCTGAGGCCTGAGAGGAACGTACTGGACCTCGATCATTTTGGTTTTTATAGAGTTTCTAATTTCTGTCCGTGTCTAGTGAATTTACAATGCTGTATTCACTTTCGCTGTGCAGCAGCTTGATTCAGTTCTCCGTGTATGTATATATATACACATCCATTCTCTTTCGCATTCTCTTCCCACGTAGCTTACTCCAGGGTGGTGCCGACCTCTCCCTGTGCTTTGTAGTAGGTGGTTGTGGATCGTCTGCTTTATACATATTAGAATGCATGTGTTAATCCCACCCTCCTCATTCAACCCACCTCCGCATGCCTTTGCCCTCTCGAAACCCTGTACTTGCGTTCTAAATCTGTGACTCTGTTTGTGCTTTCTACTTTCTTGGTATCGACTTTGAGATGCCACCTATACGTGCTATCGTTGGAATTTTCTCTTTCTCTGTTGGACGTTGCATGCTGAGTACAGGGTACTCCGGATCTATCGAAGATGCTGGAAATGGCAGGATTTTATTCTGTTTCATGGCTGAGCAGTATTCCATGCTCTATGTGTACCATCTCTTCACTTTCCATTCATCTGGGGATGGACATTGTGTTTTTACTATCAAGACTTGGCTGTTGTCAATAGGTGGCTAGTGCCAGCTGGGGAGCCCGTGTCTCTCTAAAGTACACATGGCTCTGCAAACGCTTCCAAAACACTGCAGAGGAAAGAACACTCCCAAACTCATTGTACGAAGCCATCCACCTGATCCCCAAACCAGACAAAGATACTACAAGAAAAGAAAACTGGAGAGCAATATCACCGATGAACTTAGATGCAAAAATCCTCAACAAGATACTAGCCAACAGACTCCAACATGACATTAAAAGGATCACACACCATGACACTGTGTTTTTACTTTCAAGTCTTGGCTCTTGTCAATAGGTGTGCAGGGGTCGCTGGCCAGCCCGGGTTTCCCCAATTGATACTTTACTGCACAAAGAGAGCCAGGAGGTGGATTGCCACATCATGTGGCCGGCTCTCTGGTTTTGTTTTTCTTTGACAGGAATCTCTTGATTGTTTTCAGTGGTGCCTGTTACCAGGGTGCAATACCACCAGTGGCTTAGGAGGCTTCCCTTTTCTCCAGGCCCTCTCCCAAAGGTATTGCTTCCAGACGTATTGACACTGGCAATCCTAACAGCTGCAGGTGAAACCGCAAAGGCGTTTCAATTTCCATTTCTCCCATTCGCATGGTCGTGGAGCATATTTCCTGGGCCTTTCTTAGAAAACAACACAAAGGAAAACAAAACACGCATGGTGAATTCAACTTACCTCTTGAAACCGCCTGTTGCAAGTCGATCCTGTTTCGGGCTCTTTTCCAGTGCCTATCCCCAGGACATTTTTGCAGCGGGGGTGTCAATTACAACCCCGCTGGCCTTTTGAACAGGAAGGGCTGCTGAGCTCCCTTTGGAACGTTGTAGTTACAGGAGGCGGCCACAAGGCGGCAGCATTTTCCCACAGCTGGTCGGATTCCCCAGGAATGCAGACCTTGCGCACATGCGTGTTCTTCGAATATGAATTAGAGTGGAACGTGTCCGGACAGACACCTAAGGGCTTGTGTCTCACTCCTTCTCCCACTTATCCTTCCCACTCTCGATTCATCTCACCCCCTGCAATCCACTCCTGATGCTGTTGTCGGAGGCAAGTGGGGTGACTCTAAGGAAGGAGGTGAATGGCGGGAACCCCACCAGCAGGAGACCTGGACACCAGGTGATGTTTGAACGCTGTTGTGCATGTCGGACCACCATCCTCTGGCTGCAGCGGGCTTGGCTTAGCTGCAGGAGGGCACACCTACATCTAGAGAGACTGCTGCCAACCAGTGGGGACCAGGCACCACAGGTCCAAAGGGGTTAATTCTCTGGTGCGCCCCCCCGCCCGCCCCGACCTGCCTCACTGTGACCACACTCCAACTTTGGTGCCCAAGCCTGCTCACGCTCCAGGGAAGTGACACCCGCACACCTCTCTGAGGCCTGAGAGGAACGTACTGGACCTCGATCATTTTGGTTTTTATAGAGTTTCTAATTTCTGTCCGTGTCTAGTGAATTTACAATGCTGTATTGACTTTCGCTGTGCAGCACCTTGATTCAGTTCTCCGTGTATGTATATATATACACATCCATTCTCTTTCACATTCTCTTCCCACGTAGCTTACTCCAGGGTGGTGCCGACCTCTCCCTGTGCTTTGTAGTAGGTGGTTGAGGATCGTCTGCTTTATACATATTAGAATGCATGTGTTTATCCCACCCTCCTCATTCAACCCACCTCCGCATGCTTTTGCCCTCTCGAAACCCTGTACTTGCGTTCTAAATCTGTGACTCTGTTT
Organism: Hippopotamus amphibius kiboko; assembly: GCF_030028045.1. NCBI lineage: Eukaryota > Metazoa > Chordata > Mammalia > Artiodactyla > Hippopotamidae > Hippopotamus > Hippopotamus amphibius. The sequence goes on along the minus strand of NC_080191.1, from coordinate 95,240,869 downwards.
GTGCTTTCTACTTTCTTGGTATCGACTTTGAGATGCCACCTATACGTGCTATCGTTGGAATTTTCTCTTTCTCTGTTGGACGTTGCATGCTGAGTACAGGGTACTCTGGATCTATCGAAGATGCTGGAAATGGCAGGATTTTATTCTGTTTCATGGCTGAGCAGTATTCCATGCTCTATGTGTACCATCTCTTCACTTTCCATTCATCTGGGGATGGACATTGTGTTTTTACTATCAAGACTTGGCTGTTGTCAATAGGTGGCTAGTGCCAGCTGGGGAGCCCGTGTCTCTCTAAAGTACACATGGCTCTGCAAACGCTTCCAAAACACTGCAGAGGAAAGAACACTCCCAAACTCATTGTACGAAGCCATCCACCTGATCCCCAAACCAGACAAAGATACTACAAGAAAAGAAAACTGGAGAGCAATATCACCGATGAACTTAGATGCAAAAATCCTCAACAAGATACTAGCCAACAGACTCCAACATGACATTAAAAGGATCACACACCATGACACTGTGTTTTTACTTTCAAGTCTTGGCTCTTGTCAATAGGTGTGCAGGGGTCGCTGGCCAGCCCGGGTTTCCCCAATTGATACTTTACTGCACAAAGAGAGCCAGGAGGTGGATTGCCACATCATGTGGCCGGCTCTCTGGTTTTGTTTTTCTTTGACAGGAATCTCTTGATTGTTTTCAGTGGTGCCTGTTACCAGGGTGCAATACCACCAGTGGCTTAGGAGGCTTCCCTTTTCTCCAGGCCCTCTCCCAAAGGTATTGCTTCCAGACGTATTGACACTGGCAATCCTAACAGCTGCCAGGTGAAACCGCAAAGGCGTTTCAATTTCCATTTCTCCCATTCGCATGGTCGTGGAGCATATTTCCTGGGCCTTTCTTAGAAAACAACACAAAGGAAAACAAAACACGCATGGTGAATTCAACTTACCTCTTGAAACCGCCTGTTGCAAGTCGATCCTGTTTCGGGCTCTTTTCCAGTGCCTATCCCCAGGACATTTTTGCAGCGGGGGTGTCAATTACAACCCCGCTGGCCTTTTGAACAGGAAGGGCTGCTGAGCTCCCTTTGGAACGTTGTAGTTACAGGACGCGGCCACAAGGCGGCAGCATTTTCCCACAGCTGGTCGGATTCCCCAGGAATGCAGACCTTGCGCACATGCGTGTTCTTCGAATATGAATTAGAGTGGAACGTGTCCGGACAGACACCTAAGGGCTTGTGTCTCACTCCTTCTCCCACTTATCCTTCCCACTCTCGATTCATCTCACCCCCTGCAATCCACTCCTGATGAGGCTGTTGTCGGAGGCAAGTGGGGTGACTCTAAGGAAGGAGGTGAATGGCGGGAACCCCACCAGCAGGAGACCTGGACACCAGGTGATGTTTGAACGCTGTTGTGCATGTCGGACCACCATCCTCTGGCTGCAGCGGGCTTGGCTTAGCTGCAGGAGGGCACACCTACATCTAGAGAGACTGCTGCCAACCAGTGGGGACCAGGCACCACAGGTCCAAAGGGGTTAATTCTCTGATGCGCCCCCCCCAGCCCCGACCAGCCTCACTGTGACCACACTCCAACTTTGGTGCCCAAGCCTGCTCACACTCCAGGGAAGTGACACCCGCACACCTCTCTGAGGCCTGAGAGGAACGTACTGGACCTCGATCATTTTGGTTTTTATAGAGTTTCTAATTTCTGTCCGTGTCTAGTGAATTTACAATGCTGTATTGACTTTCGCTGTGCAGCAGCTTGATTCAGTTCTCCGTGTATGTATATATATACACATCCATTCTCTTTCACATTCTCTTCCCACGTAGCTTACTCCAGGGTGGTGCTGACCTCTCCCTGTGCTTTGTAGTAGGTGGTTGAGGATCGTCTGCTTTATACATATTAGAATGCATGTGTTAATCCCACCCTCCTCATTCAACCCACCTCCGCATGCCTTTGCCCTCTCGAAACCCTGTACTTGCGTTCTAAATCTGTGACTCTGTTTGTGCTTTCTACTTTCTTGGTATCGACTTTGAGATGCCACCTATACGTGCTATCGTTGGAATTTTCTCTTTCTCTGTTGGACGTTGCATGCTGAGTACAGGGTACTCCGGATCTATCGAAGATGCTGGAAATGGCAGGATTTTATTCTGTTTCATGGCTGAGCAGTATTCCATGCTCTATGTGTACCATCTCTTCACTTTCCATTCATCTGGGGATGGACATTGTGTTTTTACTATCAAGACTTGGCTGTTGTCAATAGGTGGCTAGTGCCAGCTGGGGAGCCCGTGTCTCTCTAAAGTACACATGGCTCTGCAAACGCTTCCAAAACACTGCAGAGGAAAGAACACTCCCAAACTCATTGTACGAAGCCATCCACCTGATCCCCAAACCAGACAAAGATACTACAAGAAAAGAAAACTGGAGAGCAATATCACCGATGAACTTAGATGCAAAAATCCTCAACAAGATACTAGCCAACAGACTCCAACATGACATTAAAAGGATCACACACCATGACACTGTGTTTTTACTTTCAAGTCTTGGCTCTTGTCAATAGGTGTGCAGGGGTCGCTGGCCAGCCCGGGTCTCCCCAATTGATACTTTACTGCGCAAAGACAGCCAGGAGGTGGATTGCCACATCATGTGGCCGGCTCTCTGGTTTTGTTTTTCTTTGGCAGGAATCTCTTGATTGTTTTCAGTGGTGCCTGCTACCAGGGTGCAATACCACCAGTGGCTTAGGAGGCTTCCCTTTTCTCCAGGCCCTCTCCCAAAGGTATTGCTTCCAGACGTATTGACACTGGCAATCCTAACAGCTGCCAGGTGAAACCGCAAAGGCGTTTCAATTTCCATTTCTCCCATTCGCATGGTCGTGGAGCATATTTCCTGGGCCTTTCTGAGAAAACAACACAAAGGAAAACAAAACACGCATGGTGAATTCAACTTACCTCTTGAAACCGCCTGTTGCAAGTCGATCCTGTTTCGGGCTCTTTTCCAGTGCCTATCCCCAGGACATTTTTGCAGCGGGGGTGTCAATTACAACCCCGCTGGCCTTTTGAACAGGAAGGGCTGCTGAGCTCCCTTTGGAACGTTGTAGTTACAGGACGCGGCCACAAGGCGGCAGCATTTTCCCACAGCTGGTCGGATTCCCCAGGAATGCAGACCTTGCGCACATGCGTGTCCTTCGAATATGAATTAGAGTGGAACGTGTCCGGACAGACACCTAAGGGCTTGTGTCTCACTCCTTCTCCCACTTATCCTTCCCACTCTCGATTCATCTCACCCCCTGCAATCCACTCCTGATGCTGTTGTCGGAGGCAAGTGGGGTGACTCTAAGGAAGGAGGTGAATGGCGGGAACCCCACCAGCAGGAGACCTGGACACCAGGTGATGTTTGAACGCTGTTGTGCATGTCGGACCACCATCCTCTGGCTGCAGCGGGCTTGGCTTAGCTGCAGGAGGGCACACCTACATCTAGAGAGACTGCTGCCAACCAGAGGGGACCAGGCACCACAGGTCCAAAGGGGTTAATTCTCTGGTGCGCCCCTCCGCCCGCCCCGACCTGCCTCACTGTGACCACACTCCAACTTTGGTGCCCAAGCCTGCTCACGCTCCAGGGAAGTGACACCCGCACACCTCTCTGAGGCCTGAGAGGAACGTACTGGACCTCGATCATTTTGGTTTTTATAGAGTTTCTAATTTCTGTCCGTGTCTAGTGAATTTACAATGCTGTATTGACTTTCGCTGTGCAGCACCTTGATTCAGTTCTCCGTGTATGTATATATATACACATCCATTCTCTTTCACATTCTCTTCCCACGTAGCTTACTCCAGGGTGGTGCCGACCTCTCCCTGTGCTTTGTAGTAGGTGGTTGAGGATCGTCTGCTTTATACATATTAGAATGCATGTGTTTATCCCACCCTCCTCATTCAACCCACCTCCGCATGCTTTTGCCCTCTCGAAACCCTGTACTTGCGTTCTAAATCTGTGACTCTGTTTGTGCTTTCTACTTTCTTGGTATCGACTTTGAGATGCCACCTATACGTGCTATCGTTGGAATTTTCTCTTTCTCTGTTGGACGTTGCATGCTGAGTACAGGGTACTCTGGATCTATCGAAGATGCTGGAAATGGCAGGATTTTATTCTGTTTCATGGCTGAGCAGTATTCCATGCTCTATGTGTACCATCTCTTCACTTTCCATTCATCTGGGGATGGACATTGTGTTTTTACTATCAAGACTTGGCTGTTGTCAATAGGTGGCTAGTGCCAGCTGGGGAGCCCGTGTCTCTCTAAAGTACACATGGCTCTGCAAACGCTTCCAAAACACTGCAGAGGAAAGAACACTCCCAAACTCATTGTACGAAGCCATCCACCTGATCCCCAAACCAGACAAAGATACTACAAGAAAAGAAAACTGGAGAGCAATATCACCGATGAACTTAGATGCAAAAATCCTCAACAAGATACTAGCCAACAGACTCCAACATGACATTAAAAGGATCACACACCATGACACTGTGTTTTTACTTTCAAGTCTTGGCTCTTGTCAATAGGTGTGCAGGGGTCGCTGGCCAGCCCGGGTTTCCCCAATTGATACTTTACTGCACAAAGAGAGCCAGGAGGTGGATTGCCACATCATGTGGCCGGCTCTCTGGTTTTGTTTTTCTTTGGCAGGAATCTCTTGATTGTTTTCAGTGGTGCCTGTTACCAGGGTGCAATACCACCAGTGGCTTAGGAGGCTTCCCTTTTCTCCAGGCCCTCTCCCAAAGGTATTGCTTCCAGACGTATTGACACTGGCAATCCTAACAGCTGCCAGGTGAAACCGCAAAGGCGTTTCAATTTCCATTTCTCCCATTCGCATGGTCGTGGAGCATATTTCCTGGGCCTTTCTTAGAAAACAACACAAAGGAAAACAAAACACGCATGGTGATTTCAACTTACCTCTTGAAACCGCCTGTTGCAAGTCGATCCTGTTTCGGGCTCTTTTCCAGTGCCTATCCCCAGGACATTTTTGCAGCGGGGGTGTCAATTACAACCCCGCTGGCCTTTTGAACAGGAAGGGCTGCTGAGCTCCCTTTGGAACGTTGTAGTTACAGGACGCGGCCACAAGGCGGCAGCATTTTCCCACAGCTGGTCGGATTCCCCAGGAATGCAGACCTTGCGCACATGCGTGTTCTTCGAATATGAATTAGAGTGGAACGTGTCCGGACAGACACCTAAGGGCTTGTGTCTCACTCCTTCTCCCACTTATCCTTCCCACTCTCGATTCATCTCACCCCCTGCAATCCACTCCTGATGAGGCTGTTGTCGGAGGCAAGTGGGGTGACTCTAAGGAAGGAGGTGAATGGCGGGAACCCCACCAGCAGGAGACCTGGACACCAGGTGATGTTTGAACGCTGTTGTGCATGTCGGACCACCATCCTCTGGCTGCAGTGGGCTTGGCTTAGCTGCAGGAGGGCACACCTACATCTAGAGAGACTGCTGCCAACCAGTGGGGACCAGGCACCACAGGTCCAAAGGGGTTAATTCTCTGATGCGCCCCCCCCAGCCCCGACCTGCCTCACTGTGACCACACTCCAACTTTGGTGCCCAAGCCTGCTCACACTCCAGGGAAGTGACACCCGCACACCTCTCTGAGGCCTGAGAGGAACGTACTGGACCTCGATCATTTTGGTTTTTATAGAGTTTCTAATTTCTGTCCGTGTCTAGTGAATTTACAATGCTGTATTCACTTTCGCTGTGCAGCAGCTTGATTCAGTTCTCCGTGTATGTATATATATACACATCCATTCTCTTTCGCATTCTCTTCCCACGTAGCTTACTCCAGGGTGGTGCCCACCTCTCCCTGTGCTTTGTAGTAGGTGGTTGTGGATCGTCTGCTTTATACATATTAGAATGCATGTGTTAATCCCACCCTCCTCATTCAACCCACCTCCGCATGCCTTTGCCCTCTCGAAACCCTGTACTTGCGTTCTAAATCTGTGACTCTGTTTGTGCTTTCTACTTTCTTGGTATCGACTTTGAGATGCCACCTATACGTGCTATCGTTGGAATTTTCTCTTTCTCTGTTGGACGTTGCATGCTGAGTACAGGGTACTCCGGATCTATCGAAGATGCTGGAAATGGCAGGATTTTATTCTGTTTCATGGCTGAGCAGTATTCCATGCTCTATGTGTACCATCTCTTCACTTTCCATTCATCTGGGGATGGACATTGTGTTTTTACTATCAAGACTTGGCTGTTGTCAATAGGTGGCTAGTGCCAGCTGGGGAGCCCGTGTCTCTCTAAAGTACACATGGCTCTGCAAACGCTTCCAAAACACTGCAGAGGAAAGAACACTCCCAAACTCATTGTACGAAGCCATCCACCTGATCCCCAAACCAGACAAAGATACTACAAGAAAAGAAAACTGGAGAGCAATATCACCGATGAACTTAGATGCAAAAATCCTCAACAAGATACTAGCCAACAGACTCCAACATGACATTAAAAGGATCACACACCATGACACTGTGTTTTTACTTTCAAGTCTTGGCTCTTGTCAATAGGTGTGCAGGGGTCGCTGGCCAGCCCGGGTCTCCCCAATTGATACTTTACTGCGCAAAGACAGCCAGGAGGTGGATTGCCACATCATGTGGCCGGCTCTCTGGTTTTGTTTTTCTTTGGCAGGAATCTCTTGATTGTTTTCAGTGGTGCCTGTTACCAGGGTGCAATACCACCAGTGGCTTAGGAGGCTTCCCTTTTCTCCAGGCCCTCTCCCAAAGGTATTGCTTCCAGACGTATTGACACTGGCAATCCTAACAGCTGCCAGGTGAAACCGCAAAGGCGTTTCAATTTCCATTTCTCCCATTCGCATGGTCGTGGAGCATATTTCCTGGGCCTTTCTTAGAAAACAACACAAAGGAAAACAAAACACACATGGTGAATTCAACTTACCTCTTGAAACCGCCTGTTGCAAGTCGATCCTGTTTCGGGCTCTTTTCCAGTGCCTATCCCCAGGACATTTTTGCAGCGGGGGTGTCAATTACAACCCCGCTGGCCTTTTGAACAGGAAGGGCTGCTGAGCTCCCTTTGGAACGTTGTAGTTACAGGACGCGGCCACAAGGCGGCAGCATTTTCCCACAGCTGGTCGGATTCCCCAGGAATGCAGACCTTGCGCACATGCGTGTCCTTCGAATATGAATTAGAGTGGAACGTGTCCGGACAGACACCTAAGGGCTTGTGTCTCACTCCTTCTCCCACTTATCCTTCCCACTCTCGATTCATCTCACCCCCTGCAATCCACTCCTGATGCTGTTGTCGGAGGCAAGTGGGGTGACTCTAAGGAAGGAGGTGAATGGCGGGAACCCCACCAGCAGGAGACCTGGACACCAGGTGATGTTTGAACGCTGTTGTGCATGTCGGACCACCATCCTCTGGCTGCAGTGGGCTTGGCTTAGCTGCAGGAGGGCACACCTACATCTAGAGAGACTGCTGCCAACCAGAGGGGACCAGGCACCACAGGTCCAAAGGGGTTAATTCTCTGGTGCGCCCCTCCGCCCGCCCCGACCTGCCTCACTGTGACCACACTCCAACTTTGGTGCCCAAGCCTGCTCACGCTCCAGGGAAGTGACACCCGCACACCTCTCTGAGGCCTGAGAGGAACGTACTGGACCTCGATCATTTTGGTTTTTATAGAGTTTCTAATTTCTGTCCGTGTCTAGTGAATTTACAATGCTGTATTGACTTTCGCTGTGCAGCACCTTGATTCAGTTCTCCGTGTATGTATATATATACACATCCATTCTCTTTCACATTCTCTTCCCACGTAGCTTACTCCAGGGTGGTGCCGACCTCTCCCTGTGCTTTGTAGTAGGTGGTTGAGGATCGTCTGCTTTATACATATTAGAATGCATGTGTTTATCCCACCCTCCTCATTCAACCCACCTCCGCATGCTTTTGCCCTCTCGAAACCCTGTACTTGCATTCTAAATCTGTGACTCTGTTTGTGCTTTCTACTTTCTTGGTATCGACTTTGAGATGCCACCTATACGTGCTATCGTTGGAATTTTCTCTTTCTCTGTTGGACGTTGCATGCTGAGTACAGGGTACTCTGGATCTATCGAAGATGCTGGAAATGGCAGGATTTTATTCTGTTTCATGGCTGAGCAGTATTCCATGCTCTATGTGTACCATCTCTTCACTTTCCATTCATCTGGGGATGGACATTGTGTTTTTACTATCAAGACTTGGCTGTTGTCAATAGGTGGCTAGTGCCAGCTGGGGAGCCCGTGTCTCTCTAAAGTACACATGGCTCTGCAAACGCTTCCAAAACACTGCAGAGGAAAGAACACTCCCAAACTCATTGTACGAAGCCATCCACCTGATCCCCAAACCAGACAAAGATACTACAAGAAAAGAAAACTGGAGAGCAATATCACCGATGAACTTAGATGCAAAAATCCTCAACAAGATACTAGCCAACAGACTCCAACATGACATTAAAAGGATCACACACCATGACACTGTGTTTTTACTTTCAAGTCTTGGCTCTTGTCAATAGGTGTGCAGGGGTCGCTGGCCAGCCCGGGTTTCCCCAATTGATACTTTACTGCACAAAGAGAGCCAGGAGGTGGATTGCCACATCATGTGGCCGGCTCTCTGGTTTTGTTTTTCTTTGGCAGGAATCTCTTGATTGTTTTCAGTGGTGCCTGTTACCAGGGTGCAATACCACCAGTGGCTTAGGAGGCTTCCCTTTTCTCCAGGCCCTCTCCCAAAGGTATTGCTTCCAGACGTATTGACACTGGCAATCCTAACAGCTGCCAGGTGAAACCGCAAAGGCGTTTCAATTTCCATTTCTCCCATTCGCATGGTCGTGGAGCATATTTCCTGGGCCTTTCTTAGAAAACAACACAAAGGAAAACAAAACACGCATGGTGAATTCAACTTACCTCTTGAAACCGCCTGTTGCAAGTCGATCCTGTTTCGGGCTCTTTTCCAGTGCCTATCCCCAGGACATTTTTGCAGCGGGGGTGTCAATTACAACCCCGCTGGCCTTTTGAACAGGAAGGGCTGCTGAGCTCCCTTTGGAACGTTGTAGTTACAGGAGGCGGCCACAAGGCGGCAGCATTTTCCCACAGCTGGTCGGATTCCCCAGGAATGCAGACCTTGCGCACATGCGTGTTCTTCGAATATGAATTAGAGTGGAACGTGTCCGGACAGACACCTAAGGGCTTGTGTCTCACTCCTTCTCCCACTTATCCTTCCCACTCTCGATTCATCTCACCCCCTGCAATCCACTCCTGATGAGGCTGTTGTCGGAGGCAAGTGGGGTGACTCTAAGGAAGGAGGTGAATGGCGGGAACCCCACCAGCAGGAGACCTGGACACCAGGTGATGTTTGAACGCTGTTGTGCATGTCGGACCACCATCCTCTGGCTGCAGTGGGCTTGGCTTAGCTGCAGGAGGGCACACGAACATCTAGAGAGACTGCTGCCAACCAGTGGGGACCAGGCACCACAGGTCCAAAGGGGTTAATTCTCTGATGCGCCCCCCCAGCCCCGACCTGCCTCACTGTGACCACACTCCAACTTTGGTGCCCAAGCCTGCTCACACTCCAGGGAAGTGACACCCGCACACCTCTCTGAGGCCTGAGAGGAACGTACTGGACCTCGATCATTTTGGTTTTTATAGAGTTTCTAATTTCTGTCCGTGTCTAGTGAATTTACAATGCTGTATTCACTTTCGCTGTGCAGCAGCTTGATTCAGTTCTCCGTGTATGTATATATATACACATCCATTCTCTTTCGCATTCTCTTCCCACGTAGCTTACTCCAGGGTGGTGCCGACCTCTCCCTGTGCTTTGTAGTACGTGGTTGTGGATCGTCTGCTTTATACATATTAGAATGCATGTGTTAATCCCACCCTCCTCATTCAACCCACCTCCGCATGCCTTTGCCCTCTCGAAACCCTGTACTTGCGTTCTAAATCTGTGACTCTGTTTGTGCTTTCTACTTTCTTGGTATCGACTTTGAGATGCCACCTATACGTGCTATCGTTGGAATTTTCTCTTTCTCTGTTGGACGTTGCATGCTGAGTACAGGGTACTCCGGATCTATCGAAGATGCTGGAAATGGCAGGATTTTATTCTGTTTCATGGCTGAGCAGTATTCCATGCTCTATGTGTACCATCTCTTCACTTTCCATTCATCTGGGGATGGACATTGTGTTTTTACTATCAAGACTTGGCTGTTGTCAATAGGTGGCTAGTGCCAGCTGGGGAGCCCGTGTCTCTCTAAAGTACACATGGCTCTGCAAACGCTTCCAAAACACTGCAGAGGAAAGAACACTCCCAAACTCATTGTACGAAGCCATCCACCTGATCCCCAAACCAGACAAAGATACTACAAGAAAAGAAAACTGGAGAGCAATATCACCGATGAACTTAGATGCAAAAATCCTCAACAAGATACTAGCCAACAGACTCCAACATGACATTAAAAGGATCACACACCATGACACTGTGTTTTTACTTTCAAGTCTTGGCTCTTGTCAATAGGTGTGCAGGGGTCGCTGGCCAGCCCGGGTTTCCCCAATTGATACTTTACTGCACAAAGAGAGCCAGGAGGTGGATTGCCACATCATGTGGCCGGCTCTCTGGTTTTGTTTTTCTTTGACAGGAATCTCTTGATTGTTTTCAGTGGTGCCTGTTACCAGGGTGCAATACCACCAGTGGCTTAGGAGGCTTCCCTTTTCTCCAGGCCCTCTCCCAAAGGTATTGCTTCCAGACGTATTGACACTGGCAATCCTAACAGCTGCCAGGTGAAACCGCAAAGGCGTTTCAATTTCCATTTCTCCCATTCGCATGGTCGTGGAGCATATTTCCTGGGCCTTTCTTAGAAAACAACACAAAGGAAAACAAAACACGCATGGTGAATTCAACTTACCTCTTGAAACCGCCTGTTGCAAGTCGATCCTGTTTCGGGCTCTTTTCCAGTGCCTATCCCCAGGACATTTTTGCAGCGGGGGTGTCAATTACAACCCCGCTGGCCTTTTGAACAGGAAGGGCTGCTGAGCTCCCTTTGGAACGTTGTAGTTACAGGAGGCGGCCACAAGGCGGCAGCATTTTCCCACAGCTGGTCGGATTCCCCAGGAATGCAGACCTTGCGCACATGCGTGTTCTTCGAATATGAATTAGAGTGGAACGTGTCCGGACAGACACCTAAGGGCTTGTGTCTCACTCCTTCTCCCACTTATCCTTCCCACTCTCGATTCATCTCACCCCCTGCAATCCACTCCTGATGCTGTTGTCGGAGGCAAGTGGGGTGACTCTAAGGAAGGAGGTGAATGGCGGGAACCCCACCAGCAGGAGACCTGGACACCAGGTGATGTTTGAACGCTGTTGTGCATGTCGGACCACCATCCTCTGGCTGCAGCGGGCTTGGCTTAGCTGCAGGAGGGCACACCTACATCTAGAGAGACTGCTGCCAACCAGTGGGGACCAGGCACCACAGGTCCAAAGGGGTTAATTCTCTGGTGCGCCCCCCCGCCCGCCCCGACCTGCCTCACTGTGACCACACTCCAACTTTGGTGCCCAAGCCTGCTCACGCTCCAGGGAAGTGACACCCGCACACCTCTCTGAGGCCTGAGAGGAACGTACTGGACCTCGATCATTTTGGTTTTTATAGAGTTTCTAATTTCTGTCCGTGTCTAGTGAATTTACAATGCTGTATTGACTTTCGCTGTGCAGCACCTTGATTCAGTTCTCCGTGTATGTATATATATACACATCCATTCTCTTTCACATTCTCTTCCCACGTAGCTTACTCCAGGGTGGTGCCGACCTCTCCCTGTGCTTTGTAGTAGGTGGTTGAGGATCGTCTGCTTTATACATATTAGAATGCATGTGTTTATCCCACCCTCCTCATTCAACCCACCTCCGCATGCTTTTGCCCTCTCGAAACCCTGTACTTGCGTTCTAAATCTGTGACTCTGTTTGTGCTTTCTACTTTCTTGGTATCGACTTTGAGATGCCACCTATACGTGCTATCGTTGGAATTTTCTCTTTCTCTGTTGGACGTTGCATGCTGAGTACAGGGTACTCTGGATCTATCGAAGATGCTGGAAATGGCAGGATTTTATTCTGTTTCATGGCTGAGCAGTATTCCATGCTCTATGTGTACCATCTCTTCACTTTCCATTCATCTGGGGATGGACATTGTGTTTTTACTATCAAGACTTGGCTGTTGTCAATAGGTGGCTAGTGCCAGCTGGGGAGCCCGTGTCTCTCTAAAGTACACATGGCTCTGCAAACGCTTCCAAAACACTGCAGAGGAAAGAACACTCCCAAACTCATTGTACGAAGCCATCCACCTGATCCCCAAACCAGACAAAGATACTACAAGAAAAGAAAACTGGAGAGCAATATCACCGATGAACTTAGATGCAAAAATCCTCAACAAGATACTAGCCAACAGACTCCAACATGACATTAAAAGGATCACACACCATGACACTGTGTTTTTACTTTCAAGTCTTGGCTCTTGTCAATAGGTGTGCAGGGGTCGCTGGCCAGCCCGGGTTTCCCCAATTGATACTTTACTGCACAAAGAGAGCCAGGAGGTGGATTGCCACATCATGTGGCCGGCTCTCTGGTTTTGTTTTTCTTTGACAGGAATCTCTTGATTGTTTTCAGTGGTGCCTGTTACCAGGGTGCAATACCACCAGTGGCTTAGGAGGCTTCCCTTTTCTCCAGGCCCTCTCCCAAAGGTATTGCTTCCAGACGTATTGACACTGGCAATCCTAACAGCTGCCAGGTGAAACCGCAAAGGCGTTTCAATTTCCATTTCTCCCATTCGCATGGTCGTGGAGCATATTTCCTGGGCCTTTCTTAGAAAACAACACAAAGGAAAACAAAACACGCATGGTGAATTCAACTTACCTCTTGAAACCGCCTGTTGCAAGTCGATCCTGTTTCGGGCTCTTTTCCAGTGCCTATCCCCAGGACATTTTTGCAGCGGGGGTGTCAATTACAACCCCGCTGGCCTTTTGAACAGGAAGGGCTGCTGAGCTCCCTTTGGAACGTTGTAGTTACAGGACGCGGCCACAAGGCGGCAGCATTTTCCCACAGCTGGTCGGATTCCCCAGGAATGCAGACCTTGCGCACATGCGTGTTCTTCGAATATGAATTAGAGTGGAACGTGTCCGGACAGACACCTAAGGGCTTGTGTCTCACTCCTTCTCCCACTTATCCTTCCCACTCTCGATTCATCTCACCCCCTGCAATCCACTCCTGATGAGGCTGTTGTCGGAGGCAAGTGGGGTGACTCTAAGGAAGGAGGTGAATGGCGGGAACCCCACCAGCAGGAGACCTGGACACCAGGTGATGTTTGAACGCTGTTGTGCATGTCGGACCACCATCCTCTGGCTGCAGTGGGCTTGGCTTAGCTGCAGGAGGGCACACCTACATCTAGAGAGACTGCTGCCAACCAGTGGGGACCAGGCACCACAGGTCCAAAGGGGTTAATTCTCTGATGCGCCCCCCCCAGCCCCGACCAGCCTCACTGTGACCACACTCCAACTTTGGTGCCCAAGCCTGCTCACACTCCAGGGAAGTGACACCCGCACACCTCTCTGAGGCCTGAGAGGAACGTACTGGACCTCGATCATTTTGGTTTTTATAGAGTTTCTAATTTCTGTCCGTGTCTAGTGAATTTACAATGCTGTATTGACTTTCGCTGTGCAGCAGCTTGATTCAGTTCTCCGTGTATGTATATATATACACATCCATTCTCTTTCACATTCTCTTCCCACGTAGCTTACTCCAGGGTGGTGCTGACCTCTCCCTGTGCTTTGTAGTAGGTGGTTGAGGATCGTCTGCTTTATACATATTAGAATGCATGTGTTAATCCCACCCTCCTCATTCAACCCACCTCCGCATGCCTTTGCCCTCTCGAAACCCTGTACTTGCGTTCTAAATCTGTGACTCTGTTTGTGCTTTCTACTTTCTTGGTATCGACTTTGAGATGCCACCTATACGTGCTATCGTTGGAATTTTCTCTTTCTCTGTTGGACGTTGCATGCTGAGTACAGGGTACTCCGGATCTATCGAAGATGCTGGAAATGGCAGGATTTTATTCTGTTTCATGGCTGAGCAGTATTCCATGCTCTATGTGTACCATCTCTTCACTTTCCATTCATCTGGGGATGGACATTGTGTTTTTACTATCAAGACTTGGCTGTTGTCAATAGGTGGCTAGTGCCAGCTGGGGAGCCCGTGTCTCTCTAAAGTACACATGGCTCTGCAAACGCTTCCAAAACACTGCAGAGGAAAGAACACTCCCAAACTCATTGTACGAAGCCATCCACCTGATCCCCAAACCAGACAAAGATACTACAAGAAAAGAAAACTGGAGAGCAATATCACCGATGAACTTAGATGCAAAAATCCTCAACAAGATACTAGCCAACAGACTCCAACATGACATTAAAAGGATCACACACCATGACACTGTGTTTTTACTTTCAAGTCTTGGCTCTTGTCAATAGGTGTGCAGGGGTCGCTGGCCAGCCCGGGTCTCCCCAATTGATACTTTACTGCGCAAAGACAGCCAGGAGGTGGATTGCCACATCATGTGGCCGGCTCTCTGGTTTTGTTTTTCTTTGGCAGGAATCTCTTGATTGTTTTCAGTGGTGCCTGCTACCAGGGTGCAATACCACCAGTGGCTTAGGAGGCTTCCCTTTTCTCCAGGCCCTCTCCCAAAGGTATTGCTTCCAGACGTATTGACACTGGCAATCCTAACAGCTGCCAGGTGAAACCGCAAAGGCGTTTCAATTTCCATTTCTCCCATTCGCATGGTCGTGGAGCATATTTCCTGGGCCTTTCTGAGAAAACAACACAAAGGAAAACAAAACACGCATGGTGAATTCAACTTACCTCTTGAAACCGCCTGTTGCAAGTCGATCCTGTTTCGGGCTCTTTTCCAGTGCCTATCCCCAGGACATTTTTGCAGCGGGGGTGTCAATTACAACCCCGCTGGCCTTTTGAACAGGAAGGGCTGCTGAGCTCCCTTTGGAACGTTGTAGTTACAGGACGCGGCCACAAGGCGGCAGCATTTTCCCACAGCTGGTCGGATTCCCCAGGAATGCAGACCTTGCGCACATGCGTGTCCTTCGAATATGAATTAGAGTGGAACGTGTCCGGACAGACACCTAAGGGCTTGTGTCTCACTCCTTCTCCCACTTATCCTTCCCACTCTCGATTCATCTCACCCCCTGCAATCCACTCCTGATGCTGTTGTCGGAGGCAAGTGGGGTGACTCTAAGGAAGGAGGTGAATGGCGGGAACCCCACCAGCAGGAGACCTGGACACCAGGTGATGTTTGAACGCTGTTGTGCATGTCGGACCACCATCCTCTGGCTGCAGCGGGCTTGGCTTAGCTGCAGGAGGGCACACCTACATCTAGAGAGACTGCTGCCAACCAGAGGGGACCAGGCACCACAGGTCCAAAGGGGTTAATTCTCTGGTGCGCCCCTCCGCCCGCCCCGACCTGCCTCACTGTGACCACACTCCAACTTTGGTGCCCAAGCCTGCTCACGCTCCAGGGAAGTGACACCCGCACACCTCTCTGAGGCCTGAGAGGAACGTACTGGACCTCGATCATTTTGGTTTTTATAGAGTTTCTAATTTCTGTCCGTGTCTAGTGAATTTACAATGCTGTATTGACTTTCGCTGTGCAGCACCTTGATTCAGTTCTCCGTGTATGTATATATATACACATCCATTCTCTTTCACATTCTCTTCCCACGTAGCTTACTCCAGGGTGGTGCCGACCTCTCCCTGTGCTTTGTAGTAGGTGGTTGAGGATCGTCTGCTTTATACATATTAGAATGCATGTGTTTATCCCACCCTCCTCATTCAACCCACCTCCGCATGCTTTTGCCCTCTCGAAACCCTGTACTTGCGTTCTAAATCTGTGACTCTGTTTGTGCTTTCTACTTTCTTGGTATCGACTTTGAGATGCCACCTATACGTGCTATCGTTGGAATTTTCTCTTTCTCTGTTGGACGTTGCATGCTGAGTACAGGGTACTCTGGATCTATCAAAGATGCTGGAAATGGCAGGATTTTATTCTGTTTCATGGCTGAGCAGTATTCCATGCTCTATGTGTACCATCTCTTCACTTTCCATTCATCTGGGGATGGACATTGTGTTTTTACTATCAAGACTTGGCTGTTGTCAATAGGTGGCTAGTGCCAGCTGGGGAGCCCGTGTCTCTCTAAAGTACACATGGCTCTGCAAACGCTTCCAAAACACTGCAGAGGAAAGAACACTCCCAAACTCATTGTACGAAGCCATCCACCTGATCCCCAAACCAGACAAAGATACTACAAGAAAAGAAAACTGGAGAGCAATATCACCGATGAACTTAGATGCAAAAATCCTCAACAAGATACTAGCCAACAGACTCCAACATGACATTAAAAGGATCACACACCATGACACTGTGTTTTTACTTTCAAGTCTTGGCTCTTGTCAATAGGTGTGCAGGGGTCGCTGGCCAGCCCGGGTTTCCCCAATTGATACTTTACTGCACAAAGAGAGCCAGGAGGTGGATTGCCACATCATGTGGCCGGCTCTCTGGTTTTGTTTTTCTTTGGCAGGAATCTCTTGATTGTTTTCAGTGGTGCCTGTTACCAGGGTGCAATACCACCAGTGGCTTAGGAGGCTTCCCTTTTCTCCAGGCCCTCTCCCAAAGGTATTGCTTCCAGACGTATTGACACTGGCAATCCTAACAGCTGCCAGGTGAAACCGCAAAGGCGTTTCAATTTCCATTTCTCCCATTCGCATGGTCGTGGAGCATATTTCCTGGGCCTTTCTTAGAAAACAACACAAAGGAAAACAAAACACGCATGGTGATTTCAACTTACCTCTTGAAACCGCCTGTTGCAAGTCGATCCTGTTTCGGGCTCTTTTCCAGTGCCTATCCCCAGGACATTTTTGCAGCGGGGGTGTCAATTACAACCCCGCTGGCCTTTTGAACAGGAAGGGCTGCTGAGCTCCCTTTGGAACGTTGTAGTTACAGGACGCGGCCACAAGGCGGCAGCATTTTCCCACAGCTGGTCGGATTCCCCAGGAATGCAGACCTTGCGCACATGCGTGTTCTTCGAATATGAATTAGAGTGGAACGTGTCCGGACAGACACCTAAGGGCTTGTGTCTCACTCCTTCTCCCACTTATCCTTCCCACTCTCGATTCATCTCACCCCCTGCAATCCACTCCTGATGAGGCTGTTGTCGGAGGCAAGTGGGGTGACTCTAAGGAAGGAGGTGAATGGCGGGAACCCCACCAGCAGGAGACCTGGACACCAGGTGATGTTTGAACGCTGTTGTGCATGTCGGACCACCATCCTCTGGCTGCAGTGGGCTTGGCTTAGCTGCAGGAGGGCACACCTACATCTAGAGAGACTGCTGCCAACCAGTGGGGACCAGGCACCACAGGTCCAAAGGGGTTAATTCTCTGATGCGCCCCCCCCAGCCCCGACCTGCCTCACTGTGACCACACTCCAACTTTGGTGCCCAAGCCTGCTCACACTCCAGGGAAGTGACACCCGCACACCTCTCTGAGGCCTGAGAGGAACGTACTGGACCTCGATCATTTTGGTTTTTATAGAGTTTCTAATTTCTGTCCGTGTCTAGTGAATTTACAATGCTGTATTCACTTTCGCTGTGCAGCAGCTTGATTCAGTTCTCCGTGTATGTATATATATACACATCCATTCTCTTTCGCATTCTCTTCCCACGTAGCTTACTCCAGGGTGGTGCCCACCTCTCCCTGTGCTTTGTAGTAGGTGGTTGTGGATCGTCTGCTTTATACATATTAGAATGCATGTGTTAATCCCACCCTCCTCATTCAACCCACCTCCGCATGCCTTTGCCCTCTCGAAACCCTGTACTTGCGTTCTAAATCTGTGACTCTGTTTGTGCTTTCTACTTTCTTGGTATCGACTTTGAGATGCCACCTATACGTGCTATCGTTGGAATTTTCTCTTTCTCTGTTGGACGTTGCATGCTGAGTACAGGGTACTCCGGATCTATCGAAGATGCTGGAAATGGCAGGATTTTATTCTGTTTCATGGCTGAGCAGTATTCCATGCTCTATGTGTACCATCTCTTCACTTTCCATTCATCTGGGGATGGACATTGTGTTTTTACTATCAAGACTTGGCTGTTGTCAATAGGTGGCTAGTGCCAGCTGGGGAGCCCGTGTCTCTCTAAAGTACACATGGCTCTGCAAACGCTTCCAAAACACTGCAGAGGAAAGAACACTCCCAAACTCATTGTACGAAGCCATCCACCTGATCCCCAAACCAGACAAAGATACTACAAGAAAAGAAAACTGGAGAGCAATATCACCGATGAACTTAGATGCAAAAATCCTCAACAAGATACTAGCCAACAGACTCCAACATGACATTAAAAGGATCACACACCATGACACTGTGTTTTTACTTTCAAGTCTTGGCTCTTGTCAATAGGTGTGCAGGGGTCGCTGGCCAGCCCGGGTCTCCCCAATTGATACTTTACTGCGCAAAGACAGCCAGGAGGTGGATTGCCACATCATGTGGCCGGCTCTCTGGTTTTGTTTTTCTTTGGCAGGAATCTCTTGATTGTTTTCAGTGGTGCCTGTTACCAGGGTGCAATACCACCAGTGGCTTAGGAGGCTTCCCTTTTCTCCAGGCCCTCTCCCAAAGGTATTGCTTCCAGACGTATTGACACTGGCAATCCTAACAGCTGCCAGGTGAAACCGCAAAGGCGTTTCAATTTCCATTTCTCCCATTCGCATGGTCGTGGAGCATATTTCCTGGGCCTTTCTTAGAAAACAACACAAAGGAAAACAAAACACGCATGGTGAATTCAACTTACCTCTTGAAACCGCCTGTTGCAAGTCGATCCTGTTTCGGGCTCTTTTCCAGTGCCTATCCCCAGGACATTTTTGCAGCGGGGGTGTCAATTACAACCCCGCTGGCCTTTTGAACAGGAAGGGCTGCTGAGCTCCCTTTGGAACGTTGTAGTTACAGGAGGCGGCCACAAGGCGGCAGCATTTTCCCACAGCTGGTCGGATTCCCCAGGAATGCAGACCTTGCGCACATGCGTGTTCTTCGAATATGAATTAGAGTGGAACGTGTCCGGACAGACACCTAAGGGCTTGTGTCTCACTCCTTCTCCCACTTATCCTTCCCACTCTCG
Organism: Hippopotamus amphibius kiboko; assembly: GCF_030028045.1. Classification (NCBI taxonomy): domain Eukaryota; kingdom Metazoa; phylum Chordata; class Mammalia; order Artiodactyla; family Hippopotamidae; genus Hippopotamus; species Hippopotamus amphibius. Next base: position 95,221,652 of record NC_080191.1, on the reverse strand, counting down.
ATTCATCTCACCCCCTGCAATCCACTCCTGATGCTGTTGTCGGAGGCAAGTGGGGTGACTCTAAGGAAGGAGGTGAATGGCGGGAACCCCACCAGCAGGAGACCTGGACACCAGGTGATGTTTGAACGCTGTTGTGCATGTCGGACCACCATCCTCTGGCTGCAGCGGGCTTGGCTTAGCTGCAGGAGGGCACACCTACATCTAGAGAGACTGCTGCCAACCAGTGGGGACCAGGCACCACAGGTCCAAAGGGGTTAATTCTCTGGTGCGCCCCCCCGCCCGCCCCGACCTGCCTCACTGTGACCACACTCCAACTTTGGTGCCCAAGCCTGCTCACGCTCCAGGGAAGTGACACCCGCACACCTCTCTGAGGCCTGAGAGGAACGTACTGGACCTCGATCATTTTGGTTTTTATAGAGTTTCTAATTTCTGTCCGTGTCTAGTGAATTTACAATGCTGTATTGACTTTCGCTGTGCAGCACCTTGATTCAGTTCTCCGTGTATGTATATATATACACATCCATTCTCTTTCACATTCTCTTCCCACGTAGCTTACTCCAGGGTGGTGCCGACCTCTCCCTGTGCTTTGTAGTAGGTGGTTGAGGATCGTCTGCTTTATACATATTAGAATGCATGTGTTTATCCCACCCTCCTCATTCAACCCACCTCCGCATGCTTTTGCCCTCTCGAAACCCTGTACTTGCGTTCTAAATCTGTGACTCTGTTTGTGCTTTCTACTTTCTTGGTATCGACTTTGAGATGCCACCTATACGTGCTATCGTTGGAATTTTCTCTTTCTCTGTTGGACGTTGCATGCTGAGTACAGGGTACTCTGGATCTATCGAAGATGCTGGAAATGGCAGGATTTTATTCTGTTTCATGGCTGAGCAGTATTCCATGCTCTATGTGTACCATCTCTTCACTTTCCATTCATCTGGGGATGGACATTGTGTTTTTACTATCAAGACTTGGCTGTTGTCAATAGGTGGCTAGTGCCAGCTGGGGAGCCCGTGTCTCTCTAAAGTACACATGGCTCTGCAAACGCTTCCAAAACACTGCAGAGGAAAGAACACTCCCAAACTCATTGTACGAAGCCATCCACCTGATCCCCAAACCAGACAAAGATACTACAAGAAAAGAAAACTGGAGAGCAATATCACCGATGAACTTAGATGCAAAAATCCTCAACAAGATACTAGCCAACAGACTCCAACATGACATTAAAAGGATCACACACCATGACACTGTGTTTTTACTTTCAAGTCTTGGCTCTTGTCAATAGGTGTGCAGGGGTCGCTGGCCAGCCCGGGTTTCCCCAATTGATACTTTACTGCACAAAGAGAGCCAGGAGGTGGATTGCCACATCATGTGGCCGGCTCTCTGGTTTTGTTTTTCTTTGACAGGAATCTCTTGATTGTTTTCAGTGGTGCCTGTTACCAGGGTGCAATACCACCAGTGGCTTAGGAGGCTTCCCTTTTCTCCAGGCCCTCTCCCAAAGGTATTGCTTCCAGACGTATTGACACTGGCAATCCTAACAGCTGCCAGGTGAAACCGCAAAGGCGTTTCAATTTCCATTTCTCCCATTCGCATGGTCGTGGAGCATATTTCCTGGGCCTTTCTTAGAAAACAACACAAAGGAAAACAAAACACGCATGGTGAATTCAACTTACCTCTTGAAACCGCCTGTTGCAAGTCGATCCTGTTTCGGGCTCTTTTCCAGTGCCTATCCCCAGGACATTTTTGCAGCGGGGGTGTCAATTACAACCCCGCTGGCCTTTTGAACAGGAAGGGCTGCTGAGCTCCCTTTGGAACGTTGTAGTTACAGGACGCGGCCACAAGGCGGCAGCATTTTCCCACAGCTGGTCGGATTCCCCAGGAATGCAGACCTTGCGCACATGCGTGTTCTTCGAATATGAATTAGAGTGGAACGTGTCCGGACAGACACCTAAGGGCTTGTGTCTCACTCCTTCTCCCACTTATCCTTCCCACTCTCGATTCATCTCACCCCCTGCAATCCACTCCTGATGAGGCTGTTGTCGGAGGCAAGTGGGGTGACTCTAAGGAAGGAGGTGAATGGCGGGAACCCCACCAGCAGGAGACCTGGACACCAGGTGATGTTTGAACGCTGTTGTGCATGTCGGACCACCATCCTCTGGCTGCAGTGGGCTTGGCTTAGCTGCAGGAGGGCACACCTACATCTAGAGAGACTGCTGCCAACCAGTGGGGACCAGGCACCACAGGTCCAAAGGGGTTAATTCTCTGATGCGCCCCCCCCAGCCCCGACCAGCCTCACTGTGACCACACTCCAACTTTGGTGCCCAAGCCTGCTCACACTCCAGGGAAGTGACACCCGCACACCTCTCTGAGGCCTGAGAGGAACGTACTGGACCTCGATCATTTTGGTTTTTATAGAGTTTCTAATTTCTGTCCGTGTCTAGTGAATTTACAATGCTGTATTGACTTTCGCTGTGCAGCACCTTGATTCAGTTCTCCGTGTATGTATATATATACACATCCATTCTCTTTCACATTCTCTTCCCACGTAGCTTACTCCAGGGTGGTGCTGACCTCTCCCTGTGCTTTGTAGTAGGTGGTTGAGGATCGTCTGCTTTATACATATTAGAATGCATGTGTTAATCCCACCCTCCTCATTCAACCCACCTCCGCATGCCTTTGCCCTCTCGAAACCCTGTACTTGCGTTCTAAATCTGTGACTCTGTTTGTGCTTTCTACTTTCTTGGTATCGACTTTGAGATGCCACCTATACGTGCTATCGTTGGAATTTTCTCTTTCTCTGTTGGACGTTGCATGCTGAGTACAGGGTACTCCGGATCTATCGAAGATGCTGGAAATGGCAGGATTTTATTCTGTTTCATGGCTGAGCAGTATTCCATGCTCTATGTGTACCATCTCTTCACTTTCCATTCATCTGGGGATGGACATTGTGTTTTTACTATCAAGACTTGGCTGTTGTCAATAGGTGGCTAGTGCCAGCTGGGGAGCCCGTGTCTCTCTAAAGTACACATGGCTCTGCAAACGCTTCCAAAACACTGCAGAGGAAAGAACACTCCCAAACTCATTGTACGAAGCCATCCACCTGATCCCCAAACCAGACAAAGATACTACAAGAAAAGAAAACTGGAGAGCAATATCACCGATGAACTTAGATGCAAAAATCCTCAACAAGATACTAGCCAACAGACTCCAACATGACATTAAAAGGATCACACACCATGACACTGTGTTTTTACTTTCAAGTCTTGGCTCTTGTCAATAGGTGTGCAGGGGTCGCTGGCCAGCCCGGGTCTCCCCAATTGATACTTTACTGCGCAAAGACAGCCAGGAGGTGGATTGCCACATCATGTGGCCGGCTCTCTGGTTTTGTTTTTCTTTGGCAGGAATCTCTTGATTGTTTTCAGTGGTGCCTGCTACCAGGGTGCAATACCACCAGTGGCTTAGGAGGCTTCCCTTTTCTCCAGGCCCTCTCCCAAAGGTATTGCTTCCAGACGTATTGACACTGGCAATCCTAACAGCTGCCAGGTGAAACCGCAAAGGCGTTTCAATTTCCATTTCTCCCATTCGCATGGTCGTGGAGCATATTTCCTGGGCCTTTCTGAGAAAACAACACAAAGGAAAACAAAACACGCATGGTGAATTCAACTTACCTCTTGAAACCGCCTGTTGCAAGTCGATCCTGTTTCGGGCTCTTTTCCAGTGCCTATCCCCAGGACATTTTTGCAGCGGGGGTGTCAATTACAACCCCGCTGGCCTTTTGAACAGGAAGGGCTGCTGAGCTCCCTTTGGAACGTTGTAGTTACAGGACGCGGCCACAAGGCGGCAGCATTTTCCCACAGCTGGTCGGATTCCCCAGGAATGCAGACCTTGCGCACATGCGTGTCCTTCGAATATGAATTAGAGTGGAACGTGTCCGGACAGACACCTAAGGGCTTGTGTCTCACTCCTTCTCCCACTTATCCTTCCCACTCTCGATTCATCTCACCCCCTGCAATCCACTCCTGATGCTGTTGTCGGAGGCAAGTGGGGTGACTCTAAGGAAGGAGGTGAATGGCGGGAACCCCACCAGCAGGAGACCTGGACACCAGGTGATGTTTGAACGCTGTTGTGCATGTCGGACCACCATCCTCTGGCTGCAGCGGGCTTGGCTTAGCTGCAGGAGGGCACACCTACATCTAGAGAGACTGCTGCCAACCAGAGGGGACCAGGCACCACAGGTCCAAAGGGGTTAATTCTCTGGTGCGCCCCTCCGCCCGCCCCGACCTGCCTCACTGTGACCACACTCCAACTTTGGTGCCCAAGCCTGCTCACGCTCCAGGGAAGTGACACCCGCACACCTCTCTGAGGCCTGAGAGGAACGTACTGGACCTCGATCATTTTGGTTTTTATAGAGTTTCTAATTTCTGTCCGTGTCTAGTGAATTTACAATGCTGTATTGACTTTCGCTGTGCAGCACCTTGATTCAGTTCTCCGTGTATGTATATATATACACATCCATTCTCTTTCACATTCTCTTCCCACGTAGCTTACTCCAGGGTGGTGCCGACCTCTCCCTGTGCTTTGTAGTAGGTGGTTGAGGATCGTCTGCTTTATACATATTAGAATGCATGTGTTTATCCCACCCTCCTCATTCAACCCACCTCCGCATGCTTTTGCCCTCTCGAAACCCTGTACTTGCGTTCTAAATCTGTGACTCTGTTTGTGCTTTCTACTTTCTTGGTATCGACTTTGAGATGCCACCTATACGTGCTATCGTTGGAATTTTCTCTTTCTCTGTTGGACGTTGCATGCTGAGTACAGGGTACTCTGGATCTATCAAAGATGCTGGAAATGGCAGGATTTTATTCTGTTTCATGGCTGAGCAGTATTCCATGCTCTATGTGTACCATCTCTTCACTTTCCATTCATCTGGGGATGGACATTGTGTTTTTACTATCAAGACTTGGCTGTTGTCAATAGGTGGCTAGTGCCAGCTGGGGAGCCCGTGTCTCTCTAAAGTACACATGGCTCTGCAAACGCTTCCAAAACACTGCAGAGGAAAGAACACTCCCAAACTCATTGTACGAAGCCATCCACCTGATCCCCAAACCAGACAAAGATACTACAAGAAAAGAAAACTGGAGAGCAATATCACCGATGAACTTAGATGCAAAAATCCTCAACAAGATACTAGCCAACAGACTCCAACATGACATTAAAAGGATCACACACCATGACACTGTGTTTTTACTTTCAAGTCTTGGCTCTTGTCAATAGGTGTGCAGGGGTCGCTGGCCAGCCCGGGTTTCCCCAATTGATACTTTACTGCACAAAGAGAGCCAGGAGGTGGATTGCCACATCATGTGGCCGGCTCTCTGGTTTTGTTTTTCTTTGGCAGGAATCTCTTGATTGTTTTCAGTGGTGCCTGTTACCAGGGTGCAATACCACCAGTGGCTTAGGAGGCTTCCCTTTTCTCCAGGCCCTCTCCCAAAGGTATTGCTTCCAGACGTATTGACACTGGCAATCCTAACAGCTGCCAGGTGAAACCGCAAAGGCGTTTCAATTTCCATTTCTCCCATTCGCATGGTCGTGGAGCATATTTCCTGGGCCTTTCTTAGAAAACAACACAAAGGAAAACAAAACACGCATGGTGATTTCAACTTACCTCTTGAAACCGCCTGTTGCAAGTCGATCCTGTTTCGGGCTCTTTTCCAGTGCCTATCCCCAGGACATTTTTGCAGCGGGGGTGTCAATTACAACCCCGCTGGCCTTTTGAACAGGAAGGGCTGCTGAGCTCCCTTTGGAACGTTGTAGTTACAGGACGCGGCCACAAGGCGGCAGCATTTTCCCACAGCTGGTCGGATTCCCCAGGAATGCAGACCTTGCGCACATGCGTGTTCTTCGAATATGAATTAGAGTGGAACGTGTCCGGACAGACACCTAAGGGCTTGTGTCTCACTCCTTCTCCCACTTATCCTTCCCACTCTCGATTCATCTCACCCCCTGCAATCCACTCCTGATGAGGCTGTTGTCGGAGGCAAGTGGGGTGACTCTAAGGAAGGAGGTGAATGGCGGGAACCCCACCAGCAGGAGACCTGGACACCAGGTGATGTTTGAACGCTGTTGTGCATGTCGGACCACCATCCTCTGGCTGCAGTGGGCTTGGCTTAGCTGCAGGAGGGCACACCTACATCTAGAGAGACTGCTGCCAACCAGTGGGGACCAGGCACCACAGGTCCAAAGGGGTTAATTCTCTGATGCGCCCCCCCCAGCCCCGACCTGCCTCACTGTGACCACACTCCAACTTTGGTGCCCAAGCCTGCTCACACTCCAGGGAAGTGACACCCGCACACCTCTCTGAGGCCTGAGAGGAACGTACTGGACCTCGATCATTTTGGTTTTTATAGAGTTTCTAATTTCTGTCCGTGTCTAGTGAATTTACAATGCTGTATTCACTTTCGCTGTGCAGCAGCTTGATTCAGTTCTCCGTGTATGTATATATATACACATCCATTCTCTTTCGCATTCTCTTCCCACGTAGCTTACTCCAGGGTGGTGCCCACCTCTCCCTGTGCTTTGTAGTAGGTGGTTGTGGATCGTCTGCTTTATACATATTAGAATGCATGTGTTAATCCCACCCTCCTCATTCAACCCACCTCCGCATGCCTTTGCCCTCTCGAAACCCTGTACTTGCGTTCTAAATCTGTGACTCTGTTTGTGCTTTCTACTTTCTTGGTATCGACTTTGAGATGCCACCTATACGTGCTATCGTTGGAATTTTCTCTTTCTCTGTTGGACGTTGCATGCTGAGTACAGGGTACTCCGGATCTATCGAAGATGCTGGAAATGGCAGGATTTTATTCTGTTTCATGGCTGAGCAGTATTCCATGCTCTATGTGTACCATCTCTTCACTTTCCATTCATCTGGGGATGGACATTGTGTTTTTACTATCAAGACTTGGCTGTTGTCAATAGGTGGCTAGTGCCAGCTGGGGAGCCCGTGTCTCTCTAAAGTACACATGGCTCTGCAAACGCTTCCAAAACACTGCAGAGGAAAGAACACTCCCAAACTCATTGTACGAAGCCATCCACCTGATCCCCAAACCAGACAAAGATACTACAAGAAAAGAAAACTGGAGAGCAATATCACCGATGAACTTAGATGCAAAAATCCTCAACAAGATACTAGCCAACAGACTCCAACATGACATTAAAAGGATCACACACCATGACACTGTGTTTTTACTTTCAAGTCTTGGCTCTTGTCAATAGGTGTGCAGGGGTCGCTGGCCAGCCCGGGTCTCCCCAATTGATACTTTACTGCGCAAAGACAGCCAGGAGGTGGATTGCCACATCATGTGGCCGGCTCTCTGGTTTTGTTTTTCTTTGGCAGGAATCTCTTGATTGTTTTCAGTGGTGCCTGTTACCAGGGTGCAATACCACCAGTGGCTTAGGAGGCTTCCCTTTTCTCCAGGCCCTCTCCCAAAGGTATTGCTTCCAGACGTATTGACACTGGCAATCCTAACAGCTGCCAGGTGAAACCGCAAAGGCGTTTCAATTTCCATTTCTCCCATTCGCATGGTCGTGGAGCATATTTCCTGGGCCTTTCTTAGAAAACAACACAAAGGAAAACAAAACACGCATGGTGAATTCAACTTACCTCTTGAAACCGCCTGTTGCAAGTCGATCCTGTTTCGGGCTCTTTTCCAGTGCCTATCCCCAGGACATTTTTGCAGCGGGGGTGTCAATTACAACCCCGCTGGCCTTTTGAACAGGAAGGGCTGCTGAGCTCCCTTTGGAACGTTGTAGTTACAGGAGGCGGCCACAAGGCGGCAGCATTTTCCCACAGCTGGTCGGATTCCCCAGGAATGCAGACCTTGCGCACATGCGTGTCCTTCGAATATGAATTAGAGTGGAACGTGTCCGGACAGACACCTAAGGGCTTGTGTCTCACTCCTTCTCCCACTTATCCTTCCCACTCTCGATTCATCTCACCCCCTGCAATCCACTCCTGATGCTGTTGTCGGAGGCAAGTGGGGTGACTCTAAGGAAGGAGGTGAATGGCGGGAACCCCACCAGCAGGAGACCTGGACACCAGGTGATGTTTGAACGCTGTTGTGCATGTCGGACCACCATCCTCTGGCTGCAGCGGGCTTGGCTTAGCTGCAGGAGGGCACACCTACATCTAGAGAGACTGCTGCCAACCAGAGGGGACCAGGCACCACAGGTCCAAAGGGGTTAATTCTCTGGTGCGCCCCCCCGCCCGCCCCGACCTGCCTCACTGTGACCACACTCCAACTTTGGTGCCCAAGCCTGCTCACGCTCCAGGGAAGTGACACCCGCACACCTCTCTGAGGCCTGAGAGGAACGTACTGGACCTCGATCATTTTGGTTTTTATAGAGTTTCTAATTTCTGTCCGTGTCTAGTGAATTTACAATGCTGTATTGACTTTCGCTGTGCAGCACCTTGATTCAGTTCTCCGTGTATGTATATATATACACATCCATTCTCTTTCACATTCTCTTCCCACGTAGCTTACTCCAGGGTGGTGCCGACCTCTCCCTGTGCTTTGTAGTAGGTGGTTGAGGATCGTCTGCTTTATACATATTAGAATGCATGTGTTTATCCCACCCTCCTCATTCAACCCACCTCCGCATGCTTTTGCCCTCTCGAAACCCTGTACTTGCGTTCTAAATCTGTGACTCTGTTTGTGCTTTCTACTTTCTTGGTATCGACTTTGAGATGCCACCTATATGTGCTATCGTTGGAATTTTCTCTTTCTCTGTTGGACGTTGCATGCTGAGTACAGGGTACTCTGGATCTATCGAAGATGCTGGAAATGGCAGGATTTTATTCTGTTTCATGGCTGAGCAGTATTCCATGCTCTATGTGTACCATCTCTTCACTTTCCATTCATCTGGGGATGGACATTGTGTTTTTACTATCAAGACTTGGCTGTTGTCAATAGGTGGCTAGTGCCAGCTGGGGAGCCCGTGTCTCTCTAAAGTACACATGGCTCTGCAAACGCTTCCAAAACACTGCAGAGGAAAGAACACTCCCAAACTCATTGTACGAAGCCATCCACCTGATCCCCAAACCAGACAAAGATACTACAAGAAAAGAAAACTGGAGAGCAATATCACCGATGAAC